>NC_141908.1:21318500-21977750 GCF_057802395.1 Ceratotherium simum simum
TTAAAGTCTTTCTTGAGCCTTTCCCTGGGCATATGTGGTCACTTTCTAGTTTTCCCAGTATAAGCAGTTGTTTTTGAATATCCTAGTCTTCAATGTCTGACTCCCAAAGGTGAGGGGGGAGAAAAATGAAGGGTGGGATAAAAAGACATCAGCCCTTTAAATGCCCTGAAAGTCACTTTAGAAGACAAAGAGGGCCTTGCAATAATGGAATAGATGCCAACACCATAGATGCTCACCTTTTTGTCTACACTTCCATGTATACTTCAGAAGCAGCAATCAGTAATCAGATCATAGATCCCTGATGTTTGGAGGACAGGGTCCTTTTTGTCTACCCTGGCTCTCACCAGCTTGTGCAAGGTACTCCGAGAACATGGTGCATTGCTGCCTGCCACATGCCCTTAGTTGGGATGGGTAGGTGCTACTGTGCTAACAGCTGAAATTGACTGTAATTAACTGCAATTTACTATCCAAGCATTCCTCTGGAAATTGTAAACCTTCAGTAGACTCCAGGTTCCAAAATAGTTACATCAGACAGATTCTGCCAGTACAATTATTGCCTAGGTGGGGAGACAGATTCCTGGTGCTTCCTACTCTGCCATCTTCCTGTCCACTAGCTTTTAAACATGTTCCAACTGAGGCATAGGACAAGACTGAAGAAGCTAATGATTTTGGATCAAATTTCACAATGACATTATCTTTTGTGGTTGAGCATCATGGTAGCAATTTTTTACACATAAAAGCTTTTATTTTTTAAACTTAAATGCAAAGTTTACAACCTTTAACTTATTCTGAATTGTACCCCCGGTACCAGGAGAAGTCTGATTCTATGTTCAATGGATGTTTGTTGAAAAAGAGAATGTGTGCCTGTGTTCTCTTGAGCATTCCTGTAGTCATGCTGACCAGTACAGCATGCAAATTCCAGACCAGCTGCATCACACATTGAAACAATGGCAGAAAGAATATCTCCCTGAGTCCATATCCCTGCAGAGTCAGAGTACGCAGTCAGTCAAGTAAGGAATTTGGTGCAAAACATTGTTAAATTTAGTGGGGGAAAAAGTTATAATTTTCTCATATTCCTTGTCACCTACTGTCTGACATGTTTTTATCCACTGAGTTATTCTCTGGATTTCAAACAGGATTCCTAATAATAAATGTGAATCAATTCCATCATCAAGCTGTTCATGTTCTTTATATTTCTGTCCTTAATAATGATACACTAGTCTTTGAATATGAAGATAATACCTCTGATCCAGAATTCATAATGCATATGCCTTGAGTTCTGTTTTGCTACAGAAATAGGTCTGTATTGATCCCTATCACTGCACTTTCTTTTCCAGTCTTCATATGACCAATAGCACCATCTGCAAGACTGTCATTTGATTGTGGCTTGCAACTTATCAAAAATAGGGCTAATAAACCAAGCTGATGCGGGAATTCAGCAAAGGCCCTTGCTTTGGCCTCCTTAACAACAGCAACCAGCAAAAGGCAGTGGTCACCCATCATCCATTTAAATAGATACTTTAATTTATCTTTGGAAAAATCCAAACGACAAAAATAAAGACTAGATAGTATCATAAATCTGCTGCTATGGATACGTGGATGATATAAGATAAAATTGACAAGCCTGGGAGCTTTGCAATGGTCAGATTGTCAGGAAGGATTAACAGTGTGTTCTGACAATAAGAGAACAGGAGAAAAGAATGTCCTGGTGATACGTGAATTTAAAATACCATGAAGCATGTTCTGAAGATGATAGATCAGCCTAAGAGCATTGGAACAAAGGGAGGTAGTTCTGAGAGAACTGGAGGTACCAGACTTGAGATCCAAGTTTAAGATTAACTCAATGCTCTTTCCATAGACACTTTAAGTATGAAAAATTAAATTTTATTATTATAAGTAATGCACGTTCGCTGTTGAAACAAACTTACAAAAGTATATAATCCAGAATATAAAGTCCATTATTAAGGTAGCTATACATCCTGGTTTTCTCTGGACACTCCTGTAACATGCTGATGGTTCAAATATAAATATTAACAGTGCCTCTGTTAGTTCACAAATGTGTCCTGGTGTGTGTGTGCATGCATATGTGTATATGCATATAGCTTTTGTTTTTATTCTTTTTTGTTTGTTTTGCCAAAGTGGAATGATGCTAATACGTGGTCCTAAAACTTTGTTCACTGAATAGCTATCTTAGAATCTTTTGTTTTTTGGTTATTCAAAATAATCCTTTTTTTAAAACTTATTACATACTCTCCATTAAACATAGTTATTTAATCCTCTATTAAAACCATTTGCATTGTTTCAAATTTTTCATGACGGTAAATGATTTTGCCACACATATTTTTTGCCATAAACTTTGTGCATATGTTTTAGTATTTCTGTAGAATAAATTTTTGGAAATTGTATTGTTGGATAAAAAGAAAATGAACATTAAAATAATAATTAATACTCCCAAGTATATGCACATTTTTATATCTTCAATTTAATAACTCACAAAACTTCAACTTTTTCCCTTAGTAATAGTGCCATTTTAAACTAAAGAGTTTCAATTCTTTAAGTCCACAAAGATTTCAATGAGAGAAGACAGCACAAAATGTAAAATATTTTGTTTTGTAACTTATCTTTTGCAAAAAACATCACCACTCTCTGGAAATTGAAGAATTGGCCACACAAATACAAAACAAATGTACTGGCTGCCCACACTGAGGCTCAAGACCCTCTGGGAACCTAGAGACTTCCTCGAGTCTGCCTTAGAGAAGTCTCACTTATTTGTCTTTTGATAAAATGTATTGAACCAATTTATCAACTCATATAAGATGGCTGAGTTTCCTTATATATAAAACTTGAATAACCTATCAAACTAAACTGTTTCATGTACTATAAAACTGATTCATCCTTAGCTTTTATAACTCTATGAAGTCAGTGACAGGACAGGCAATAGCCTCACATGTTGAACTAGGGCAGCTGGTGGGAAGAAACAGAACATCCTAGAAATAGTCAGCTATGTGGCTGCATTGTTGGGTGTGAGGAATGTGCCAACCCTGACTCAGAGATACCCTCTCTTGGTCGTCTTCCTGTTATTCTGGTGCTGAAGCCTGTGCCGGTCCATGGAGACCTGGGACAAAAGGCACACAGGCACAAACTCCTTCTCTTCCTTCCTTGCAGCCTTGCTCTTTTGCTTCCTTTCTTTCTTTTTTCCCTATTTTCCCTTTATTCATTCCTCTTTCCTTCTACTCCAAAATATCCCCCAACTCTTTCCCACATTATAAATGTGTACCAAAAAAATGGCAAGTACAGGTCTTGAAGAAGACATAGATGACTAAGATGGAGCTCTTGCCCTTGGAAAGCCTACAGTTTAGTCAGGGAGACAGACATGTTAACAAAGAATTAGACAGCCTGATGAGTGCCCTAATTATGTATCTAATATCATTAGCAGGATAAAGCAAACTGAGTAACTAATTTTGCTAGGAGGAATCAGGACAGCTCTACAGAAGAGATGGTACATGTGATACGTCTGGAAGGTCATTTCTTTTGAGTGTGGGTGACGGTAACTGGGGCACATGGAAGGATGGGCCCTGGGCTCTAACTGCATCAAATGCAGGCTGCAGCATGGAGGGCAGGTGATGTTGCTTCTGCCCTCAGTCTCTATAACCTGCTTAACACAGACAGTAGTAATCAAGTTGTAATACAGTGGTTTTTACTTGTACCTAAATGTGTCACTGCTAGCTGAGGGGAAAAAAATGCCCCTGGAACAACACATCCAGCTTCTGTTAGTTCTCTGCCTTTGTGAAAATAATCTCAGAATTTTGATTTCCTCTCTTTAGAAGAAGCATAATACTTAAATATATTTTAAAAATTTACTCCATTATTTTTGACATTTATAACTGTTTCTTCAATAATTGGACCAAATACTTCAATTCCCCATTTTATACACACTAATCTTCACTCTGGCTTATCCAGGTCAATGCATGGCCAATAAATAGGTATTGATCATGCTGAGCAGGAAGGAACAAGCATGATAAGGCTCATACCAACTAAACATGTAACTATAAACATTAGAGTTATCTAATCAAAACCACCAGATTATGTGCTATTTCTGGAACGAAGCCTCTTAAGGCATATGAGGAGTGTGTGTGTGTGTGTGTGTGTGTGTGTGTGTGTGTATTCAATTTCCAAGTAATTGAAAGCATGTTTCTCAAAGTTTGGATATTTCACAGGAAGCTTAGATATTATTTTTACTATTCTATTGTATAAAATTTATTTAATCATCTTGCCTTCAAGCTAGAGATAACCTGGTTATATTAATCTGGACAAGTTATGCTATGCTATATGGTAACAAATCCTCAAATCTCAGTGGCTTTAAAGGACCAAGGTTTATTTCTAGATCACACTACATGCCCATTGCATGTCTGTGGGGGCTTCGCTCTGTATTTTCCTTATTCTAGGGTTCAGGCTGATGGAAGTTCTACCATTGGGAGCATCTCCAACTGTGGCACTAGGGGAAGAACGTTCTAGAACATCTCAACCGACAAATTTGCTAGCCAGAAATTGCAGACATATCTAGCTGTAATCCATTGCCTAGAATTAATCACATAGCAATCCCTAATTTCAAGGGGAAAGAGAAGCAAATCTTACAAATGCCTGGAAGAAAGTGTGCCAGAAATATTTTTGGGCAGGGGTATGCCCATGGGTCTTCCTTGAGTGTGGGTGGGCAGAGTGTGGGGTTTCCCAGGAAGGCAAACAGCGCAGTTGGTGCCAGCAGGGTGCATTTCAGGTGTGTGGGGGAGAGTGAGTGCGGGTCCAGATGAAGGAGCAGAGAGAGGATGGGCTGGGATGCACTGAGCATCAGGGGTGGCTCAGAGAATGGCAGAATCAGGCCTGAGGCTCTGCGGCCCTTGTCTCTCTTCCCAGAAGAAGCCAGATCTTGTGGGATGTCAGAAGTTGTAGGGAACCAGCAGGGGAATCCTGAGATGAAAAACACCTGTGTTGCCCAGGCGCTGAGGCTGAGGACTGCTCATCCCAGACTCCTCAGTAAGAAGTTGGCTCACAACACCTATCACTCAAACCCCAATACATGTGGATGCCTCACCCCCCATCCCCCACTTGCCCTAGAGGCCCAGCAAGGTGAGGTGGAATGGGCTGGCTGTAGCCTTCCAGGACCCCAAAAGGTCCCAGGCAGTGCCCAGCTTCTGGCATGGAAACCTGGGGCCCCAATCCGACGTCTGCTGAGGTCCAAGGCCACAGCAGACCAAACTTGGCATTCCATTGGACACCCTCAGGACCAGGCAACTGTGCCACTCCTCCTGGCAACTGTGAGGTGTCTAAAATTCATTCCAGGAGACCATCACTGCCTGTTCCTCGAGCTTTTCCCCTGAAGAGTAGCCTCAGGGCATTACCCTCTTTCTGAAGGTAAAGCCAATAGGATTTCCTCATAGATTAGACCCAGGAGTGAGAGAAACAAGGGCATAAAGGATGATGCTGAGGTTTTTGGCTTGAGCAAGTGGAAGCAGGATACTAAGGCAAGGCAAGTAAGGGGTCAAAATTTAAGGAGGCACTCATTCTCAGGGTCATGCAAAAGCAGGGTTAGCACTTGCGTGATGCTCTGAATGTCTTAAATTTTGTGCCTAAGTGACTCACCTGTTTTACCCTAGTCCCAGTCCTGAGTAGAAGAATGATGTCACTATGAACTGAGTTGTGGTAGGCTGTGTAGAAGCAGGTTTGGTGAGGGTGGGGTGACTATCAGAAGTCTAGTTCCAGAATGTTGAGTTTGAGATGGGTATTGAACATCCAAATGGAGCTAGCAAGTGGTCAGCTGGATCTCTGATTCTGTATCTCAGGGGAGAGTTCCATTATGGAGTTATAAGACTAGATGAACTCATGAAGGCAGCGAGTATAGACAAATAAGAGAAGAGATTCAAGGAGTGAGCCATGAAATACATTAATTTGTCAGAAAGAAGAGGAACCAGCAAAGGACCACAAAAAAGAGGAGCCAGTGAAGGAAAACTAGAAATGGAGTCCTGAAGACAAGAGAAAATGCTTCAAAGGAGTAATCAATTGTGTTTCATGCTGCTATCAAATTAGATAAAGATTGAGACTGGAACACAGGCGTCTGTAGCATGGAGGTCATTGATGATGTTGACTAAAAACAGTTTTGGTGGCGAGATGAGAACAAAAGCCTGAACAGAGTATGTTGAACAGAGACAGGGAGAGGGAGAAAGGGAATTGAAATCAGCAAATATAAACAACTCTTTCAAGGGAGAGGGAGACGCTGGAGGGGGAACAGAGGTCTGAATTTAGTGCTCTACCAGTTTCTCAAACTTGCACCACAGCCTCTCATCTCTGGGTTTAGCAATGGGTCCTCTGAGATCCTGATTTTTCAGCAGGTAGGGATTCAAAATAACAAACACTTTATTCTGATGGGTGAGAAAAGTTCTGTAAGAGATTTTTCTACCAAGACACATGTGAAAGGAAGTGGCAACATGTGGCAATTCATCTAGGATCAGCAACTTTTTCTCTGAATTTGTTGATTTGGAAATCATTTTTCTGTCTCTGCAACTGAATCCTCATTTGCTCTACCAGTTTTTCTGAAGTCTCACATGCTGATGCTAGTTAAGAATAATACATTTTACTCTGTCAACTTTTGCTTACCACTGAGGATCTAAAAGTATGTTCAGAGGTAATTTGAATAGACTCTTTCAAGATAGTCCATCTTTTAGTAGATCCACAGAACAGTAAATATAACTTGATAATCATGCCAAACATTTCTTTGCATTATAAAATTGAATTGGCAGCTCTGCATAATAAAGGCCTAAAATTATGAACCACATAAGATTTGCCTGAAACTTAATTGTTCAGGCTCAAAATTCTCTGCTGAATACTCTTATGCTTGCTTTTGTATTTATCCATTTTCATGTGACTGCTCACAGCAGACGTTTCATTTTTTATCTATTTTCATAAAAATACATTTAAATAAATATGCCAAAGCCACTCCAATAGCATCCATCATATCACATGTATTATATAGACACATATTTTACCATGATAATTGACATACCAGCATATATGAACTTGGTTCTTTGTGGATGTATTAGAAGTAGTATCGCTTTATAGAATGTAATATTTTGTAACCTTTCATTCCTTTTTTTATTGCTATACTTTACAAAGTGTTTATAAAATGAGGTGCTTTTTTGGTGCAAAATGGGCAATCACCAGGGTACAGGCGTATGAGAAGAGAAAGAAGAATGAGGATCATGGGGCATTTCCATTTGTTTTTAAGATGTGGGTAAATTTTAGCCCCATGGAAACTCTTGAGAAAGAACCTAGCAAGAATGAGGTCATGAAATGTTAGCTTTCCCCAAGTAGAAATTCTGGAACAAAATTATAAAATTGCTGCTTACAAATTTACTTCTCTACCTTCTAATTGAAATTACGGAATTAGAAAAGGTCCAGGAGGAGCCTCTGAATTCATCTAGTCTGATCTCGTTGTGCAGATGTGAAAGCTGAGCAGTGTTATTCTGCAAGGCACCCTAATGTGACATAGACGATAATGGAATCTAGGTTTCTGATACTGTTCCAGATGTCCATCTACTCCAACATACATTTATCAAGCACCTGGTAGGTACAAGGGATCATTCAAACCTTCTCTGAAGGATACAAGGTTGTGGAAAATACTCTTTGCCCTTGTAGAACTCATACATAGTCCATTATCAAAGGAGAAGATAGAAGTTTCAATAGCTAAAATACAAGATTCAATTTGTTAAGTGCCATGAGAGTGATATAAAGGTTTAAGAAGGGAAAGAAAAAATGAAGTTTGGGCAAACCAGTGTAAGTTTCTTAAAGGAATAGCACTTAACTTGTGATGTGAAGGTAAGATTTCAATAAAGAGAGATGAGGAAGAAGATGGTAAGCCTGGCAGAGGGAGTATCATTAGCAAGGACAGGAAAGTATAAGGTGATGAAAAAGAATAAATTGTCTGTGACTGGATTATAATTTACCTTCAGATTTTTCTGTCATGTTATTTCATGCCCATAAATTATGGCCATATTTTAAAGGAATTTAAATATCAGACCCAATAGCCTTGCCTTAAATAGTAACTTACCAAAATCTATAAGCAGAAAATAACTTATCACCATTCTCTGGACTTTGAAAACAAAAACAAGTTGTGCATCCTTTACTAAAATTTGTAATGCATTTTGAAAGGAAAGAGGCAAAGAGAACTGATCTGTCCTAACCATTTGTGTTGGTCATTTGTTTGCTCTCAAAGCCATCACCTGTCTCTATCCTGCTCTGCTATGAATGAAGTCTTCCCCAGGCTCCCTTTACCAAATGACTACCACTAAGTTCAGCTAATGGGGGGGTAGAGGGACACAAGCATCAAAGGATGGAAGGAAAGGAGAAGGCAGGATATTTCTTCTCACTCTGTGCTTAAGGCAGTAGCTCCATAGTAGTCACATCTCTTCTCTGGTGTGTGCTCTTGTGCAGTCTCTTTCCTGGTTCCAGTTCCATCCTGGAAGACTCAGCATTTTCTGAGCAGCTCCTTCTCCATGCTCCCAGGTCCTGCGGGCAGCCCCAGCTTGGAGAATCTGATAATACCAAAGCCTTCCTTTGGTCTCCAATTCTGGCACAATAGAGACTTCCTGCTGATGCTAACCTCTGGGTGCTTCACACTTCCTTGTTAGCCCTTTCAACTCTCCCAACACAAGAAATTAAAGATTCATGTAGCTGGAATGTTAAAAAGTGAAACTGTCTTACGATATAATTAGAACCAGAGCCTCAAACAAAGTCATCATGAATCTGTCTCTTTCTCCCCATCTCTGGACACTTCTGTGCTCTCTCTGCTTTGTCTTCATTGTCAGACCAGGTCTTTCTATATAGCAAGAAATATGATTGTTGGTTGGCATAAGTCTACATCCTTGAGGTTCATAATCCCAATGAAAAAGGGACTCTCTTTTCCCGAAACCATGAATTAAATCTCAAGCTTAAGTCTGATTGATTTACTGGAGTTCAGGGGAATGAAATTCTCTGATTGGTCCTGGCCATGGGGGATAGAGTGCATTATTCCAGCCTCATCTGAGTTTTATTGAGTGAGGACTAGTACTTACTCCAAAGAAGGGATACAGGGCAAACAAGAAGCATCTAATATAGGGAGATCCTGAATATTCTCCATTTGCCCCTCAATATCCATTCTCCATTTTCTGACCAGAATTTATGGTCAGGAACCTGACCTCTTTGACCTCTACCCCGTCCACCTTTTCCCTCTGACTTTTTGTTATAGTTGATTTCTAGTTTCATAGAGTTATGATTGGAAAAGGTGCTTGATATGATTTCAACCTTCTTAAATTTATTGAGGTTTGCTTTGTTTCCCAACATATGGTCTATGCTTGAGAATGTTCCATGTACACTTGAGAAGAATGTGTATTCTGCTGTTTTTGGATAGAGTGTTCTATATATATCTATTAAGTCCATCTGGTCCAGTTTTTCATTTCATTCCACTATTTCCTTGCTGACTTTCTGTCTGGATGATCTATCCATTGATGTAAGTGGGGTGTTAAGGTCCCCTACTATTATTGTGTTGTTGTTAATATCTCCTTTTAGGTTTGTTAATAGTTGCTTTACGTACTTTGGTGCTCTTGTGTTGGGGGCATATATATTTATAAGTGTTATGTTTTCTTGGTGGAGTGTCCCTTTTATCATTATATACTGATCCTCTTTGTCTCTCATTACCTGTTTTGTCTTGAAGTCTACTTTGTCTCATATAAGTATGGCAACACTTGCTTTCTTTTGTTTGCCATTGGCTTGGAGTATTGTCTTCCATCCCTTCACTTTGAGCCTGTGTTTGTCTTTAGAGCTGAGATGTGTTTCCTGGAGGCAGCATATTGTTGGGTCTTGTTTTTTAATTCATCCCACCACTCTGTGTCTTTTGATTGGAGAATTCATTCCATTTACATTTAGAGTGATTATTGATACATGAGGGCTTAATGTTGCCATTTTATCACTAGTTTTCTGGTTCTTCTGCATTTCCCCTGTTTCTCATCCCATGTATTTCAGACTATCAATTGAGTTTGGTAGTTCTCTATGATAGTTTTCTTAGTGTTTGCTAACCTGTTCTGATAGAGAGCTGCAATTTTCTGATTTTGTCTACCTATTTATCTCTTTGCTCAAGGCTTTGTAAACCCCCCCCCCTTTTTTTTTTCAGGAATGAGGGCCTTCTTGCATTTCTTGGGGTGGGGGTGCGTTCTGTGATGAACTCCCTTAGATTTTGTTCATCTGGGAAAGTTTATTTCTCCATCAGATCTGAAGGATATTTTCACTGGACACAGTATTCTTGGCTGAAACATTTTGTCTTTCAGAATTTTGAATATATCATTCCACTATCTCCTAGCCTGTAAGTTTTCTGCTGAGAAATCCACTGAAAGCCTGATAGGGGTTCCTTTGTAAGTTATTTTCTTCTGCCTTGCTGCCCTTAATATTTTTTCTTTGTCATTGACTTTTGCCAGTTTTACTACTATATGCTTTGGAGAAGGTCTTTTTACATTGATATAATTAGGAGTTCTAATAGCTTTTTTCACTTATATTTCTAGCTCCCTCCCCAGGTTTGGGGAGTTCTCAGCTATTATTTCTTTGAACAAGCTTTCTGCTCCATTATCCTTCTCTTTTCTCTCTGCAATACCTATAATCCTTATGTTGCATTTCCTAATTGAGTCAGATATTTCTTGGAGAAGTTCTTTATTTCTTTTTAGTCTTTGTTCTCTCTCCTCATCCATTGGAAGCATCTCTGTATTTCTGTCCTCCAGACTGCTGATTCTCTCCTCCATAATATCAGCTCTGTTTTTCAGGGAGTCCAGATTTTTCTTTATCTCTTCCACTGTGTTTTTCATCTTGAACATTTCTGATTGGTTTTCTTTATAGTTTCTATCTCTTTTGTGAAGAAGTTTCTAATTTCACTGAACTATCTATCCGCATTTTCTTGTAACTGGTTTTTTTTTATGATAGCCATTTTGAATTCTATGTCATTTAGATTATAAATTTCTGTGCCTTCAGGATTGATTTCTGGGTGCTTGTCACTTTCCTTTTGGTCTGGAGTATTAATATATATATTTTTCTTTTTTTTGTGAGAAGACCAGCCCTGAGCTAACGTCCGTGCCAATCCTCCTCTTTTTTGCTGAGGAAGACTGGCCCTGGGCTAACATCTGTGCCCATCTTACTCCACTTTATATGGGACGCTATATAAAGTGGTGTGTCGGTGTGCGCCCGGGATCCGAACCAACAAACCCCAAGCCGCTGCAGCAGAGCGCGAGCACCCAACCGCTTGCGCCACCGGCCTGGCCCCTTAATATATTTTTTCATACTGTTTGATGTCATGGATTTGTGCCTCTGCATGGTGACAGCATCTTGTTGCATCTTCCACCTGCTGCCACTGGGTGAGGGTCAAGAGCTGTGTATTCTGAGCCTGCTGTGATCCTTGGCTCACTTGCTCACAGCTGTTGCTTTTCTATTGTACACATGGGTTCTCTGGTCGACTGGCTGAGCTGGAGCACCAGGCAGAAGGAGGGGTGCTTTCTTTTGCCTCCATGATCCCAGGGGCTTCTTGCTCTGCCCTCGCTATCTGCTCTCCTGGGGTGCTGGCTTGATGAAGACACCCTGGCAATAGCTTAGCCACTCTGTGTGGGGCTTTCCCACAGGCTGAGAGGGAACTGGGACAGCGAAGGTGTTCCCGCAGAGGGCCACCCCTCTCCCCTCCCCTCTCAGAGCTGTCCACAGTCCCAGGGTCACGGCTGTTTGGAAGGGAGAGGAGACCCCCTTACCTCCTTCCACTTCCCCTGGGTTTCCAGCACCTCCACCTTCAGACGTATGGCTATGTGGGTCTCTCAGACATCTTTTATGTTGTGTGAATGTCCTATGTTGGTATATGAATGTCCTTTTCATTGTATCTTAGAGGGGCGAGTCTAAGGGAAGTGCTTGCTCCACCATGATGCTGACATCACTCTGACTTTTTGTTGAATGCAACCAATGGAGCACACTGCCAGGTGATTGCAAAGCAAAAGGAAAGAGACTTAGGGGTGTATATTCCGCTCCCCCACCCCTGCCAGGCAGTGATTTGGCAGTGGCAGCATCTGTCACTATAACAGCTCTTTATTGGGCAGTGTATCTTATTTACAAGTTCTCTAATGTTCTGGTAAGAGCTGCCACCTCCCCTGCCTCCGCAGGCCTGACAGGGGTAATGGTTTTTATCACTGCTATTCCCTGGGTGCCTCACTATTCCTGGTGGGTTCCCTTAATTCCATCCACACCCTAAATGACCTCTTCTTGAAACTCTCTTCAATTACTGTTTTTTTAAAAAAATCAGACTTTATTTTTTTACAGCAATTTTAGATTCACAGCAAAATAATGAGGGACGTACAGAGATTTCCCATATACCCCTGCTCCCACGCATGCATAGCTTCTTCTATTAACAATATCCCCCCGTCCCCCAGAGTGGTACATTTGATGAACCTACATTGACATGTTATAATCACCCAAAGTTATGTCCATAGTTTACATTAGGATTCACTCCTGGTGTTGTAGATTCTATGGGTTTGGACAAATGTATAATGACATGTATCCATCATTATGGTATCATACAGAGTATTTTCCCTGCCCTAAAATCCTCTGTGTCCTGCCTATTCATTCCTCCCTCCACCTCCCACCCCTGGCAACTGCACATCTTTTTACTATCTCTATAGTTTTGCCTTTTCCAGAATGTCATATAGTTGGAATCATACAATATGTAGCCTATTCATATTGGCTTCTTTCACTTAGCAATATGCATTTAAATTTTTTCCATGTCTTCATGGCTTTCTCACATTTCTTTTTAGCACTGAATAATATTCCATTGTCTGGATATACCACAGTTTATTATCCATTCACTTACTGAAGGACATCTTGGTTGCTTCCAAGTTTTGGCAATTATGAATAAGTTGCTATAAACATCCACGTGCAAGTTTTTTGTGGACATGCATTTTCAGCTTCTTTGTGTAAATACCAAGGAATGCAACTGCTGGATCATATGTTAAGAGTATGTTTAGTTTTGTAAGAAATTACCAAACTGTCTTCCAAAGTGGCTGTATCTTTTTGCAGTTCCACCAGCAATGAATGAGTTTCTGTTGTTCCACATCCTCACAAGAATTTGGTGTTGTCAGTGTTCCAGGTATTGGCCATTCTAATAAGGGTGTAGTGATATCTCATTATTGTTTTAATTTGCATTTCCCTGATGACATATGATGTAGAGCATCTTTTCATATGCTTATTTGATATCTGTATATCTTCTTTGGTGAGGTGTCTGCTAAGCCCTTTGACCCATTTTTTAATCAAGCTGTTTGTTTTCTTATTGTTGAGTTGTAAGCAGTTACTCTTTTTACCATGCCCACCGTCCCCAGCAGGGACCTGGTACTTGCTGGTGAAATGATTATTCCTACTTTATAGCTGATAAAGCCAAGTGCCATCATTTCCAGAAATTTACTGATGATCACACAGCTAGGAGGGACTGGGATTGAAATTGAAACTCTGGTTTGTCTACCTTCAAAGTCTGGGTTCTGAAATAACAATTTCTCTCCTTTTGACAAATACATAAACCCTAGAGGACATATACCATTATTATTTGCCCCACCTGACTATACTCTGCCAAATATGATGGACCATGTAGACAGAACTTTTGGCTCCTACAGTCAAAATGTCTCTTATGTTAAAGAGCAAAAGTGAATAAAACAAAGAAACCCACCCCACCTACCACTCATATTGGTGGATGAGTCATTTGTTTCTTTTTTGATAATACACATACTCAATTTCTCATAGTCTGTGAGGAAATGGGCCCTGCATAAGTCCATTCAAGGAGTAAGTTTTGCAGTTGTAATTTCTCCCTTCTCCTTGTACCTTTCTTAGAGTGAATTGCTAGTTAATTAAATGTATTAACAGCCTTCAGTTTTACAGGATTTCATCTTGATACCTCATCACTCTATCAAACTATACACTGAGGGAGAAACATTCTTCAGCTTCCCTTTGGGAGACCAGTTTTGGATCTACCTTTCCAGAGAGGTATGTTTGAGGATTTCTGTTTCTAGGATTACTCTTCGGGAACCCCAGGGATAAAACCATCAGCTACATTAATTGCAGCCCTGGGACAAATGCTTGGACCATGATTAGAAGGCATGCAGGCTCTCAAACTTCATTTTACAGACATTGTTTATTATTAATGTAATCATTTTACACAGGATAAAAATGAAGATCAAGGAAGTACAGTTATACCACAACCAAGAAACCTTGACATTTGTAAATATAAATTCACATTGCTCATCAACACACATACACATATCTTACACATGAATTATTTCAATATAGCTTCATTTTGCAGATGAGCCAACTGAGGCCCAGGTGGGTTATGGGACTTACCCAAGGCCACACAGTCCTTTAACGTCAGGGGTGGAATATGTTAAGCTCTTGTTTCTCAGCTGTTTTAACTCATACTCCCTTTTGATAAACATAAAAGTTTTGTGAAATTGCATGGAGCTTCTGATAGCTACTCCCCCTCCCCCACACTTCAGCCCCTTTAAAATCACTGGTATACTTAAAGATTTTTATTTATTTATTTTTCCCCAAAGCCCCAGTAAATAGTTGTGTGTCATAGCTGCACATCCTTCTAGTTGCTGTATGTGGGACACGGCCTCAGCATGGCCGGAGAAGCAGTGCGTCGGTGCGAGCCCGGGATCCGAACCCGGGTCGCCAGCAGTGGAGCGCGCTCACTTAACCACCAAGCCACGGGGCCGGCCCTAAAATCACTGGTATACTTAGAAGATGGTTTATTTTCTGTGTATCTCTACACACTGGTTAGGTTGAGCTTTTATTTCTCTGCAGAAAAATAATATATTTATTTTCAAATTCATATATTCTCCCTGATCCTCCCTGCATTACTCTCCAAAAATTGGTTGAGAATCTTATCATTTTAATTAGAAAGTTCTTCAGCTACATTTAAAACATGATTTTTATTTATAAATATTGAGCCAATGGCTCCAACTTGTACAGACCATCTCTGAAGAATGTTATAAACATGTGTGAACTTTATAAGTATTCCAGCTCCACTTTTTGTTTCCTCATTTATATCTGTCCCTAATCTAGCCTTGTGCCAGAAGCCTCTTGAGACTAGAGCCAAGTTAACATTAGGCCTTTATGTTAGTTGTTCACCAATGTGTTATTTAATTTCCACACAATTTTGAATTTCCCAATTTTCCTCCTGTTACTGATTTCTAGTTTTATAGCATTATGAATAGAAAAGATACTTTATATGATTTGAGTCTTCTTAGACTTCATATTTGTGATCCATTGTATGATCTATCCTGGAGAATGTTCTGTGTGTGCTGAGAAGAATATGTATCCTGCTGCTGTTGAATGAAATGTTCTGTATATGTCTGTTAGGTCTATTTGGTCTACGGTGTTATTCACGATCACTATTTACTTATTGATTTTCTGTCTAGATAATCTGTCCATTGTTGAAAGTGTGGTATCTATTATTGTACTGCTGTCTATGTCTCCCTCCAGTTCTGTTAGTATTTGCTTTATATATTTAGGTGTTCCAATGTTTGGTACATATATATTTACTATTGTTGTATCCTCTTGATGAATTGACCCCTTTATCTTTATATAGTGACCTTATTTGTCTCTTAACTTCCTGATTTCAAATTATATTACAAAACTATAGCAATCAAAACAATATGATACTGGCATAATAGCCAACACATAGACCAATGGAACAGAATAAAGAGCATAGAAATAAACCCTCACATATGTGGTTAACTAATATTTGATAAGGGCATCAAGAATACACAATAGGGAAAGGATAGTCCTTCAGTAAATGGTGTTAGGACCATTTCATTCATACTAAAGAATGTAACTGGACCCTTATCTTACACTATACACAAAAATTAACTCAAAAGGGATGAAAAACTTTAAGACCTGAAACTGTAAAACTCTTAGGAGAAAACAAAGAGACAGAGCTCCTTGACATTGGTGTTGGCAATGATTTTTTGGATCCGACACCAGCAGCACAGCCAACAAAAGCAAAAATAAACAAGTGGGACTACATCAAACTAAAAAGCTTCAGTACAGCAAAGGAAATAATCAACAAAATGAAAAAGCAACCTGTGGAATGGGAGGAATTATTTGCAAACCATATATGTGATAAACTATTAATATCCAAAATATATAAAGAACTCATACAACTCAATAGCAAAAAAAACAAACAGCCTGATTAAAAAATGGCTAAAAAGGGGCGGGCCTGGTAGTGTAGCGGTTAATTGTGCGCGCTCTGCTGTGGCGGCTCGGTGTTTGTAGGTTCGGATCCTGGGCACGCACTGATGCACCACTTGTCAAGCCATGTTGTGGTGGCATCCCACGTAAGTGGAGGAAGATGGGCACGGGTGTTAGCCCAGGGCCAGTCTTCCTCAGCAAAAAGACAAGGATTTGTGACAGATGTTAGCTCAGGGCTAATCTTCCTCCCCCCCAAAAAAATGGGTAAAGAAATTGAATAGACAGATACTTTCCAAAAAATACATACAAATAGACAAAAAGTATATGAAAAGGCACTCAGCATCATTAATCATCAGGAAAATACAATCAAAATCACAATGAGGGGCCGGCCCGGTGGCGTAAGCGGTTAAGCATGTGCATTCCGCTGTGGTGGCCTGGGGTTCACTGGTTCGGATCCCGGGCGTGCACCGATGCACCGCTTGGCAGGCCATGCTGTGGCGGCATCCCATATAAAGTGGAGGAAGATGGGTATGGATATTAGCCCACGGCCAATCTTCCTCAGCAAAAAAGAGGAAGATTGGCAGATGTTAGCTCAGGGCCGATCTTCCTCACACACACACACAAAAATCACAATGAGATATCACCTCACAGCTGTTAGGGTGGTTATTATCAAAAAGACAAGAAATAACAAGTGTTGGCAAGAGTGTGGGAAAAAGGGAACCCTTGTGTACTGTTGGTGGGAATGTAAATTGGCACAGCCAGTATGGAAAACTGTATGAATTTTCCTCAAAAAATTAAAAATATAACTACCATATGATCCAGCAATCCCACCGCTGGGTATATATCCAAGGGAAATGAAATCAGTATCTCGAAGAGATAGCTGTACTCCCTCGTTCAATGCAGCATTATTCACAATAGCCAAGATATGGAAATAACCTGAATATATGCTGACAACTGAATGGATAAAGAAAATGTGATGTGTGATATATATATAATACACACACACACACACGCACACACACACACACAATGGAATGTTATTCAGCCTTAAAAAGAAAGAAATCCTGCCATTTGTGACAACATGGGTGAACCTGAAGGACATTATGCTAAGTGAAATAAGCCAGACTCAGAAAGACAAATACTGTATGATCTCACTTATATGTGGAATCTAAAAGTTGAACTCATAGAACCAGAGAGTAGAATGGTGGTTGCCATTGGGTGGGGAAATGGGGAGATGTTGATCAAAGGGTATAAACTTTCAGTTATAAAATAAAAGTTTCTGGGGATCTAATGTATAGCATGGTGACTAGAGTTAATAATACTCTGTTCTATACGTGAAATTTGCTAAGAGAGTAGATCTAAAGTGTTCTCACCACCAAAAAAAAAAAAATGGTAACTATGTGAGGTGATGGATGTGTCAATTAACTTGATTGTGGTAATCATTTCACAATGTATATGTATATTAAATTACCATGTTGTACACCGTAAACAAAACAAAAATAAATAAAGAGGTGTTAGCTTTTCTTTCTTTTTTTAAAAAATAATCTGTGGAGCTGACCCAGGAACCTTTTACACTGAGGTAAAGTTTGCATAAATTCTAGTGTATACACTTTGAGAAAAGAGAGATCACAAACGTGATTAGCTCTGCGTGGTCTTTGCATTAGAAAAGTAAACACTAGCCGTTGTAAGAGATAAAGCCTGAAATCTCAGTGGTTTAACAAAAAAAGAGGTTTATTTTTCATCATGTAAAATCCAATCTGCAGCAGGGGTGGGAATGAGAGTGGGACCTATGTTTGTATTTGTCAGCTCGGCTACCATAACAAAACACCAAAGACTGGGCGGCTTAAACAACAGAAGTTTATTTGCTCACGGTTCTGGAGACTGGAAGTGGAAGATTAAGACATCCACAGGGTTGGTTTCTGGTGTAGGCTCTCTCTTTGGTTTGCAGATGGCCATCTTCTTGCTATGTCTTCACATGGCCTTTTCTCTGTGTTTGCACAAAGAGACAGAGAGTGAGCTCTGGTGTCCCTTCCTTTTATTATAAGGACACCAGTCCTATTGAATTAGAGCCCCGTCTTTACGACTTCATTTAATCTTAATTACCTCCTTAAAGGCCCTATGTCCAAATATAGTCACCTTGGGGGTTAAACCTTCAAAATATGAGTTTTTTTGGGGGGAGGAACAATTCAGTCCATAACAATGGTATATACAGTCTTTCAGAGATCCTGGCTGAAAGAGGATCCACCATCTTCAGTGTGGAGCTTCCAAGGTCTCCTTGAGTGTCAACATCCAGCAGCAACAAGGGAAGAGAAAGAAGATTGTGCACAGGAGGGTAAGGGACCAAGAGCAGTCATCACTCCTGCCCACGTCCCACTGGCCCGATGCAGTCATATGTCTAACTGCAAGGGAGATTGGGAAATATCGTCTAGAGTGTGCCCAGGATATTGGTGAATAACTATCCAATCTCTACTGCAGCCCTTGGTGTTCCTAGACCAAAAAAAAGAAAGAAAGAAGAAAGACAGAAAAAGTGTACCTTTTCTTAGCTCTTCCAGAGTGTTCTCTAGCTCATGTTACTCTCAAATTTTTTTCCCAAAATTTTCCCACCTGCTTTTGCCTATGGAGCTATGTAACTCAGGAAGTGTGTGAGCAATGTGTTCATATAAGGAAGAGGGAGTGTAAGGCCACATACAGCTTATGTTTCACATCTAGAGAATGAGGGAAGAGCCAATGTGTCTGTTTGAGGATGTATGTGCAGTGAGAGGTGAAGAACTTCATCCACTTTAAGTCTGAGAAGTCTTGCAGCCCTCACATTGCACAAGCAGTCACCAGATTTGTGTACAGTATCTCTGTGTATACAAGGAAAGAGAATAAGTCCCTGTGTGCACTCCATGTTTTCAGTCATGGTGGGAATGGATAGCAAAAGAGCTAGGATAAAAGCCTAGAAAAAGAGGCAGTGGCAAAGCACATATATCTTCCTTTCACCCCCTCTACTATCTTTCCATAAAATCCCAAGTAAACCTTAAGCACATTGCAAAGCCATGGTTCAGACAAGTTTATCTTTCCAGCACCAAAGCCCCATGCTACTCTCCCACGCCACTGGGGTCCTTTTGGGGCATTGCTTTCAACATAGGCTATTGGTTGGGTCAAGTATGTAGGTGACCTCCCAGTACCACTCCAGACTGGTCTAGCTTGGAGGCAGGATGGGCTGTGTGTGCCATTCATTCCTTTGTGAGAAATTCCTAAGAACACATTTCCCCTCCTAGTTAATTCTCCTGGTAGAATTAAACTCAGTATTTTTTGCTCTTTTCTAAAGGGTACAAACGAAGGCCCAATTTTTTTTCCAGCAATCTGGGTTTAACAGTCTAAAAATTATAATTTTTGTTTCTTGAAAACAGTAAAATTACATTGCCATTCATTTTTTTCCACACAATCCCCTTTATTGCATTTTCAAAGCAAGCCTTTTTCATAACTCTGAAGTACTTTTGTTCTTAGGTTGTCAGTAAAAACAAGTTGGCCTCTTTGACTCAGTTTGTTGAGATATGAGTGCACTGAAATATGTCCAACGGGCCATTGCCAATGTTGCTGTTTTTCAATTTATGTTTGAGCCAGAAGAGTCCAAGGAGAATTCCACTCGTGTAGATTGCATAAGAGCCGACAAACAAAGCTGAACTGGATAAGAGTATAAAGAAAATGAGAGAGGCATAATAGGTGATAGAGGCCACAGATACCGCAGACAGAGAGCGAGATCGTGACAAGGTGAAAAGGGGCTGCAAATTTATTAAGTGGCTGAATCCTTCCTGAGAGCTCTCTGCCATATCTCCTTGGCACAGGTGCAGATACTGCCTTTAGTTTTACAAAGATTAGAGCAAGAAAGGAGCTGCTTTAAAAACAGGAAAAAAATCAGTTTCAGTGCACTGGCTTGTAGTATATCCTATTGCACCTTTTTATGGTCTATGCATCATCTTATTCTCACATTGCACCATGTATATAGTAGGAGCTAAATAAATGTCAGTTGCATTGAATTGTTCAGCTCTGTTCTCTTCTCTCCTAATTAAACCAATACCACATGCTGCTTGCTACCTCTTGAGCAATCAATATTTTTGTGTTTCTTCATTTCTCCAACAAATATCTCCAAAGATGTACCGTTCAGCCTTTAACCCTAAGACATACATATGATATGTTTTACAGATGAATAAAAAGGAAATCATGAGTCATCATTGGAAGACCATGGATTCTGGATTCAGACTGATCTATATTCTAATCTACATTACACATGCATAATTCTTATGTGTGTTCTTGTGTGTGTTCTCCAATTTCACTCTGACTTTATCCTAGTTGCTCTGACTCCAAGCCTCTGAAGAGTTGCCCCACTCCTTTCTCAACACTTCCACATCCTCTCTGGGGCATATGAGAACTTTTGTATTCCTTTCATACCAAGTGCAGACAATGAGGAGTCAGGACCTCCATCTTGGGCTCATGCATCTGAACCCATCCTGAAGTCTTCCCCATAGAATTGCTTCAGTGCCACATTAAATCTAGTTTTAGTTGAAGGTATGGGCTGTTTTAGGGTCCTGCAGCCTCCCGCACAGTCTGTCCTGGAAGGTAAGCTATTCCCTTGATATTTGTATGCTACCCCAAGCCTATTTCTATGTTCCTAAAAAACTTCTGCATTTGATGTGTGATTCTTAGGTGGGGCAGTGGGAATAAGAACCTTTTTGCTCTATTTCTATCTTTTTTCTTCTTCTATTATCTCTTAGAGCACGAAGGGGTAAGCTTTTTTTTTTTTTTACTTTCACTTCCTATCTGAATGGAACTTGTCCTACATCATTTGCTCCCCATTCCTGACTTCCTTTAAAACTCCAGTCTTGTGGTTCGGCCCAAATGGTGGGATGGAGTGCAAGGAAAGAAATCAGTCCAACCATAAGAGAGCTTACATGAGAAAGTATCTCCAAAGCCTTATAATTGTTACAGATGGAAAACACTCGGTGCAAAGCCTGGAATCTTCTATGAACTCATGATAGGTAAATAACCCATACTATATGTCATTTCCATGCATAATTCAGGTATTACACTTTAAATAAGACATTTAAGACAATCACCAGACTCATTTTGTCTACTCAACCACTTCTAGGCAGAACTCTGCCAAACCTATCTTGATTAAATAAAAACATTTGTAAAAGTCTTTATGATTGCACCCAAATCTCTAAGTAACTAATTCCACTTAGTGAGACTTAACCAGCAGTTAATCTTAGAAAAGTTCTTCAAGTTAACTTGGATTCCAAATACCTAATGTAGAAGAGAAAGTGTCAAGCTCAGAGTATGTGCTTCTCTCTTCCTGTTTATTTGTGGATGGCTTTTAGTGATTAGGAAAAGAACCAAACAGTAAATGCAGCTTGTCAAGCACAACAAGGTGCCTTTTCAACTTTTGGCTGATCAAGACATGAAAAGGTAATAATTTGACTACTTTTTATATAAATATAGGTGCATATTTTCACAGCTTTGCTTCAAGACTTAAGCTCCTCCAGCTGATTATTAATTGCCAGGAAATATCTACCCAGTCCATCACGGTGTCTTAATTAAGCAAATGCATAGAAATTATACGGGGGCAGAGAACTGTGGAACTCGCCAGGTGTAATGAATTCTGAGAAGCAGTAGTTATAGATTTCCCAGGGTGTGCTAATAATACATATGAGCTAAAGGACAACAGAATTAAGAATTCTTTTTTCTCCTTTCTACCAATCTCCTCCTTTTTTAACAGATACTAACTATTCAATCTTTAACCCTCAATTTAGGTGCCTCTTCTTTCCAGAGAATTTCTCGGTCTCCCTTTTCCGAGCTCCATTAGGCTGCATTCAAGACCTCCTCTGCACTCCTACTGGTCAACGGCATTACTATTGTTGCAACCACACTCTGCTCTAATTATCTTGCTAAGTATTTGTCTCCCCCAATAAGTCTACAGCCTTGCCTTGCCCAGGCCTTACTTCATCAGGATATCACCAGAATTACATAAAATGTCCAGTCCACAGTTCTCTCTCAAAATTTGGTTAAATCAAATGTACAAAACCACCATTCTGAGCTATCCAGAGCACTTTAGAAACCACAGGAGCAGAAGGAGTTATTTATTTTTAAATTTTAAATATTATGCTTATGAACAGAGCCCACAATGAGCAAACCTTCAGTTGATTCGCTACCTATTTTTGTCAAGCCGGGAACTAAAACATTTTGGATTGTATTTCCTGTGGACTCCTGTGCTTTCCATAATTCATTCCTCAGCAGGCTTTATCAGGGGGCTGGGTGCAGAGAGGGGCCCACTGGTAAACAGCAGATGCCCAGCAGGCCTAAGGCATGTCTGACACAAGGATGATGAAGGAGATGGGAAAAAGGGAGCAGCAGCTCCTATGATGACATATTTAAGAGCCTGAGGATGTGTATTGCTTTAAAATTACTGATCATAAGAAATAGTTCCTGCAAATGGTGTGTGGTATGTGCCCTTCTGTCCACACCAATTCAGCTGGTAAACACAGCAAAACAAATTCTCCTTGAGTACTTGAAGCTCACAGAAATATCAAGAGTGAAAGGGATGGTGCAGGTAGAATTCCTGTGTTGTCTGAAGCTCTCACTTGAAGATAAGAGAGGAAGAAGGAACAAAGAGTGAACAGACTGGGGCATCAAGCAGGAATAATATGTGACTCAATACTTGTGTAAAGTAAGGGAGATGAAATACTCACTACCTTAGAAAAAGTCAAGTGCTCACTTTTCTGAGGTCATGGTCTTCCAAGACGAGCTATTTTAGTGGCAGTACATGAGTACTTTCTCCAAAAAGCTGAAGGTTTGGCTCCCTTAATCCTGCAAAAAAGGAAAAATAAAATGCAGCCAATGATGTTCAAAGAGGGACAGGGGAGTCTGAAGTTAACCATATCGATGACTGCAGAGTTGTTCATTGTAATAAGGTACATGGGACTTGCATCCTAAGGAAGGGTACTAGCCCTACTCAAGGGAGATCCATTTGGCTAATAATTGTTGAATTTCCATTACATTTGGAATTTGAAACAACAAAATCTATTAATCATGTATTATGAGCAAGGTAGTAAGGATATACAAGAAGCAAGAGACATTCTCTGTCCCAAAAGACCTTAAGGGCTTGTGGTGAAGATTGTATAAATAGATGAAAGTTACCAAACAATGATATACGTGCTTGGCATAGAGTGGGCAATGGCTTAATATTTACACGGATTTCTGCTTAGTGATGAAGTTTGTGGTCTAGTTACTAGATATTAAGTACATATCATCTAAACTATGTTCAGCCCAGACCAATAGTGAGGCCTGCGTTTGGCACTGCCCCCTCCTCAGGCCTGCACACTGAGTCCCTGTGGTTCACTGTCCTCAAGGACTGCTGCCCTTTGGTCTCAGGAGGCCTCTTTCAGGCCCCAAATCCTGTGTTCTGCCCTTCTTTCCTAGCTTGTCACCCAATTGCTGCAATTCCAGCTTATCTGCCAGAGGAATCATATCTGTGTGATTGTGAAAGTATGTTGTAATACACATGAGTGGGATAATATGAGGAGATTTTTGTAGTTAGACAAGAGATGGATTAGCTCTAACACAGAGAGAAGATACTGCACTCAGAGACAGAAGCGCAAAGTATGATCCAGGTCTGTCTCTTACAAACGTGTGCCCTTGGGTAATTCACTGACTCACAGAGCCCAAATTTCTTATCTTTGCAGAGCAGGGATCCCAACTGTAGTACAGACTTTGCTAGGCCAGTGGTGTAGGCCCACCAGGACTGGACAGCCTTGAGTTCACTTTGCATGTTTGTTTGACTAGAAATACACATGTTCCTGGAAGTCTTTCACTGGTGAGTGGAGGCAAAAGCAAGTAAAACATATGTTATAGCCAATTATTTGACCTCATTTGTGACAGTCTCATGAAAACTTGGGAAATTCAGGTTACATATACGTAATAGGAAAGTATATCATTTTCCTCATAAGGTTATTATGAGGGTTAACCACCAACCACGGTATCTAACAGAGACTAACAGCATGGCACAAACATTTCTTGAATCTGCTATTTTGCAACTAAAATTAAGGAAAAATGTTTGTTGATAGTAAAAATAGAAGGCTTAGGGTAGAGGGAAATAATTTAGGTTTGTATTCTTAACTCCAAGGTGGTGGCTGCACACTCTACATTTCCTCTAGGGGTCAGCTCCCAGCTACATTTCCTCAGCTCCCAGCTTTCAGTACCTTGAGGCATTGTCTCCATCCTATTTATCTGTATGTCCTCCACAACAGCTAATAAAGTGGTTTATTGCACTAGAAGTTCAATATAGATGTGCCAAATGAAAAATGAATAAAATTATACTTAGAAGTCCATAACAGCAAGGAGCAGCAATACTAAGGCAGGCAATACTGTGTTCATGTAGGAATTGTTTAGGAGCCCACAGTTTGGAAACGCTATGTTCATGGGGTGCACCGTTAATTAATGAACAGCCAAGTGCTGAGTTCAGGAACAAGAGAAGACAATTATAGCTCTGCTGCTGGTGAGGCAGCTCTTTCATCGACGTGTGAGCCCTGCATAAAGCCTTGGAAATTTCCATTTTAATAAAAAGAACCTTGGAGAATCATAGGAGACAAGAGAATCTGTTTTTTATCCCTGACAGTTTGGTTGTCTCCTAAAATGAGGTTTTGCCAGCCTGAGGCAAAATCCTGGTTCCAAGTTTTGTTTACATTTGCAGGCCACCTCTTAGTGCTCTATCAAAGAGACTGGAGAGATGTTGTGGATATTAAACTCCCACCAGGCCCCCTTAATGCTAAGTATAATTAGATTTTAGTCTTAGGTCAGAGGGAAATGGGTAGTTGGGGTAAACTGCTATCAAGCCACGCACTTGCTCATATGACTTGGATTCTGAACTCAAATGAACTTGACCTCTCTTGCAGATTTTAGCCTCTCTGAGATCTCTCCTATCACTCCTGGTGTCTCCCCCATTACTAACAGCCTCTGCACTCAGCAGTCTGCTTTGGGATCTCTCAGGCATTATTTATGTTCTTGGTAGATCCATTTAGTCTTTTCCCCTTAGATCTCTGGCTAAAGATCCCAATTTTCAGCAGTCGCTGCAACTCTAAAAGAAACACACTTACTTAATAATTACTTGTGGATTGGCAAGAACTGGGTCCCAGTAGGATAGTTTTTCTGACTGACATCAAGGATTCAGTCACAGATGAGCTAGGTAATTGAAGGCATTTTGTTTAAAAACTGCACACAGAGTTCAATCAAGGTAGCTAGGATTCATCCATGATTGAAGATAGTCATGTAAGTGCATTTGAGCCCCAAAGGGATCAAAGAAGACACAGTATGGTACCCTCTTTGTCCATGTGATGATGCCGGAGAATCGCAGGACTTTGGTATCCTTGTCATTGCTGTCTTCCTCAGGGGCTAAGGGTGGGCATGAGTGAGGACAGCCAGAGTCTGAGCTAACTCAGTGACACTCTGCAGTCCTGGGACTCGAAGCCCACAGGGAGTTAGGACTGGTCCAAGTGCAGTCAGCAGAGATAGCTGAAACCATATCTTGTAGAAAGGGCAGCCTCCTTGGGATCAGAGATTAGGGACAAGGAAAGCAGGACTGCAGTAAATGTCCTAAAGTGACCAAGGAAGAGAATAAATAATAAATGCAATATGGTCTTTTTTAGTTTCCTCTTGCTGCTGTAACAAATTACTACAAACTTAGGGGCTTAAAACAACATGGATTATCTTAGTTCTGGAGGCCAGAAGTCCAAAATGCATCTTACTGGGCTAAATCAAAGTATTGATAGGGCTGCCTTCCTTTCTGGAAGATCTAGGGGAGAATCCATTTTCGTGCCTTTTCCAGCTTCTAGAGGCTGCCCACATTCCTTAGCTCATGGCCTCCTTCTGTCAAATCTTTCTCATGATGTCATTTCTCTGGTTCTACCTCTTCTGCTTCCTTCTTCTACTTTTTTTCTTTTTGCCTTTTTGCTCTATTTTTGAGGAGATATCCTTAATTTTATCTTCTAACCTTTCTATTGCATTCATCTCGGCTATTGTATTTTTAATTTCCTTTTTCACAGCACCCTAGTCCTATGGATATAATACCTTCTCTTATCCACTTGAGATTGTTAGTGATAGTATTATTTTTCTTTGTAATCTTTCTTCTTTTCCTTTGATGATCTCTGTTTCCTCCATGTTGCACATATTTAACCTTAGGTTTCCTGGACATCCTCTCTTGCCTTGCTTCCAGAGCACTGCCTGGCAGTCAGGAGCTATACCCCTGGGTAAAGGTGGAGGAGTCTTCTCTAGAGAAATGGAAGAGCCTCAGAAATTTTATCTACATATCATCAGTAGAGGGATCCTTGGTGAAAAAGGCAAACCTTTGGTCAACCTCCATGATAAAACCTATTTGTTGGCAGACTCTACCTATGCACCCTGACTGAGGCCCTAGGAAACTATTTAGAAGGTCAGGGTCAATGCGTGTTACAAGCATGCAGACGTTTACATAAACTCTGTTTTCATTCCCTAACTCTCAGAGAACCCAGTGTCTAGGCCTATCACATGCTTATTCAATTTCTCCCTAGACTTCTTCTCCTGGATGTGTGAGAGAGGCATTAGCTATTCTAGCAGCTGTCAGCCAAAAGGATATCTGGAATTCAAAAGTGAAAGACAACGTGTCTGATCTGAAGAAGGCCGAAGTACAGTGGTACTGATACGCACTTAAGCAGATATGACACGTACTGTTTTGATAGGAGTATAAGGAGGAGTTGATAAGAATACAGTAAGATGAAAACAAAATACAATCAGTGGTGCCACAGAGGAGAGAAGTCTTGTCTCTGCTTGGGGAGAGTTTTAGAAGGCTTTCCAGCATGAGGAATGCTGAATGAGGAGTTTCTGAAGGAAATGTGTAGATAGCAGGGTGGGATTCCAAGCAGCAGGAGGTGTTAAGAAAGGTATCAAGAAATCTTAAATGGCCTGTTGTTCTTGGGAAATGATAAGAAGTTATGGGGGATGGAATGTTGGCTCTGAGATGAAATATTTACTCTCAGAATCAAGACTAGCAGCAGCTATGCACCCACATCATGACGTTCCTTCACAAAAATACGATTGTTAACTTATGCCTTGAAATGTTCCCAGGCTGCTCATTTTCACCGTCTTTCTCACTGTGACTCTGTCTGCCCACCTATCACTTTCTCTTTCCTTAACTACGTGATTCCTATGTCTTCCATTACTCAGTAATTCAGGAGAGATCTGAGGCTTATTGAGTCAAAAGGAAACAGAAAGGAGTAATTCAAACATATGTGATGGGATTTACAGTTTTAATGCATATCTACTGCCATCAGAAATCTTGCCGGATTTCAACTTTGGCTGTGAGTTTCATAAGAAATCATGAAAATATAGATATTTATAGTTAGAGGATCTTTACAGATCAGATGTGATATCACGTTGTACAAGGTTACTCGGCCCTTAACTGCTGTGCTCCAAAAACTTAGATGCTGGTATACCAGGGCAGTGTGCCTTCTATTCTGCTTCAAATCTGCTTAGATCTGCAGGATCAAGAATCAACAGAGTTTCTTCCTTCATTGGAAACAGGGTCACAAGCCACTGGGTGGCAGTGGTTGTTAAAAGTGGATACAAATCAAGATTATTCTGTACTCATTGTTCCTGTTTTCATTCTGGTCATATTGGAAGACTTTTACACACTCTAAAGATTCATCTAAAACATCCAGCCAGATTTTTCTTTTCTATGGGCATTTTAATGTCATTCTCTCAATTTCCCAAGTTAAGAATTTTGAATCATATCTCACCCTTCTAATTCCTTAATTGTCATTATCCAATTAATCTGTACTTCTTATTAAGACACTGCTGTTATCATACGAATTTTCTCAAATACTTCCAATGGCTTCTTAACTACTAAGTAGAATTCAAGCACTTCAGGCTAATAACCCAAGCTCTAACCATCCATGCTGACCCCTCTTCTTGTAACCTTAGAATCACATGATGTTGTACTTTGAAGGTGCTTAATAAAATGTGTTATTTGATTGATATTTGTATATAATTATAAATATACAAATTTATATAAATTAAAATATAAGGGATATTGTCCTTTAATCATTTTTATTACTGCTGAATCTCTCCTTAAGTAATATACCAAAAGCAAGTAAGTCATTCAAAGCCTATAGGCCCTTGAAGTGTAAAGATTATATATTATAAGATCTCAGTATCACCTCAGAATTTAACCACAGAGCCATGGTGTAAGACTATACATCCTCCTGTGACAAGAAACAGGTTTTTCTTCCATTGGATAAACTAGTTTAGTTCATTCACATCCAGAAACAAACTCACCAAATGATTTAAGATTTTATGCTGACAGTAATGGTAACAATAATTTCAACTCGCATGCATAGAAACATTTATAAGTGCATAAGATGACTTTAATTACTATATCATTTAAGCCTTATAGGTATCATATGAGATTGAGAGAAGAGTATCAGTTGTTCTATTTTAAAGAAAGGGAAATTTAATTTTGGAAATAAGATATTTGTCCATGTGACATGGCTAAGAAGTGGCAGAAATATGATCTACACTGGGTCTCCAGACCCCTGGTTACAAATATAAACTGGACAAGTTTTGAATGTCAAAGAAGGAGCAGGCAGTCACTTTGGCTCACTCTGCTACTGGAGTCTTTCACCTAAGCCTGGAAGAACAGCTCTGTCTTGGTATCCAGGGAAGGCCCAGGAAAATTAATGGAATTTGGTGGAAACTAAAGAACTTCTCCCCCGCCATCAAAATGTAGTTTTCAACTTTTTTTTTGGCAGCAGGAACCCTTTGTCATAAGAAAATGTTAAGATGAGCTGTTCCAGTTGAAGGAGACAGAGATCCAGAGAACTGCAGGCTTGATATAACTCTGTCTTCTCCATATTGCTCCTGAGATGCCTGCAGAACCATAAGATTCCAAAAAAAACAGTTATTAAAAAAACATTGCAGTATTCAAGATCCCTCTTTACAATCAACAGAAAGCGAGTCTAGCTGATCTAGGAAGAAAAGGCATTTACTTACTTGAATCCTCCAAAGGATTCTGATTCTCTCACAGGGAAGCCTGGAGAAGTGGATCTGAGGGCTGCTTGCCAGAAACAAGCCTGAAATGATGCTCCGGAATTGATGTGATGAGGATGCTGTGGCCAACACTGAAACTGATGCTATGGTGAACTTGCTTCCGCTGTTGCCCAAGAAAGTCATTCTTGGTGTCACAGTCACTGCCACCAGAGAAAAGTCCCTGTGACCTCAGCATCCTGGGGCTTGCAGGACTGCTGTGTCTGATTGAAGGAAGCTTACTCTCAGGCCCTGACACCCTTCCTCTAGCTGCAAGGGAGGCTAGGGAACATGGGGAAAGGTGCTGCATCCACCACAAACCATGAGGTGGGGGATTTCCTGAACACAGGGCCTGGGTTCAGATGCTGGGCAGCTGAAACAAGTGATCAACATATATAATACCTTTGGTTCATGTTCGTCATTCTGAAACTTGGATGCATAGATGAATCACCTGGGGACCTCTGAGGACAAATTAAATGACAAAATACTACAAAGACCAATTGAATCCAAATTCCTAGAGGTGAGGCCCAGGTATCCATACATTTATTTCAGTCTCTACTGGGGATTCTAATACACAGTGAGGGTTGAAAACTGCTGGACACAATGGTCTCTAAAAGTAGTTCAAGTTCAGCTATTTTTAGGATTTCATTACAAAAAGCCCAATGCTCTTTCCACAAGTTTTTGCACATTTTACTTCTTAGGAAACTGAGTTTCTCACACGAAAATGGAGCAAAACCTAGGAATAATCATTTTAATTTTTGTCTTCCAGCCTGTTCAAGTTTCATACGAGAAAACCTTGTTCTTAAGATAGAAAGAGTGGCTTCATATTCTCCCACTGCTGCACAGACCCCTGGTAGGCTGTCCATGTATCCAGAATAGTCTGACATGAGACACATTCTTCCTATCATGCAGAGTGAGGAATGAAAGGGAGGGAGGAAAAGTCTCTCTCTGGCTTATAAAGGGAAGGCAGCTCAGCTTTTCTGGAACATAGTTATGGGCACTCCATAGCAGTCTACTCCATTTATTAATTTAACCTATGTCACGTGCCAGGAACTGTGAGAGGCACTGGAGATACACACAGATCCAACCATGGCTCAAACACACAGTTCCTTGCCCCCTTGGTATTTCAGCCTAATGAAGAAGATTTTCATAAATGTTTTGAAGGAAACGATCTAAGTTATATCAGAGAATAACAGGCTGGAGGGGGCCAGGAAAGGGGTTTGGATTATCGGGGTCAGGGACCACCCCTCTGATGAAATGACTTTCAGGTATCACTTGACGAGTTAATGTGGCCAGATAAGATCTGGAATGGAGCCACCATCTCTCTTCCACGGTTTTCCTCAAGTCAAAGGCAATTTCTTTTTCTCTATTCAAAAGAGGAGATTAGACAACCAGATGGGCATTTGCTTAACTGGTTTGCTATTTATACTTTGAAACATATTGAGAAATACTGAATCCACTACAGAAGGCAAAACACACAACATTTGGCCAAACTGAAGTCTCATGAGGAAATTTCTCAGGAAATGCTGGGGCCCATCTTTCTTGAACTATGTTGGTTAATAGGACTAGATCTGTGCTTTCCTAGTTAGCCTTCTCAAATAATTTGTGGAACAAGGCACAGAATAAATAAAGATATCTATCTCTAGTGAATCACCTTCTGCCTCATGAGGGAAAACCTGTCTGACATGTTCATCCTTGAATTGATCGAGTTCCTCTCCTTCAACACATGGGAGATGAGATCTCAGGTACTATTTTCTGGGTTTGGATTTTCAATTTGATGCTGCCTGTTGTGGAGGTGAGCTTTTGACTGAGAAAAGTCTGAGCTACCTATTTCTATAGCTTTTCTAGACCAAATTAAAAGAGTTAGAGTGAACCCATCAACACAGAATCAGCTGCAACACCATCTCTACAAGACAAGCCCACAGCGGCAATTGCTGACTCACTTCCTACCCATACCCTTTGGGAAACTGACTGCAAGGATTTCACTGGGTGTGACACGGCTGTCAGTAACTTTGGACCCATAGCAATTTGGCAGAGGCTACATGGGAAGGAGACTTAAGCCAGTGCATAGAACCAGGAATCCTAGCTCAAGTACAAGCTTTTTCATGTACTAGCCCCACAACCATAGGCAATTCACTGTTCTGGGCTACAGTTTCCTCATCTATAAAATAGTGGCAATGATCTCTACCTGCATTAGCAGGTTGATGGAGTATTAAAGGAGCTAGTTTAGGATTATTGTAAACTATAAGACATTTTACATACATAAGGTAAGATTATTATTATATCCTTGTCTTCATTCCTTCCTATTCCCTCCCTTTCAGACTCACACAGGTCTTGCAAAAAAAGGAGTCCCTGCCACCCCGCAGCCCACTGCCAATTTTCTGTATGAAGATTTTCCATCAGCACATTTTCCCCACCATCCAGGTCTGAATTCTTTTCATCACTATCATTAATTTGAGGACTTGGTCTTTTTTTTATAAAAGAAGAGAAATTGGGAAATCATAGCAAACCCTGGGTAAGAGCGGAAACTGAAGTGAGGTGAGAGGGAAGGAAGCTTTGAAATAGTAATTAGCGAAGTGGAGAAATACCAGTTAGATGTCAAGTCTACTGGTGGACATATGTAACATAAAGCAAAACTGACATACTGTCTTAAAATGTCTAAGTTGATAATGTTTGCTTGTTTATTTTTAAATTTACACAGAGTAAAATTTTCTCTTTTTGAATTCTGAGAGTTCTAGGAGTTTTGACAAATGCCACCACCATGCTCAGGGTACAGAATAGTTCCATCACTCCAAAAATATTCCCTCTTACTGCTCCTTTGTAGTCCAACCCTCCCCCGACCTCTAACCCCTGGCAACCACTGATCTATTCTCTGTCCTTACCAGAATTTTAAAATTGGGAATGAAAATTTCCTGTCTGGGTGGTGAATGTGGTTTCCTTCTTACCTCAGCATTGCTCTTGGTCTGGATTTTTGTTGTACTAGAGCTCATAGCAATAAAGTTCAAAGAGGAGCTATTGTCTTCTAAGCATTCCTATCATTGTTTTGGCAAATGCTCTCCTGTCAGGATGACAGAGGAAGGTCCTGGGGGTGGGGATATATTGTGTTTGCAAAAATGAACAAGATCTTATAGAAAGGCCATTTTTAGCACAAAATTGCAACCCTAGTATAAAATTAGAATTGCTTCTCAATGAGAAACAGCCTTTATTAAAGTAAGTAGACATTCTTCCAGGAGAATCCCAGGTTTGATATAACTTTTAATTAAGTTTCTCAAAAGCTGGAGCTCATTTATTCTTCCCTCTGCTGCCATGTAGGAGCAGTGTGCAGGGCCCTGTATTCACTGACACCTTGCTTTGAATTCTAATTCCAATTTGAGTTTTTAGACATAATTTTGGTTCATTCCATGGGTTTTCTAAAATTATTTGCTTGAATATCATCAATATCTACCTCCCCCTCTCCCTCTGTTTTCATGATGGAAATCTCTCTGGATAAGGCTATTCAGGAGTTTGAGCTATCTCTTCTCAATACTGGATTGCAGTTAGTATTATAAAACCAAATTAAACAAAACGAATTCCCTAAACAAATTAAATTCCAATATGCATTCATTTCTTATCCTGACTGGAGATAAAAAGGTGATAAAATGAACCTTAGGAAAATGATTCTAGCAGCAATATTATAAAAAACAGGGGAGCTTTTCAATGTTTATCTGACTAGAGAAAGGCCAAATACTGTGAAAAGTTTTAACCAACTTTGAAATTTCAACCAGCATTTCCTTTGGCATCCGAACTAAAAGCAGACTGTAAAACAGGGCAGGCATTTGTGAGAGGGAAAAATCACTGTATGTCTTTTTCATGTTGTTTTGGAAGCAAGATAACCCTGACAAGTGTATTCAGAATTCCCAAAAGCAAATTTTCAAAAGTTACCGAATTAATTCCACATACCTTCACCATCTTTGACCCAATCTGCATTAAATTGCTACTAGAACTGTACCACTGGAAGTATTTATTTGGACTAGCAGAATAGAGAAGTTTTATATGCACTTTGTATATGTTCTGCCTCCTCCTTTAATCATGTGTTTATTGACTGCAAATTTGACTGCACAAAATGCATTCAGAATTGATAACTCTGAAACGTAACAGCAATTTAGTTTACACAAGGCCATCTTCTAGCTACTTAAACTGGCTGACACCCCATGTGTAATGTCTGGTTATAGAACATCCTTGGAAAGGAGCAAGTTCTTCAGGTCCTATAGGTATCAACAACAACTCTTAGAGGCCTATATAGGAAATGATAAAAACAAACATTGACATATATGCTTTTTGTTTTTAATTAGCTATACCGAATAAACAGATCTTAATTATTTTCTATCGCCTGAGACCATATGGGTAATTACCATGATCTCCTTATGTTTTCCAAATAGTTAGTGCATTATGATGGTATAATCTCTGCTTAAAAATGAAAAATAGGGGCCGGCCCGGTGGCACAAGTGGTTAAGTGCACGCGGTCCGCTGCAGCGGATCCCGGGTGCGCACCGACGCACCATTTGTCAAGCCATGCTATGGCAGCCATCCGATATAAAGTGGAGGAATATGGGCACGGATGTTAGCCCACGGCCAGTCTTCCTCAGCAAACAAAGAGGAGGATTGGCAGATGTTAGCTTAGGGCTGATATCCTCACAAAAAAAAAATAAAATTAAAAAACACAAAATCTAAATCAAAAACATTAAAAAAAAAATGAAAAATAGCTTTGAATTTAGGGAAGAAGGGTACCAAAGAGTCAGAGAATGAGGCATACAGAGTCCCAAGTTTTTGAGAAGTGGCATCCTGCTTCCAACCCGAAATATTAGCCACGTTTCTGAATAATAGGTTTAAGACCAAGTAATCTTAGAATTTTAGAATTGGAAGTGAGACAGTGGGATCTAGTTCTTTACATTTGAAGAAACTCAAGCCCAGCTGATTTAAGTATTTGCTTGAAGTCACTTAGGGAGCTAGTAAGTAGAGTTGTAAGAAGTAGAACACACTACTCTACTTACTAACTGCATCTGAGTGCCTGAGGAGAAAGGGACCTACCAACCATGCTCATGCCCAGCTCTGAAACTTTCAGAGGCTAGAGGAGTCCCAGGTGCCCACTAATGGTTCTTTCTGATGGGCTTACTGAACCCCTAATGGAATCCCAAGAAATAATTTCCAACCAAATACCCTCCTCATAAAACAAAGCCAATCTTCCTGATGACCTGAGGGAGTTAATGATCAGAGTCAATCACCTCAGCTCTTTATCTTTAAGACTTCATGAATACCAGCCTTCCTTTGACTCTGTACCTATCATAATAACTGTAAAAATGTCACATAACATATAATAATATCATAATAGCTATAATAATAGCATAATACAGTGAAAATTGCTTTTATTTCCACTATTTTACTATGATTATCTGGCATTCATTGAGCATTTAATATGTTCTAGGTGTTTTCTTTCATACTTTTTTTTTTTTAAACTTAACTCTCATAACAAATTAATATAGCAGGCACTTGTGCTGGTCATTGCCTGTGTGCTGTCAGATCCATTTCTAGTCCTTCTTCTGTTCTGTTCAATATTGCAGGAGGCTAAATCTTGCAAGTTACATTGCCCAAGCTTTCTTGCCAACTGGTTTTTAGTTAGTTTCAGTAAAGGGGGAAACTGGCAAAGATGAAAGAATAGACAGAGGGGAGATGCTGGGTATTTCTGCTCAATTCCTTTGGTTTCAGGCAGCATCTCCAAGACTTGCTGTGTCCCTTCCATTTTTCTAGCTCTTCCTAGGTAGCCCAGGCTCCAGAGCTTTGGTAACACCAGGTTCCTCCTTTATCCCTCCAGCCCTACAGGTAGTAGGAGCTTCCTGGTGAGTTGCCTCACCATCTCTGTTTGCCCTTTCAGCTCTTCCAGTACCTTTACAATTAGATCTCAGGATTAAAAATTTCCTCTGGGGCCATCAGCAGAAAAATAACTATCGCATCTATGAGACATTTTATATAAACCACATGGTGACCACAAAACAAAAACTCAGAGCAGAGTCACAAAACAAAAAAAGAGAAAATTGACAAACACATCACAGAAACCCACCAAGCTGAAATGGCAAACAGAAACACAAGGAAAAAGAAACTAGTGAAATATGGAGCAACCAGAAAACAAAAGATAAAAATGGCAGTATTAAGTCTACCTCAAGTGCTCATGGAACATTCTCAAAGAGAGACCATATTGGGAAACAAACCAAGTCTCAATAAATTTAAGAAGACTGAAATATGAAGCATCTTTTATGACCACAGTGGTGTGAAACTAGAAATCAACTATAAGAAGAAAGCTGGAAAAGTCACAAATATGTGGAGACTAAACAACAAGTTACTGAACAACTATTGGATCAACGAACAAATCAAAGAAGAAATAAAAAAATACCTAGAGACAAATGATAATGAAAATACAGCATGCCAAAATCTACAGGATGCAGCAAAAGCAGTTCTAAGAAGGAAGTTTATATCAATATAGGCCTATCTCAAGAAACAAGAAAAATCTCATATAAACAATCTTAACAGTGAACCTAAAGGAGCCAGAAAAAGAACAAAGCCCCAAATCAGTAGAAGGAAGGCAATAATAAAAATCAGAGCAGAAATAAATGACATAGAGACTAAAAAAACCATAGAAACAATCAATGAAATGAAGAGCTGGTTCTTTGAAAAGATAAACAAAATTGACAGACTTTTAGCTAGACTCACCAGGAAAAAAAGAGAGAAGGCTCAAATAAATAAAATCAGAAGTGAAAGAGGAGAAATTACAATGAGTATCACATAAATATAAAGGATTGTATGAGAATACTATGAAAAGCTATACGCCAACAAATTGGACAATCTAGAAGAAATCGATAAATTCCTAGAATCATACCACATCTTCCAAAACTTAATTAAGAAAAAATAGAGAATCTGAATAGACCACTCACTAGTAAGGAGATTGAAACAGTAATAAAAAACCTCCCAAGAATCAAAAGTTCAGGATCAGACAGCTTCTCTGGTAAATTTGACCAAACATTCAAGGAATATTTAATACATATCCTTCTCAAACTCCTTCAAAAATCTGAGGAGTATGGGACACTTCCTAACTCATTTTACCTGGCCAAATTACCCTGATACCAACACCAGACAAGGATGATTCAAAACAAGAAAATTATAGGCCAATATCACTGATGAACATAAATGCAAAGATCTGAAATATCAGCAAATCAAATACAATAATATGTTAAAAGGATTATACACCACTATCAAGTGAGATTTATTCTAGGGATGCAAAGATGGTTCAACATCCGCAAATCAATCAATGTCATACACCACGTTAACAGAATGAGGAATAAAAATCACATGATCCTCTCAATAAAGAGAAAACATTTGACAATATTCAGCATGCATTTATGATAAAAATGCTCAATAAAATGGGTATAGAAGGAAAATACCTCAACTTACCAAAGGCCATATATGACAAACCCACAGCTAACATCATACTTAATGGTGAAAAACTGAAAGCTATCCCCCTAAGAACAGGAACAAAACAAGGATGCCCACTCTTGCCACTCAATTCCAACAACTGGAAGTCCTAGCCAGAGAAATTAGGCAAGAAAAAGAAATAAAAGCCATGCAAATTGGAAAAAAAATGTAAAACTGTCACCATTTGTGGATCATGTCATTTTATATATAGAAAACCCTAAAGAATCCATCAAAAAACTATTAGAAATAATAAACAAATACAGTAAAGTTGCAGGGTACAAAATCAACATACAAAAATCAGTTGCATTTCTATACACTAACAACAAACTAGCAGAAAGAGAAATCAAGAATACAATCCCACTTACAACTGCAATAAAAAGAATAAAATACCCAGCAATAAACTTAACCAAGGAGGTGAAAGACCTGTACACTGAATTATAAAACACTGCTGAAAGAAATCAAAGAAGACACAAAGAAATGGAAAGATATTCCATGCTCATGAATTGGAAGAATTACCATAGTTAAAATGTTCATATTACCTAAATTCAATGCAATCCTTATCAAAATCCCAATGACATTTTTCATGGAACTAGAACAAAGAATTCTAAAATTTATATGGAAGAATAAAAGCCCCAGAATATCCAAAGCAATCCTGAGAAAAAAAGAACAAAGCTGGAGGTATCACACCCTTGAATTCAAAATATACTACAACGCCACAGTAATCAAAACGGCATGGTACTAACAGAAAAATAGACACACAGATCAATGGAACAGACTTGAGTGCCCAGAAATAAACCCACACATCTATGGACAGCTAATTTTCAAAAAGGGAGCCAAGAACATACCATGAAGAAAGGCAAGTCTCTTCAATAAATGGTGTTGGGAAAACTGGGCAGCCATATGCAAAAGAATGAAACTAGATCACTATCTTACACCATACACAAAATTAACTCAAAATGGGTTAAAGACTTGACTTGAACACCTGAAATCTTGAAACTCCTAGAAGAAAACATAGGCAATATGCTCTTTGACACTGGTCTTAGCAGCAGTTTTTTAAATATATTTCCTCAGGCAAAGGAAAGAAATGAAAAAATAAACAAATGGGACTACATCAGACTAAAAAGCTTCTGCACAGAAAAGGAAACCATTGACAAAATGAACAGACGACCTACCAACTTGGAGAAGATATTTATAAATCATATACCCGATAAGTGGTTAATATCCAAAATATATAAAGAACACATACAACTCAACAATAATAAAAAAAAACAACCCGATCAAAAAATAGCCAGAGGATCTGAATAGACATTTTTCCAAAGAAGATATACAGATGGACAACAGGCACATGAAAAGATGTTCAACATCACTAATTATTAGGGAAATGTGAATTAAAACCACAATGAGATATCACCTCATGCCCATCAGAATGGCTATTATTAAAAAGACAAGAAATAACAAGTATTGGAGAGGTTGTAGAGGAAAGGGACCCTCGTACACTGCTGGTGGGAATGTAAACTGGTGCAGCCACTAAGGAAAACAGTATGGAGATTCCTCAAAAAATTAAAAAGTACAAATACTATATGATCTGATTATTCCACTACTGGGTATTTATCCAAAGAATGCAAAAACACTAATTTGAAAAGATATATGCACCCCTATGCTCACTGCAGCATTCCAAGACTTGGAAAGAACCTAAGTGCCCATCAAAGGATTTATGGATAAAAAGGAAGTGTGTTTTATACATATATATATATATGGAATACCATTCAGCCATAAAAAAAGATGAAATCTTGCCATTTCCAACAACATGGATGGACCTTGAGGGTATTATGCTAAGCAAAATAAGTCATCCAAAGAAAGCCAAACATCATATAATTTTACTCATAAGTGGAAGATAAACAAATACATAGATTCAGAGAACAGATTGTGGTTACCTGGGGCAGGGAATTGGGGTTGGGGGAGGGGAAAAGGGGTAAAAGGGCACATGCGTATGGTGATGAATGGCAACTAGACTTTTGGTGGGGAACATGATGTAGTCTATACAGAAGGCAAAGTATAATGATGCACACCTGAAATTTCTACAGTGTTATAAATCAATGTTACCTCAATTAAAAACAAATTTCCTCTGGACCATTTGTCATGGTTCTGCCATTTGGATTGGAACCTGGGTAATATATCATTATTGTCCTCATCATACAAATGAAGGAACTGAAGGTTAGAGAAGTCTGTCTCACATCAGAGAGATTACTATGCACTAGAAACTACGCTGAACACTTTATACACATTATTTCATTTAATCCTCACAAAAATATTATATATACTATTATCCCTATCTCACAGATAAGAAAATGAGGCTCAGGGGGCCGGCCCCGTGGCTTAGGGGTTAAGTGTGCGCGCTCTGCTAACGGCAGCCCAGGTTCAGATCCCGGGTGTGCACCGATGCACCACTTCTCCAGCCATGCTGAGGCCGCGTCCCACATACAGCAACTAGAAGGACGTGCAACTACGACATAAAACTATCTACTGGGGCTTTGGGGGAAAAAAAAGGAGAAGGATTGGCAATAGATGTTAGCTCAGAGCTGGTCTTCCTCAGCAAAAAGAGGAGGATTAGCATGGATGTTAGCTCAGGGCTGATCTTCCTCACAAAAAAAAAAAAAAGAAAGAAAATGAGGCTCAGGGAACATAAATAATCTGCCCAATGTCATACTACTTAGTGGCAGACCTAGGAGCTATGCTGAGATCAGTCTCTAGATCATAGTAAGCCCATAACCAATTAATTAAGAGATGCTGGAAGATGGTACCACCTCTTCCAGAGTTTGATTGGTCAAACTCTTCAGGAAGTTCATGCTAGAGACTAGAGCAAGGAGGCCTCTGCTGCATTACCACAACTTAGCTGGTTTACTAGAAGGCTCAAGGCCACCACAGCTGCTTTGCAAATAATTACAAGGCTACAAGGCGGCTGTGTGCTGCTAATTGTTTAAAAATCTGCCCTCCAGGAAAAAATAAAGTCCTGATTCATGGTGTTTGCCAATTTCCATAGTGTAAATATTCCCATCATGGCTGATTTCAAGCTACTTATGTGATGTCAACTAGCTCACAGAATTCCTGAAACTTTAACAAACGGCTCCACCACACCACTGGCTAAAGGTACATAAAGCACAAGGTTAGTTTTTGTTGAGTTGATTATATTAAATGAGTATATTTTCAAACTAAGTTTGGATTTAAAAAATATAAGTTGATGAATTTCTGTTCTTCAAAAGACATCATCAAAAAATGAACAGCATGCTACAGACTAGGAGAAGATATATATACACACACACACAAACACACACATACATATACATATATATGACAAAACTCACCTAGAATATATAAAGAAATCTTATAAATTAATAAGAGGCAAACCATACAGTTTAAAAAATGGACAAAAGACTTCAACAGGCCCTTCATAAAAGAATATACACCTTTTATGGCCCACAAGTATTTGAAAACACACTCAAAATCATTACTCTGAGGAAAATACAAATTAACACCACAAAGAGATACTGCTATATACCCCCAAAAGGGATAAAGCGAAAGTGACTGGGAAACCAAGAATTGGTGAGGATGTGAAGCAACTAATACCCTTATACTTTGTGATTGTGGACATTTGCAAACTTTTTTGCAATATATTCTAAAGCTAAACATTTGCTTATCTTATGACATAATTTCACTCATGGTGACAAAAATGAGTGCATATATCCATCAAAAGATATGTACAAGAATGCTTCCAGCTTTATTCATAATAGCCAAAAACTGGAATAGCCCAAATGTCCATTAAGAGAAAAAATGGTTTAAAAATTACAAAATAGTTATACAATACAATTATGTCCAGCAATAAAAAAGAATAAATGGATGCCCCCCCAGAATATAGGCAAATTTCAAAAATATGATGATGAGCAAAAGAAGCTAGACACAAAAGAATATATCATGTATGGTTCTTTTAAATGAAGTTAAAGAACAGGAAAAACAAATCTATGGGGATAAAAGTCAGAATGGTGGCTACCTGGAGTGTGGGTCAGTATTATCGACTGCAGACAAGAGTTAATCTGCTAGGATGTACACATATGTAAAGCTTCCTCAACCTGTACACTTGAGACTTGTGTACTTTATTGTATGTAAATTATGCTTTGATGATTTTTTTTTTTTTGGCAAAGAGGACTAGCCCTGAGCTAACATCCGATGCCAATCCTCCCCCCCCTTTTTTTTTCTTGAGGAAGATTGGCCCTGGGCTAGCATCCATGCCCGTCTTCCTCTATCCGTGCCTGTCTTCCTCTACTTTATATGGGATGCCACCACAGCATGGCTTAACAAGCAGTGCGACGGTGTGCACCCGGGATCCGAACCTGTGAACCCTGGACCACCGCAGGGGAGCGCGCGCACTTAACCATTGGGTCACCGGGACAGCCCCTGATGATTTTTTAAAAAGTAATCTTTGGGCACCATGGACATGTGTACCCTTTTAAGTCTCTGGATCATGCATAGGCAAGGCTTCCCAGATGGGAAAATGTTCTAGCCCAGCGTTTACTTCAGCACATGCCTCTTCACCAAATGCCAGAGAAGTTTGTTTACCATTACCACTCTTTCTACAAAAATTTCTCTGACATGAACCCATAACCTTCACCAGAAACCTAATTCAACCTCAGAGCTACTTCTTAGTGTCACTGAAGTCAGTAACTGAGATGATCGGACTCAGGCAAAGCTTGTTTGATGAATTGTATTATTTTACGTGTTTATTTTGTTTTTGTTTTTGATAACTGTCCAGTTCCTGATAATTTACCAGGCTCTAAATATTTATCAGCCTCTATCTTTGGAAAAGGATCTAGTCCTTTCCAGGTGACTTTTTAAATTTTTGGACTATTAAATAGGAAGTGTTGACCTTAGACAGACAGCCAGTTACTTCTTCAGCAAAAATGAGCTTATTCAGAATCAGTAAAGAATTGCAATTTGCGGTCTGCAACCATGGCGAGCCACGTGTAAGCCCCAGAACTGCAAGGTCAGGAGAAACTCTTTCCTAAAGTGGAAAAGGAAGTTGGGAGGGCTATTATAAACTAAGAGTCCATCGGAGGAATTGAAAGTTCCAAATGTGGTGGCTTTTCATTGGCTGAGTTGTGACACTCTCTCATTGGCTGAGCTTTTTGTCACCTAAGAAGAGGAAGCCTTTCTCCTTCCTGTTGGCCTCTTTTCTAGATGCAGGGCATGAGCACTCCTCCTTCCGGCCTCATGACTCCATTTTAATGAGGTTTCTGTTTATTAATTTCCACAGAACTAAGTTTGGAGACTATTTCTTCTTTGTCTTGTCTCACTACTTGTTCCTACTCTTAAACATTTCACCTAAGCTTTATGTCTCTAAATATCACTGGTTACTCTTCTATAGCTTTTAACATTGCCTACCCATTCACCCTCTTCCCTCTCAACTAATTAGTCCCCAAATATTGCTTCTGCATTATTTCATTTGGGTTTTCTCCTCTCTGACTGGGTATTTTGGGCCTTTTGTTCTGTTCTAAGTTAATTAAAACAAAACCATTATAAACTCCATGTTAATAAAGTGCAATTGAAACAACTATGAGACATATGGCATTATTACCAGCTGTGTGAGCTTAAGCACTTTACAATAATAAAATGTGGCTAATGACATTTTATATAAAGTCAAGGGGCTGCTTACCCAGAAACCAGCATCAGGTTATCATTTATGATTTATTGACAGTCTTTGGATAGAGTGGCTCTACTGGCTATGAATATGTCTATTTTTAGTTTCACAAGTTCACAGTAATTTATGTTTTTTAAAAGATGAAGGCTAATTAGAACTTCAAGGAACGTTAAAGATCATCTAGCCTAATATCTTTCCCCATATTTATATATAGCAGGGAGGGGGGTTAGTTTAGAGCAGTTACATCATTTACCCAATGTCATTTAACTGGTAAGAGGCTAAGCCTGTATCACACTCAGGTCTCTTACTTCTCAGCTTGTTTCTACACTTATGAGAAACTTAGCCAAATGTCCTGTTGAAAGTAAGGTTCTCGATATCTGTCATATTTGCCTGAAATTACCAGTCTAATCAAGCTCTAAAATTTTATGTACTGTGATTTCAAACCTTCCTTTAAGACCACAGTCGGGTCAACCTGCCTGCTCAATTTCAAATAAACCAGCACATCGTGTGAGCCAACCAATTTGCATAAAATACTTTCCTCCTCTTTCTTATCAAGGGAAAATAAAATGGGACTCTTCTAACTATTTGATTAAGATAATTTAATAATATTGCCATTATCACATACATATATGTTATGCTATGGGGCATTTAACTAAGGATAAGAAGCCAGGCCAGTAAGAACACTGTTCAGAAGACAACAGACCAGTGTGAATGGATATAGCCGAAGAATGCTATGTACAATAAAATGGGTCCTTAGGATTTTGCTGTTGTTATTCTACTCTTTTGTTCATCTGTTTGTTTTTTGGTATAGCACATACAGAGAAATAAGAATAAACAAGGGAAACCCTTTGCTTTGTAACCCCACACGGATAGTATTATATAAATAGGTGATAGGAAGAATACAGAATTACTCCACTTTTTCTTTGTTCCGGTCTTCTCTAATATGGCAAATAATCTTCATTTGGAAAGGTACAGAGTGGTGAGAGGTAGTAAGATGTAATTTAAAAAAAAAAATTGTCTGTGGAGTTAAACAACATGAATTTGGATCCAGACCCTTCTCTCATGCGTTACATGATCTTGTACAACTTCTTTGCTCTGAGTCTCACTTGATGATATCAATAGTTACATCCCCAGAGGGTTAGGAGTATTAAATTAAATAATGTCTGGAAGGCACTTTGACACAGTAACAGCTTAATAAATGGTAGGTAACAGGGGACAGAGGTCCAAAGTAGGTAATAAAATATCTAAGAATTCTAAATTAGACAATCTTTCAAGGCCTAGAAGAATCACATCCCAATATACTAAAATGATTTGTAAAAGTAATAATGATGTTATTGTCAGTAACCTTTGAGAAGTCATGGCAAATGGCAGATAAGCCAGACTGTTGCCCCCATTTTCAAAAAAAGCAGAAAAGGAGGATCCTCAAAATTTAGTAATTCCGAACAGCCAGCTAGATGTTTTAATCCCTAGGGACATTCCAGATACATTAAGGATTATCAAACAGATATTCTATATGCAATTTTAAAAGGAAGTTGTGATTGCTGAAACCAACATTTACCCAAATGCAAGTCATGCTGCAAGCAACAAAATTTCCTCTTTTATTTTTGGAGGGGCTGAAAGACTAATCAGAGAAATGCCATAGACATTGTGTATCTGCATTTCAACAGGGCATGTGACAAATGTTTTACGAATCTTTAATATGTTAATGTGCATTATAAATATTCAGAGGAAGCAACTAAATAAGGTACTTTCTAAATTATTTGACCATGGAACCCATTTTTTTGTAGAGCACCTAGTAACACGTGAAATAACTTGGGTTGGGCAGAACATTGTTGGGAAGCACTAGTCTAGTCTAAGTCTAGACAATAAGAGTTTGCACTGGTTAGGCAGCCTTTGGGATATTGCGTTTGTTTCCAGACACAATTTTTTAAAGAAACGCTGACCAACTAGAATTTGTCCAAAGGAGAGCAGCATAATGGATTATACAAAGCTATATTGTAAAGGAAATAATTAAGAACTGTTATGGACTGAATGTTTGTATACTCCCAAAATCATATGCTGAAATCTAAACCCAAATGTGATGGTTTTAGGAGGTGAGGCCTTTGGGAAGCAATTAGGTCATGAGGGTAGAGCCCTCTTGAAAGAGACTAGTGCTCTTGTAAAATGGATCCCAGAGAGTTTTTTTGCGCCTTCTGATATGTGAGGACACAGTGAGAAGATGGCTAAGAGCCAGGAAATAGGCTCTCACCACATACCAGATCGGCCAGAGTCTTGATCTTGGACTTCCCAGCCTCTAGAATTGTGAGAAATAAATGCTTGTTGTTTAAGCCATCCAGTCTATGATATTTTTGTTATAGCAGCCTGAATGGAGTAAGAACTATGGAACTATGGAAGAGACACCTTTAGAAGTAAGGCTGTCCTAACAGCGAATTTCAAATTTTTCAATGGGTGTTACGTGGAGAAGGAATTAGAATCATTCTGTTTAGTTTAAGCAACCAGAGATAAGAGCATTACGTAGGAGTTACAGGGAGGCAGATTTTGGCTGAATGTAAAGACTTCTGTGAGAGCACTAGTCCTGGGATTTGACAGACTAGAATTACATCCCTAGTCCTGCCACTTCCTAGCTAGGCATCCTTGAGCAAAGGACCCAACCTCTCAGAATACCAGTTTTCCGTCTGTAATATAGGGAAGCTTACACAGGTAGTGCAAAGTAAAAATCCTATACTAAATTTGAAAAGATCCACACAGTTCTTGGCACATAGTAAATGCTCAATAAATGGAATTATTAGTGGTACTAATAACAATTAGAGTTACCCAATAATGAAATGGATGAAGAACATCTGATAGTGGAGAACATCTCAAAAGTGGAAATGATCAAGCACAATTTTAATCATTTAAAATAATTAAAAGCCTCCTGTGGACAACACATATCAGAGAGAGTAGTCGTGACTCAGTTCCTGTCTTTATGAGCTAGGAATCACGTGAAGCTGAGTGGGGCTGTTGAGGACAGGACATTGTGGACATCTCTCAGTCACAGGATTGCCAGGAGTTGTAGCTGACTTGACAGCACATAACAACATAACAATAAAGAATCACATGGGACTAGGAGGGGAGATAAGGCAAATATATTAATAGACCCATAACATAAGGACAAACGCTGTCAAAATTGTATGAGGCTCAGAAATTCAGAGCACGAGTGCTAATCCTTTTAAGGCAAATATAGAAAGCTTCACGAAAGTGGTAGCACATGAAGAATGGGGAAATTTTCGGTGAGTGGGATAAGAGGGGAAGCAGGACATTATAGAAGGAGGGACTATTATGAGGGGAGACCACAGGCAGGAAGGCATAGGGATATATCCAGAAAAGCAGTACTTTGAAGGGTTACAGTGGTAAGACTATAAAGTAAAATGGAACATTAAGTCTGGATGACTTGGAGGCGCCACAGAATGAGACTTGGGCTTGACTTGGGGCACAGTGGGGAGACAGTAAACATTTTGGGGAAGAAGAGTGACTTTATCAAAGCTGTGCTTTAAAAAAACTGAACTTGCCAGTGACAATAAAATCAACTAGGATCTGAGTGACTCTTAACTCAGGAGAGCAAGTAAGAAAAATAGCATGGTAGGTGAAAAAAAAAGAAAATCTCAAGTAGGGTGGAAGCAATGGGAATGGAGAGGAAATCCTTAATGAGACACACATGAAGAGCAGACTCTGTTGGTGAAGATGTGATGACTGAGCCAGTCTTCTCCTCAGGAGATTATGTTTCACTTAAAGGTAGGTTTTAGTAGGAACTTTTCAAGATAAGATCAAGGATATTTCTTCACAGTAGAATAGCACACAGTAGACCCTTACTAAATACTTGTTCTGTAGACAAATACATGAATGAACGATGTGGATTAAGTTCTAAAGAGAAAAGTGGAAGATGGTAAGAGAAGAACCGAAAGCTTGTGAGAGCTTGAGGAAGGCGAGGCTGGTTGGACAGCAATGGGAGTTAAGAAGTAGTAGAGGGGTGCCTAGGAGCCAAATTAGGAGTCAGTCAACTTGGGCCTGTGGGCAAAATCCAGCCCACAACTTGTTTTTGCGCAGTCCATGAGCTAAGAATAACTTTTACATTTTTAAATAATTGAAAAATATTCAAAGAGTAATATTTCACGACACGTGAAAATGATATAAAACTGAATTCTGTGTCCATAAATAAAACAACTTGTTTGTTGTTTCATTTTTGCAGAAGGGACCAGCTTGCACCTTACAGGAGCAGTAACAATGTGCTAAGCACTTTGTAAACATTACCCATATAATTCTCACTACAGCCCTATGACATGTAACTCATTGTTCCCATTTTACTGATGAGCAAACTGAAGCTTATGTTGCAGCCAAGGTCACATAGTTCATTAGTGGCAGAGACAGAAACTATACCCACATTAATCTGCCTTTCCAGATTTCCCATTTTCCCCTAGGATAAAAGCACTGACTCTACCAGTAGTGAGGCCATGAAATGCTTAAAAGAGGGTTTGGGAGTGTGCTGAATGCTTAGAGGGCAATATTGTAACTGAATCAGAGGAAGGGGATGGTTTAGGTGATGCATTTCTAAGGGATGTATATGAATTAATTCATTTAATTCTCATAACTCTTCCACGAATTGGATACTATTATTAAAAATCCTATATTGGATAAGGGGTTGCCTTCTTCAAGTCCACTTCCCAGGTAAAAGGCCCAGCCTGTGAATACTTGAACACTTTGGGTCTTTTGATGGGTGATACCTCTGGGCCTCCAAAGGCTCATCCAACCCTCGTGACCTATGATTCCATGTTCAGAAGCACTTAGGGAAGGATTCCTATGCAATCCTTTTACCCTGTGTCCTGCATTCCTGCTCTAAGACTCCTCCTAAATTCCTCTCATTTCCCACCCCCCATAGGCTCTGGAGACTTTCTAGCTAATAGCTCTCTGGTTCCTCCCTGATGGTTTATTCTAAAGGGACCACTGAATCACAACAAATCATCAGCATTTGAAGAAATGCAGCAAATCAGTTTAAAGTCCAAGTGCTGAGGGATGTGAAGGCATGAAGCTCTCCTACAGACAGCACGGAGGCAGATGACAGACTATGTGGAAGATTTCAGCAGCTGTAGATTTTTGAAACTGGTATCTAGCCTTGTAGCCTGCATGTTTATTCCTGTGTCTGTTGCCTTTGACCCTTAAAGCAGCCACTTTCTCACTTGGAAATTACTCATGGCAGCTGCTGACATAACAGGAAGTGATTAGAAGGTAGTCTGTTTTTACAACTCTCTGAACTTCAGGACTTCTGAAACAAGGTTTGGCAGTGGATTTACTGCCTTGCTTTACTCTCTCTCTTTCTTATAAAACAACTGTGTAGGGGTTAAAGATTCAGCGCAAAGTCCTCCACAAATACTGACTTAGTAATGACCTTTGTTACTTAGTAAAGTGACCAGCCTTTCCTGCATATTAAATTCAAAGCAAGCTTTTTATTTTGGATAGAAATTGGTGGGGGTGGGGAGAGAAAGAAGGAACTGGGAAGAGAAGGAAGTTAAACCTCTTTCGTTCCCTGTCTTCCTCAGAAAACCAAATATGGCATCTTCCATGAGGAGCTTGTTTTCTGACCGCAGCAGATACGTTGATTCTTTTCGGAGGTTTCTCGACAATTCCACGGAACACCAGTGCATGCAGGAATTCATGGACAAGAAGCTGCCAGGCATAATAGCAAGGTAACAGAAAAGGACATTTTTCTCAAAGGGACAAGCCTCGGGCTCGTTCCGTGCAGTGATAGATGGGTCGAGCCCAGCCAGGCAGGCTGGGCACCGGGATAAGAACAAGCTACTTGGTAGTGGCTCCTCTCTGCCCTCCTCGCTCCCCTGCGCCCCTTCTCCTGCGGTGCTTTAGTTAGACGTTTGCTTTAAACATTCAAAGGCTCTGACTTGTGCTGTATTTCCAGCTGCACGGAGATAAGCGTTAACCATTTGAAGGCACAAATCCATGTTCCTTTGGGAGAAGATAAGATACCAATCTTTGAGCTCAGATTTTTTAGCCCTCCTCCAAATTTTAGATTTCAAACAAGTCCCAAACGGAGTTTAGTATTCTTTTCATTAGAATCAAATATAAATAATTGTCAAATACTGTTTGCCCCTGAGGATTGAGCGGGTGCCTCTCAGTTCTCCTAATATCCATTTAAATTCATTTTCCTTATCAATTATTATAGTATCACTCTCAAAAAAAAATGTCATTTCCTTTTAACTTAATATTAGCAGTGTGGCCCTAAAAAAAAGGCATTTTCCTATTATCAGAGAAACTTACTAGTTCCTACCCTTCTCAAAGACTTCTTTTTTTGGTGATTAATGTGTTCAATTTGTGCCAGAGCTGATAAGCATTATAAGAGTAACAGATTCCACATGCTAAAGATAATCAAATAATCTATCTGGGGGTGGATTACTGTAATTTACTCTGCTTCAGGAAATAATGATGGAAAACTGGGAAGAAATGACTGTGGATCCAATTTGCAACAGCAAAGGAAACTGATATTTTTATCTTTTGCTGGATTTCTCTATTGTAGGCCTGAAATTCTTTCACCAGGACAGTACCTCTACCTGACCAGAGCAGGCATTGTTCGATGTATATGGAATTCTGTTTCCCTTTCTATTTTTCATGGTTCAGTTTTTAAATATTTTTTTTAAATAGAGTATTATATATTAATAACAAGTAATAGGATAATAATGCAAAATCAAAGTGGACAGCAAATACAGACAACTTCTTATCTAGGAACTAATTATAGTTTACTTCTTTGGGTCTTTTTGCTCATTTCTAAAATTAACGGCAATGAGTTCATTTCTGAGTTCTTCTGCAGTACTAAACATCTGTGTTCATGTCTGTTGCTTATCCAGATCCTTGGTTTCCTTCAGCCATCAGTTTGGTTTGAAGAAGCACCATAGGTGGATGTAACATAATGAATGATGACCCCTGTCTTCAAAGTGTTTACAATCTAATTGGAAATACTGAATGTAGAATTTATGAAAGACTGAAGAACTTGCAAAGGCATAACTAAGTTTGCCTTATAGTGGTGATATATAATTAGGAATAATCTAAGTCAAAGTATCATTTATTAAAAAAGTAATTTTTTTCTGAAGGTGATGTTTGGAAAGAGATTTAGCTGAAGGACCTTTAAAATTGCTGCTTGAAGTTATTAATAATGTTTTAAGTAGGCAACATGCCTGCTTCATTTTTCATTAAAAAAATTTTTTTTAAAAAGTCAAATGGTTTTTAAAAGCTTATAACAATAACAACAAAAATACTGATTCCTTGCCCTAACCACTCGCATCCCCGACTCTCAATCTCCAGAAGCAACCACTGTCAACACTAAAATTTTTTAGTTGTTTCTTATGGAATTTTCTCTCCTAATTCTAAATAACATGTTATTCTTCTCTTTCTTAATTTTACTGTATTAAAAGAGCTAAATAAACATGCACATTTCTTCCCCTATCATATCAATATATTTATGTCAAATTTTTTGTTAAATAATTTGTGTTCATATTTTTCCTATGTACATATTATTCATAACTGAACAACGCATTATACCTCAATTACATTTTCTTTCATGTACAACGTTTTGCTTTTCCTAGAGTTAACTACTTTTTTGATTTTAGTTTCTTTTCTTAGTTTTCTATATACTTATCACTACTTATACCCCAAACAGAAGTATTAATCTCTTCTCACTGTATTCCAACAGATCAAGTAATCTGTAATTTTTTTTCCCCATGAGAACATCTTTTCTGGAGCTCTCTGTTCTTTTCTTCCAACCTGGGGTGATTGGCTCTTGGCCTGCTATACAACTACTGATGAGGGAATTTATTTCACCTTGTAGAAATTCTCTTCTCTCTCAGTAGTGGATTCTCTGATTCTGGATCTCATGGCATTCTTTTCTTGGATTCCTCAGTCTTTTGTTTTTTTTTTTTCCTTTAGCTAATCCTTTAAGAGGTAAACTTTTGGAGACTTTGTGTGTGTTTTAAAAATGCCTTAACTCTATGCTCCTCTTTGTTAGATAGTTTGGGTATAAAACTCTATGCTGAAATGATTTTGTATCAGAAATTCAAAGGTAATATTCCATTGCCTTTTATTTAGCTACTAGAATTACTGTAGAGAAATCCAATGCTATTTAAATTTCTCATCTTCAGCTTGTGACCCTTTTGTTGTTGTTGTTTTGTTTTTGTTTTCCTTACTTAGAAGCTTTTAGGATCTTCTCTTATAGCTAGTACTCTGAAGTTTTAAGATAATGAGTTGTGGTGTGGGTCTTTTTCACTCAGTTTTGTGTGTACTCCCTGGGCCATTTCAATCGAGATTCAGATCCTTCAGTTGAGGGAAACTTTGGTATTATTTAATCATTCCTCCCCTCGGTTTTTCTCTTTCTGGAATTTCTATTCCTCAAACACCAGACCTCTTGAATTTATTCTCTAATTTTCTTGTATTTCCAGTTTTCTACAATTTTATCTTTCAGCCCTTTTTAATTTTTTGCTATTATATTTTTAATTTACAAGAATGTTCTTTTCTTATAGCATCCTGTTCATCTTTCACAGATGTGAAATAACATGTTATTCTCTTATCTATACCTTCTCTTATCTATTGTAAAATTTTCCTCTGCTCTCTGCATGTTTCACTGAGTTCCCTATTTCCTTTTTTTATAATTTTATTTATTTATTTATTTATTTATTTATTTATTTATTTTCCCCCAAAGCCCCAGTAGATAGTTGTACATCATAGTTTCACATCCTTCTAGTTGCTGTACGTGGGACGCGGCCTCAGCGTGGCCGGAGAAGCAGTGCGTCAGTGTGTACCCAGGATCCGAACCCGGGCCGCCAGCAGTGGAGAGTGCACACTTAACCGCTAAGCCACGGGGCTGGCCCCCTTTTTTCTGTTTCTTTTGGTCTCTGTCTCTCATGTTAGGGGGGCTCCCCAACTACCTGATGAGTCTTGGTTGTCCATCCAATCAAATAAGGAAGCACTCAAAAGTGGTTCAGAGCCCCTTTGTGTATGTAAGAGAAGAGTTTGTTGAGTGGGTAGCTCATGGTCATAATTGGATGTGGACTCAGCTGTTTGCTGGGAGAGTCTCAGATTTCTCAGATTCCCTGTTTCCCCAGGGAGGAATCCTCTAGTACCCTATCTGGAGGTGGAGGTGGGTGGTATGAGTTACAGTAAATAGCTGTAAATAGTAAACTTTGTTGTTGTTACATGTAATACATTTAGATCCTTGCCTCGAAAATAGTAAGTTTTCAATAATTATTAGTTATCATTATAATATATGAAATGGGATAATAATAGTATCTGTTATAGGAGTTGTGAGGATTCAGAGTTAATTCATGTAAATCACATAGCAGTGCCTGAATAATAATAATTGCTAATGTATGTTGAGTGCTTGTCATGTGCAGACACATTTCTAAGAGATTTACATGAATTAAACCATTTAATCCTCACAACTCCTCCATGACTTACACCTATTACAATCCTATAAGGTAGGTGGTATTATTATCCTATTTCATAGTGTAATAAAGATGCAGAGAAGTTAAATTACTTGCTCACGGTAACATATAAGTAAGCTGAGATTTCAATTTGGGTCCCCTGCTCTATAGCCTCATTTGTGCTACCCACAGATATAAGCATTTTAAAGAATTAACCAAGAGCATAGATAAGGATGAGTGTATTAAGATGCATGAATTGGAAGATAAGTAGAACCAAGGAAGGCAACTCATTCATAGGTGTCCTTGACTCTATCTTGTCCAGTTTCCTTAAGAACCTTGCTTCAACCTCTGTCTTCACCGTATTAGTCTATAGAAGCTCTCACTTCAGCCAAAAAACAGGCTCACTGACCACCCTAAAGCGCAAACAAACACCATTCTTTCAGTTCATCTTCCCCCTCTAGCCATCATTCCTTTCCCTTCTCACTCTTTCATCCTATTTCAATGATCTCTAGATCGTCTTCCTCTTTATCAAGTCACCTTTAATCCTATTGCCATCTGACTTCTGCTCTCAACCTTGTTTTAAAACAGCTATTATAAAAAAAAATTCATATTGCCAAATTTGATGGAGATTTTTCCTGTTTTATTTTTTAGTAGTACACTCTGCCACCTTTGACATTACTGATGGCTTTCTCCTTCTGATATTGTCCTGTCATCTAATTGTCCTATCATCTCTCTGAGTTTTACTGTTTTCCTCTCCTCTGTGTATTCCCCATAATCCAGTGACTTTTAAAAGTTGGCATTACACCATCATTCTACTGCTCTTCTAACAATTTGCAATATCCTTGGGTGAGGGAATCTATTTTCCTAGTTTTGACCATTAACTTGATGAAAATAATTCTCCAGAATACATCATTGATCCTGATCTCTCTCCACCCAGCTTAAATCTTGCCTATCCAAATGTCAGTTGAATTCAGATTTCTCAAAAACAAAAAACAGAAAAAAGAAAAAAAAACCCTGACACAACATAAACTTGCCATCAAACTGTATTCTCCAGCTTCCTTTTGGGCACCACGCTTCATCAAGTCATCCAAGCTGGAAAACAGTCATTGTACACTCCTTTTTTCTGACCCCTTTACATCATCTAAAGCAAGTCCTACTGTTGCTTCCCAGTCCATCAGTTCCACTCTATTTCTAGTACTAGAGCCAGAAAGCAGGCTTTATTATCTCACATTTCAAGTTGAGAGCTAAGTAGTGTCTTATTCATTTTTATATCCTCAATTCCTAGGATAGGCACAAAATAAATGTTCAATAAACATTTGTTTATTGAAAGGAAGTTAGCAAGAAGGAAGGATGGAAGGCAGATATCATGGAGATAGTGTGAATCACCTTAGCTCTTCCCCCATCTACAATGAATGTCTGATTATATCACCAGACTCAAAGGCCTAATTTTTCTCTTTTTTCATATTTAATATTTTCTTTTATTTTTAATTGAGATAACATTAGTTTATAACATTATGTAAATTTCAGGTGTATATCATTATATTTCGATTTCTGTATAGACTACATCATGCTCACCACCCAAAGACTAATTAGCATCCATCACCATACACATGTGTGCAGTCACCCCTTCCCCACCCCCTTCCCCTCCGGTAACCACCAGTCTAATCTCTGTATCCATGTGTTTGTTTGTTCTTGTTATTGTTTATATCTTCCACTTATAAGTGAAATCATACGGTATTTGACTTTCTCCATCTGACTTATTTCTCTTAGCCTACTACTTTTTCTATTCTTGTTCTCCAAACAATCTCTAAACAAATGGATTTTCCTACCTCTGAGATGTTTATAGTGCTGTTTGTAAAAGTCTCCCAGTTCAAGACTGTTAATGAACAGAACCTATATGTCTACAGGTTTCTAAAGGCAACAATATAACCACTGAAATGATTGGGACCTTTCACGTTGGCCTAGTTTTTGTTCACTGTAATTTCAGTCTGTTCTCTTCAACTAAGCCTGATAATGAAATTTTACAAAGCACTCAGCACATTTTTCTTAAACTACATAAATTTTTTTTTCAGGATTGGAGACACAAAATCAGAAATTAAGATTCTAAGCGTTGGCGGAGGTGCAGGTATGAATAACACATTTTTAAAATTTGTATTTCACTCCAAACATCATGCTGTTTGATGGCAATATTGTTCATTCTTTAGGAAAGCTATTTTTCTTTGCTTTTGGAAAAGATAACTTATTAAAACTAGTAAGAGCAATACCACTTCAACTAAGATTAATGCTCCCATAGATTTATAGGGTTTAGGACATAAGCTATCATTACTATCTATAATGTGGATAAGATGTGGATTTCTTTTTTATAAATGGAGAAACTTATAGGATATGTTTGGATAACTTTTATCCAAAATGATTTAACTGTTCACAGAAGAGGAAAATTTCATAAGGATATTGCATATTCCTTAAGCTTGCTCCACTTAAAGTGTGGTCCATGGACTGGTTGCTGGTGTGCAAACTGTTACTGGTCCACCAGGAGATAAGAAGCATGCCCTGGACTGTAAATCAATACACAGCTCCCTTCATTGAGAAAGTATTGCTATGAGGAAAATACGCTTAGTGACATACACTCTTGTGACCCCACTCTTTGAGTTGCATTGGCCTAAACCATCCCCTTCCTCTAATTCAGTTCCAATACTGCCCTCTAAGCATTCAGCACACTCCCCAACCCCCTTTTATAAGCATTTCATGGCCTCACTACTCTTAGAGCCAGTGCTTTTATCCCGGGGAAAATGAGAAGTCTGGAAAGGCAGACTGATGTGGGTGTAGTTTCTGCCTCTGCCACTAATGAACTGTGTGACCTTGGCTGCAACATAAGCTTCAGTTTGCTCATCAGTAAACTGGGAACAATGAATTCTGTCTCATAGGGCTGTAGTGAGAATTATGTGGACAACCTTTATAAAGTGCTTAGCACATTGTTACTGCTCCTATAAGGTGCAAGCTGGTCCCTTCTGCAAAAATGAAACAAAAAATTTCATGTCCAGACTTTGCCTCATATCAAACTTCTGAGTAGTGTTTGCTTTATTTTTAAGTTGCTAGTCATTTGGAGGTCTGAGTTAATATATTAATATATAAAATATGGTCATATATATTATGTATGTATATATTTATATGTATATTTATTTATTGTTTTCTTTTGAAACAATCACTGAGTGATGGCTTAGTATTGGTTACCACTTGGTGACAAGTGGACACTCCATTACCACTTGTTACATAGTGCCAAGTGGTAACTTCTTGAGTCTCTTAAGTGTTCTAGTGCCACATGAATGAGTGAATTGTGGCCCATGCTGAAAAAAGATAACCAAGAGCCCTCTAATAGAATGGGATGGCTAGTTTTTGCTGTTATTATTTGTTCATTTTTTTATAAAATACACTGTGATATAATGTAATAAGGACTAACCCTTAAAATCATTTTACTTTATTATCATCTTTCACCAAGAACTTAGAAACCAATAAGAACAAATAATAAAGGATATCGCATGAAGGATCTTATAGAGAGTGTTTAAGCTAAAATACTCTATTATTACTTACTGATATTTTAAGTTCTAAGGACTACAAGAGTGATGAATTGTACAAAGAGTGTCCTATTAATTCAGTTAACCAAGACAGTCATTTCCAGTGTGTTTTGCATGAGTTTCAGGCAAGCAACAGGCAATGAGACTCCCATTTGATAGTGTCACTTGTGCTTGGACAAGAAGCGAAGCCCTACAAGGAAAAGTAATTAAAAACAATCCTTATCATGGCCTAGTTAATTGACCTTTTAATATAAAGTTAATTGAATTTCTAATGTAAATTTATCCAGATGCTTATAAACTATCTAGAGAAAGGCACATGTGGCCCACACATTGATTCCTTACATAAAGGTGCACGTAGGAGCTAATACAGAGAACTTATCAAAACACAGGAAGCAACACTTGGAATTCTTCTGAATGAGCCCTAACATTGTATTAATAACAGGCTCTGCCTTGGGGTGAATATGGGTGCCCTTTAAGGTCACTCTTCATAAGAAATTGATCAGAAATATAAGAACTCCAAGAGAAATTCAAGCTATAGATATTTCGCTTTCACCGCTCAAGTAAGCTATGTAAAATCAAGAGCAATACATTTAAAATCCCTAGGTCTGGATTTCCCTGGCATGAAAGAGCAGTGTTTTGGGAGAGAGGGCATCACACTCAGTTAGTTTGAGTGCTCATATACCAACTGGGAGATGCTTACCTGATAACCTCTCATTGCCTAACACTGCACAGAAGAACAATATATTACCATACAGTGAGGAACTTCCTCTCCTTACCTTAGAGCAATGGTCTCCCCATATGGTCCACAATCTACAGTGTGCCTGAGACTTTTTTGCATTATCCTGTGGCTTGAGTATCCTTCTAAATCAGTCACTGAATTCCAGTCGCTGGCAAACAAGGCCACTGGCCCTGTCTGGTACCTCGTGCGCAGCTTCCATCATGCATCTTACAGGGCTCTACTTCAGCCTTAGCTTACAGGCCTCTCTGGTTTCACTTCCCAGATGTTCTCTTCTTTCTTGGTTGCCCAGACACTTACACAACAGATTCTGCACATCTTTGGTGCAAATATTCTCTCTGCATTCATAATGGTGCTACCACTTCTCCCCACCACAATGGGAAAACATACCAAAAGCAAACAAACTAAAAACCTCGCTAAATGAAATTGTTGCTTTTTTATCACTTAATGCTCATGTTCTTTGAGGGCCTATTTGATTTTTCTTTTCAGAAACATGAGCAGGGGGTGGATATGCGTCCTTTCTGTCTTCTGTCTTTTTTCTATAGAGGTTGGTGTTTGTGTGGAGAGAGGTTCCACAGTTTAAGAGAGAATGTAAGGTTTTGGAGAAAGGTGTTTGGCAATTCAGTTTGGAAGCCAAGCAAGTGTTAGGGCTCTGAGCAGTTCAAAAGAAAGGAAATTGATGGCAAACTTTTTTATGTTGTCTTTAAGCATTCTGCCACATCAATAAAATATAATTGGTAAGCAGCACTGTTACCCACAGATTATATGTTTAATGTTAGGAAAATGTATGAAATAAATGTTATGTGAACCCCAAAAATGAAAGAGAGGAAATCAGGAGAAAAACAAATCATGAATGGAAATATAGACCACATAGCTTTTACAGAGCCCAAACTGGGAAGTGTAAAGTCGTGTGTGTATGTGTATGAGTTTGTATGCTTTAAGGAAACACAATGAGCAGCCAAGATTGCTTTATTCAAGGTATTCATATCATGTTCATTTCAGCAATTATTTTTAGATATTGAGAGCAATTGCATTTGTATTCTAAATCTCATAGAATATGCTTTTTTGTCCATCTTCAACAATGATACTCCTAAAATTAAACCACCCAATGGAGCTTCATTATTATTCAACTTTTAATGAGTGTTGTCTTTATGCTAGATGGTACATGGAGAAAAAGAAACCCATATTCTTTTTGGTAAGGGAGAATGCTATTAATTTACAGTGCATACACTGATGCCTGGAAAAACATTCCAGAAGGCAGTAACGGGCAATGTGTTCTCCTTGCTCTGGGCTTTGCTTAAAGGAGAATCATTTTATCTGCTGCATCGTTCTTATGTTCAAATGCCAGAAAGTTTTATAAGGGTTAGACAGGACTATAACTCAAATAATCTCATCTTATCCAGCATCCTACTATTTTTATTAACCTATTGTGTACCAACTCAATTGCCATACCATATGTAATATAATAGTGTATATGTTTATAGATAATTTTTTAATCCACTGCAGCAACTCACATATGAAATACAGGTGGTATGAACCCTCTTATAACTTTTTTTGCTAATAATTTTGCTGGCATTTGTTGAGAACCGTTAGATTGTTTTCTTGTTCTGTAACATACAGACACCAGCATTCTGACAGAGACTAAAAAGCAGACAAGAGTTTAGAGATTATCAACACCCTCATTTTACAAGTAAGAAACTTGAGAACCATAAAGGCAGAACAAAACCTAGGTCTCTTGACTTTAGTCAGTACAACAAATTGTACTAAGCAAATATAAAAGTTAATTATTGACCTGGCAAAAGAGAGATTAGGTACTTAGCAATGACCAGCTATTTGAAAATCTCATTTTATCAGATTATTAATCTTATCTTCTTTCATAAATGACATGTTAAGGTGACACTGAAGTTTAATTTTCTAAGCTGGTTGGATAGAAACAGAACAAACGTAATTAGGGCAAGAACTGGAAGAGCCAGTGTGTCAGGGTTAGAAGCCAGGAGGTAGTAGGAAACAAAAGTTAATGTTTTCCAATGGTCTAGAGTAAGATAAAAGTCTATATCAGCAAATTAGGAATGATTGAGGAAATATTGGGAATTGGTGGATTTTTTGCCCAGAAAAAAAGAATTTGAGTGAGTTTATAGCCTTCTTCAGATATTTTCTGTTGAACAAACTACAGAATATTTGCCCCTAAAGGGCCAATGGTTGAAAGACATTTCTTGGTTCAGTATTAGAATTTACTAATGATCAAATCTGTTCAGAAATGAAAGCACACATCTTGGGAGGTAGTGCTGTCACTCTAGGAGTGCCCGCATAGGCTGGAAAAATATTTTTCATACATGCTATGGAGGGACTCAGGCACTGATTTCTTGGGTGTTTGGGCCATTGAAAGTGCTTTCAGTCCAGAAAATCTATGGTTTTATGAGTAACCTTCTAGAAAGAAGTAGGCATTTCTCCAGAGTGGTGTGGCTAACACCATGTTCACTATATTGAGGAAGTGAATTTAAATGGGACTTCTAGATATACAGACAATTTTTAATCTGTATTCTAATTGCCTATAACTTGAAATGAGTAAGAACTATTTTACTCATGTGCAGCATGCTAGCAGTTACTTCATTATTAGAAGAATATGGACTCTAGTGATTCACTAATCTATAGGATTTAGGACCGTCTACTTCAGGTAACCATAGTTTGGGGCCTCAGGTATAAAGTACTGTTAAAGGCATTCATAACTATATTATTAAAAAAATAAACTATTCTCCATATATAATTTCATCAAAATAGTTTACCCCATTGTACTGTACTTAAAACTTTCAGTGAACATGGAAGTATTTTTAAAGACAAATACATTACTGATTTGAGAGAACTAACACAATGCTACAACATTGGAGCCATTGTCATTAAAACCAGAGTAAACAAGATTGTTTTAGCTAATTCAATAAGGCTTGAAAGAAGAAAACAGGAGATAATGAGCGGAGTGAAGACAACACTACCATTATTTGCAGATTAAATGACTGTATACTTAGAAAAGCAAATAAACTCAGTTGTACAGCTTTAGAATTAATAAGAATGCAGTAATGGCCTGATACAAGTAAAATAGGTAAAAAGCAATATGGTAGATCCACATTCTTTTTTTGGTTAACATTGAGTGTTTTTCATTCACAGTTTTGATTATTTACAATGTACTTGAAAGTCCTTGGCATGTGGTTATCTGTAATTTTGCTGAAAGATGAATTTGTATCTTGCTAGTTCTTGTGCTAGTTTGGGATGCAGTCTCTTAATTAGTGAATAGGCTTCCACTTGACATACACTATTGAATAAAACTTTGTGATTTAATATACACACGCATGCAACCCTGATGTAGGGGGTCTGCCGTCATCATTTTCTAAATGGTGAACCTAGTAATATATACCACAAGGGGTTTGGGTGTTATAAAGATTGGGGTCAATGCCCAGAGTCTTCTGTTGTGTTTTCTCTGTTAACAATAACAAATTGTTAGAAATGATGAAAAAATATTTGATTAGTTAGTTAATAATATATTTAACACAAAATATAAGAAAAGTTCAAATTTTTACTGAGAACAGTTCAAGAAGATTTAAAATGCCAGTAGGCAATAATGATGAGGTTATAGTAATATGGAAGCTTTCACTTACAAAAGGTAAGGGTGTGAAATGAAACAAAATTTTCCTGAAAGTAATGTGGCATTAGGTATGAAGAACAGTTCTGATATTCATCCAATACACTAAAGCCTGGTCATGCTGGTTGTAAAAATACTGACATGCTCGGTCAATAGCCACTCTCCTGCTGTCTCACCACAGCCCCAGCTGCTGCTTCACCCCCTCTCCCTGAACTCCTGGACATCTCTGTCCCCCACCCTGAGCCCTGCCCCACCTCCAAGAGCTCCAGCAGCTGGATTGGTCTTGCCCCTCAGGGGGCCTCTAAGGATGTGCTATAGTTCTTCAGCCTGCGTCTTTTCTCAGCACCCGCACCCTTGTCCTTAGGCCTGGTTTTTTTGTGTGTTGTTTTGTTTTTTGTTTTTAGATCAAGGGTTTCATTCTAACCGTTAAATCTGGTTCTTGGAATAACCTGAAAAAATTAAGATTTTGCACAAAAATACATGATTTGTTGTCAGGATCTTCTTAATAGCAAAAAATTTAAAATGAACTATATATAAAAATATATTTCCACATATAAATACATATTCATACATATTTCCACATATAAATGTATACATTGAGATAAAGAATATATTTTATTTACATTATATTTATAATATATAATTATCTCCATTTTAAAGAATTAGTGTTGCCACTACAAATAACACATTCAAACAAATTTTGATATATTCATGGTTTAACTCTCAAGTGAGAAAATCAAAATAATCTATATACATAATGATCTCACCTGGGTAGACTAAAGAAAATTATTTGCTTCAAAGAATAAAAAGAAGAGCTTAGGAGGAAATAAACCAAAATGTTACTTTCGTTTTCTCTAGTAGTGAGATATTTATTTTCTACTTTATACTTTTGTCTGTTTCAAGTTTTCTACAGTATTTATCTTATAGCTAGGGACAGGAAAAACACACCCAGTTAAAACTATAATTTTATAGTTAATGAGAGACAATGGTAGAGAGTAGACTCAGTGCCTTCTGACGGCTCCTCCAGCTGTTTGGCCAACACCCAAAGCACTGTTCCCACACACATTTTCATGATAATTCTCCTTTGGCCATTTTTGACTCACTGGTAATAATATTTATACCTGTACAGATACTTTAATAACAATCTCACCTGTGTTGTAGCTTAGCAGAGCTTTTCTTCAGAGCCCATAGATTCTCACATGCCTACTCCGGGTACACGTTAGCCATGATGCTGAGGGTGAAGGTGATGTTGATTAAGAGGATGGTGCTTGTCTGCTGTCTCTTCCTTGAGGTAATTGATGTTTTCTGTTGATGATGTCTTGCTTCTTATTCCACAAGGACACCAGGTTCTCAGACACTACTCACACTAAAGTATGAATGACTGATAATTTTCCCCAGCAACATTTGTGTTTTAACCACTATTAATGCGGCAGGTAAATGGCGTGAAGCCCAGATGAGAGTCGTGAAGGTTATTTGAGAGCACGCACATCAGAGCACGAGAGCACACGAGTGAGCGTGTGCACACTGATATTGATACACTCACACCAACCACATGATTATCTTGGACTATCCTTGCCAGTTCAAGCAGTTTCATCTTATGAATCCTGTCTTTGGGCATGAAGAGGGTAGGAGAAAGCACTTCATTAAGGGTAACTCAATATAAGTTTTAACCATTACAATATTGTATGTGTAGAATTTACCTATCTTTCTATGAATGTGCTGAAGTAACAGTCAAGTATGTATTTGTTTAAGATTTATAAATTAAAAGTTAAATTAATTAAATTAAAAGTTAAAATTAGTTAAGTTAAAAATTAAAAGTTAAAATTAAATTAAGGCAAAATTCAGTGTTTTCTGAGTTGTCTATCAAATATCTCTACACTTCAGTGTTCAGCACCCTTTGGGGCATTTTCCCTAAGTTTGTATTGCATAGAACATTTTGGTAGCATGGCTTTTCTTAGGTCTCCTGCAGTTGCAAAGCACTCAGGTCGTATTGTTCCTGGGCCAACAGCCAGAAGACACACGAAAGCAAATGGCAATGCCCTTTTGACTCAGAATTTATATTTATAATCCCCTTCCTAAGACCCGACAGCTTTTTTAATATTCTACTCTCATCTTTCCATACTGACAGAACTGCCTCAATACTGAGGTACCCAGGAAAAAAAGACAGACAAAGAGAAGAGAAGTGATCTTGTCAAGAATCTTCTATCTTTCTCACTGCAGCTCAAAATCATATCGTTCGTGCTCTGGTTGCAAACCATAGCTGAAATTATTTTTCATCACTAAGCACAGAGTTATCGGGGCAATTTTTCTACCTAGAAACATTTTTTTTGTGCCCAATATTCTAGTAGAGGCAACAGGAAAGATAATAATCTTAATGCAACATGTAATAGAATAAAATTTTTCCTGCTGATAATCTAAAGAATTCACATATATTTTGACATGAGAAATGAAGCAAGAACAGATGGAAATCAAATGGCAGGAGATATCGCCACAGTCTTTAATCCTCCATTTTCTTGACCTGCAGTTTTTCTCATTTGAGGAAGCCCCAGGGTTCTCAAGCTGGGAATTGTGTTTCATTTGATGTCAGAAGGACAAACCATCACGAATACATGAGGAATGCTTTTCCAAGTCGTCATTTTATTATGGAGCTGCTCATTTAGGAAGGGAAATCTTCATTTCCCTCATTCCCAGTCTCCTTCAAACTTCCCTTAAATGTCTCCTCTTCCATGAAGTGAACTTGACCACCCAATTGAAAATCGAAAAGCCCCCCTCAGTGGCTTCCCCTCCTTCTTTTTTGCCTTGGTTTTCTCCAGGAACTTATTTCCATCCGTAAAGGTGGGATATTTTTGTCTGTTTTATTCATTGCTGTGTTTCCAGTGATTAGAACCTGGCATTTAGTAGGTGTTCAGAACTATTTGTTGAATTAATTTATAATAGCTTCAATTTATTGAATAATTATTATATATCATGAACTTCAGTAAATTATCTCCATATAATGCCTCTAACCTTTACAATGACCCTGTAGCATATACCATATTATCCTTAATTTATAGATATGCAATTTAAAGGGCAGAGATATTAACAAATTTCCATAAGATAATTCTGGTGAATACTAAATTTGAGTTCAGTTTTGTCTCTCTATAGCCTCTAACTTTTCCTTTTTATATTTTTTCCATTTTTAATCAAATGACCTTAAGATTTCAAGCAAAAATGCAACATTCCTCTGCTATCTCATTAAATATATTCTTGAAGTTCAGGGAGTGGAGAAAAGTTGTCCAAAAGATGAGATCCCTCCCTTTTCTTTGTTTTTGAACTTTTTATAAATTCCACTGTCAGAGGTTTCAATTATATGTCCCTCTTTAAATATAGGCATGATGTGTTTAAAATATGGCTTGTATGAAAGCAAGGATACTATAACCACAAAAACATCTGACTGTAAAATTAAGTAAAACACTCAACATAGCCCAGAAAGGAGACATGAGAAGTCATTCTATAGTTGTGGCTGATTTGAGGGACAAGCTGGTAAAAAGGAAAGCGATTTGCAAGGAAGGAGATTTTTTAAATTTAATTTTCATTTAACTTTGCAAATCAAAGTCAGTATATCTTGTTTGATAGAAAATAACACAGGAGTGAACAAAGTAGAAAAAAACTCACAATCCAGCCTAATAGAAAACAATTTTTAGTTAAAATAAAATTTATTAACTTTTGAAGTAATTTATGGCCAGATAACTTCCAAAAATTCACTGATCAACATTTTCCAATAAAAGTTGTTTTCTCCTTTAAACCACCTATGTACTATATGTTATGAAAGAGGAATCACAGACAAACTAAGCTTTGTTGAAGGCCTGTTATTTTGCAGGCACGTTACTAGGCACATCATATATGTTATCACATTTTATTCTCATAACAAGTTTATGGGGCTTCATTTAAAAATGAAGATGCTGAAATTTAGATATTTTGAAGCTCAGATGGTTTAAAATATATATCATAAGGTAATAGATGGTGGAGCTAAGATCTAAGCCCAGGTCTAGTTTTCCCTAAAGCCCACAGACTTTCCCTCATATCATGAAACCTCAACCATAAATATCATGCCCAATTGCTTATAATTACAGAAAGCTTGAAAGTCTAAAGTAAGCGGCCCAAAACCTGGAAGAGAGCTAACAGAAGGATACATAGACTAGCACAAGGGTTATCTCCCCCACAAAGTGTTCTCTGCTCTCTGTCCTGGGCTCACTCTCTCTCCTTCTTTCACTATAGCCAATAACTCTGTACCTTCACTGTTTCTGTAAAGGATTCCATCATGATATTGTGATGATTTATCACACTAAATGTGTTACATGTCTCCCTCTACCAATCTGTACATTTTTTCTTCTCTCTATTGTATATTTTGTTTGATATATATTACTCATTTTCATGCTTTTTTCACTACTATACTCTGAAGATTCACCTATATTGCTAGGTATACATCTAATCTATGGATTCTGGCTGGTACAGAATACAGAGTGCTGTGCATCCACCACAATTTTTGTGTCCTATGGTTTGTCTCCAACCCCCTTTCATCACAAGTAAAGCTGTAGTGAATTTCACGGTACAAAATCTCCTATAAAGCTGTGTGAGAATTTTTCTGGATTATTGATCTTTCCAAATCCAGACCTCCTGGGTCATGGATATATTTCATTTGAATTAAGTAACACCAAATTATTCTCCATAATGGCTACACAGCCTACATTCTGACCAGTCTCGAGGAAATTTTCTGTATCTGAATATCGGTGGCAGCACTTGGCATTCTCCAGCTTTCTGACTTTTTGCTAGTCCAATAAGCAGAAAGTGATATCTTATTGCCATTTTAATTTTCATTTCTCTGAGTATTAATGTTTGAGCAATTTTTAATGCTCCTATTAACTTTTTAAAAATATATCTCTATAAACCCAATGCTTTGAACATTTCCTGGCATATAACAGATCCTTAGTAAATGCATGATTGAAAGAAAAGCATTATAGCATGCAAAATTCTCAAACTAGTCTCTGACCTAATCAATTAATTTTTGATGCTGTCTTTATATTATCCCCGAATCTGAACAACAAGTAACTATTGCAACTAAGTTTTTGAGCAAAATAACTATATTAACCAGTTGTCTGATTTTATGATTAAAGATTGTTTATAAGTTTGATGTAGAAAAATTAAAATAAAGAAATCTACAAAAATTAATTTAAGAAAATAAGTTATTGGTACAGCCACTATGGAAAACAGTATGGAGGTTCCTCAAAAAATTAAAAATAAAACTACCACATGATCCAACAATCCCACTTCTGGGTATTTATCTGGAGGAAATGAAATCACTATCTCAAAGAGATATCTGCACCCTCGTGTTCATTGCAGCATGATTTACAATAGCCAAGACATGGAAACAACCTAAGTGTCTGTGAATGGGTGAGTGGATAAAAATGCACAGACACATACCCATACACACACAGAATATTATTCAGACATAAAAAAGAAGGAAATCCTGACATTTGCCACTAGATGGATGAACCTTGAGGGTAAGTGCAATAAGTCAGTCAGAGAAATAGAAATACTATATGACCTCACTTCTTTGCGGAATCTAAAAAAGCCAAACTCACAGATACAGTAGATTGGTGATTACCAGGGGGTGAGGGTTTGGGGAAAGGAGGAGATGTTGGTCAAAGAGTACAAACTCCCAGTTATTAGATGAATAAGTTCTTGGGATCTATTGTATAATATAGTGACCATAGTTAATAATACTATATTGTATATTTGAAAGTTGCTGAGAAAGTAGATCTTAAATGTTCTCACCACCACCACCACAACAAAAAAATGGTAATTATGTGAGGTAATGGATATGTTAACTAACTTTATTGTGGTAATCATTTCACAATATATATGTGTATAAAATCATCACATTGTATACCTTAAACTTACATAATGTTATATGTCAGTTAGATCTCAATCAAACTTGAAAAAAAATGTTACACTATGGTATAAAGAGTGAATGTGAGTTATATTTTCCCATTTTATAGATGAGGAAATGAAGTCAGGAGATGTTTAAGTATCCTATTCAAGTTATTTGGAAATCTGGTAGTCCTATAAGGAAAAATGAAAAGAACTGGGCCATTTGGATAGGGCTGGTGTGAGTTAATTATAATCATTATGAGATTAATAAAAGATTTGATAGCCCAACAATCATGCCATGAGGTTCTATTTTCTGTCTCTGAATAGTAGCAAACAAGGGTTACCATTTTAAAATAACAACCAGAACAGTTTAAGATAGAAGACACCTAACATGTAAGACTCTCAGTTTCTCACTGTCTGCCTAAAATGTACACAAAATGGGTGTGTGCCAGAGCGACCCAAAAACCAGGGAGGAAGAATTTATGAAACCCCTCAAACTCCGTCCCTTAACTGTCTTGGGATCTCGGGGGGCAGACACATATGTCCATCAATAATGCAAGTGGAAATGTATGTTCATCCTAAAGACATGGCCTCCAAATAGGTTTTCACACAGTGTGCTGGCTAAGAGCAGGGCTTGGCAGGCCTTTTGCTAGGGATTTCCTTCTGGCCCATCTTCATGTCCTGCCCTTTAAACATACTTTTGTATCACAGCAGACCACCTAGAAAACCTATTTTTCCATGTTATGCCTCCCTTCTTTACTACATACTTTTTTCTTCTAGTCATCCAAGTAGCTATTTTACCAGTAGCTGTCAGTCTGTTGGTCTGTCAGTCTGTCCATACATTTATGCACCCATCTAACCAATTATCTATCTTTTTTTAAGTTATAAAAGTTTCATTTTAGCCTCCTTTACTAGTGCATTCACCCAAAAGAGAAAATCTCCAACTCAGAAGATCATTCCTTTAAGTCACCAGATAAAGATATGTATGATCTAAGTTACGGTCACATCTTCAATGTATTAACATTTACTATAATATAGCTGTACCTTATAAAATCAAATATATATGATTTTATAAAATAAAATACATGCATCCAATATGTGAGAGAACAATTTCTGTACTATAAAGGATACTATAAAGATATTTAATTAGAAACTTAGTGGTAAAGATGGTTCTAACCTTAAAAGGTAATTATTGTGGAGAGTTTAAATGATTACAATAAGGTAAATGCCAAATTGTTGATAATGTGAGTTGTTCCATATTTGGCCATGAATGTGTCAGGATAGTCATTTGCATAAAAGATAATAGCCAGAATCAGTTCAGACTTACATCTATTTTATAGCAGAGAGGATTTTTTTTTTTTTTGGTTGGATGGTAAAGGAAAGGGTTTTGTAATTTGGAAATGAACATTTCAAAAATAATTAATTCATGGGCCAGCCCAGTGGCTTAGCGGTTAAGTGCATGCGCTCCGCTACTGGCGGCCTGGGTTTGGATCCCGGGTGCGCACCAACGCTGAGGCCGCGTCCCACATACAGCAACTAGAAGGATGTGCAACTATGACATACAACTATCTACTGGGGCTTTGGGGAAAAAAAAGGAGGAGAATTGGCAATAGATATTAGCTCAGAGCCGTTCTTCCTCAGCAAAAAGAGGAGGATTAGCACGGATGTTAGCTCAGGGCTGATCTTCCTCACACACAAAAAAAATAATAATAGTTAATTCAAATAAACTCCTGTAGAACATTTTAAATTATAGATAAGCAAAAAGAGGGGAATGAAAAATAACCTGTAATTCCACCACCCTGAGATAACCACTGATTGTAATTTGACGCATATCTTTCTAAACACTGTATATTGAAATGAAGTATTCTGTAACCCATTGATTCATGCTGACACATTTGGATTTTCCTAACTTTGCTCAAGTTCCACATATTGATCAACTGAGAAAATCAGTTGCATCATCATAAAATGCACAGATTCCACAATCATTAATTTGCTTTGGTAGTCACAAAAGTGGGAGGGGCGGGGAAGGGAAGGAGGGGTGCAGAGGGGAGGAGAGTGGAGGAGAGGGGAAGGGAAGGGAAGTATATTGGAGTAGAGTTGTTTAAGCATTATAATTTTTCCATTTGCCACAGGAAACTTTGCAGATTTTGTTTCAAAACTTTAGGGGGTAACGCATAATAAGGCTTTAGTTAACCCGAACAACCACTGGCATTTATGCATCAAAAGGCTTAGGATGTCAAAAATTAACTAGTCTACAATTGTCAGAATTATGATCAAGCAATGCCTAATGAGAGATCACATGCGAAAGGAGACAGACTATAAAATGCACATGTATTGCCTTATTCCCCTTAAATGCTATTTTCTGGAACTCAAAGTTAAGATTCCCAGAAGGCTTTGCAATGCACAATAAAAGTAGCTGCTGGCTTCCACATTTCTTTTCTTTACCCCTGAATTTGCTGAGAATTTCCGAATTATTTGACTGATTCATTTCTAGTTTACCTTCCCCCATTGTTTTGGCACATTAGTTTGGCTTGTGTGCTCTCCAAAAGCATTTATAGGGTGCTTAATGTCTGATAACTGGAACACATTCATAATGTTATGGCTCCTGCTCAGAAGGATCCAGTTGAGAAAGAACAAATGATCTTCCATTTTTTTTTGTTTGAATCTCTTTACTGCTGGCTCATGGTAGTTTAAGGTCTGATAACCCCTCACACGCTTTTCAGTGATTGATGATCAAACCTGCTCAGTTGTTCAACTAGCATTTTAGAGTCCTTGATATTTTTTAACAAGCTCACTGGAATAAAGCTTTTGCTAGTGAATAAAATAAGTGAAGTAAAGCAATAATACATCAGAGAACACAGAGGGTTTTATTTGTGTTCCCAGCTCCAGTCAATTGATGGGTAGTTCCTGTCTAAAGGATTCTGATGCTGCTTCTAGGCTCTATGGGAAAGACTACCAAGGTAATTAGTCATGTGTGGAAGAGTTGAAGACGCGTAGGAGTTGGTCAGATGAAATGAGGAGGTGAGGGGAGAGTATTCCTGGTAGAGGAGACGCCATTGGCAAAAGACAAAAAGCATGGAAGAGTATGGTGTATACGGGGGCAGGGAGGTGGAAAAGCATAGAAATGCAAGAAATTCAGTCTTCCTGGAGCCAAAGGATTCAAAATATGAAATTATGGGAGATGAGAATAAGGAAGCAGGCAGGGTGGTCTATGCTCAGTTAAGGAGCTTGGGCTTTATCCAGTTGATTAGTTACTAGAAGGTTTTAAGCAGAGAAGTGATGGGCTTAGGGTTTTAAATGGTTGTTGTAGTGATGGCTTTGAAGGAGATAAGGTTCAGCAGAGAGAGGCTGAATTTTGGGGATATTATTGCAGTATTCCAAGAGATAGATAATTTGGGCCTGAACAAGGGTGTTGCTAGTAGGGGCAGAAAAGAGAAAGTAAAGAAACACTTAGCAGGAAAGCTTGCTGATGGCCATGGAAGGAGGCTGAAGGAAGGATCAAAGCTTGGGTGACTGGATGGATAGTGAACAGTATAGGTCAAGAAAATATTTATCAAGAAAATATTTATAACTAAATGCTCAATGTTTAGATTAGACTGTAATACCATAGAACATCTGAACAACCTCTCTATTGCTCTGTTGACTCTCTTTTTGTTAGAGAAGAAGTTCATATAAATCTTTGTTGTTGTTGTTGTTGAGGAAGGTTAGCCATGAGCTAACATCTGTTGTCAATCTTCCTCTTTTTGCATTAGGAAAATTTTGTAAGTGGGTTGCCGCCACAGCATGGCTTGATGAGTGGTGTAAGTCCATGCCTGGCACGAACCCAGGCCGCTGAAGCAGAGCCTGCTGAACTTACCACTACACCACTGGGCCGGCCCAACATATAAATCATTTTTAAAAATGCATGTCTCCTATTTCTGAGGGATACTAGAAAGCAAACTAGGTAGGATATGAGACCAAGAAATAGATTGTTTTATGAAGGACATCTATCTATCTATCTACCTATCTATCTATCTACCTATCTATATCTATATCTCACAATAAGAAATAATACAGTCCATTATAAATAACAAATGTAGCCCAGAAAATGAGTGCCTTATGAGCATGGTGGCATTATTTATTGTCAAACTCAGGATACTTTTAGGAGTGAGATTTGGAGGGAGTGGGTAAAAGAATTAAAATTATTATAATTTTTTGAAATATTTATTGAACAAATTGTTATTACTGTATTGGTCAATTTACAAGATCATTCTTTTAAAAAACTATTTTCAAAAGTAAATGTGTAATAATAATATTTTGTTAAAAGTAAAAAACTTGGCGGCCCAGTGGCGCAAGCGGTTAAGTGTGCGCGCTCCGCTGCGGTGGCCCAGGGTTCGCCAGTTCGGATCCCGGCCTGCACTGACGCACAGCTTGTCGAGCCATGCTGTGGCGGCATTCCATATAAAGTAGAGGAAGATGGGCATGGATATTAGCTCAGGGCCAGTCTTCCTCAGAAAAAAAGAGGAGGATTGGCATCAGATGTTAGCTCAGGGCTGATCTTCCTCACAAAAATTAAAAGTAAAAAACTTGGGATAAGAAACAAAACCACATGGGACCCCAGCACAACGAGCATAAAGTGGAACTGTGCCTGGCAAACAAGAAGTATGGTCATCCACCTTATGAAGTCAGAAATGAATTTTTTTTTTTTTCGTGAGGAAGATCAGCCCTGAGCTAACATCTGTCGCCAATCCTCCTGTTTTGTTGAGGAAGACTGACCCTGGGCTAACATCCGTGCCCATCTTCCTCCACTTTATATGGGACGCCACCACAGTATGGCTTGAAACGCTGTGCATCAGTGCACCCGTGATCCAAACCTCAGGACGCAGCAGTGGAGCATGCGCACTTAACTACTATGCCATGGGGCTGGCCTCCAGAAATGAATTTTATATGCTAACTCTGGAGGAAACAGTTTCATCATCTCCTCTGGTTGTTCATTCATTTCTGCTAGGGATCCAGCAGTGAATGCACAGATAGTTCATGTCCACACGTAGGCTCAATAGTTCATGTCCACATGTAGGCTCACACTCTAAAAGTTGTTATGTGAACCCGTGGTTTCCATGTCTCAGTTGCAATTCTAGCATTCTGTCCTCTATCACTGCCCCAAGAGGAGGGATTGGCTGGCTTTGACTGTGGTAGAACATTCTGCTGCTTGGGGAAGTGACAAGATAGGAACATACTCTGGGGATGTGCTAAATCCATTCTGCCATCTGGGTAGATCCAAAATGTTGGTCCATCTTAGGAGAAGAGCTCATCAAGCCCCAGGAGGAAAATTATTGCATTTCAGATTACTGAGTTTCAAAATGTTGGATTTGAGGTTCTCAGAATTTAGGATTTTTTATTTAAAATATATGGCTAAGCTGATAGAGTCAAAAACAGGATTTGGTCATTGGTCCTTTGGGGCAAGCTGGAATCTCTCTATTTCTCACAGCTTCTCTTATCAGCCTTTTGCCTTAGTTATTTTTTCTCTTCTCTTCAAAAATGTTACTGTAGAGAAGAAAAAAAGAATTCTTATGTCCTTTTAGTATTTGGTATCCTCCTATTTCTTAGTATGAAGTGGTTAGAAGAACAAGTACTTTAGAGTCAGACAGATGTACCTTAAAATTACTCAAATTACCTTATCTGGTTGGGAAAAATTTCATGGAGTTTGTGATAGGATTGTGGTCAAGATCAAGTGAGATATTCCAGGTAAAGTGCCTAACACAGTATTTGACAAATAGTAGGTGGCCAATAAATGGCAGCTAGAGTTATTAAGGAAGGAATAAAATGTTTCATGTTGGTAGGGCCAGCTTTGGAGAAAACTGTCACATAGGCTCCTTCATCCTCCATTTCAGCTTCCTTCCTATTCCTCCCCCCTCCCCCCATCTCCTACTAGCAGTACTTGGGGCTCTCATTATACCATTAGACTGCCCTTTTTTCCTAGTGTAGCATCTTTTGTTCCTGATTTATCTTCCTTATCTCCTTCCCTCCAGACCTCCCAGTCTTAAGACCTATGCTTTTGTTGTCTGCCATATCTAACCTTGGAAAGGTTTTGTTATTGTCGTTCATGCCAAAACTTTCAAGACCAACATCATTTTCATATGCTAGTCTTGCCAGCAGATGGTTCCATTTTAGTGAAGGTTAACATCATAACCTAAGAGAATAAAGTGCAAAACCTGAGGTGGAGACATCAGCAATAGGAAGAGAAGAGAGATTTTTAAAGAGAGGGACTCAATGATAATAATAAAAATAATAAACAACTAATATTTATTGGGTGCCAAGTCTGTTTTGCACTTTGCTTTATATGCATTGCCTCATTTAACTCTCACAACCAATAAATTAAGTACTATTATTATTGCTATTTTTCTGATGAGGAAAATATAGCTTAGAGAGATAAAGCAAATTGCCACAGGTCATATACACCTAGTGAGTGGAGAAGACAGGTTTCGAACTCAAGTTCATCCAACTTACTTTCTCGTGCAATCACTTATAGGCTAAATTTTCCTCAAGTCAAGTATCTATGTGTTCTTCTTATCATCATTTCTTAGAGCCTAGTGCAGTGGCTGGCACATAGTAAACAATCAGTTAATATTTGGTGCATGAGTTAATGCATAAATATCTATTCTGCCATAACCTCCTCTCTCTGTCTGGGATCACCTGTTGCTTAGAGGCCCTGTATGCCAAAACTCTCAACTGCCAGTAGTTCCACATATACTGTTCTGCTTCCTGACTTCATGTCTCTGTCTTCTAGTCCTTTCTTCCTGCAATTACTCATTTCCCCAGATGGCTCTTGGCTAACTTCCACTTACCCTGTAACACAGAGCTCACGACTCCATTGAAGCTCCCTCCATTGAAGCTTTCCATCTGTCTGGCCTCTCTGCTATCCTATCCCTCACTGTCTCTTTTCCTCTTCGCATCTCAGCCAAACCCAGCCAGGGTTCTCTCCATGTCTGTCTCTTCCACTAGATCACAGTGTTTTGGAGGGCAGCTGTCTAACATATTTTATATCCTTTTTGGTACCTGACATATTGTGTACCTGACATTTTTTGTATGTTTCTGGCCTAGCCTAGTTTATAAATTCTAAGGAGCATTTTTTCATATTTTGACATATCTGAAATTGGGATACATCTTTCAGTTGATGAAATCTTAAAATTATAATTGACAGTTTTTTTCTGACTTAGTCATATGAAAAGAAGGGTTGGTTGAATCCTATAATCAATGGCATATTAGATTTAATGTAAAGAGGTTATATGAGTGAATGAATGAATGAATGAATGAATGGCAACCACAGCCCCCCTCAAATCACATTACTATTCCTTCTTACAACCTAGCTATTCCACATCACAGCATTGTGGCGGGGCAACAGTTGAGCATTATTCATTATTTATGATGGGCTTTCCAAGTAAAAGTAAGACAGATAATAAACTAGCTCAAATTATTCTTCATCACTTCATTCTGGGCAGATGTGACTGTTCCATATGCTTGTGTTCTAGGTGAAATTGATCTTCAAATTCTCTCCAAAGTGCAGGCTCAATATCCAGGGGTTCATATCAACAATGAAGTTGTTGAACCAAGTGCTGAACAAATTGCCAAGTACAAAGGTACCTGTAACCCTTGGTGCTGTATGTCACATCCTATCCCGAAAGGCATATCATCTCAGATGTGTTCCTTCAATTATTTACAACATAGTTACTGCCATATGTTCTTTGAAAGCTTATTGGGAGGATAACCTAATTAATTTGTTTTCTTGGCAGGCATGAATAAACACCTCACAATATGAACAGTGAATAATTAGACTCCTTTTTTTACTGACTTTCCATCCATTCCCTGGTCATCAACTATTATTTTTGATGTTTATTCTTAGAGACAGAGTCATTAATTCATTCAGAAATATTTAAAGGGAATCCCTGCTTATAAAGAGCTTATGTTTGATGGGTTATAGCAGGAGTAGGCAAACTTTTTCCTGAAAAAGGCCAAAAGGTAAATATTTTAGACTTAGAAGGCCACACAAACTAGGTCACAACCAAATCAGTTCTGCCATTGTAGCACAAAGGCAGCTGTAGACAATACATAAACTAATGAGCATGGGTATGTTCCAATAAACTTTTATTTATAAACACTAAAATTTGAATTTTATATCATTTTCACATATTACAAAATATTATTCTTTTGATTTTGTTCAACCATTTAAAAGTGTAATGGCATGAGATCTGAAAGAAGAGGCATGAAGTCAGGAAGTGGAATAGCATATGTTTTTAGCTTGCAGTCCACTTAAAAATAGGTGGTGGGCCAGATATGGCCCATGGGCCGTGGTTTGCTGACTCCTGGGTTACAGAATCATATCACCTGTTTTACATCAATTTCCATTGATAAAATTCACCAGTTCATTCCCAATTAATACTGAGATAATGTAACCTATGTCTGATCAGTGTTCTCACAATTATTTCTTATTGACTCTTTCATCTCTAATTTCATTTAATACTAGAAAAAAATCAGGATGAACTCTCTGGTCTTCCAGAGCTACATAAAAAAGAAAAATGTGTTTTATATCTGTTATGTATATAACATTGATTGCATTAAAATTCTAAATGGAAATGGGTTCCACATTTGCAATTAAAATTGATGGTGTGCCACCTCTTCTCTGTATTTTAGAGCTTGTAGCCAAGACATCAAACCTCAAGAACATAAAGTTTTCTTGGCATAAGGAGACATCATCTGAATATCAAAATAGAATGATGGAGAAAAAAGAACTTCAGGAGTGGGACTTTATTCATATGATTCAGGTAAGAAATATTTATTGTTATATTCTCTCAGAAAGGAGATTTTTCAGAAATATGTAAGAAGAGTGCCTAATATTCTAATTTGAAAGAGAAAAATGAAAATCTGATTTCTGATTTTAAAAGTAAGCATTATCTGTTCAATTGAGGATAAAGATGTCGATAATACTAAGATATTCTTTGTAACATTCAAAAAGCCAGTTTTCTCTACTCAAAATACCTCCAGAGTTATTGATATTTTTTGAATGTTGGCTTAATGAATTTTTGTAGGATTGAAAGTTCATAGATAGATTTGAGGACATATGTGGCATATCCTAGCACAGTTCTCCAGTGGCTTTAATTGTCCGGATCGACCAGTGTCCCAGAGTTTTATGAATCCTCTTGCTTTTGCTTTCTGTTGACCTGGCTAGTGAACATGTGACAGAAGGGGCAGATTACATGATTTCTGAGGTCAGTAAAGTTTTACTTATATCAGACAGTGATTCAGTATGAATTTATTTCCATGCTCCAGCACTGATAGTGTATTTCTTGGAAACGGGGTGATGATTCAGTAGATGGTATGGGGACATATTTCCAGAGATCACTGACATTTCTGGATAGCAGATGGGTGTATAGGCTTTGGATGTTGGCTACCACTAGAAGATGTGTATATTTTAGAAATATCACTTGATTAACAACAAGATGCTTCTTTCTTCCTATAGTCCACAAATACAGTCACCCCAAAGGATTAAACTTAAAAGAAATCAAAGGATGAAATGACTCCCAAGATTGACATATCCAGGCAATCTTATATGTCTGCCCTCTTAGCTGGCAAAACCATTTACCTATAAGGGAGTGCTTAACATTGCCTAGCAAGCCTATGGTGTTTCTTGATTAGACTTGCTTTCCCACCTCCTAGATAACTATTACATGCCTCCCTCTCTCTCCTTATACCTCCTGTAACCCCTCCCCCACCACTCATTCCCAGCTGATGACCTCACTTCATACTGTATAGCAAAACCAGAAACCGTCAGATGGAAACTCATCTTTCACCCTCCAAATTTACAAACATAGCTACACCTATACCCACCATCTCTTTCTTCCATCTTATTAAAAAAGCCTCCTTTTATCAAAAGCGAATCCCTCCACTTATGCTCTGGATCCCATTCTTTACCTGTTATAAAATGTTGCAGCTTCAGAGATCATTCTTCCATTTCCCTCAAAACTTCCATGTTTGTTTTCTCTTTCTTACAGCAACTCTGCTTCCTCTGTATTACTATTCAATTCCTCTCTCTTCCTCTCTGTCTGCTCTGCATTTTTCTGTGCTATGTCTCTATCTCTTCATTGATCTTTATAGTTCTAATACTCTCATGATGTTCTTTTAACTTAATATTCACAGTCAACTGCAGAGAATCTCAGTGTTTATGACATCAAATTTCAGAGCATCTGCTATGGCCCACATTCTCTTTTTTAGCTGGGTCATGTCATAGATGGTTAGCCATCTTATGGATTAGCTGTATCTGGGTACCTATCTATGTATGGTCCTTGTGGTGAACAGCATGGCGTGACATGATACTAAATATGGCCCCTGAGGCAGCAAAGGCCCTGTGCAGGTCCATTTCCTTTCATTCATTCATATGAGAGGGGCATAGCTTAAGTTGCTCTTGCTTTATGCAATAAATTTGGTCATAGACATCTACATAGAATATTGAATTCTTGTCCAAGAGAGGTGAAGATGAGATATAAGTAGTAAGTATTTGTAGGGGTAGATTCCAGCAATGCAAGCCCTTAGGGAAAATTTTCCACTGCCTATGTATAATTCCAAGCTCTATCTGTGTTGGGTGGAAAGACTTCTCCCTACACACCACCAAAGATGGTCCAGAGTTATGAAAAATGGGTGGGCTGACCCCTAGCATCTTGTGACCAAGCATGTAATCTCATGCTTTATCCAGTCTATTTTCCTAGAGAATCTGTCAACATTAGAGTCTGTCATATATTCTGTGATTTAAAGAAAGCATCTGTGAGCATATGGTGAAGATAGTGCAAAGGGCTTAATTTTAAAGCAACGTTCCATGAAATGGGGTCTGTTTTTATGGTGCTGGCACCATTTTCTCCCAGAAGAACTACAATTCACAACATATAGAGTAAGCATAGAATCAATGCTCCCATGTGGAGTGGAGACTAAGTGTCTCCAGCTGTAAATGACTGTGTTATTGAAGCCAGAAAGAGTAAATTTAAAACTATTTGGCTCTAGTTGAGCAAATACCGTAGTTTTCCCTTTTCCCAAATATTTTCTCACATTATTGTTCTATCTCTCCTTACAATTTCTTTAATCTTTAAATTTCTTAGTTGTTTTGTTTAGTAAAAATCCACTCAGCTTGAAAATCAGACATTCTAATGAGTATCTAGTCCAAGCAACAAAGACATTGACATAGAAAAGTGACTCATTTTTTTCCTTCATTTCTAGATGCTATATTATGTAAAAGATATTCCAGCTACTCTGAAATTCTTCCATAGTCTCTTAGCTACCAATGCTAAGATTCTCATTATTCTTGTGTCAGGTAAGTTATTTTCATTCAGCCTGAATTTTAAAACAGCAATAGTGCATGTATGCATGGATTCACATGTGTGTAGGCAGCTGGTATATTTCATCTGCATTATGAAATTCTTGACTTGGCTCCTGATCATAGTCAATTAATTAAGACAGTATTAGGAAAGTCCTTCACAACAGCTCTCAATTTAAGGAATCTAGTGGAATTAGACATCTATTTACTTATTTCTCTTGATAAAATATGTCTTTGTATATAAATTCTTTCTTATATAACTTAGAGCAAATACAATGATAGGAATTTTTTAAATGAGACTAAAAATAGTAAATATATTTATCTCCTTTTTGTCCCTTGAATGTCTCTTTTCCCTCTATGATGTTTCTTAATAAATAAAAGTTTAAATATTTGAGATGCTATCATATTAGATTAATTTGCATTTCTAGAGACATTATCAATATTGTTCATTATAGGTTTTCTCAAATAACTATCAAAAATGATTCGCTTTGTTTGTTTTATTTTCCAAAGAAGGCATTTGATCATGTCATGTTGCTTCCAGTGCAATAGTAAGTACCACACATAGAAATGAGTAAACATATTAGCAAATGAAACAGTGACATTGTTGAATTCATTCATTCATTACTTCTTTCATTCAGCAACCTTTATGGATTGTCCACGCAGTGCTAGGCAGGTTGACTCTAGATATACAACAGACTCTATCTTCCTAAGCTTATACCAGACCCCATACTCAAAAATTATATATCACAAAATTCATTTGTTCTTAAATATGAGGAATAGCCTTAAGGATGGAAAACACGGTTGTTGCCTGTAATCTTGGGTTTGAACTCGTGGGAATTTGGCAATAGAGAGCTCCTGTACACAACCTCTTCCCCAAGAGAATATTTTCATATACTATTTTTATCTCTGGTTAGTTAAAAATACTCATTTATGTGGGAGATGTCTGTCTTCCCATTTAGAAAGGCTTATGTAAACTGGATGCTTCTTACTAACCACCCTCTAAATTAGGACACTTGGGTAAAGCACTTTGTACTGCATTTAGGAATACAAAAGTAAACTTAGTTATCAACATTGAGGGCAGTCAATTCTTAATCATCTGTATCAATTATACAGTTTAAGTGTTGCAGACAGAAATAGCAATTCATCCAGAAGGCATATATGTTTGATTTTAGAATATATTTCGTATCAACAGCAGATCCACTCTTATTTGTATTTGGTTATTCTAAAACATTTTCAGAAGTTAAATATTTGAATGTCAGAAGGCAGCTCTATGAGTATATAACTACCAATAAGAAAAAGCCAGCCTAAGATTTAGAAAGTGGCATAAGTAGTCTACAAGCAAGTGAGAACTGATTAAGTGCCCTTATGGATACAGTATTCTGCTAGGTATATCATGAATAAGTTAATATAATCCATGGCATCAAGAAATGTGCAAACCAAATTAGGCCCAGTAGAATGTATGATGATACATGAAGCAAGAATGCTGAGGCATTTCCTAGCAGTGTGAATTTGCTCTATGAGTCTTAGTTTATTCAAGTGCTATTTCTGGATAATCATACCTACATTATGTTACATCTATGCATATATGTGGTTCATATGTACTATGTACATATACATTCATGGGGAAAACTCAAAAGAAAAGGAGTAAAGCCTCAAAAATCAGTTAGCTTTTTTTTAAAAAAGGTATTTTAAGTCAAAAATTATTCAATCAATGTAGTTTGATGGTGGAAATTTTTTATTCACTTTTTCAGGATGCAGTTCACAATTCTTCATTACTGCATACAGCATAGGAGACAGGTGTCCCAAAAAGGAAAACATTGTTAATAGATACTGTTCCTAGACATAAGAATACAACAAATAACAGTTGTCAAATTATTAAAAGGACTCGACTTCTTTCTTTTACCATATGTACTTCTTTCTTAGAAGAGATTTATAGAGCTATAGAAGAAATATCATACACATTTCTTCTTAAAAGAAGAACCACTCTGGGGGCCGGCCCTGTGGCTTAGCGGTTAAGTGCATGCACTCCGCTACTGGCGGCCCGGGTTCGGATCCCAGGCGCGCACCTATGCACGGCTTGTTGGACATGCTGAGGCGGCATCCCACATATAGCAACTAGAGGGATGTGCAACTGTGACGTACAACTATTTATTGGGGCTTTGGGGAGAAAAGGGGAAAAAAAGGAGGAGGATTGGCAATAGATGTTAGCCCAGGGCCAGTCTTCCTCAGCAAAAAGAGGAGGATTGGCATGGATGTTACCTCAGGGCTGATCTTCCTCACAAAAAAAAAAAGAAGAACCACTTAGCAAAAGGAGAAATTAGATTTAGGAATTTTATTTTGGATTTTCCACTTTTCTCCTAAGGCTAAAAGTCATAGCTTTATTGCCTCTATCAGAAGAGTTGTTAAGTAAATAAATTAATTAAATATAAGTAAAAATTTAAAAAAATAAGCCATCTTGTTCAATATAGTTTCCTTTACAGTTAAAGAAAATATTCAACCTGAACAGGGAAATAACATTGTCAAATATGTTGATCTTGTCATCAACTTAATGTAACCTGAATATCTCCAGATTCCCCAGTCTTATGGGCTCATACTTAACTCTTAAAAATCCCAAGTAAATGAAGAGCCCTCATCTCAAATAACTTGGGTGGTCCATCCCCCTCCCCCTGACTCTCAAAGATTCCTGGGGGTCATGCTTACATGTTCCTGATAGTTGTCAGCCATTGTTTGCTCCAAATTTCTGCTCCAAGTTCAACTTTTGATTTATCGCCGGACCTTGCGTGTACTGCATCTACCTTTCCCATCCTGTTCTGCTTTGCCCCAAACATGGATGTAGCCCTACTTTCTTCATTCTCCAAAGTACCAGTCTTTGATTTGGGGAGATATTGAGATCTATGGAGAGGAGGAACAGCAGATACAGAATTCAGCATCAAAGTCCCACAGCGACTCTCTTTCTGTCTTTTCTTTTGCTGGGTTGCGGCCCACCTCCCTTGCTCTAATTCCTCATGAACTTCTCAGACCTCACCCATATTCTCTTAGCTAAGTACTTTTCCTAAGACATCAGCTCCTCAATTCCCTATTCCATCTATCTTATTTGTTACATCGAGCAGTTTAACTCCCTTTTGCTCTACCTCTCTCCCCTAGATAAACTTGTGCACGTATGAAACTGTCTTAAAAACAATACATTTCCCCAAGATAAATTATTTTGCACCCCTCAGTGTATGGAAGTGACTGCAGTTTCCTTTTTAAAAAATAGCAATAATGGCTTTGTTGCATTAATAAAGCCAATACAAATACAGTAGTCCCCCTTTATCTGCGGTTTTGCTTTCCGGTTTTGCTTTAACGGTTTTAGTTACCCGTGGTCAACTGTGCTCCAAAATTATTAAATGGAAAATTCCAGAAATAAACAATTCATAAGTTTTAAATTGCATGCTGTTCTGTAGTATGATGAAACCTCACACCATCCTGCTCTGTCCTGCCCCAGACATGAATCATCCCTTTGTCCAGTGTATCCACGCTGTATACGCTCCCGCCCATAGTCACTTAGTAGCCATCTTGGTTGTCAGATCGACTGTCACAGTATCGTAGTGCTTGGGTTCAAGTAACCCTTATTTTACTTAATAATGGCTCTAAAGCGCAAGAGTAGTGATGCTGGCAATTCAGATATGCCAAAGAGAAGCCATAAAGTGCTTCCTTTAAGTGAAAAGGTAAAAGTTCTCAACTTAATAAGGAAAAAAAAAATTGTATGCTGAGGTTGCTAAGATCTATGGTAACTTTTATTACAATATATTGTTATAATTTTTCTATTTTATTATTATTGTTGTTAATATCTTACTATACCTAATTTATAAATTAAACTTTGTCATAGGTATATATGTATAGGAAAAAACATAGTCTATATAGGGTTTGGTACTATCTGTGGTTTCAGGCTTCCACTAAGGGTCTTGGAATGTATCCTCCTCAGATAATGGGGGACTACTGTATACAGGTCAGCTTTTATTTTATTTTTTTATTGCAGTAACATTGGTTTATAATATTATGTAAATTTCAGGTGTACCAGGTCAGCTTTTAGAAAAAAGATCAAGCTCAATTTCCAACACTGAAAACAAATTTAATCACAAGAAATTTCCAATCAGATTTGTTTCATATCATTGTCAATCAACAAGTATAGGATTGATCCACATTATTTTATTAGTTATTTTGTCATTTGATGATATCATTTCAAATCCCTATCTGCTAGATCAGGCTGTGGACAGCAAACGCATTTGAGAAAGTACCCCCGGTTATCTGAGGTACCTGATCAACTTCCCTCTTCACTCTTGTAAAAAAACTGTTGCCCTAAACTGCCTTCTTAGCAGTTCTTGAAACCCCATTCTCCATACCTGCCCAATGAAAATATTCCTTAAACTGAAATAGTGCCCTAAAACTTGGAACATCTACACCAAAATGTTTTATACTAGGCTCTATTTTTATCAAGTTTCTTGCAGTCACTTTCTAAATAGAATTAACTTCATAATTACCTAGAAGTGAAGAAGGCTGTTTGTCTATTTCCTTTGTTTCCGGGCACAGTTGTCATCCATAGCTACATTGCAATGCAGACAACTGAGTAATCATTGTAGAAAATTCAGACAAGCCTAAAACTAGTCATTAAATTAAATTTCTAAGAGCACTCATCTAGCCAATACTTCATCTAGGTAGATAACGGTGTGTAGAGATCAATATCTTGCTCTAAAGGGTCATCTTAAATATGCCACGCAGCTAAGGCTCTTGCCTGTCCATCTCAGTCAGACACTGACCTATTACTGAATTGACAAGTTATTTCTCTGAATAGGCTGAATTACTCAGTTATTTGAGCACCATATGGACACTCGTTTTTGAAATGTATTAGATTGTAACATAATGAAATATGGAGTCAGTTTCTAGATTTAATTATATAGAGCACCTAACTTGGCTACGTTGCCATGTGTGTTCAGCCATATTCAAAACACAGTGTGTACTCTTAGTCCTACATTGGCTGCATAGGATAGTCGTTGTGTAGATTTGGTTCCTTCAGCTTTTATTGTGCTCCTACAGTCACTCACTGCTAGGCTCTGAAGGTTGCAAAGATGACTATTACTTTTCCTCTGTCTTTGAAAGGCTCCTAATCTAATGGAGGATTCAGAAATATAAACACTTTCATCAATGTGCTAAATTTCCTATCAGAGGCTTATAAAAGGTTTAAGGAGAGTTCCTTGTGAGCAGGAGGCTGTCCCTCTTACCTCTAGTCCCAGATCTTTGCACAGCTTTTGGCACTTAGAAGGCACCCAGTAATATGTTTGAATTGAACTGAATAATTGTTTATTATGTCTGCCTTATAATATCCAAACTACAACTAGTTCTGAATGTCCATCCAAAAAAGAGACCATATTTTAGCTAAAACTGACTACATGATGGACGTGGAATCAGAGAATATAGAAAGTTCTGTAGATTCGAAGATGGGTTTAATAAACAGGAAGAAAAGACTCAATAAAGAAGATACCCCTTATTCACACACATGCACACACACACACCGACAAAAGCAATGAAAGGTAGGCAAGTGAAACTAATTAGGAAAAGAAAGAGAAATTGAAATCAGAATTAATGACAGTGTTTACTGGTCAGCCTATTAGAATATGTGTTGCTTGAGGGAAGAGAGGCTTTCCTTGTGTTTCTGAGTATCCATTACAGAAGTAGCCCAGCTCAGTAAATATTCATTTAATTATAACAAGCAGAAGTTCCAGATTATGAAGATAAAATATTTGATTTGGTGGTGAAAAAGAAGTGAAATAAGAACAAAAGAGGTGGATTTTTAAAATGAGGAGTATCCCACAATAAAATGATGTCAGTGGCATGTTTTTCTGCAAATGTAGGAGGCAAGCATTAGTGGAAAGAGTTGCTAATTAAAGTGCAATTTATCTGGTTAAGGGAGATTAGCCAGGAGAACACTGAAGTTTTCTGTCTTTCCTTCTCCTTACCTAAGGAAGGAGGCACATCATAGTGTGTTATTTTTAATACAGTGGGAAAAAAAGAATCTGGTTTATATCATGCTGAAAACAAAATTAACACCATATGTTGTGCCCACCGAGAGCCATTATGATAATGCATCAGTCAGAAAGTGCATAATTGCTCAGCTCAGAAATGGCACCGAGTCACAGAACACTGACACGAGCAAATTTTTTGCAATTAGTGTTTGGTTCTTTTTTCTCTGCCAGGTTAAAAATAGTAATAATAATGATAATAGAGCCTCTCCTCAACCTCTGAAATATTTATTTTCTTGTTATGTCTTGTTTGTGGGCAAATTCTTATTTGTACAAACAATCACTGTCTTTGGAATGAAAGATTTTTTAATATACACTCATGACCCTCTTTTTTTTTTCCATTGAACTGAGGTTTTATTTTTTTTCTACTTCATTCCAATTCTACCTTCTCCTAGAGCATACCCTACAATGATCTCTCCGTCTTCTGAAATATTAGTGGAACATCAATTATCTAGGCTATTTATTATTTATTATTTCTTGCCTTGGACAGTCTCTTTTGTTAAGTTAAATCAGGGGACTTCAGCCTAGTCCATGGATGAGGGCCAGGGGCCTTTGAACATCCTATAATTATATGCAGAACCGTGTAGGTATGTATTGTTTGTGTACTTTCCTGGACAGTCAGTTACTCCTATTAGATCATAAAGGAAGTTTTGGAACCAAAAAGGCACAAGCCTTTAAAATCGTCACTGGAAGTTCATAGAAAATATAGGTTCTCTCTTATATCGCTTTGGCCAAGTCCAACTTAATTTCCTAACTCTTTAGCAGTGTTTACTATGGCCAGTCATGGTTCTAAGTGCCTCACTTTCTTAACTCAGTTAATCCCTACAGCAATTCTATGAGCAGATCCTATTATTATCCCTGTTTCACAGATCATAAAACTGAGGCAAAGGCTCAGAAAGCTACTAACAGGAAAAGCCAGGCTTCACACTCAGGGAGTTGAGCTTTAGAGACCACTCAATTACCGCAGTGTACTGACTGTGTTTGTAACAGCCCAGTATTACATGCATGTATTAGAAGGTCCATAAATAGATGCTGATTTTTTTGTTTAATATTATTATAGATTTCTGAACAGCAAGTTTGCTTTTTCACAGTGTCAAGATTACAACCAGTGGAAATACATTATCAAACTAATTCCATATAATGTTCATTTATTTTGTAAATACTTATTACCCATCAGCCATGTGCTTAGCGTTGTGCAATGGTTCATTTAAATTACCTCATTTAATACATGCAGTTGCATTTGAGGTAAGTATGGTTATCCCCATCTTACAGATGAGAAAGCTGACGTTCTAAATAACAAACCTCATCTCATTCATGAAGTGTCAGAAGAACAGTCCAATCTATGTCTCTCTCTCAGACGCTGCATCTCTTAGCTTCTATGCTGGGCTGGGTTTTCAGTTAAATGCAACAGATGTTGCTAAAACATCTTCTAAAGTTGGGGACAAAATTTGTAGGAATCAACCTAGTTACTGGCAGTCCGAGGCAGCATCTTGTAAGTGGATAGACATGAGAGACTACTCCATCTTTGGTTTGAGTAAATCATCATTGTTGTATTTACTGTGCTCTTTCTTTCCATTTCAGTTTTCACTTTTAGACCCTCCACTGAACTCAAGACTAACATAAACAACTGCCTTTCTCCTGTCATCTCCTGAATGTCCAATAGGTATCTCAGGTTTACATTTCCAAAAATAGATGCCCAATGATACATTTAAAACTGCTCCTCCCTCATTCTTCCCATTTCCAATAATAGCAATTCTCTCTTTTCAGGTGCTTGGGCCAAAATCATTGAAGTCATCACTGACTCTTTTCTTTCACTCACACCCAATATCCAAATTTTTGGCAAATGACATTGGATCTAGGAATGTAATATATAAAAAAATCCAACTACATCTCATCACCTCCAAGCTCACTGGTCCAACTTACCATGATTTATCACCCAGATTATTGCAGTAACCTTCTTACTGTTCTCCCTGCTTCTGACCTTATGCCCCATAGTCTATTCACATCTGTGTGGCCAGAGTAACCTTATTACAATTTAAATCAGGTTAAGTAACTCTGATGTTGCATCGTTCAATATGGAAGACACATTTGGCTAATGAAATTGAAATTTAAATGAATTAAAATGAAATAAAACTTAAAATTCATTTTCTCAATCACACTAGCTGCAGTTGAAATGCTCCATAGCCACAAGTGGTTAGTGGCTACTATATTGGACAATGCAGATATAGAACATGTCCTTCAGTCCAGAAAGTTCTATTTAGACAGCACTACAATGGCTTCCCAACTCACCCCACATGATTTGGCACCATATTCACTCCCATCTCCACCGATCCAACCTTATTTCCTTCCACACTACTCTTTGTTCACTCAATTCTAGTCTTGCTGGCTTCCTGGCTAATTCTTAACATGCTAAGCATGTTCCTGTCTCAGGTCCTTTGCAGTTGCTCTTCTCTCATCCGGGAGTAATCTTCCCCATGATATCTACATGGCTTGCTGTCATGTCTCTGCTCAAATGTTACATTATTAGAGAGACTCTCTGTGACCACCCCTATATAAAACAGCGACCCATCTAAATCTTTGACCCTCCTTATTCCTTGCTCTGATTTGTTTTTCATTAGCACTTAGTACCATCTGATATATGATTTATTTACTTTTTTATTTACTTTATTTTATTACTTTACTTATTTATTTAACTTTTTCTCTCCCAGCTGCACTCCTTGAATTGAGCTACACAAAAGCAAGGATTTTTTTTTTATTGACTGCTCTACTCCAAGCCCCTAGTGTACTTACTGTCTGGCAGAGTAGGTAAATAAAAGGAAGAATAAATGAAAGCACGAACTTTGTTCTATTGCACAGGAACCAGTGGCTGGGAAAAACTATGGAAAAAGTACGGATCTCGCTTACCCCGGGATGACCTCTGCCAGTATGTCACATCATCGGACCTCACTCAGATGCTGGACAAGCTGGGGATTAAGTATGAATGTTATGACCTTCTGTCCACCATGGATATATCTGACTGTTTTATTGATGGCAGTGAAAATGGAGACCTTCTTTGGGATTTTTTGACAGAAACCTGCAACTTTAATTCAACAGCACCACCCGATCTCAAGGCAGAAATTATGAAAGATCTGCAAGAGCCTGAATTCAGTGTAAAGAAAGAAGGAAAGGTTCTTTTTAATAATAGTCTGAGTTTCATAGTGGTTGAGGCATAAATATCAATCATGAGAGTGTCTTCAAAAATTATATTTTGAACAATGTTGATCATTCACTTATTTCCGTATTAAAATTACAAATACATCTCATAACATAAATAGAGCATTGTCTCTTATATGTAAAATCTAGAAAATTCCAAGACAGCCTTGGATTTCCATGTAGAAACATATGATATTGCTGGTCTTATCCCATCTCTTCTCCACATAAAGAGACTACATGTAGGCTAAATACCACATAAGCTGGAAAAATGAGACAACTAAGTTTCACTGGCTTATTGACAATAAAATCCTTTCCATTTGTTGATTGTACTGGAATTTCGTGGAATACTAATGAAGTATGTGCTATGAATTCTTTAAATACTAGTAAAGTATATACTTACTGATACCTCGAACACTAAGAAAGTATATGTTTACTGATTTTTCCCCTTTTGCAAAGAAGTATTTGTCTTTGTACATTCCTCTATTATAGTTTCTATCATATTTCTATTGATTGCTAAAAACTAAGCACTTTTGGGATATTCCAAAATTAACTCTTTCTCATGTGTTGCCATTTCCTCCTATTTTGTTTTCTCTTTTAATTTTATCTATGATTTCTTAATATTTTGTTTTTTGATATACTGAAGTTTTTCTATTTTATTTAGTCAAAATTAAATTGCTTAATTTCTGAGTTTCTGATACATTTTAAAAGGCTCTCTAAAACCAAAGTTTTAAAATATTAACATATTTTATCATAATAATTTTATAGTTTCACTTTAAAAAAATAAATCTTTGATATATTTGAAATATATGTAAGTGTAAAGAGTAAGATTGAGAACAGCTGTTTTCCTTCAGAAAGATAGCCAACTGTATCAACACAATTTACTTGAAAAGAAAAAAACCTCCACTGACTTAAAATACACATTTTATCATTTACTATATTTCCAAAAAAACTTAAATACATTTCAATGCTCTATCATCCCTATGTCCCTCTGTCTAAGATCTCCTCTAAGACCAAGAGTCGTCTTTGGACAGGAGGATTTCAGGGGATATTTAAAAACTTATTTGATATTTTTTATTTTATCTTTAATAATAAACATATATCATTCTTATAAAAATAGTATATCTCTTTAGATAAGTAATTTGATAATTAATAAATAAATATATTTTTAAAGTAAGTAAATATTTACAGCTTCTTGTCAGAAACAAAACAAAAGGTGTGTTACTGAAGAACTCATGAACCCTGATTCTCCCAGTGATGAAGCCTTCAACACAGCATGGTATTCACTCTTTCACATTATAGAGCTACCACTTAATGCTGCAGTATAATCACTTAAAAGAGTTATTGCTTCTCCTTGATGATCTAGCTAAGGCCCAGGGACTACAGTGGAGTACAGAGCCTATTTATGCTAACAAATTACCAAGTTTGTTGTTCATAATAAGTAAAACTGACTTGCATTGCTCTCTTTTCTTGGACAACTTCATCAATGTTTTTTGAATTGTAAGTTCCAACAAATGAAATGACAGTTATCCAATCAGATTCCTGAATATGAACCCTGGACCATTAATCATACTGATATGTACTATTGACAAAGGAAATCCATGAGGCACACATGATTGATGGATATGGGCCATGATGACCTTGAACAACTTCACCAAAATGATGGAAATCAAGACTCTAGGGAGAATTATGGCCTTTTCCAAAAAGCACATGCTTAAAGATAGAAAAGAATAGCAGTCCATAGATGGCTATTTGTAAATATGGCCTTCTCCTCCCTATATGGCCCTTAAATTCTCACTCACTTCAATTTAATGTAATGGGAACACTCAAGCCTTTTTTAAAAGAAAATCTTCATGAGTACAAACCAGTCAGTGGTGGCAAGCTATATAGCTGCAAGGGATGGAACTATTGGCTTCTGCCTGCACTGCATGATATTACAAAGGATTTGGGGCAGTCACATATTGACTTTTCAAGTTTGTTTTTGTGGTTCTGAAAAAAGCCCGCAACATGAATCGGAATGTTGTTTTATGCATCATTGTACATATCCCATTGTTTAACATGGTCCCATGCAAATGGAGGATGCTAAATAACGAGTGTTCAGTGAATTCTTTCTTTCTCAGGTATCTATCTTGTACCTACATTTTTATATTCTTGTAAACATAACTCCAGAAACCCAACAAAAGTGCTTGTTGCCCTTAGTATTAGCATAACTCTTAACTTAGTTAAAGTGTTTCTGACCCTTTTTTCAATTTGTTGTTAGGGAGTATTGCCAAAATCCAAAGAGAAAACATTAAGTGGAGCACAGTATTTTAAGGCCTTGATATTTGCTTATTATAAAAATTGGCAACTTTCTTGATTGAAAACTCTGCCAATCTGAGCAAAAAAAAAAGTAAATTTCTGGTGTGCATCCATATAAACAGATGCAAAGGTCATAGAGACTACTAGATCTTAAGTCTGTGAAACTGCACAGACCCAAATGTATATTTACTGTATTTAAAATGTTTGTTTAATAAGAATGGCTTACACAGACTATTTTGTCATATTAAAAGCATATTTGCATGTATTTATATGATCAGAATATTATTTCTAAGAAAATAAGGACTTCTTGCTAAGCCCCACAGGGGAATGAATGTATAAAATAGTCTTGTTAGATGGAGAGGTGTGGCCAGACTTCTTGGGTTCAAATCCTGGTTCTGCTAATTACTTGCTAAGCGATTTCAGGCAACTTATTTTTTGTCTATTCTCACATTTCTTCATCTTCAAAATGAAGATAATCATAGTACTTAACTCAGAGGATGGTCATGAGGATTCCAGGAATTAAGCTACATAAATATGCTCATAAAGTGGCAGACTCATGAGGAATTTCAAAAGTATTAACTACGATTATTATTAATTGCTCATAAAAATTCAATATAAAGTAGAGAGCAGATAAAAAATTAAAATTAAGGAAAATTATGACTAAGGATATAGGAGTCAACCTAGTTCCTGACCTTGACATTTCTAGCCAAAGCCATATGGCTTCTCTGTGTCTATCAGAGCTGAGCTGGTGCTTCGTGAAACCCAAGATGCCATCAGGGCTGGGCCACTCAAGCCTCACCTTAGGGCATCTGCCTGCCTAATGCTGTAGGTGCCTGTGCTCTGTACTATGTGACGTGGCCCTGTCTCATCCCTGTCTAAGGAGATGAAAGGGTTGGCAGCTGACACAAGGATGGCAACTCATAGGCTGGCCAGAAATTAATTGGAGTGGTTTCTCTTGAAAAATATAAAATGGATCCTTTTAGTTCTTCTCCTAGAAATTTGGAATTACAAATCCAGGGAAATCAGGCATTCATTCTATCACTCATTCATGAAATATACATTCAACCAATACTTATTATGTGAGGAATTGTTCCAAGCAAGGAAGACACTGCAATAAAGAAAACAAATTTCCCAATGTCACTGACCTGATTTCTAGTGGGAGGGCAGACAAAAAATAAATATATGCCAGATAGTTACAAGCACTATTAAGAAAATAAAAGTAGATAAGAAGAAAAGAGTACTAGAGGGTATAATATTAGTTGGAGTGGTCAGGGAAGGCCTTTTTAAAAGGGTGAGATTTGAACAGAGATTTAAATGAAGTGAAAGAGCAAGCCATGCGAAGAGTTGGGAGAAGAACATTTCAGGAAGAAGGAACTGCAAGTACAAAGACCCTGATGTGGGAATGAGCTTCACATATTTGAAGAACAATCAGGAGGGTAGGTGGCTTTCTACAGGAGCTGAGTTGAAAGGTCACGAGATAGATTCAAGTGCAGAGTAGCCACTGTGGGATATATGTGGGAGTACCTCACTAGGATGCCACAGTTAGAAAGAGAGGAAAGGAGCAGACTTGCAGAGAGAATGAAGGATGCCAGGACTATAAGATCACATGGCCTTTGAATGAGAGATGAGCTTTAGCTGTCTCAAGTAATGTTCCTTGCCATTTCCAATTCCTGTCTATGTCTAACCTGAAGACAAGTACCCTTTTCCCCAAGGTATCCTTACGGGTGTCTGCTTCTGGCTTCTCAGATGTCCTAGTTAGAATAGCATATAAGATCTCATTTGATTCTTACTTAATGAGTTTGAAAGATTGATTATTATTATCCCATTTTGAAAGTAAGAAAGCTGAGATTCTGATAAGTTAAATGACTTAGCCCAGCTCTCAGAGCAAGTTTGTAACAAGTGGTAAGCTAGACCCTAGTCCTTCTGACTTCACACTGTGTGTCTATATATTGAGCAAATTAAGTTTATCATCCTCTTTCATCTTAGATCATCTTGTCTTAAAGAGTGAGACTTCATAGAACTAAATTGCCTTTGCCCCCAAATGTCCATCTGCAAACGGAAGGGGATCTGATTACAAAAGGGAAGATGAAGCAATTGGAGGGTCAAAGGATAGTATAAAAAAATCACCTCCTTGAATGATGAAATAGCATTCTTTCTAAACACCATGCTTCACTAATGTTTGTTTTAATTTGGTCACAAATACCTGGGTTCTCCCAACCATTTGCCTTGACTTTTGCCTTTATTTATCTACCTCTATTCCTACCAGGTCTCAGGCATCACCAATTTCACGTTTAAATTATCTGTCACCCATATCCTAGCTCCCCCATGATTCATACACTGTGCAATACACATCCATAGTACGCGATCAACTAAAGCAGGGTAGTTAAGGCTACGGATAGTGTAACCCATTTCTCAATGTGATATACACCATGAAAAGGCAACTGCAGTAAAAGGGGAGTTGATTTAGGAGGCTCCCTGGGCAATGACAGTCACAATTTCCAAATGTGCCAAAAATTCATTAGGGCTCCATGTCAGATTGCCATAATCTCTGTAGCAATGGATTAATAAATACAGTGATGTGCTGTTCTGGAGGCTGCAATGACACACTGTGGCTATTCTGTATAAGCTGCATCTTCCCATGATCATATTCTTCTCTTGAAGAATTATCCATGTTTCCTGATTTGTCTTAATGATACTTGAAGGACTTTGCAAACAACCTGCCCAGGGTAGAAAATGTTGAAATAAATCACAGGGGCCATCAACTACAGTCCAAGCTTGGTGAGTTCTCCAAAGACATTTGATACAGAAGATGCAGGAAAATGTCACTATCTCTATTTATGTCTTACAGCTAACTAGTTTCATGCTAATTTCATTTCTATACTGTGATTTCTTTTTCTATATGTGTTGATGGATGGGCTTCATGAGTTAATTCTCTAGTTTCTGATGCAGGCAGACTGGACATAAATCCCAGGGTTGTATAGAAGAGGCAGTTGTTCTATGCTACTTTATTATCAGCACAGCACACTGCAGCCTTGGCTTATTTGTGAAGATATTGCTACTGTTCTGCACGTTTTCCAAGAGGCTTAATCTACTCCACAATAGCTTTTAATGGGAGGTCCTTTACAGTCTTTGTGCTTTGTTTATTATTATTTTTATTAGGTTTTTAATTTCTCCAGGTCTGATTGGGAGAAGAATTTGGACTTCTTTCTCATTTTATAAAAGATATCCAGAAAATGGGACAAGGAAATTAGCCAAGGCTTACTGCTTCAGAAGAACTCTCAAGGGATGGATTTGTTTGGGCAAAGTTGGCAACCCATGGGTTTCCCATCTGTGTGTCCTAGGAATGTTGGAGGAAACATTGGCTCCCAGGCTTAGCTGCTTCCCTTTGTTTGCTTTGGTCTCTCTAATTTATAGATTTCCAGCTTGAAAAACAGTTGATCATGGAGGAAAGTTCTTTGCGAAATAAAACAGACTGTAAAGAATTTCAAGGACTCCACATTAACAATAGTTAATATTTATTGAGGGCTTATGATGTGTTAGGCACCGTTACATTATTTAGTCTAATCTTCATAATAAGCTTATGATTTACTATTTTTATCCCAATTTCACAAAGAAGGAAACTAAGGTTTAAGTTGTTTATATAACTTCACCCACATTCTCACAGCTGGTAGAAGAACCAGAATTCCAACCCACACAGATGAACCCCAGAGACCATGTTCTTAACCACCACATCTTGGCTGCCTCTAACATTGATCCTTGTTGATTCTCTGCTCCTTCATCTCCTGACTCTCCAAGCTTCATTATAGGAATAACCTCCTAGATTCTGAATTTTCATTCTGCTTCCTGGGGACTGATCTTACCTGCGGACTCTGGTCCAAAGAGAGCACCTCTTTAACTTAATCAACTTTGATCCAACAATATGTTACCTTCACAAGGCAGCTCCTATATGGCTGTGACCTGCCCTCTTGGGCAGGGGAGGACAATCCCAGTGAACTGATCTATTATTTTGATCTTGTGTAAACATATTCTCAGTCACTGAGTATCCATAACAAAAGAGACTGTATAATGGCAAATGATAAGGCCTGTGTAGCTCCAGCTGGCCAGAGAGTTGTAAGGTGACAGTTAGGAGACTGTTTCCTAATAGCAATTCTCCCTTTCTTCTCTGATAACATAATATCTAATTTTAAATTGGGTACATGGCTGCCCAGATGAAGACTACATTTCCCATACTCCCTTTGAGCTACATATAGTCATATGACTAACTTCTGGCCAATGGGGTGTGAGAAGAAGTAAGACAATTTGTGGATTATGCTGACAAAAGAAGAGGTATGTTCTCCTCTTCTGCTTTTCCTCCTCCTAGATGACTGGAATGTGGATGTGATAGTGGGCTATCACAGACCATGCAGAAAAGAGGAGCAATGCCATAGGCAATGCAGATCAACAGGTAGAAGAAGGTGGATCCCCAGACTTGATAGAGCACAGTTGCCACATCAAGGTGGACTGCCTACCCTCATACTGTTACATGAGAGAGACACAATATTCTACCATTTATGTACAATGTTAGTTTATTTGGAGAAAGATAATGCCCTAACTACCACAAGCAGGTTAATGACCCAAGTCTTTCCCATCTTTTTCAGAATCTTTTTTCTAATCTACAAAGCAGGCCAAAAGGAACATTAAGAAAATAAGAAAAAACACTTTGAAAAATACAACACATGTTATATTGGGTCTAGAAGCATAGGAGACTATTTTTGAGGAAAAAACTTTTTTTCCCCAAATAGGGCGAAAATATCAAGATAAGAAGTATACCTATTTCATCAATCACCTGAATTCTAGATGTTTAATCTGCATGATGTCAAATACTCACCTAGCAGATGACTTAGTTATTCATCACAGTATTTAGTTTTGTTTCAACAAGTTACAGAGACATGAATATCAACAAATTCTGTAAATCATAGCCATACACTGCTTTTAAAATTTCAGTAGGTAGAAGAATCACCTGGGAGGCTAATTAGATATGCAGATTTCTTGGCTCTACCTTAGATCTGAACCATGTGTGAGGCCCAGGAATCCATCTTTTTCTAAATCAACCAGATGATTCTCTGGCTTACCAGAGCCTCAAAACCTACAAGGTATAGAAGCTTGTAAGGAATATTGATAATAATAATAGTAATAATTATAGAAATATTAAATCATTCACTGACATATCCACACCAGTATTTCTCTAAAAGCTGAAAATAATAAAATATCTGAAATGAACTGAGCACTTATGTGTCAGGCGCTGTACAAAATTTTGACATGTAATTACATTTAATTTTCAAAATACAAAGGCATTCTTTACTAATTATTCTCATTTTTCAGATGAAAACTCTGAGTTTTGATAGGTTTTGATGGATTTGTACACAGTCTAAGCTAAGAAGTGGCAGAGCTCAGTTTTTTCTCCAAAGACCAAGAGCCTTACTCTTAGATGCTAAGGCCTCTCATTCATTCTTAGCCCCATCACCATCAGAGAGAAAAACCATGGTTCAAAGGTTATTCAAGTAAGGACAGTAATGAATGTATAGGTGTTCACAGGTCCACACCTGCCTTTTACAAGATATCATATAGGACTTATGAAAAAAATGAATTCAGGGATTAGAAGAAAAGGAAGAATATTACAAATATGTTTTCTGAGTTTAAAGACCAAGCTTTTTATAAATCTTAGCTGTTACAAACACACACACACACAAATGCTTTGATAAATGCTTTCAAATGGGTTCCCAAGATTGTGCCTACTCTATTTTCATAATTTAAAATTCACTATCATTTAACTCAAAATCTTTTGGTGAATTGTTTCATTTTTGTGTAGTTTACTTTTATTGAATTTTTTTTTTTTTGGGTGTATACTTGGCTAAGCTGTGGTTACCATTTTTCAATTTTGTCAGTTTTTATCAATGTGTATATATGTATATAGACCATACCTGTGTGTGTGTCTGAGTATATGCCACACACACACACTCCATATAAATCTAAGTCATTTATATACGCACTCCCACATTTATATCACAGCTGTCAATCTCTATAGTGAGAGGAATCGTGATGTGGATTACAAATTCATGTTAATTTAACATGAATAGCTGTGGGTTTTCTTAATTTAAAATAATAAATAAGCAAGACACTAGTATATGTCAAATCTTAACTGGGTCCTTAATTACAGGAGGAAGCTAAACAAAGAAATTAACAGGGGGCGGCCTTATAGCTTAGCGGTTAAGTGTGCGCGCTCTGCTACTGGCGGCCTGGGTTCGGATCCCGGGTGCGCACCGACGCACCGCTTCTCCGGCCATGCTGAGGTCGCGTCCCACATACAGCAACTAGAAGGATGTGCAACTATGACATACAACTATCTACTGGTGCTTTGGGGAGGAAAAAAAAAAGGAGGAGGATTGGCAATAGATGTTAGCTCAGAGCCGGTCTTCCTCAGCAAAAAGAGGATAATTAGAATGGATCTTAGCTCAGGGCTGATCTTCCTCACACTAAAAAAAAAAAAAAAAAGAAAAAAAAAGAAAGAAATTAACATACAAAATGTTACATTTAACTCAAAGACATCAATATATTGCATGCTTTTGTTTTATAGCAAGAATTTTTAACCAACAGTACTACTCAGAAGTCTCCATTTTTAATAAAAATAAAAATGCTAAAATCAAATACATTAATATCTAATTTTATACCTTCATTTATATTACGTGCAAAATTATCTTAAATATTTGTTATAGATGAAGTGGCTTTCTACCAAGTTGGGCCTTTTCATAGTAGAAAATGTTAACATAAATTGTAGCATAAATCATTGCCTTGTAGAATACCAGAAGGCGCATATAAAAACCCATATCTTTACTGCACATATTTCCCATTAACCATAATCTATTAGTAATTGAAGTTCATTACAAATTCTTGTAGACTTTATTGCTATCATGCTGCATGACATACCGAACCTGGCTTGCATAACAAGAAGTCCTTGCTGGGAAATATCCTATTAACAATGACAGTGCATTTGTCATTGTGATAATAAACCCAAGAGCTGCCTGTAGACTATAAATTATCAAGGCACCATTTGTGCTGCCCTGGCTTGAAGGTTTGTCAGCGCTTCCATTTTAAACCCCTGATTTTCAGTGAGTTGTAACTCAACTATCAGAATCTGCAGTGAGCTGCAACTTTGCATCCAAGGACTAACCTCAAGACTCTTTTTGGAAAAATTCCTAAGTATGATTTACATTTTCCAATCAAAAAGAACAGAGGTCTGCTGGCTTCTGCACAACAGTATTAAAGGAATCTGTAAGACATAATCATTTCCCACCAAGAAAAATATGTTTAGATCCTGCCCAGATACCTATGGCTATGTAAAATCAGAGTTTCTAACAGTCCTAGTTTTGTGCCTTAAAAAGACATTATTTTATTTTTAGGAGGGTAAAAACTAAACTCAAATGTCAGGCATTCAAGGCAACTACATACGCCAAGTGATTTTTCCTTTCATGAAAGAGCCCCCACTTCTGCCCCTTCAGATCAATAATTTGAAAAATAGAAGAATTTACATGGAGCACTGAGAAAACATTACTGAGAAGGGAGAGGAGCACTGGAGAAGCAAATGTAATATTGCAACAGAAATAGCCACAACTGTGTAAATAGATGTGCCTTTGGCTTGGAGGCGAGCTTTACCAGTCTGTGACATTTCCCAACTGAGGAGCTGGAAGGCAGCAGCACCAGAAAGGGCTTTCTGCATGACAGGTTCCACAAGCTTCGATCTTTCTTACCTTAAAATGCGGTTTTAGATAATTACGGTTACGTGAAAAATCTTCCCAATTCCCCAATTAAAAACATGCATTTCCACGGACACAATCATAGTAACCAAGACTCTCAAGTCTTGGGTTCTGCAGAGAGGGACTGACTGACAGCAGCTGGGGACAAGGGGAAAGCAGGCAGCAAAGGAGAAGACTTGGGCTGGTTCTCACAGCAGTTACTGATGGCTAAGGGAGACTGACAAGTAAGAAAACAAACATAATACAAGATAAAGTGAGACATAAATGCAAAATTAAGCTGTAGAAACTACTTGAGGGAATGTAAAGCAATTAATTCTTAGTAGAGGATTAAAGAAACAGATTTCATGGACAGGACATATTCGGGCAGGATCTGGAAGCAATTCCATTGTCTTTTTTTTGTTTGTTTTCTTTACCGACTCCTCCTCCTCCCATTCACTCCCCAGTGCAATGCCCTTTTCTGGGGTCCATCACAACATAAGGGGAATAATAGATTCCTATTTCAGGAATGACCAGTAGGGGATTGGGGTGGACTAATTTATATTTGCCCAACTTCTAACAATGACAAATACAAAATCACAGCCAGAATGTACCAATTGCTTAGAGAGAGAGAGCAACCAAAGCATAGCCAGGAATAAATCGGCTTTTTCTTTGAGGGAAACTCTAATATCTAGGTCTTTCTAGCCTTCTTCCAACAGGACACTGGGCCTTCAGTTTTACCCAATGATTAAGTGGGAAAAAGCAGAGCAAATGAGTTCTTTTAGTGAATTTATTCCCAAACATCTTTGAAAGAAAATTCACATAGTTCAGGAGATAGCAGTGCAATCCTTCGCATAGCAAATTTACTGGGAGGGGCTAGCTGCACAACTCTAAATCTACATCCCAGACACTATGCTAAGCAATATAATATGTATTTCATTGCATTCCTACAAATCACGAAGTAGGTTTTAATACTTCCATTTTACAGAGGGAGAAACTGATACTGGGGTAAGTTGTGGAACCTAAGACAAGTTAAGATTTGCCTAATATCAAACAGCTGCTAAGTGGTACAGTGGGAATTCAGACTCAGGCCTATCGGATTGCACAGGCTGTGCCACACTCTAGCCTTTATACACCCCTATTTTTGTTTTTAAATTAATCTCAAGTAATAAAGTGGAGCATTGAGAGAGCCAGTTCCCACTCTCCAAAATTTAGTTCATATTACTAATTAACTATGCTTCAATTTTTTTCTTTCTTTCTTTTTAGGTCCAAGTAATATGACTGATGCTTTTCAGTTATGTATCATTCTGCTTTACTTTTATTCTCAAGAGCTATTCAAAATACAGTTATTTCACGTTTAACTAAAAGCAAAAAAAAAAAAAAAGTAAATATTATTTACTCATAAAGATAATTGGTTCTATCAAAATTACGTGATATTATCTTTGACTTATTTAGAACAAAATCCATAATTCAAGATCCACCTTTCATTTGAAAATAGTTCTAGTCGCTAGAACAATGAAGCAGTGAAGCCTCCCTAGATAAAAGTTCTGCCACCTTAACTTCAAATTCCACAATGTGCTCAGACTCATTTCTTCCTCTGTTAGCCTCTTTGCCATTTGGTGATGGATATCTGTTCCCTCACTTGCTTTTTTTTTCAAACTCCATCCTAGTGTTCTAATAAATCACAGATTTTTTTCCTAGCAAGTTTTATGTCCTTTTATAATGGCAAACATGACTTGCATAGTACACAGAGTACTAAAATATTCTGAACAAATGGAGTAGGGTCATTTTGATTCCAAATATTTGCCCAGGCAATAGTTCACCATTTGGAACCAAGCTGAAAGCCAATGAAAGCATGACGAGCCATCTGCTCATTCTCTCTTTCTCATTCTCAAGAATTTAAAACAATTATTTCCATTCCTATAGCACCTTTCTTTCAAAGAGTTTGTCAATTGCCATGTCTGTTATTTGATTTATCAACTCAAGCTTTTGACTAAAATAAAATAGATAATTCAGGAGAAAATAAAAACCTACTATGTGTCTTATCCAACACTATCCCCAGAAGTTTGTCCTCATAGGGAACCAAAGAACAAGGACATCAAATGTCTTACTCCAGGGATAAAGCATATGACTTCAGTAAGTAATGATTTCCTCTCCTGCCCTGGCCAAGTCCCCACGTCTTCATGAGCTAAAGATGATTTGAACTCAGAATAGGGAGTACGGTTATCAGAAAATTAAGAATGTTAAATATAAGAGAGAATTCTTGTTGTTGGGGTTTAGGGGTGAAACATATATGCCCAACTGTGTGTCAGATATGTGAGGTAACACAAAAAATCCATTTTAAATTGGGGATCTGATAATATAGTGTATCTGGGTTTTCCACTCTCAGTCAAGCCCAGGGAGACAGCAAACATCATGGAGAAATCTTTCTGCAATCACGGGCAGCTACTGCAGAGTAAAACTGTCACTTCTAGTGACTAAGTCTGTAAGGGCAAGAGAAGGCAACAGAGGACACCACACCCCAATATGTGTTCCCATAGGCTCAAGAGTGGCATGGGCAGGCATTCCCAAGATCCCTATCCACTCCGCTCACTACCACCCAAATGGGTGCAAGGGCTGAGAGATGGCCACTAGTCCTCAACAGATCTCATACTTATGATAAAGAGATGAAACCATACAGGGCTGCTTGGGTAGGGGGACTGGAAGCCAGTGAGAGCACAGTGCATTGCTGACAGAGACTATGGTACCATGTTTGTTCACATCACTTTAACTACACAGATCAAATGTAAGCACTGGCTTTCTCTCAGAATGAAGTTGAATCCTCTCCTACCCCAAACTTATAGTATTGACACTAGAGAGAAGGATGGATAGAGAAAAAGTTTCTGAATTTGAGCTTTTACTTGAAATGACTAAGTAATCCGCTATCATCTGAACTTGTCTAAAAGTGACTGGATCATAAATTTTCCACGCTTAGGTGGAAATGAGGTTGAAAAGTGACAGAAAGGAAGTCCAATTTGTGAAAAAATAAATAAAAATTTTGCTTTTGTGATTTTCAAAATATGTATCTATCACTCATGTAAGGACTCAAAATCTATATGAGTCAGTTTCTTTCTCCTCCCATCCTTGAAATCTATATTACCCACACCAGGGTATGACATATTGTCCTTGGCATGACAGTGCAAGGAGCATTCCCATAACAGTAAGACAGGCTAGATTTCACATCTGGTACTTTACATTGTAATAACCCCTTCTTCCGACCTCATGCACATTTCTCTCAATCTGTAGAGATCTCGCCATCTTGAGCCAAACTCTGCTTTCCACCCAATTTCCATACATTATCTCTTAGGTATAGTGCATCACAGCCCAGGTAAGACTATCTCTTAAATACAACCCAGTACATATGTGCCTGTGCACCTTGCCCCATGAGAATAAATTTGTCTCTCCATAATTAGACAAAGCTATAAGTCAGTAGTTAAAGAAAGTCAGAGTTTCAACAAAAGAAAGCCACACAAAAAGTCCTGATCTCCAGGCTATTCTTCATTCTCCATACTTGAAACCCCATGAAATCCTCTTCTGGTCACATCTTCTAACTGTATGCAAGTCCTAAAACTCTTCCTCTGTGACTTATAAAATTCCTGGTCCATTGTAATTAGATACATTATCTTCTAGACCTTGACTCTCTCTTGTGGATACCTCTTCCCCCATGGCCCTTTCAAATGATAGCTGTTAGCTCTTCTGCAGTCTCACACACTGGGTATGCAAGAGGGATGAGTGTCCCCTTACCCCTTCATTGCTCCTTCTTTCCTATTTACTCTTCTTTCTCCATGAAAACACTCTGCTTTGAATCTCAAATGACCAGGCTATTCCACAAACAGGCCTCCTTGCTGTATTTATCAACTCATGCTCAGGCCACTTCTTTTTCATTGAGACATTATTGACATATAACATTATATTTAGTTTCAGGCATACAGCATAATGATTCGATATTCGTATAAATTGCAAAATGATCACCACAATAAGTCTAGTTAACATCCATCACCATACATAGTTATAGAATTATTTTTCTTGTGATGAGAACTTTTAAGATCCATTTGCCTAGCAAATTTCTAATATACAATACAGTATTATTAACTACAGTCAGAATGCTGTACATGACATTCCCATGACATTTATTCTATAACTGGAAGTTTGTACCTTTTGACCACCTTCACTCATTTCGCCCTCCCCCCATCCCATGCCTCTGGCAACCACCAATCTGATCTCTGTATCTACGAGCTCATTTTTTTTCCCCCTTATTTCACTTAGCATAACGCCCACAAGGTCCATCCATGTTGTTGAAAATGGCAGATTTTCTTCTTTTTATGGCTGAATAATATTCCATTGTATATATATCTGACATTTTCTTTACCCATTCATCCATTGATGGATACTTAGGTTGTTTCCATATCTTGGCTATTGTAAATAATGCTGCAATGAACATGGGGGTACAGGTATCTTTTCAAGTTATTGTTCCAATTTTCTTCAGATAAATACCCAGAAATAGAATTGTGGGATCATATGATAGTTCTAGTTTTAATTTTTTGAGGAATCTTCATACTGTTTTCCATAGTGGCTGCACCAATTTACATTCTCACCAACAGTGCACAAGGGTTCCTTTTTCTCCACATCCTTGCCAACATTTATCTCTCGTCTTTTTGACAATAAGCATTCTAACAGGTGTGAGGTGATACCTCCTTTTGGTTTTGATTTGCATTTCCCTGATGCTTAGTGATGTTGAGCACCTCTTCATGTACCTATTGGCCATCTGTATGTCTTCTTTGGAAAAATGTCTATTCAGATCCTCTGCCCATTTTTTAATCGCATTTTTGCTTTTTCACTGTTGACCTGTATAAGTTCTTTATATATTTTGGATATTAATCTTTTATCAGATATATGACTTGCAAATATTTTCTCCAATTCAGTATGTTGCCTTTTCATTTCACTGATGGTCTCTTTTACTGTGCAGAAGAGGCCACTAGGTAATTTTTGAAGACTTTGATCCTGATTCACTGTTACTTTCTCTTATACCACACCTGCTTCTTGGTGATTTCAATGTCCTTCTAATATAATATGATCTTTCCAATACCCTGGCTTCTCAGGCCCTGAGTTCCTCTCTTCCTATGATCCTCTCCTCTATGTTCCTCAGTCATTTGCTCCCATGACTATACTATATACTTTGTCATTACCTGAACTACATCCTTTCCCTATTCTCTATTTCCAGCATCACACTCTAACTACCACCTGCTATCTTTCCAGCCCACTCCTTCTGGTATCCTCTCTCCAACCTCCTTTTGACCCCATCAGGACCTAAAATCTATCAATGATATCAATGTTTCACTTTTCCTGACCCATTTTGGATTCACTCCCCTTCTTATCCAGCCTTTATTTTGTAATCAATAATTATAATCCCTCCTTTGCATATATGCATGACTTTTTTGACCCTCTCTAGCTTCATCATAGGCAAAAACACAGCCCTAGTTAAATCCAATTCTCTGTCTACTCCATGCCTGCAACTATGCCACCGAACATGACTAAAGAAAAGCACAACCCCATGATAAATGGCTTCACTCTAAATTCATGACCATTAATCTCAAGTGAGCTCTTAATGCTAACTGGAAATTATATCTCCACATCCATTTCTCTCCGACTTTACCAGTGAACTATTTCATCCTTGAAATCTCCAATACCTCTTCCTCCATCCTTCTTTCTTAGTTGATGATTTGGTTCCTCCTCCTCAGCTTCATATTTTCCTGAGAAAATAAAAGCAACCAGAAGAGAACTTCTGCAAACTCCCTCCACATCTATTCCCCTACCTGCGTCTGTGTCCGTATACTCTGCCTTCTCTCCCAATACATGGATACACTGTCCATGCTCTTAGCTCTTAGCTAAGAGGCCAATGCCTCTACTTGTGTCCTAGGTGCCAACTCTTCCAGTCTGCTCAAAGACATTGCAGCAGCAATTACCCCCTCTTTTTCTTGAACCATGATTTTCTTTTCTCTGTTAGATCTTTCATATTAGCATAATAACTTACTGTTTATTCTCCTACCTAAAAAATTTCTACTAAACTAATTCTACTTCCTTCTCTAGCTACCATTATTTTTGTGTCTTTCCCTTTACAGAAACTCTCCTGGAAAGAGTTTTCTACACTCACTCTCATTCATTTTCATGTCATTTCATTTTCCTGTAAGCCCATTCTGTGTTTTATCCATACTACTCCACTGATACCGCTCTTTTCAGCAACACCAGTGTCCTCCAGATGACTACATCCAAAGGTAAGCCCTTAGTCCTCACCTTATTCCATCTATTAGCAGCATTTGACACATCCCATCTTGAAACGCATTCTTCACTTGACTTTCAGGATACCCTCTCCCTCATGTTTTGCCCCACACCTCATTTGCCACTACTTCTAAGGCTTTTGTGATGGTTAATTTTGTGTGTCAACTTGGTTGGCCTAAGGGGATGCATAGATAGATGGTAAAATATTATTTCTAGGTGTGTTTTTGGAAAAGATTAGCATTTGAATTGGTAGGCTGAGTAAAGAAGATCTCCTTCACCAATGCCGACGGGCATCATCCAATCCATGGAGGGCCTGAATAGAACAAAAAGGTACAAGAAGGGCGAATTTGCTCTCTGCTTGAGCTAGGACATCCATCTTCTCTTGCCTTGGTTCTTGGGCCTTCAGACTCAGACTGAGACTTACACCATTGGCTCCCCTGGTTCTCAGGCCTCTGGGTTTGGACTAGAACTATACAACTGGCTTTCCTGGGCCTCTAGCTTGTAGATGGCATATCACGGGACGTCTCAGCCTCCATAATTGCATGAACCAATCACTCACAATAAATCTCTCTATATATCTCTATATAAATCCTATTGGTTCTGTTTCTCTGGATAAACCTGACTAATACAGCTTCTTTTCAAGTTCCTCCTCATCTTCCTGACCTATTAATTTTGGAGTTCCAAGCATTCAATCTTTGGCCTTTTATTTTCCTTTCTATGTTTATTCTCATTCCCTTGGGGCTTTAATTTATTTAAGTATTCTTGTATACTAACAACTCCAAGACTTCTTTTTGAATTATAGATTCATAGAAGCAACTGTCCATGTGACATCTCTTCTTAAATGTCTAATAGGCTTATCAAATTTAATATGTTTAAATATTAAGCTCCTAATCTCCCCAACCCCAAAGCAAACTTCCTGCATCTCACCTTTGCTCCATTTCAATTAATAAGAATGCCATTCTTCCAGAAACTCTGGCCAGAAAGCTTGTACTCCTCCCTGAGTCCTCTCTCTTTCCCATACCCCACCCCAATATGACACTGTCAGCCCTTTCCAACTCTTTGCCCAAATGCTCTTTACTCAGAAGACCCAGGACTCTCTCTTTCATCTCCTTCCGGTCTTTAAATACCACTCTAAGGGAGGCCTTCCCTGACCTTCCTATCTGGTATTGTAACCCTCTGTTTCCAACACTTACCATTCACTTCCCCGCATTGTTTTTCTCTATAATATATATCACCATTTTAATATATACATTACTTATATATTTTGCTTGTGGTCTGTCTCCTCTGTCACTCACCCCTACATTATAAACTTTGTGAAGATAGGGTATTTTTTATTTGCTCACTTCTCTATTTCCAGTATCTAAAATAGCATGGGACATAGTAGCATGGGACATTCACTAATAGTTATGGAATGACTGAACAAAATAGCTTATCCTTAATGTTTTACTGGATACACTGTGGCCCTCTGAAATACGTTTTAGGAATACCCCTTTCACGTAACTAACTTGAAGTTTGCACCCCCTACCACCCATCTTGAGTATCACAAGGTCTCTTGCCTGCTACCTTAGTGCAGAATACCATTCCTTCCTTGCTGAACACAAAGCAATTTTCAGAGGGGAGCCCAGTACTGTATTCTTGTGTGAAAGAAGTCTGTGGTTTTGACGTGGTAAGGCCCTGGGTGTGATGGTTGCCCAGTTTTAGGTTGATAAGTACTACCCTCCTTCCTTCCTGAAATGCAGCATTTAGGAGCCAACAACATCTTATTTTTAATATGCATTATTTTCTACAACACATCCATTCCTCACAGCATACTCTTTCTTTCTACAAACTATATTCATGAGTTTATGCTCATCTCTACCCCCTGCCCCTACCCCACAACCACCTTTTCTAAAGCCAGCCTCTATCAGTCAGGGACCAACCAGGAAAACAGGAACCACTCTGAGTATTGAAAACAAACACAGGGAATTGGTTCCAAAGTTATACAGAGTAAAGGGAGGATGCTGCAAAGCCACCCAGTACAGAGGGAAGCAATCCAGAGATGAGCAAGAGCAGGAGGCCTCTACAATCCCAGGTTTGAGGGGACAAGAGAGGAGTATTGTCACTGGAGCCCTGGGGAGGGGGTCACCTGGTGTAAGCTGGAGCCAAGGTAGGTCACTGCAGGGTTTGCTGGAGACACAGGAAAAGCAGCTGCCGTTGGAAATCCTGCCATTGACAGAGAAGTGGCAGTATCTCCCTCTTCCCACTGACCTCCAATCTTCCCTCAGTGCCTTCCTTGGCCAAACCCAACCATAAGCATGTGCCAGTGGATGTAGCACAGGACCTTGGAAAACCACCTGCAGGTTTTCCCCTTCACTGCCTCCCCACCCTTTGTGATACAGAGCATAGCAGGGGGACAGCAGAAAAATAAATCTGAGGGAAAACAGCTCCAAAAAAAGGCACACAAGATGGGATTTTGCTCATTTCTAGCTGTCAGAAGTTAATTGCCCCAGAAGATCTGAAGGTGCATATGGGGACTTTTAGGACATATAGTACAGCCAAGCTTACTCTTAACAGGTTGGGGTGAGGTAGGGGGCTTCTGTCAGAGGGGCAGCTGGCAGGAACTTAGGACAGTAAGGAGGAGGAGGAGTGAGAGGAGAAGAGCCTCCGGTGCTCTCAAGCTGCTTCAGGTCCCACAGGGGCCATCTCCTCTGCATCTCAGGGGCACATCAGGCGAGAGTTCTGCTCTGGACCTGTTTCCCATCCCCTCCCAGGGTTCATAGCTGTTTGCAAACTTCCTTTCCATGACTGGAGCTTTGATTTTCAAGAATCCATAAATTCTCAAAAGGGCTATTAAGCATAGTTCTAAAAGATCATATTATAAAGACGATAATTACAGTAGGTCCCAAATTGGTAGTAGATATGGGAAACTCTCTTTACAAGAAGTTAGATAACAGAAAGGAACTGCAAACTGAGCAGAACCACATGATTTCCTGGAGGCAACCGCTCACTTTTTAAAAACTTAAATGCAAACAATAGAATGTATGTCTATACCATTCCTTCTAGTAACCGATTATTACACAGCTACTTTCCATTCAGTTAAAACTTAGTGTTGATGAAACAAAGCTTTGATGTTTGATCACAGACCACATCTCCAACACAGGAGTTGGCATTAAGAGGGGGCAAGAAGATGAACATTGGGTGAGAGAAACCTGAGCCAATTCATATCCCAGCTTCTCCTTTACCACCTGGATATCCTTGGGGAAGCTGCTTAATCAAAGTCTATTTCTTCATCAGTAATGATGATTATAACTTATTTACTGAATGTTTCCTACTTGTCAAGTACCTAAGTACTTTATCTGTATTAACTAATTTAATCCCCAGAACTCTATTATTGGCTTCATTTTACAGAAGCAGAGAGAAGTTAAATAACTGCACAAGCTCACATGGCTAAAAAGCAGCAGAACTAAGGTGGTTTTGCATATTGTACATCACAAAAGGTGTCCTATCTAAGACCCACCACCTCCATTATAGTCATGGTAGACTTGTATATTGAACAGGTTAATTTTCCGGAAGATGGCAGTAAAGTGTTTTATTCTAACAAAATCTGTGTATTGACAGATAGGAGTAAAGCATTTTGAGAAAAGTACACTTTTTTCAAATCTGCACAAGTTTGCCATATGGGCAACCATCAGAGGCACTGGGTAGAACCAGGATACAGATCTGAGCAATCAGGCTCCAAGGAGATGCTAGAAGTGTGTTAGAAGGATATGTGACTTAAAGTTTATTGTGAAAACAAAATAAGGTACCATATGTAAAGCATAAACGTTTGTTGGCAACTTTCTCAGTCTGGCATCCATTAAGCTGGGCCAACAATCGTGTGAATGCACATCAGTGGTCACATAATTAGGTATGTTGGTACAGTTACAAGAGGTGGAAGGTGAAAGAGTGATATAAATCAAGGAAAACTCTTCTCACCAGTGGTAACCCAACCCTCACTACAGTGCCTAAAGATGAGGTATCATTGCCACATATTTTTCAGGAAAGAAGAGACTATCTCTGTACTTAATCCAGAACTGTGGGTGCCCCAGTTTCTAGATATTTTACCAGAACCCCAGGACTTCCTTTCACAGCCAGGGCCCCCCATTTTTTATAGAAGAACAACGATTTCCTACCCTTCTTTCAGATCTTGTCAGTCTCAAAAAAGGCCCAATATTCACTCACTTGGATAATAAACTTGATGGTTTCCACAGATGTCCTTTGAAATAATTCTCCCCTCATTCCATTTTTTTTTCCAACTACTTTTGGAGGAACTTAGGTAAAAAATCCAGAACTAGCCTTTGTCCTTGTCCTGTTCACATACTTGTTGGTTCATTTTTTTTTAATTTATTAGATTTTTCACATACTTTTTCATCTTGACCTTTTTCCAAGCGTCCAATCACAGCATTTTTCACCTGCACTGGCTCTGGCAAAAGTATTACCTGACACATAAGGAGCCCCTCAGGAAACCTATATGAGGAAACCTCTCTCATCAAGTGGCTGAGCGTCCAGGGTGGAATCTCCAGTTCTTCTTGACAGATACCTCTTCCTTTTGAACATTTTTTGCAGAACTTGTTTACTCCAACCATGAAAATACACACTAGTTTATTTATTTAGCTGGAGAAACAATATGTGCTGACAAAGGAAAGTGGTGATGAAAAGAGGTTCATTGCCTTTACTACAGAAAAGACCTCGCAGGATGGCTTGCTAACATATCATAATACAGTCACACGTCACTTAATGACAGAGACACGTTCTGAGAAATGCGTCATTAGGCAATTTCATCATTTTGCAAACACCCGAGAGTGTGCCTACACCAACCTAGATGGTATAGGCTACTACACACCTAGGCTCTGTGGTACTAATCTTAAGGGACCACCGTCCTATATATGGTCTATTATTGACCAAAACATCATTATGTGGGGCATGACTGTAATCACGAAAAATGATAATTACTATAATAACTATGATGTATTGATCACCAATAATAGAGAAATTTTTCCAGGTAATTAACTCTCTTTTTTATGCCTTCCATAAAGACATAGCTATTAGTGTGGTTCTCTGAATTCCTAGGAGGGAGGCAGGAGTAGCTGAAGTGGGACAACGTTGGTGACATTGATACCTGCCTGGTGAGAGCAAGGGCCTCTTACCTTGCAAACTACACAGACCACTTTATATTGAACAGCTCGTCTGAGAAGAGCAGGTGTAGAGATGAATGACTTGGGCAGAATTTACCAAGAACTGGGGTAGAAAAAAAGTACTAAACAGTTTAAATACAACATTTTAGTTTTTGTTTTGTTTTGTTTTGTTTTTTGGTAAGGAAGATTGGCCCTGAGCTGACATCTATTGCCAATCTTCCTCTTTTTGCTTGAGGAAGATTGTCCCTGAGCTAACATCTGTGCCAATCTTCCTCTATTTTGCATGTGGGACGCCGCCACAGCATAGCTTGATGAGTGGTGTATAGGTCTCCACCCAGAATCCAAACCTGCAAACCTCAGGCTGCCGAAGCAGAGCATGTGAACTTAACCACTATGCCACTGGGCCAGCCCCCAAATACAACATTTTAAACAAAAGACCCATGGGGAAACAGTGGGGGGTTGTAAATCCCTGATACTGATTAGTTTCTGAGACCCTTCAAATCCTAAATAAAAGTTATAATCTAAACATCAGTCCCCTACTCTTTTCTCTGTATGCTGCATAATTTTTCTCTTGTCTCCCTCATCCTAGGGTTAAGTTTTAAAAAAGAATTTATAGATAAAAAAGAACTAAGCACGAAAAAAAAATTTATATACATAGCAGCATTAATTTACTCAAAAAATATTTACTAAGCACAGACGTGTGCTAGGAACAAGGCTAGGAGCTGAGGATTCATCAGAGAACCAGCGGGACAAGATCTTAGCTTCAATAGTGTATAGCCTGGTGAGAATTACAGACAAAAGGAGAAAAATAACAGGGTGTTAAATGGGGCTCTCCCCATCTTGGGAGCTTTCATTGAGGCCCTAAAGCTGAGAACAGTAGGTGTAATGTACTCCAAATTCTAAATCAAAGTTTTAGATCTTCTGTGCTGGCTGTGTAAGAAGATTGGATAAAGTTGGTTATGCCATCTATTGCCAACACTCACCTCCTGGCTATAAAGAGCAAGAAACAAGAGAGGCCTGGGAGTAAAGAGCAATGCACAGGGTGTTGTAAGCAAGCAGCCTAGGGTGCGGGGGAGTAGACTGTTTCATCTTCAGAAAGTTTAATCCTCAGAAAGCAGAAGTCTGGGAGACCTAGGGCCCGATATCTTACCATTCATGGCTGAAAGCCTCCAGCTGACCTTATATAACCTTTGGTAGCAGGTTTCATTGGAACGTCTTTGCCATGGTCTGAGTGTGCTCCCTGAAATTCATATGTTGAAACCTAATCCCCAATGCGATGGTATTTGGAAGCAGGGCCTTTGAGAGGTGATTAGGTCATAAGAGTGGAGCCTTTATGAATGTGATTAATGCCTTTCTAGAAGAGGCCCCAGAGAGATCCCTCTCCCCTTCCACCGTGTGAAGACACAGTGAGAAGATGGCTATCAATAAGAAAGAGGGTTCTCACTAGACACCAAATCTGCCGGCACCATGATCTGGGACTTCCCAGTTTCCAAACTGTGAGAAATAAATGCTTATTGTTTATAAGCAACCCAGTTGTAATATTTTTGTTATAGCAGCCCCAATGGACGGAGATAGTCTTGCATACTGTGGGAGTGGCAGTGCAAAGCTGAATTCTTTTCCCTGCTCAGATATAGTCTCTGCAAAAGGGTTCTGTACCTGGGTGATCTCAAAAGGGGATTGCTCAAAGGAGTGAGGTGACCTCAACACGGTTGTTTGGGGGAGCAGGCCACAAGAAGCCAGGACTTGAAGGAGGTATAATCAACCAGCATCTAAGGCATTAACTGTCAGAAAACTGCAGTTTAGGAGTTCCCAACTTGAGAAAGAAACAGCAGTCAGGCCTGCCACATGCAGAAGGCCCTGATGCCAGGTTACAATTGCTCAAGTGAAGTAAATCCATTTATGCCCAGTTCTGCCCTTGCTCTGATCCTCAAGAAGACACAGGGAGCCACACAGTTGGGTGGGGGCGGGAGGGGAATGCATACTAAGGGAAACAGTAAAGAAGCTGATCATGCTGGCTTGGTCCAAAACAGTCTTTCTGGTCTGAGGCAGGCCCAAGTTGGGGAAGCTAAAAAGCTTTAAACAGTGCAAGTCAAAGAAATTAAAGTGTAGATGTTTCACGGGATTGGAATTTTAATACCTCATAGGACAGAAGAAGCTGTGGGATTATCCATTGTGGAAGATAATGAGTCAAGAGATCAAGGTTAATAGAAAGGTGTTTTCTGCTATTATACACCAAATCTGGCTCATTCAATAGTCGGGTTTCGAGAGAACAAATAACCTTGTAGATTGTGATTAGTGCTGTGAATGAGCTAAGCAAGTCAGGAGAGGCTCCTCTCAGGCAAGTGTCCTTGAACCTGAAACCTGAGTGATGAGAAGGAGCCAAACAAACAGAGATCTGGAAAAGCATTCCCACCAGAGGAAACAAGAGGAGGGAAGGCCACAAGGCAGAAGCTTTTCACGATCTACGAATGGACCAAAGGGCAGCATCAGAAGAATCAGAGGGAGAGATGCCTCTGAAGGGGTTGGCAGTGGAGGCAGAGTCCTAATTCTTCAGTGCCTTTTAGATTGTGGCCTTGAGTTTAACAATAGTTATAAAGGCAATAAGAAGCCATTAAAGAATTTGAAGGTGATCAGATTTGTGTTTACAAAAACAAAGAAGAAAGAAAACAACTCTGGCTTCTATGAGGACAATATACTGCTGATGAGTAAAGGCGGGCATAGGGGCATCTGTTGGAAGCATTTTACTAGCCTAGATAAGACACGACAGTAGCTTGGCCTAGGTATGGGAAGTAGAGTTGGGGAGATATGAGTGGGTTTCAGATATAAATTGTAGGTAGAACTTGGGCCACATATTGAGGGAGCAATTAAGAATCTATAGTGGATGCTATAGGGACCCTGTAGTTACCTTCTCTATTGGCAGATATACCCATTCCCCACATGCCATGAGTGTTAGATGCTAATTGCTCACAGCTGCCACCTTCTCTGGAGAATTTTCCCTAGTAAAACAGCTGCAGTACTTGGAAAATTATGTCCTCCAACCTCCCACTCCTGGGGATCCAGAAACCTGACATGTGGTTATAAGAGGCCAGCCTCCTCACCTCAAGATGAGCCCAATTTAGTGCACAATTTGCACTCGAGAGCTTCCCCATAGGACCATGCTGAAGCTAGTCTCACCCAGCTCCTTTCCTCAGCCATCTCCTGTTGCCCTCTCTTTCTCCTGACAGCACTCACTAAATAAATCACTTAAACATCACTAAATCAATATCAATACAATAAATCACTTGAGAATCTCTGGCTGAAGCTCTGCTTCTAGGAAACTCAACCTGAGAGAAAATTTAACTTTGAACATGTTACTTTTGACATGACTATGAGGCTAATAAGTGGGCAGGCTGATATATGACTCAGCCTCAGAGAGATGGAGTACTTGGGCATCAGTAGCATATGAATGGTATTAACTGCCAGAGGAATGGATAAAATCTCCAAGCAGGTGTGTAATTAGATAAGAGGGTCTACGACTGAGCCCTGAGATCTCCAACGTGTAGAGGTAAAAGGTAAAGATTCTCTAAAAGAGATAGTATGGTATCTTGCAATCTGAAGAAACCCTATCTTTATGCCTAGGTTTTGGAGTTATAATACAGTTCTACTACATGATATTATGAAAAGTATTAGATTCCCTAGTGACCACTGACTGTGTCCTTTAATATACAACATAAAGAAAATTCAAGAAATGTGATTTTGTGTTAAAGAATCTTCAATCACTGATACCTGCAAACTGATGCTTTTAGAGTCTTGGTAATGTTAGGTAAGGTTATTTCATGTTAACTGCACAATTAACTCATGTCATCAATGAAGCTTTTTTCATTTGAATTAAGTCCCCAGTCCCTATAAAATTAGAATTTTTCTCATTTGCTGAAGTCTTCCAATTACTTTTGAAGTTGAATTAGTAGTGCACTAAACTTTTATTTCCAGAGAAATGAGTTCAAGTAGAGGTCATCCATGCAAATGAGTTGAGTGATCTCAAAATAATATTTAAGTGTGTCAGAAAGTTCTAACTATATTGGTTTATTTTTAAAGGCAAATGAAAGAAAAGAATATGGATTTTGTGTATTTACTTAAAGAGAGATTTCAGCACCCGTCAAGTAACTTATCAGGGAGCAAAGTTTATGGCAGGCCTGTGAATCCCAAGACTCAGAGACAACAAACCAAAGGTGTAAGGCCAGTAACAAGGATGCTGAGTTAAAGATACCACGGGCAGTCAATCTGTAAATTATTAAAGTTTATACCAAGTTATAAGGTAATGAACTCTTCTGATGATGAAGCTCAAAGGTCTCAATTCTCGTTTAATCTTCCCTGCAATGCTTTGAGTTAGGTGGTATTTTCTTCAACATAATAATGGTGCAAACGATCAAAACAAAGTAACTTGTTTGAGAAGGCAAAGCTAGTAAGTGGTGGATTAGGATACTAAGGTCTCTCTGATTCCAAGGCCCATACTCTTTCCTCTATGCTAGATCAATCATGAAGACCAAGCTTATTATCCTTACATGTCCCAAGTCTCTTCAGTGTTGCAACAGAAGAGACCTCCGAAAGACAACATTCAGGGGAGAAGTGACAGCTGTATGCCTAGTCCTTGACTCTCTCCCCATGAGTGTACCTCCTCAGTGGGTCCTCACTCATTGATCCTTGTGCTTCTTTTTGCCCCTATAATGTAAAGATCATCCTTTATCTTTAAGCACAGTTTACATAGATTTTTCAAAGGAACTTACAAAAAGTTGGGGGGGTTGATATCAAATGAAGATATAAATAGCCGCAGTTCCAAAATTCAGGTGTAAAATCCTAAAATAAGAGGACATTTTGGCAGGACTATGTTTGAAGCTTGGATGCTACTGATGGGTGGACATCAGTATTCAACTTTTCTATGTCTATTTGTACCCTGTTTATGCATAAGGGTTGAAACGGATTTGGGCAAAAGGGAGTGGAATTCAGATTACCAGAGCTCTATGTCTACCGATATAACAGATTGTCTGAGTATAGAAATTATGTTTAAAGATGAGATTGCAAAAAAGGAAAACAGGACCCTTTGAGAGAAGGGAGGTTGGACATCTGCATGAGACTCAGCACCAAGGCTTAAATTGTTGGAGGCTATTACTGAGTCTGGAAAAGTATGTTAGTTGATACTAGAACCTCATCACCAACATCTGGTCTGGTAAGAATGGAAGTAGAGCTGCAACCCTTGGGAGCTTGGGCTATCTTACTGAGGATTTAAGCTATGAATAACGCAGATGATGCATCATTATTCTGCCTTATTCAAATACAATTTCTCTTTTTCACTACAAAAGGGCAACGGTGAAGACCCCCAGACCTAAGGTGCAGGGGCAAACAAACAGCATTTCCCAATACCAGAACATTTCCAAAACTAGGTGCAGTAACAATTTTCCCAAGGAACTATAATGGAGCCCAATATTTATGAAGTCCAGCTGCTAGTAGCATGGGAACATCTCTATCAAAATCAGTCTCAAAGGGGTCTGATTTTCCGCTTAACCAGTAGTTCTTTAAAATGTATGAGACTGATTCACTGTGTTAGTCAATCTACTTCCATATCCCCACTCCTACTCAGGGGTTTACAGAAATATTTGATCCAGGGAGGTTCTAGGCAGACTGCTTACTGCAGATAAACAGGCGAGTATTTTACAGCTAACCAGACTTGGATGTTAATATTAAAACAATCACACCTGTACTCAGAAAATGGAATATTTTAATAGCTGTTACTATCAAAGTCCAGTAAAAGTGTCTTTGCCCAAGCTTATCACAAACTGGGACAATCTTGCCTAAGTTCATTCTCTTCTATCTTCCTGCCTAACTTTTCATTATTATCATCTCATGACATCCACTACCTTTTATGAATCCACTCAGGTCCTAGTTTACTTAAAGGCTTTGTCCCACTCCCCTATGCAACTAAGGGAATTTCTCTTTTAAGTTGGTTCACTATAGTTTCACAATATACTAGTGCAGAGGGCTGAATGGTGGTCCCCACAAAGATATATTCATGCCTTAATCTCCGGAAACTGTGAATGTGACATTACTTGGAAAAAGGGTCTTTGCAGATATAATTAGGTTAAGAATCTCATTATGTGGGTGCACCTTAAACCCAATGACAAGTGTCCTTAATACAGGCAAAACAGGAGAAGACAAAGAGAAGAAGGCCATATGAAGACAGAGATTGAAGTTATGCGGCCACAAGCCAAGGAACACATGGAGCCAGCAGAAGCTGGAAGAGGCAAGGAAGGATTCTCTGCTAGAGTCTTAAGAGAGCACAGCCCTGTCAACAACTTGGTATGAGACTTCCGGCCTCCAGAACTGTGAGACAATAAATTTTTATTGTTGTAAGCCACCAAGTTTGTGATAGATTGTCACAGTAGCCACAAGAAATAACTACAACTAATAATGGCATTGAAACTATAGAATAACTATAACACAAATATAGTAAAAGATAGGATAATACTCCAAGATTATGGTTATTGAACAAGAAGTGTAAGGTTACTGAACACCTACTAATATTTTTGGAGCATTTTGTACCTAGAACTATCCCATATCTCTTTGTCATTTCAAACTCATAGAACCATGCAAGGTAGGCAGCACTATCTTGTACAGCTGATGAAACTGGGTCTCAAAAAGGTTAAGGATTTTTCCCGAAGACCACTGCAAGCAGGTGAGAGAGTGAGGATTTGTGTCCAGGTCTATCCAAAGTCAAAACCTTTGCTGTTTCTTATATGTCATTCAGCTATTCCACATGGGGCTCATTTATTTTAAACCCTCTCAAAATTACAGTAAACTGGTGGTATAGCTGGAGATAGTTTAATACGAATGTTGGCCCTCGAAGACTTAATGTCATTAAAGGCACTGTAATCTTCATCTTTCTGTTTTAAAACATTTTTTCTGGAATCTTCATTCTCTTCCAAGAAAAAAGTTACAAACTAGCTATTGGTGAGTCAGACTTGCATCTTCCTTTGCTTAACATCTTCAGAATGGTTTTTAACAAGCTGAAAACAACTTATGAGACTGAGAGATTAGTCATAAGTAATTACCAAAAAAATGACAAAATTATATTTGTCAAACATGAACTATGAGTATAGATCGGTTAGACTAAGTTTGGCAAAGTCTGATTTAAACTCTTGGCACATTTTGGGGAGGATTCCTAAAAATTTCCATGTTTATCATGGGCAGAAGAAGGTTATGCCTGGCATGAGAAATTATGCCAAAAAAAAAAAAATTCTTGGAATGATATCTTTAAGGAAAATAAAAAAAATCGTATTGTAACCACCCCCCCAAAAGTTCTTCTTAAATTGCTAATATACACCTGGTTCTCTCCTTGGACAAAGTGAACGAACTGCTGAGATTGTAAACATTTGTTATTGTCATAGCAGAAGGTAAACTATTTTCATAAATATGCAAATATCTCCTACTGGGCTTCTATAATATTTCTAGCAACTCTGCTGCAGCATACGTCTATTTGAAATCTGATGATATTAAAAAGAAGGAGAAAGTGCAGAGCATGCAGCTTGGAAATATTTCTGCCCAGGAAAGCCAGCAATTAGAACAGGGGATAGGCGAGCAGGCCTGGGATAATGAACAGTACCAAGATAATCTGCTTAATTTGATCTTCCCCCAAGCCTGAGGATGTTGTAAAGGAATGGGCTTTCCTTCTGTCAGGGAAAATAGTGGAACAAGGACAATCTTTCCTTACCATCTCCTACTTAGGTACCTGGAGTTTTGTATTCTTTAGAAGAAAGGTACTACCTAGATCCAAGACAAGAGCCCTTATCATATAGGATTGTATTTGATGATTTCCTTGTTGTAGTTTTAGGGACTTTCCACAATTCTGTGAGCTTAGGGGAGTCAGGGGCCCTTGAGGACAGCCCCTCAGATTGTCAACATATGTAGCCATGCTGTTGAAGCAAAGAAGGCTCTCCTTAAGTGGGTTAAATGAATAAACGAATGAATGAAGGAATGAGTGGGAGAGTTAGATATAATAAGGGCACGCACTTTTGAATCAAACAAGACGGGGATTAAGTCCTTGCTCCACCACTCACCAGCTACTTGGGACAAGCTCACATCTCCAAGCCTCAGTTTCCTAATCTGAAACTCACCAGACACTGGGCCTGGCTTATATTAGGCACTGGATTCATGCTAGCTGTTATTAAGTTCTCAAGATGGTGAACTCCAGAGCTGACCTTGGGAGAATAGGCCTAGCAAGGAATTTATTTTTTTCACAGAAAAGATATTTTTGAGCACCTGTAGTATGAAAGTGCCTGGCTCTTAAGATACACAGATGAAACAACACAGTCCCTACCCTCAGCACATAGTGGAGAGATATATCCCCAAAATGACAATAATAAACATAAAATGTATTTTCTACTATTATAAAAAACATTATTGTTAGTATTAAAATAATATGATAAATGTTATAACAGAGCCATGTGCAAGAATCACTGGGAACACAGAAAAAGGAAAGTCAGGGAAAGCAGAGACAGGGATGGTTTAAGGGGAGGTGGTAGCTGAACTTATTAGTGATAGTTGAACTTATAATGATAGGAATTTTTGGAAATGGGCTGAGTTGAAGGTCACAGGGCATTTCAGGGATAACCACTGCAAAGACACAGAAGCAGTTACCAGTGCTCCTAGGAGGGCTGTAAAATCTCCTTGCCCCCAAATCTCTCCCCACACGGTGCTTCCCTGTCTCTTGAACACCATCCTGTCCCCGCAAATGTCCCTGGGAAGGTGGAACACCAAGTGTCTGAGGCTGCAGTGTGCATGGGTGAGTAGATGCAGTTTTCTGTGGAAGAGACCAAGTCCCCCCAGGCAAGGCTGGGTGAGCATATGCAGCAAGCAACATGCCAGGTTCCATAACACGTTCTCCTTTTTCATATATTTGTCAAGGACTAGCCCTACCAAATTTGTAAGATTTAGAGCAACCCCTGTTTGAGAGGAACATAAATAGCTTCCTGCACCATTTCCAGACAACAAAGCTTTGGGTTTTGAGCTCTTTTAAAAGAACTGCTGCTTCTTCACTTCCTACATCCACACCTGGATTTGGAGGAGAGCTGGGGCAGGACCTGGGACTTCCCAAGGCAGATCTCTGTTACTGTGCACTCCCCAACCTCAGCTTCCCCTTCTGATTCTGTAAATATTCAAAAGGCCCTTTATTATGTAGAGATTTGTGAATAGCTCACCCTAAAACAACACTTCAGGGATTATAGAAAATTTGAGCATCAATGGTAGTGGGAAAAGATCTCAGTGTGATGAGAATTGGGGTGGGTGCTCATTAACATAGCATTTCACCAATCTTAATCTCTCTGAATTGTGCCTCATGGGGTCCTAGAGCTTCCCTGGAAATGTTCTCAGGTGCTGCCATGTGTCTTCAGGAACAAACAGGTCTCTAGGCTTTTCACCTCCATTTCAAGCAAAATAACTTGCACGTATTTGGCATTTATATTAAGCTCCTATGCAATATTTTGTTTAAAGAAAATATTTCTGCCACTTCAAAATTTGGAAAACACTGATCTAGAGCAGTGGTTCTCAAACTTGGGCAGTCATCCAAGTCACCTGAATGATTTATTAAAACACAGATTGCGGGCTGGCCCCGTGGCACAAGCAGTTAAGTGCGTGCGCTCCGCTGTGGCTGCCGGGGGTTCGCAGGTTCTGGTCCCGGGCGCGCACCACTGCACCGCTTGTTAAGCCATGCTGTGGCGGCGTCCCATATAAAGTAGAGGAAGATGGCCACAGATGTTAGCTCAGGGCCAATCTTCCTCAAGAAAAAAGGGGAGGATTGGCATCAGATGTTAGCTCAGGGCTAGTCCTCCTCACAAAAAAATAAATAAATAAATAAAATAAAACACAGATTGCTAGTCCTACACCTAGAGTTTCTGATTCAGTAGGTCTGGAATGGGGCTGGAGAATTTGCATTTCTAACAAGTTCCAGATGATGCTGATAGTCCTGATCTGGTAATCACACTTTAAGACAATGATCTAGGGGTTGGCCCGGTGGCTTAGCAGTTAAGTGCAGGCACTCTGCTACTGGCAGCCCGGATTCGGATCCCGCACCGCTTGTCTGGCCATGCTGAGGCGGCATCCCACATACAGCAACTAGAAGGATGTGCAACTATGACACACAACTATGTACTGGGGCTTTGGGGAGAAAAAGGGAAAAAAAAGGAGGAGGATTGGCAACAGATGTTAGCTCAGGGCCGGTCTTCCTCAGCAAAAAGAGGAGGATTGGCATGGATGTTAGCTCAGGGCTGATCTTCCTCACAAAAAAAAAAAAAAAAGAGTCAATGATCTAGGGAAACAAAATTGGCTTGGGAGGAAGGGACCCTAGATTCTAGGCCTAAATATGCCACTAACTAGGCATAAAAATTTTGAGAAAAACCATTCTCCCTTTCTGAGCTTCAGGTTCTACAACTATAAAATTGGTGGGGATAGGGAGGGCATACTTTTTCAGATGCTAGTGATACAAAAATGACTCAGATTGTCTTAATAACAAAATGGAACTGATTTGTTCATGAACTTGGAAAATCCATGTGTAGGTGTTTGACTTCATGCATGACCGGATGCAGGTTCTCAAACAATGTCATCAAGATTCTGAGGCTTTCCATCTCTAGATTTGGCTTTATCTCAGGCAGTTCCTCCCTGAGGATGAGAAGAGGACCACTAGCAATGCCAGGCATATATTCTACCAGTTTAGCAACCTTAGAGATTATCTCTTTCTCAACAGTTCCAGCCAAAAGTATGAGGGCTGGAGCTCCTTTACCAGATGGATCTTATGAACCAGTTCGAGATTCAGTCGACCAGACCGAGGACATGTGCAAACTCATGGAACTAAACAGTAGGATAAACACAGCTCGGGCCACATGGACAAAGTGGAGGAGAGCTGATTCCAGGAAGTTACACCAAGGTGTTGCTATCAGCAGAACGGGGAATGGTGAGGCAAAGTCAGAAGACTGTCACTCAAGGGTAGCAAATCAGATCAGTGTTTCTCAACTTTTTTTTAACCTATAAACAAGCAGCCAAGAAGATTTTGTAAAACTTTCTTTAAAGGGGCTCATGCTTTAAACGTTATTGGAATCTTTTGTCTCTATTTTGTAATATAAAATTACGTTGACTATTTTACATGCTTTTCAAAAATCGCCCCCTACCCAAGAGCTGTAACTCCCTGGATGGGATCAGAGCAGGTGCTGCCAGCGAGGGAGAAGGGATTCTGGAGTCAGTCACACCTGAGTTTGAATCCCAGCAACGCTATTGACTATTTGCCTTGTTCTTTCCATTTCTGTGGAATGAGGATATCGATACCTATCTTCTAAGGTGATGGTGGGCATCAAATTAGATGATGTATGTAAAGCATCTGCCCTACGCTAGAGACTCAACAGATAACAACTAATTTTATTATTATTGCCAAACTTGGTGGGCCCATTTGGTCAAACAGTCTAAACACCAGCTAGAAGCTTAGGGTTATTTCAGTCTGTGGACAATCAGACCCAGACAGCCAATTTGAATAAAGTCATCAATTTGACAGACTCAGGTTTGTTTTTTTCCCCCCGAACTTTCAGTAAGTCCTGACATCTTTTAAATAAGGAATCTGGAGCATTTCTAGTTTATAAGATAAGGTGGAAAGTAGCCTGGGTGAGATGAACATAAAAAATAGAGGGAAAACAAAGAGAACCTGAAATCAGTGGGAAACTTCATTTTCTTTAATTAGCATATTTAAGTGAAGCTTAGAAGCTGCTCCTTCCCTGAAACATTGCATTTTATTAAAAGCTGTTTAGAGCTCATAACCATTCTGCTGATTTTCTCAAAACACGTTCTCCTTATAGGCCAGTGCTAAACTGTGCATATGAAATGAGCTCAGCTTAATGTTGTGTTAAAAGAATTTGGTCTCCAGAGCTGTCTCTCTTCTTAATAATATGTAATCATACTCCATCTATTTAGTTTTCATTTAACTTGCCCCATGCAGGCAATGAATCCAGTTTAATTAAATGTGCCTTTAAATAGTCAAACAGCATTCATTTGCACCTAGCAAGCCTCCCTTTCATCCTATTAAGACCCCCTCAAGATATAAAAACCCAATAAAGAGGCCATGTAAGACGTGTGTCTGATAATGCAAAGGAAGTCTGACATTTGCTCCGTAATTTAGTGAAACCTGCAGTCGCTTTTGGGCACATTGTCATAGCTGAGTGGAACCAGTATGGAGCCTCTTGGGTTCTGGATGGCAGTATTGGATCAATTCTCATAAACAGCACATTTGGAGATGAGCTGGTGATCCTCTGGACTGAAGCCAGCCATGCCTGAAGTGAGGCCCACTGAGACCCCAGACAGCTGCCCATGGAGGCTCTCGGAGTGCCTCTGACGAGGGCATGGCCCATGCCTCTGGTCATATTCCCTGGGGACACTGGGCAGATGGGGTTGCAGTTTATCCTATTACAAGGTTTGGTAAAAGGTCAGGGAAGTTGGTGCTGAAAACTGAGAGAGGAGAGTTACGTGGTAGTTTCTAGTCAAGAAAGGATAATATTAGAAAATTGTTAAAATGATCATCCTAATCACTGAGTCCCTCGGTAAAGAATGGACTCCATTCAACCTAGTGCTTCATTATTCATGTATCTAACACATTATTTATTCAGTGACTGCCAACTGCTAGCTCCTGTTACCAACCACTGACACAACAGCAAATGAAACAAAGTCCCTGTTCTCTTTAAACTTATATTCTTATTGGGGGAGACAGAGAATAAACATAAACAAAGAGACAACAGCAAATAAATATATAGTGTCAGGTGGTGAGAAGGAAGAAAATAAATCACGTTAAAGGGCAATAAGATTAAAGTGGTGGGGAGTTGCAGGTTGGGGTGGACACAGTGTCAGAGAAGGCCTCTTTTCTTAGATACTATTTTGTAGAATCAGATTTAACACACTCTTGTGGGTTATACATGCTGGACTAAGACCAGCGCTGGGGGCTTTCACATAGATTGTTGGAGATCTACTAAAATTTATGATACTCCATTGGCTTGGTAAATAAGGTTGACTTGGTGGGGCCCCCTTTCTTTATTTGTATCCTTCCTCAACAGGACGTGAAAGAGGACTTCCCCAATCATTCTCCCCAGCATTTATAAGCACCATACTGTATTGTTCTCTATGAGTCCTAGTATATGTAAGCTTTGCCTGTCTAGTGAGAAGATAAGCTCCTTAATGGTGGGGGGACTTAGCCTTTTAGTTAATTATTTTTCACCTAGCAAGAAGGCCTGTGTAATACAGGGTAACACAAACTTTCAAAATGTACTATGATTTTTGGGGCTGGCCTGGTGGCGCAGCGGTTAAGTGCACACGCTCGGCTTCGGCGGCCCGGGATTCGCTGGTTCGGATCCCGGGCACACGCCAACGCACCACTCATCAAGCCATGCTGTGGAGGCATCCCACATAAAGTAGAGGAAGATGGGCACAGATGTTAGCCCAGGGCCACTCTTCCTCAGCAAAAAGAGGAGGATTGGCACGGGATGTTAGCTCAGGGCTGGTCTTCCTCACTAAAAAAACAAAACGTACTATGATTTTTAAAAATTTACATTTTAGTACTTTATACTTTTCAAAAAATTGGTATCATCCCTGTGTGGTAGAGAAGCTCTGCAATGTCTAGGTGTATGGTCTTGGGCAAATTCATTCATTCATTCATCCATTCATTCATTCAATATGATTTCAGTGTCAGGATTAATTTCCTTGGAATTCAACTTCCTCATCTAAAAGTTAGCAACATTAATGCTCATTTTGTGTGAAAATAGTATGATAATATAGGTTAAATTACTACCCCAGTACACTTATTTGATGCCCTAAATAAAAGCCATTCATGAGTACTGCTGTGTGTAGACAGATGATGAGTGTGAGGGAGAGAGATGAGATATCAAGCAAAAGAAATAGTTACAGGCCAGATCATGATTGACTTTATAATCTAATTGTGATTAGGGTTGCTTGAAGTGTTTTAAGCAAGGAAGTGGCATGATCATACCACACACTATGTAGAGAACAAATGAAAAAGAGACCAGAGTAGAAGTAGAAATACTATGTAGATGCCTGCTGCAATGTTCTAGGTAGGAAATGATGTGATGGTTTAGGTTTGACAAAGGAGATGAAGAGAACGCAACAGACAGAAGCATGGTGTGACAGCAGAACAAACAGGACTTGGTGATGAACTGAATGGAGGAAATAAGGGAAAAGGAAGAGGATCCCAGTTTTCTGAGGTAAGCAATGGCATCATTTGCTGAGGAAAGTAACACTCAAGGATAAGTAGGCTTGGCATTTAGTTTTTCACATATCACATTGAAATTCTTAATAAAACATAGGCCTGAAGCTCAGAAGATAAGGCTGGGCAAGAGAATTAGTTTGGTACCATTAGCAATAGATGGTATTTATAAAGCCCTGGGAAGAAATGAGATCACCTGGAGAGAAAGTGAGCCACGAGAAGAGAGGTCTCTGAAGAATGCTACAACTTAAGGACTGCATAAAAGGAAGAAATGATGAGACTGAGGATGCAGAAGGAAAACCACAGAAGTCATGAGGGGTGACTCAAGAGGAAGGCAGTTACCTATTCTCTCAAAATCTGCTGTGAGGTAAAGTCAGAGGAGGATTTGGCAAAAGAGGTCATTGAAGACTTCAATTATAAGAGCAAATTTAGAAGTGAAGGAGGCAAATCAGTTAGGAATGAATATGAGAATAAAGGGGAAATAACAAGCTGGATACATTTTTCAGGAGATAGTTATTGAGACCTACTACATGCCAGGTGTTGTTCTATGATGCTGGGGCTAGAGTAGTAAATTGAAAAAAAAAAAAGAAAAAACATGCCTGAAGACACTTCTGTTATAGAGGGGAGACAGACAATAAGCATACAAATAATTAAACATGCAATATGTCAGATGGAAAAAATAAAGTGGCATTAAAAGGGATAGGAACAACCGAGGGGGGTGGTGGTTGTTTTATATAGGAAAGTCCTCTCTTATAAGGTAATATTGCAGCACAGACCTATAGGAAGTAAGAGAGAGAGCGCATATCATGAGAATATCGATGGGAGCACATTCCAGGCAGAAGGAGCAGCATATACAAAAGACCTAAGGCAGCTGCACACAGAGCATTTTTCAGAAATAAAAATGAAGTCAGTTTGGCTGAAGTAAAGTACATAGTGAAAAGGGGTAGGAGGTGAGGTTAGAGTGGTGATGGGGTGGGCGTGGGGCAGATCATTTCAGGCTTTGGAAACCTTTTTTCAAAACTTAGTCTTTTCTTCCGAGATGGGAAGCCATTGGGGTGTTCTCAGCAGAGGCTGCTGCAGGGAGGCAGGGTAGAAGCAGCAGGAAGAGCAATCAAGTGGCTACTGCATGGTTCAGGTAAGGGAGGAAAGCAGCCTGCACCAGGTGGTAATGGTTGACATAGTGAGAAAAGGTCAAATTCTGGAAATACTTTGAAGCTACAGCTGGTGTAATATGCTATTAAATTGGACACTAAGTATGAGTGAAAGAGAAGTTAAGGATGCCTAGGTAGATGATTTAAGAAGTTGACTGTGAAGGGGAGTTGAAAATATCGGGCAGTGGTTGAATGGGGCTGGGGATCAAGGTGGTGGTTGAAGAACATGTTTGAACGCTAATGAAAAGGGTCCACTAAAGAAGAATACTTCAAATTTAAGAGAAAGAATATATAACTGATATACAGAGGTCCCTGGAAAGGTGAGAGGGGACTTGGATACCTGGAAGCCTTAATATCTGTAAAGGATACTTTTTTCTTTAAAGCAGGAGGGAAGAAGAGGTGGATGTGTTTTTATGTAGAACTGATAGATTTGGTAACAGGAAGGTGGAGGCCCTATTTCATCATTTCTGTATTATCTTGGTATGAGGCAAAGTCTTCAGAGGTTGGTGAAATTGAGTAGAGGGGAAAGTTAGGTGTTATGAGGAGAGGGGAAAATATATGAACTATATTTTAAAGCACATATAATTTGCTTAGTTACATAGTCAAGTTAGAATGTTAAACACTTTTGAAAACTCCTTTGAAATTTGACATCATGGATTTATAAGCACACTTTCATACAAATATATGGAAATGGGTGGTTGAATTGAAATGGAGGTGAAGATCATTTGAAATAAAGAGATAATTCAAGGAAGTGAGAGACCAATGGGCTGCATAAGTCATAGACATTGTCTTTGAAGTATTCTGGGAGTGGGGTCAAAGTTGAGGTGGACATTAAGACATTGAACAAGGGCATAAAATATTCAGTGAATCAGAGGTAATGTTTCAATGTTGGTAAAAGATCAATAGGATGGTGTAGAAGGACTCTGTCCTCCTCAAAGGAATATGGAATGGTCTGGAATTAGCCCCAAGAAGAAAAGGAGACAACTCTACTTCCTATCCCTCTTATGAGATAAAACCACCATCCTCTTCAGTAGGCTATAGGAAACAGGCTTCAGATAAAACAAAGAGATGGAGGGACCTTTGAAAAATAGGCTGAGAGTTAGGGAAATTTTCCCATTGGGGTCATGTATTCCAGAGGAATGGTGGAAGGGTTTGGGAAAAGGGGTTGTGGAAGGGAAGCCTCAGTACTGAGGAATAGAGTAGATGGAAAGATCAGAATGTGATTGATGACTAGTGATGCTTATACATCAGCTTACACTTATACTAGCAGAGGATAGTGTCCATTAGGCCTAACAGGATCTGTCTGTGACCTGGAGGTAAGGCCCAGTGTGTTATGCAGGGTCACCTCCTCCTTTACTTCCCACCGTGCTAGTATTAGAAGCTTCAGTGAGTGTAATTACAGCTAGCAGAAATAAGAGAGCTCAATAGGAGGTTCTTCACTGGGGGGCAGTTGACTCTTGGTCACAGGACTAGAGCTTCCTCTTCTTAGTCCAGTTGGCTGGTATGAATGGAAAATGAGCCTCTCAGATAAAAACTATCAGTAAATCAGTCTAACTTCCAGAAACACTGTGAGGCTTCCAGCGCAAGTTGTAAAGTGACAAAAATGAGCTTCTTCTCTTTGGAACTGCTTTCATCCAGAGAGGACACAGCTTAGGCACACTCAGTGGTAATGAATCTTCTGGTGACTTGTGACTTGTGTGTGTACAAAGTCATTTATCCTTCTCTGCAGTCTCCTGCTGCTGCTGCATTTCCTCTCTTTCTTGCTAGTCAAGAGCATCTTCTTTAGGGAAAAAAACTCATGGAACAGAACATAGATCCATAGGAAAATCTGTTCTCCTGAAAACAGTTTCATTTTGCACTTCTCAGATTAAAGATAATAAGGGAAGAAAGACAAAATTTTGTTGATTATTGGGAGAGGCAGACTAATGTACGCATTCTATCCAGGGTTGCCCATTCCAGTAACTGCAGAAGAGAAAGCAGCTCCCCCCACCCTCTCCACCCTGGACAGTGGAGTGCCAGCAACACAACAGCTACTAGGCAGGACAGGAAACACTCATCATAAGATTTACACATTCACCACTTCAGTTGCCAGCTCCTCATGGGCTCATTTAACTGGAACCCTATAGAACATGTAACATTTTGACTTAACAGCAGTGGGGAAAGATGACAAAAGAAGTGAAAAGTGGACTTTTCTCCTTCTTGCATACACAGACTGAAATATCATCTACGTTCTGCATTTGGAAGGACCAGTGTGGCAGTCAGATGGGAGAGTGAGTGCCTTGCAGCAGGGCCTTTGGGTTGTTCTTGGAGTTAAAGGGTGAGCTGGATAGAAGTGAACAGTTTCTGGACATATCTACAGAACTGGTAAGGAGATTATGTATGCTTTCTTGGAATCAGGTTCTAGAAATTGAGTTCTACAGATTTTGAACTTAGTATCTGTACTGCACACAGTTTTCTAAACTCAGTCTCAGAGAGATACGGAGTGATCAGGAAATAGAAATGATTAAGTGAATTAAAGTACAATTTTGACCCAAGGACCTTAAACGGAACAATAGCTTACTCAGATATTCCTCACTTTCAATAAAGCAAATGAAACAAGAGTAGACAGGTGATTACTGGTCTATTATCACCTCATCGATGCCTCATTAAGATGGATTTTAGTAGACCATAAACTTATTATAACATAGTACTATATTGAAGATATTTTTTTTAAAAGTCAAAATAAATCAATAAAAGGTTAAAAGACCACTGATTAAATAATAGAACGGATTAATAAGAATGTAATATTCAGAACATGTTCTTGGGCTGAGCACTTTTTAGATACGTACATCTTACTATACTCATGATTCCAGGGCATTGGCTCTGACTTTTGTCTGCTAGTGTTCATATTCTAACTCCAACACTTACCACGTGACTCCAGACCAGTTACTTAACCTAAATTTCAATTTCCTCATCTGAAAAATGGGAATAATGAGAACAGTGATCCCAGAGAGCTGCCACAGGGATTACACGAATAATGTCATTAAGTGCTTGGAGTGATGTCTGGCACAGAGTAAGTGGTTTATAGATAGTTTAAATAACTGTAAGTAAAAGTGAGAGACAGCAAACTTTAGCCATTGAGGTGATGTGTGAGTAGAATGTAAGCCAGGACAGAGGTAATAGGGCCATATTTGAATATAAATGGCCAAGGTGAAGCAGGGACTCTACAATATATGCCACTCTTACTCAGAACAGCAATGAAAATGTGCGATTGCTTGCTCAAAGAGCAGAAAAACAGTGCCATTAAAAATACTAAAATATAAAGCAATTACTTTTCTTCTATGTATGTCCTTTGCTCAAGTATATGTTCCACTGTCCCATCAGACTTCACTTAGAAAACACATATTCAAAGATTAAATTATTAACTTTCAAGACAGCAACAGCAGAGTGTTAAACTAAGTGTGGGGTTCTTCTGAGGCCGTGTTGTCACTGTTCCATAGTAATCACTAAATGGTTGGAAATGGAGACCATTAAGGAGAATGAATTAATTAGGACATTCCAGATGTATGGGAACAAGTCAAAGTAGTTGCGGACGTTTTTCTGATGGACAGATCATCTAGGGACTGTTTTCTATTTAGTTGAATATAGCTAGGTTATCAACCAGTCTCACTTTGTTATGGTATATAAAACCTACTCACACACAGACATGCCCAGAGAAAACTATATACCAGCTTATTTAGTAAATTTCCCCCAAATGAAGCTGCCAAATACAATCTTAAAACTAGATGTAACTTTTCAAGAAGCACCCTGGGTCTAAGCTGTGCCCCCCAAATTGGATTAATAGGATTAACTCATAGGATTTGCCTGCCTAAGCCATATAGACTCCTGATTGCTCATTTGGAAACTTGATTAACTAATGGATTAGGACTCAAAGGGAATGCTTCAGGGGGTGGCTAGTGATAATTTAGTCAAATGAAACAATTAATATTGGACAACGCTATCTATTGGGTCTGAGTGGACTTGTTTCAGCTATCCCACTGCCCAACTCATAATCAGTAAGGCAGAGAAAATAAGTCCACATAGACTAAATGGCCAAGAACAGATGAAGAGTGAGCTAATAGTATGGTAATTAGGAACAAAGCCAAAGCAGAAACCCAGATGCCCAGTGTTAAAGAGAGGCAAAGACAAGTGTTGGTATCAGGAAAAATGGACTGCTTAGAACAGATTATTCATCAGCATGTGTTTTTAGACTGGGATGGGGAGGAAGGTAACAAAGAAGACTAGCCCCATAGCTGGGTTTGCTTATGGGTATAGTACAATATTTGCTAATTACTCCCCCACCCTTTTTATATAGCAGTTAACATTGGAATTGTGTTGTTTTCCAACATGGCTGTTAAAATTTGCAAAGTAATCATTTTGAAAAGGAGAGCTTGAAAGAAAGTCTGCCTGATGCCAGGGGGAAACAAAGGATGCTGTCTTTGAGTAGTTCTTAGATAGTTTTTCATCAGGGACAGGTGGTACCAAAAGAGATCTGATTCCGGTCCCACTTCTGCTGTTTACTTGGTGTGACCTTTGTTAGGTCTCACTTCCCCATTGGCCTTCAGGGTACTTCTTTATCAAATGAAATGACTGGACAATTTCCAAGTTTCTTTTACAAACATTCTGTGATCCTTCCCTCATAAAGACCCTGCAAGGGCCGGCCCCGTGGCTTGGCGGTTAAGTGCGTGTGCTCCGCTGCTGGCGGCCCGGGTTCGGATCCCGGGTGCGCACCGACGCACTGCTTCTCCGGCCATGCTGAGGCCGCGTCCCACATACAGCAACTAGAAGGATGTGCAGCTATGACATACAACTATCTACTGGGGCTTTGGGGGAAAAATAAATACATAAAAAAAATTTAAAAAGACCCTGCAAGACAGCGGAAGACTAAATAGCAACTAGAACTTACTCTGAAGAAAGGCTGTTATCTTTAAACATGTTAAATCACCTATGCTTATATTTATACTGTTATATATTTTCCATCGCAGCTTCACAGTCTTCCCCGTGTCCTTTCCATGTATATTGGCACACACGCTTAACTGCCATAACAGTAAAAACATAATTATAGTTTTAAATATTGTAATTCAGCATACGATTGATAACACACTTTATTTCTGCAAATTAAAATAAAATCAGATCAAACCCCCAGAGGAAGTTTAGAAAAGAGTTGGCCATCCTCTTCCCTTGACTTCCACGTCCAAAGAAGAAGAGACTGGCTCTTTAATCAGTCTGTTGCAGCTTCTGTACCCAATGGTTTTTTACTACCAGAAAGTGTCACTCAAGAATTTGGCTGATAATGTCCAGCACTGCAGGTTTTTACTAGACCAGCTGCCATCAATGATCTTTAAAGGGAAGAAGAGACTGAAAGTGACTCTACTTTTTGGTGCTGAATTCAACCCAACTATACCCTACTTGGTTCCTGAAGTCAGTTCTCTTAGCTCACTGTCATTATCTGAAGGATCAGGAAAATTTCCCTTTTTCCCTGTGAAACTCAGGGGGGTTTTCCACCTCTTCTGGACCATGAGGCTTTATTTAACTACCTTTCTCAAGGGTAGTTATGTGTATTGTTTTTAAGGAACTCCTACACCTAAGAAGTTTGCAATGTGGTTCCAGAAACCCCTTATAAAAATAAATAAGCTACATGAATGGATAATTTAGTATTCTATTAAGATCCTTTATCCTCTATGCCTAATTAACAAAGGGGTATGAAACAAAATAAGAATTAATATTTAACTCAATCCAACAAATATTTGCTGAAATTCTGCTCTCTATAAGCAACTTACCTATGTATGGAGGAACACAAGAAGCAGCCAACTCTGGCTTCCAGAAAGGTCACAAAGGAGGTGGTGGCAGTGGGAACAGCTAAAACATGACTCGAATACAAACCAGTCTGTGAAACTGTGATGAGTGTTATAAAAGGAGAACAAAGCACAACTGTGTTTGAGGGGAGAGTGGTGGTGGTTCAAGGGTTTCTCTGGGAGCGTTTGGATTTCATTTTAACTTGAAGGTTGGGTAGAACTTCAGCCATGAGAGAAGTAAAGGAAAAACAATAATAATAATAATAATAATAATAAAAATGGCTAACATTTTCTGAGGATTTACTTGATAGTATTGGTGTTTCTTACTTCAGGGAAGCAAACTTGACCAAAGTATCTTATGTATGACATTTCAGAGCCGAGACTTGAAGGCATTTTTGGCATCAAGGCCTGAATTCATAATACTTAGAGGCACAAATGTCCAGGGTGGTCATGGTGTCAGGTGAGAGAAAGAACATACTAGAAGATGAAGACATAATTAGTCCAGATTTCAGAAGGCTTTGATGATCAGACAATATCTGACACTATCCTATTTGAATAAGAGTATCCTTGACATTATACTTTGGAGAGGGCAGGGAGAGAACTTTATGATGGCACGCTATTAACTATGAAAACAAGTAGGTGCCCCAGGTAGGCTAGTAACTTGATGCATCTTCAAAATAATTTGCTTTTAATATATATTCAACACGTAAAGGAGAGGCAGATCACTGTGTGGGGAATGTTGGATAAAGAGAACCCATAGTGGAAGTGCTTGGCTTTGCATGTGTTTTTCTGAGTTCTGGCTCCAAACTTGGATGTAAAAGAAAAACAGAAAAAGAAAACCTTTCCATTAATTTGAAAAAGAAAGAAAAAAACCTTATAAAATATTTACTGGCATCAATCATTATCCAATCAAGTCTTTACCTCACTCTTCCTCCAAGGCTCTTAGTCATATACTAGACATTTGTCATATGTTGCGGCTTCCTAAGACTTTTCCAACACCACCCAAAGGGAGAAGCCAGAGAACTGGTGTCATCAGCTTTCTTGCAGCTGGAATTCAGGTATGTTACCTGGACTCCACCAACTGGATGTACTTTTTCAAAACTGTGATAGAAAATAAGCAGTAGCAAAAGCAAGAACTGTACAAAATCCATTTTTCTGTTGCTGTGTTGCAAGATCAAAGAAGAAATTTCCAGCATTTGGGGTCTAGGATGGCTGTAGAAGATGCAAAGTTGCTTTGCTGGTGTAAAAGAGGCATCAGTACAGACAGCAACAGTGGTTGCAGAAGCAATGAAGTCCTAATGCACAAGTGGTGATGGTACAAATCATTTTATCTACTGTGCAGTGGCCTCAGCTGCAGTTTTCTCAACAGACTGGTATTATAATGTGGTTTTGGAACATTGCCCTGAACACTTAGTCTCCAGCTTGCTTTCGATGATTCTGTGATCTGCTAAATCTTTTTAATAAATCTTTTCTGCTTAATAGTCCCAAGCTAGCTTCTGCTACTTGGAACTATAATCCTCATCTGGTACACAATGTCTTTTCCTTTCTGATAAACTCAATTTTCTCCACCTTGTTATATATCCAGTGATGTTTTCAATCCTCAGCTGATGGTTTGGCAGCTCATATGGATGGGTGCCTCAGGCAGCTGTTGTGCCAACCTGCTATTGAATCTGGAACTGAATATTGGAAGGAGCAACTCCAGGAGGGCAGCCAGGGACTGGTGAGGGAGCATATCACTGTGTGGCAGAAAAATGGGGAAGGAGAGCACTAAAATGAAGGTTTAACTCTGGGGCTGAAAAATATTAGGCTCCAATTCACAATTTGTCTTGGACTAGTCTTGAGTACAGCTGTAGTATTATTTGAATTTTCAGTTGCTCCCATCTCTGAGTTCCCATAGCACACAGCACATGTATTTATAATAACATGTCACATGCTGTACTACAATTATCAATTCACTTGTCTGTTTCTACCACTAGACTGAAGCCAGGACCATGACATCATTGTGTGTACCTAGTACTGATTGTTGGACTTCATGGGAGACCCAATAAAAAGCATCTCTCATTCCCACTCCCCAAATTCTGGATAAATTGATAGATAAGATAAAGGAGTAATAGCAAACACTGACATAGCACTTTCCTAAGAACTTTCCATTAACTCTTTTAATCTATAACAATCCTGTAAAAGTAGGTACAGGTATTATTCCATTTTACATATGGGGAAACTGATAAATAGATTAAGTAGTTTGAAAAAGATCTTCTAGCTTATAAATAGAAGTCTTTCCAGTGTCTGCAACAAGGCAGAGAGAGGTCAAAATGTCAACTTTTTCAATAATTGAGATGATAGAGATTGTGGTTTAAGTGAAAAGCAACAGTAGATTTCATAATACTGTGCCGATCTTGAATAGTGTGAGAAAACTGCAGTCCTCCCCAAGAGAAGCCTGAAGCACCAAGCTTAGCTCATTGCCAAAGGCAGAGAATAACACACTTTCTCTGAAGGCAGAGAGAGCCCAAAAAGAGAGCAAAGAAGGGACTGAGCATCCCTGGTTCCTCTCCCTATCTCACCAATCTAATCATTCACTCCAGCTGCCTTGAAGAGGAGTAAGTAAGATGGGAGGAGAGATGCCAAGAGGTTATGCTGATTGATGTCACTTCCCTTGGACACATGAACCGGAATAAAGGATGCTTTCCATTCAACATTCCAGAGACTTTGGTTCTCGTAACCATTTGGTTTAACCTTAAACATATGGTCAAAAATGCTATGGTTATCTCCCTAGGGGAGAATATTGGCAGCCCATTGGGGTGGTCTGATTCTATCTTTATAAAGTTGTCCCCCATACCAATCACTCCTCCACTGAGGACCCTCCTGAGGTTGCTGATGACAGTGTAGATGTCTTCCCACTGAAACAGGTCATTAATTAAACTAATTTTAAGGCCTCTGTTGCCAACTGAAATTTGTCTGCCTATTTTTCCCAATCCTGCATTCTATCCAAATACATTGCCTCATATAACTCAGCAGGAAATTTCAAATTAATCCAATAATAAAATTCCCAATACCGGAATATAAACTCCCTTCCAGGATCAAATTCCTTAGAACAAATAAAGTCCATAGATTAGATCTCCTTGAAAATCAAGTTCAAATACATCAAAATTCAAAGTAGTTGAAGTCCAAAATCAAATATTCCTATCCTTGCATATGAAAAGCCCAAAGAAAGTGAAGTCCTTTTTGTATTCTGCTCTGCGTTAGTTGAAGATGTTTTCTCAATGTCTGAACAGAGTTTGGTTCTTTTAGAAGCCAAAGCCTGTGTTGTCCATCACTGTAATACAGACAGCTCCTTTGGACCACAGGAGTTTAATTAGTTCCACATCAAGTCTGTCATGTACCTTACTTTTTAGAGTTCAAAGATTTATTAGAACATAAGAGATTGTTCTAGTACTGGTGCAAACCTAACAACGTAGAAACAAAGGCAATTCCCAGTCCTTAAGCCCTCGTCCCAGGCAAAAAAACCCCCAGAACTTAGGGCTGCCAAAGAGTATAGCAATGATTCAATGGAAAGTGGATATATGGGGAAAATTTTTATTTCAGCTCCAAACGATGTCAATTAGACCATGCCTGTTTAAGAAGACCATCACCTGTAAATTTAAACTCCGTTGAGAGATCTTTTTAAACAAAGGTTAATTTGAGCACTGTATCTTTATCATATCTGAGAGAGAACTTGACCAATGGGTTCTGTTTCCTATCCTAGCAAGTGCCATTTGATATAGTGTGTCGTCTGGAGTTTAGAAATTTGCAATGGTAGCAGTCCAATTATCAAGTCTTTTTCGAGGTATCATTCTTTCCCATTCAATGTATTTAAACTTTCCTAATTTCCATTTCTCCTTTGATCCCTGTGTCCCTGGTACCCTGGTCCTCTACTGAGTATGGCTCTTTCTAGAAGTATATTTCCATACCCTCATGGTGGCAGGCATTCTTACTCTATGCCTCAGTGTCTATTAACAAAGCCCCTTCCTATGGAATTGATAAGGCCTACAAAAGCTGCCTCCTCGAGAAAGTTCTCCCTTGCCATCCCTGGGTTTCAATAGGACCAACACCCTGGAATTGAAGCTGCCATTACTGCTTCCGAAACTTGTACATGGAGGCCCTGTGAGGACCAAAATCTCTGACATGTGCTCTTCAAATATAGTGAAACACAGAAACAGATTAGTGATTAACTAATCCAGAGCCAATATAAACCAATTTGTGTGTCTGTAGGGGAGTAGGAGTGATGATACAGAGCCTGTGAGGCAAGTGGGACCGGCAGCATTTTCTTTTCTATAAGAGAGACCTGAGCCAAAGAAAAGTCAATTATGAACTAGGACTAGAAAGACTTGGGCCTCTTACTATGAGGCTGTGAAGCAGAAGTTTGACTGAATGAGTGGTACAGTTCCACAAAAGGGAAACTTAAAACCTGCAGTTACTGAGTTACTTCTACAGATCTGCACAAGGCCTGGTGTGGCCACAACGACAGAAAAGCAGGCCCTGCTCTTTCTTTAGGTTTTGTGGATAAGGGAGAGTTGACTGTCTTAATCCTTGCCTCCTCCTTTTTATTTGTTTGGATGTTTTCATGGGTCTCACTTATACCAAAGGGAAATAATCTTCGTTCAAGTCCATATGTCTTCTAAAAAAAAAAAAAGGAGTCAGAGTATAAATTCAAGATCTGTTCTGTTTTAGGAGGAGGAAACAAAAAGAGATTCTTCTGTAAAGAAGCTTTCAATAAGCCTCAGGAATACAGAGTTCCCTCCATATTCCTGAATATGGAATGGAATTTGGGGTGGCAAATCCAGTGCAACCTAACATTTTACTATGAGAATCTTACCAGTCCTCTGTCTGCAGATCTCAGCCACATTAAGGATTAGAAGTGGCAAATATTCTATGCACTAATGTCTAAAATGATCTTGCAATACCAAGCCAAGCTGAACTTAAGTAGCTTAAGATTAAGCCATGCAGTCCACACCCTAAGTCGCCACTGTTGGGCTGAGCACCTTGACAGGACTGGCTATATAATTTGTGGGGCCAGGTGCAATATGGAAACGTGGGCCCTTGTTCAAAAATCATTAAGAATTTCAAGGTGATGAGAGCAAAGTATAAACCAGATATGGATGAGGCCCTTCAAGTAGCCCTGTGTGACTACACTGGTCATATACCCATGATCCCAGCCCTGCACTGTGGTGGCCCAGCCTGTTACAGACCTAGCACCTTTTGCCTGACTTATTACTAAGTCAATAAAGTTGGCATCCTCAGCCAACTTTATTACTAATAAACCTGATAGAAAACTTCACATAGGTGTGAGGCAAATACTGGGTATTTGGTATCATAATACTGAGCCTTCATGTTAGACAGACTGGTGGTTCTGGTTACAGTCTGGCCCCCATTAGAACAAACCCTTTACCGTTAAGCTTAACACATGACAAAGAGCTGACCAGACAAATTCCAAAGAGAAGAAAAAAAGGAGCTGGGTTATGCCAAGTTCCTCTCTGACACTCTTCAGTGAGGTAGGTCACTGCCCCACTCCACTCCCCAGCCTGGGAAGATGTGAGTGTGTGGGGTGGAGAGACACCAAGTGATGTCTCTTCTCCTAGAAATCTGAAGCCGGGGAAGGGAGATCCCCACCCCAGCCCACAAGATCCCTAGACAACAACTACCACAGTATCTGGCATGCTGTAGGTATTTAATAAATATCGTTTAAAGAATAATGTTCCATGATGCAATTCATGTAAGTTGGCCTATGTTAGAATTCCAGAGAGACCTCTTTATTCTCCACAGAACCAAATACTTCATGTCCTGGCAGCACAGTATTAGACAACAACACTATTCACTGTACATGCTATGAATTCCTTCCTCGCAGTCTTGTGCGGCTTTCCCTATCTTGGCTTGCTAGACAACAGATGCCTCCATACCCTGTTCTCAGTCAATGTGCTGGACAGAGAATGAAGAAAACTCAGTGTGAGTCTAGGCTTTGCCTCTGGTTTGCCCATGAACTTAGGACAACCAACTAACCTCTTAGCTTTAGCTTTCTACTTCAAAGTGAGGGGGTTGAATAACAAACATAGCTTTCCACATATCAGATCCCCCAGCAGTCTCTCTATTTAAAGCCCAGGATCTCCAAGGAAAAAGAAAAGCAGTTCACTTTATCTGCAAAAGATATATGTTTACAGCATTCTGTATTAGGTTGAATATTTTAAACAGATCCTCAGAGATCTATTTAAAATCCTATTAAAAATATTTGCTATTAGATAAAGGAGAGAGAGGATTTATTATCATAATACATGACAAGATAATTCCTCATATTCCAAAAGGTCACGGATAAATTATCCCTGGTAAGTAATATTTTTAATATATAGCACATCATACCTAATGGAGGATGAATGAAAATTAGTTCTTGGTAATTGTTACGAATCCCGCCAGTCCCCATAGACAACCTCTGCATCTCAACAGCAGCCATTCACACCATCAGAGGAGAGTCAGTGCATTGAGTGGTCATGGCTCTACTATACTATAGTCCTGAGTAGTAGGATTGTGATGGAAAGAGGCCACTCCTGTAGTGCTTATTAGGATTCTTCCCATGAACTCCAGGCTGGCTCAGGGCAAAATTGTGAAATATGTGAAGTGTTATCTCTGGAACTGTATCCCATGTCCCATGAACAATTCTGCTGGGCTACTTTCCATATGACAGTATTTCCTTCATCTATGAGTATAAGAAACTGAAAATACTTTCACTAGAACAGCATGGCGCACTGCAGCACTTGATTTACAACAAGGGAATGAGAAGGTAAACATAGCATGTACTTTGGACTTTGTACCTTAAATATCCATAGAACTTTGCCTGCTTGTTACTTCATAAAGCCTGGGTAGCAGAAAAGAGACAGTCTGCCTCTTACATTCAAATGAGAAAAGGAATGATGTAACAAGTTGTTATGTCTATTAATAGTCTTGCATATAACAGAGGATAGGTCCCCTCAAGAGGGGAGAAGCATGGTCCATAAGCCTGACTACAGAAGAGTCTCTTTGTTTCCTCCTCCTAAAACAAGATGCAAGAATAGATCTTGAATCTATACTCTGACATTTGAAAAATTAAAGGCAAAAGAACTCACTCACACCAAGCTGAGAAGTCAATGTGAGTAATATTTGATTATTAATGTCATTTTGAGTAGAAAATAAAAGGACTTTGCTGAAAACCTTTCTGTCTAAAGTTCCTCTTGAATTTTCTGAATTCTCATTGTCTTATTAAAAAAACCAATTAATTTAGAGCCTGAGAAGAAGTTGGGAGTCTCCCATTATATTCGGACAAACAACTCTCCTAAAACAGAAACCCACCTGCTATTTCTCCCTGGGATAGTTTGGTATTGGACTTCCCATCCACAGGGGCCTCCCCCTCCCTTTAACAGGGCCGCAAAACAGGCTAAAGATTTCAATAACTTTAATACCAAATTTATTAGACTTGACTACATTTATCATGTTCTTTTACATCAGTTGACAAGAGCAAAGATACTTCCCAGGTAGCTAGAACCAAGGATTCAGGCAAATAGATGATTATGTGTCTATACTGTCTCTCCAATTCATCTTTCCTTGCCACCATACACTGCACTGACTTTCTGGTTACAAACTCCGGATCCTCTATTCCCCGCCCCCTTATCTCAACTTGAGTTGATTTTTAGTGTGTGTCAACATTAAAAAAAAAATTAATTCTAGTTCTTGTGGGTGTGGAATCTCTTCCCTCCCCCTTTCAAAATCTTTTTTAGGAATCTTTTTCTACTCCCTTTCACCTAAGACCAAGATTACTCCTTACCTACTCCAGGCTTCAAGCAATGGGTAGCTCTATATTTAAATTAATGTCTTAGGCAATCCCATGCAAATTGCAAAGCACTGGGGCAGAAGTGGGAATAAATCAGGTATTCTGCTAATACTTAGAGGTCTGGCATCCTTGGGAAGCCAGGATCTCAGCTACATCTATTTTTACCCTGGACCCTATGCCACTGCTCTGTTAAGATGTTCAGCATATCCAGGCTTTCCAACTGCTTTACTCAAGGAGGACAGAGATCTAACAACACTGAACACACTGACACAATGGTGGCCTAATGTAGCCTTCTAATCAGGAGTCTTGCTTTATTAGAAAAAGATTTAGGAAAAACTGGGAGCTATGCTTAATTAAAAAGGCATAAATCCCTAGTAGAACAATGCAGATGGAAGATGACTGGGGAAAGCAACTTCTTATTTCCTCTACTTAGCAAATCAAATCTGCCTTATTATGAAACCACCTGATGGTCACCTGGGCTCTCTTTGCAAGGCAGCATTCAAGAAACTAGTAGAGGGTACAGGATGGAGTAGAGGTTTTGAAAAATACATTTGCAGGCCTTCTTATCTTACCTGAAGCCTTTCCCATTTCCGGGTCTTTTAAAGTAGAAGCTCCAGAGAAAATTGCAACATGGAACTAAGCAGCCTCAAGTGGAAGCACAGGTAGGTGAACTTTGGAGGGAGTGGTAACACTATAAAGTAGTGACAAGATCTAAAGAAGAGAAATGGTTTGGAAGGTGGACTATTGTTTTGAGATTCAAAAAACTTTGTCTTTGACAATCTCACTCCCTTTCCTTCCTTTCTTCCTTTCTTTTTTAACAAAAGAGTAATGCTACTTTTGGCTAAGAACTTGTTTGATCCTGAGTCCCCGGGGTCTTGATCAGCTAGATGGATTGGCAACTTTAGCACAGGAAAAGAGTGGAAGTTCCTTGTCTCTGTGTCAGGCTGCCTACATGGAGAGTGTTCTGGGGATGGAAAAGCCCACTGGCAGGTTGGATGATCCATTGAAAGAAATCTGACCCGTTCTACAGAAGCAGCAGCTGATCTCCAGGTAATGACATCAAACTTCAGGCTGGAAGTCAGGAAGGAGGAACACATCTGAGATAGAGGATGAATAAATTCCTAATCAGGATAAAATGGACAACAGTGTAGGCTACACACACAGGTATATGGATGATGGGTGTAGAAAATAGGCCCAGGAAACGTCTCCATATAATTTTAACAAAGGGATAACAATGAATGTCTTAAAAGAACTCTATTATTCTGTCCTGGTACAAGACTTGACCATCTTTCCCTGGGCATGTAGCTACTTTCACAGTGTCCCCCAACTCCAGTGTCCCTACCTTCCTGTCCATGCTGTCACCAGAAGGATGTTCATAAAACACAAATATGGTTGTGATGCTCTGCTACTTAACCTCCTCAATGGCCAATTATCACCTAGAGGATTAAACCCAAACTCCTTAGGAAGGACTTGGCCTACTTTATCTCCCACAAATGTGCAACATGAAGATTCTGTCAATGTACTCATCCTCCCATACGTACATTCTGTTATCTTAAACGAACATGTCTTTTTTTTAACTTTTTAATTTTGAACAAATTTTAGACTTACAGAAAAGTTGAAAAAATAGCACAGAGACTTTCTGTATAGCCCTCGCTCCCTCAAACATCTTATGTAACAACAGTCCATTTATCAAGTAAAAGAAATTCACACTGGGACAATATTGTTAACTAAACTAACGATTCTATTCAAATTTCACCAGTTTCTTCACTTTTCTTCCTATTCTATATCATATCTAGGATCCCACCTTGCATTTAGTTGTTATTGCTCCTTAGTCTCCTGCAGTCTGTAACAGTTCCTCAGTCTTTCCTTATCTTTCATGACCTTGACACTTTTGAAGAGTGCTGATCAATTATTTTGTTGAATGTCCTTCAGTTTTGGTCTGTCTCATATTTTCTCATGATTGGACCAACGTTACACATTTTTGGCAAGAACACAGCAGAAATGTTGTTATTCTCAGTGCATCATATCACAGTTCATAATATTGATATGTCTCATTACTGGTGATGTTGACCTCTATCAGAAAGTGGTTTCTGCTGGATTTTTCTACTGTAAAATTATTATCTTTGCCTTTGTAGTTAATACCTATCTTGGGGAAGATACTTTGAGACCATGTAAATCTTGTTTGTTCTAAAGTTTTTACCCACTAATTTTAGCATCCAACAGTGAATCTTATCTGCAACAATTATTACTGAGGCATGGTCTGTTTCTGATTTTTTTACCCTTTGTCTTACATGCCTCTCCCTACTTTTTCCTCTTGGCCAATTTCTACTCTTCCTGCACCTCCCAGCTCAAGATTGTTTCTCCTCTGGGAAACTTTTTCAGACTTCCTCAGGCAGATGAAGAATTCCTTTCTCCATATTTGTTTAGCAACCCACACATAGCTTCACAATACACATCACCATGTTTATTGGCTGTTTTTGTCTCCCTGTGAGTCACCCTGCATGAACTTTTTGAGGGAGACTACATTGTTGCAGCATTTTTTCTACCAATGCCTAGCACAATGTCTGGTCTATAATAGTCATTCAATATATGTTTGGAGAATGAATATATCTATTTTATTCTTTCCAAAATTCATTTCCAGGCTGAACAATTTAGAGTTTTTGTTGTTACAGTTAAAGAATAATGCTCATTTCTAAATACATGATTCTGATTTTCTGCCAAAATTTTTACCCCTTTGGGAAATTTACTTCATCATGTTCCCGGCATCAGCCTTATTTAATCCTCTAAAAACTGAATTAAAATCCTGCTTGCTACTTTTTTTTCTACCACCCTTCATCCTACAATGACCTACCTTTCCTCTTCCTCTGGTGATTTAGTTTGTAAGTATATTTTCAGGGGTAGAGGAGAAGAAACATTCTTTCATTCCTTTTGCTAAGTGTCTGGGTATCTCCTACTCTGATCCTGATACAGGAGCTTCCTTAATCTTTGCGATACTTTTCCTCCTGTGTGTTTGCTTTATTCTGTAAATTCAAGGGAGGTTTTCTGAAACTCCATTTATTCCCCTGATGAAGCAAAACAAACAGTGAGCACTGACTCTTTGGCTAACGGTTCTCATTATTATTATTGCATAATCAGTGATGAGAATCATTCATGCAGAGACCAGGTGTGCATGTGGATGAAGTGCCTACCTGGCCATGTGCCCACAGACATGTCAGCAGTAACTAATATAACTATAAATACTACAAGGAACTTGTCCTCCATCATCATTATCATCATCATCATCGCCTTCATCATTAAAACCTATATACCACTTTGTGTGTGGTCTGCACAGAAACATACCTACCATTCCCAATCCATAACATCACTTCTGTTAGCCCTCTTGGCACTCTAAACCCTCATATACCTCCTTTTGGTAGTTGCTTTAGACTGTATTATAGCCATTTGGAGCTGTTATGCTTCTCGACCTATTTTCTTCCTACTGCGTTAGACCAGGAATTCCTTAAAGGCTGAAACTGAGGATTATGCCCCTCTTTATCATTAGTGCCTACTGCTGTTCTGAGAACATAACAGGAGCTCAATAACTACTTGTGGAATTAAATTTCTTGCCTTCCATCTAAAACAGAAAACAAAGAAACCAACAAACTGGGGAAGGGCACACAAGGAATTAACAATTACAGAATCATAACTTGGTTTTTTCACTGATAGAATGTTATTGATGTAGAACAAGGCTTCTAGAAGTTCTGAGAAGTTACAGAAAGAAATTAACAACTGACATTTTAACAAAAAACACTGACTTTAGAATGAGACCTGAAAACACCAAATATTCATTTGGACTTGACTTATGTAATACTTTTCCAATAGTGGGTGACAGTCAACAAAAGGAATAGTCTAAACGTCATTCTTTTTGCCTCCAAAGAAGTATTAATTTTAAGACTCTACCTCCTCTTAATTCCCATTGACAATGTCTTAGTTCTGATCCTCATTATTTTTCATCTGGATAATAGCAATACCTTTAAATGATTTTCCTGCTTCCAGTTCTTTTCCCTATAATTCATAAGAGATGGCTTCCCATTGATCATAAGACCAAGTTCTAATTCCTTTTCATAGCATACAAGATGCTTCAATTTTTGACACCAATCTATTTTATTAGATTTCTCTCTTACCATTCTTCTTATGGGAGTTGTACTCTAGCCACATGCAACTTCACAAATCTCCAGGAAGGAGTACAGCATGCATTTCACCTTTCCACACATTTCCTCATGCTGTTTCTACAGTCTGAAATGCCCATCACTTTCACTTGATCCTCCAAGGACCCAGGTAAAAAAATATTATCCCCTCAGTGAGATATTCCCTAAGTTTATGAGGCAGCATTGATCTCTCTCCATCATTTGCCATAGAACTTGGTCTGTGCCTTTACTATAACATTTGTCATATTGTGTTAGAATTCTTTGTTTACCAACCTGAAGTTCCCTAAGGCTAATAGCTATTCATCTTTGCATCACTAATACCTAGAGTGAGACTGTAGGAGGCTGGGCTGCTATAACAAACTCTGAAATCTCTGTGGTCTATCATGATGAGAGCTTAATGTTCACTCATGACATACTAATGTGATGGGGGGAGGGAGGGAGTTTCTGTTCCACACAGTCACTCAGGGACCCAGGCTCCTTATATCTTATGATACCATCATCTTCAACACTCAGACTTCTAGTGTGCCACAGAAACGGTAAGTGGAAGAGTGCATGCAGGGGATTTTTTTATGGCTGAGACCTGGAAATGGCAAACACAACATTAAATCACATTCCATTGCTATAACTCAGTCACAGACCCAACCTAACTTCAAGGGGCCTAGGAACTGTAGTTTAGCTGTGTGCCCAGAGAAAAGAAGAGAAACATGGATATTGGAGAGCACAGCAGTCTCTGCCATCACATACAGTAAATGGGTGCAGAATGATTACAGTGAAAGACCTCTTTCTAATCTGAAGCCATTGTGGTGGATTGGAAGGAACAAAGAAAACAATTTTTGAACAAGAAAGTCCTAGTTTCAGACTATCACAATGCAAGCCACTTACTAGCTCTGTGGCCAGGGAAAATACTTAAAGATCTCCAAGCTTCAAGTTCCTCACCTGTAAGTGGATTTGGTATAGGGATTAATTGAGGTAACACATGAAAAGCATCTGACACATAGGAGGAGCCATTTAATAATTATCCCTATTTCATTCAAACCAACATTTTTTTAGAATCCGCAATGTACTAGTGCAGTGTGCTAAGTATCAGGAATAGAAAGATCTACTGAAAGCATTCCTTACCTTTAGGGAATTCACAGGCCAGTTGTTAGGGCACAATTATAGGTAGAAAAATAGACATTTAAAACACACTGTGATAGGCAGGCTCTTCATAATAGAGGATATCAAAATACCCAATAAACATGTGATAAAGAGGTCACATTATTAGTCATCAGAAAAATGCAAATTAAAACCATAATGAGTTCCCATTACATACTCACCAGAATGAGTAAAATTAAAAAGATGAACAATACTAAGTGTTGGCAAGTATACGGGGCAACTGTGAATTTCTTACCTAGCTGGGTGAGTATAAATTGGTCCAATCACATAGAAACAATGTTTTAAAGTACCACTGAATCTCAACATACATATATCCCATGATCTAGCAATCTCACGCCTGGACACATGCCCAACAGAAATGAATGTTTACGTCCATCATAATGTACAGGAACATTGATAGCATCTTTATCCATAAAAGCCCTAAACTGGAAAGAAACCAAATTGTTTGGGAAGAAGCCTGAAGGGACTTTCTGGGGTGATGGAAATGTTCTATATCTTGATATAGATGCAGATTACACAGGTATATACATTTGTCAAAACTTACAGAACTGTACACTTAAGATCTATACATTTCAATATATATAAATTATGCCTATTACTTCTAATAATAACAATAATGACAATAATAATAAAAGAATAAAGTGTAAAGTAGGTGCTTCCAGATCATCAGTTACAAGGCACTCTTATCATACCAAAGCTTTAGTTGTTTTTGAGGATAACTCCTATATCTTAAGGTATGCCACAGCCCCTCATGCATGCAAAGAAATTTTATAATGACAAAGATTATCTCAATAATTCTCTCAATGTTATTAAAATTATTATTAAAAAGTCACCCTCAGTTTCAGCTTTTAGACAATCTAGCTTTTTGATGGCTCTCTGGAACCACCATCATGAATTCTGTATACTATCTAGACTATATTTTAAGGCAGACTACCCAAACATACCTCCGTTTGGGGTAAGAATCCAGACAGCCATTTTGAATTATATATATTAACCTTATTCATAAAAAAGATAATCTTTCTCACTTTAGTAATTAAAAACACCAACTAGGAAAGAAAATATTTTGTTGCAAATCTGCCTTAAAATAAGAAGTAATAAAACCAAGTTCCTCAAAGTCCTCTTAAATACTATCTTTTAAAAACTATATTCTGTTCTCTAATTATATGATAATATATGAATATAGTAAAAATATTTGGAAATATAATAAAATAGGAAGACAGAATCATAACCCAAACTCCCAATCCCAAAGACAACCAGTTTGCATTTGAGATTATCTTCTGCCATTAGATAGATAGATACTCTTTTTAAAGCTGTTTAGACTTTAAAAAATTAGACGACAAAGAAAAAGGATTGACAAAAAATATCAAAATCACTCACAATTCCACCACTCAAGTAAGGTAAGCATCATAGACTTGATGCCGTAGAAGAACCGCTTTTTGTCCTGGTTGTCCAGATCTTAGGAAACGAATGTATCTGGGAATAGAAGAATAGAATGTGGAACATCTTCCCATCTGGCTCCATCTGCAATATAAATAATTACAAATTTTCTCTGATTCTGGCATTAGATTATTTTCCAATTTTAGTTTCTTTTTTCTGAGTTTTCATCTTTTGCTGTTTCTATATTTTTTGTTTGTATATATTTACAATCATATTTTAATGAGAGCTGGGAGAGGCGATCATGGAGATTGCTAGTTACTTACCCTTTTAAATCAGAAATCTATTAATTGTAGGATGCGGAATTCCAATGAATTAGAGAGCGGTAATGTGTAATATCAAACATCACAAGAGTTTCTGTAAAACCAGGGTTATTAAGGAAGCTAGAGATGATTTTTGGAAAGAGAAGCCAAAGCAAAAACACTTCTGAAGGCAAAGAAAAACATGGAGAAAATGGTCCCATTGTTATTACGCAATAATGGATTCTTATGTTGGACTCCTCCAGATTCCCGTGTGGGAAAGAGGATACATTTGGCATGCTCGTATAGTCTCATTGGAATTATGCTTCTTTTCTGTTGGTGACATTTGCTTCAGATCATTAGCAACTAAGAAAGCAGTGTGTAAGCTGCAGGATAATTGAAGTAGGATCCTTGGTGTACTGTTTCCACTAAAGATCAAGGTTCAAAGACTCACGGATTCTAAAATAGAGGAAAAAGGAGTCAGTCATGAGAAAAATAATGTGAGCTTTATCTCAATAATATTTTATTTGGTACAGAAATAATTTCCTTCATTTCCAAGAGAGAAGCTTTGAATATCATTTACTTGACCCCTCTAGCTCGAAGTGATATTTCCTCATGGAGAGACTTGCAGGTTGTTTGCTACCAAATGTGGCACTTTTATGGAATCATAAATGGTGCTTTTCTTGGAGAAGAGGATTAATTTAATCAGAAAAGGAATTCTAGCCTTCTAAATATTCTGAAGGACCCCTGCAAAGTTTGACCTTGCAAAATCTGACAGTGCTCATAGAAAACAGAAAAATACTTAGGATTTCAGATAAGAAATAATGTGGAAGCAGATATCTTCATCCTTGGGAGAACATGACTACCTGGCAATAGAGCATTGGACAAAATGACCGCTCTCCTACCTATCAAGTCTAACCCTGGTTAAATCTCATTCTCTGCCTCTTTCACATCTGTTTCCTAGCAGCTGAGCAGTTGAACAGGGATAGAGAAAAAACTCACAGCTGTACTTAACTGGCATCATTTTATTTTTAGGACCATAAACCCGAAGTTGTCCCACTGTCAGGCTATCCTCACAATGACAGCTGACACTTCACTGTGTCCTATGATGTAACAATCCTATGATGTAAGTACTATTATCATCCCAATTTTATAGATCAGGAAACAGAGGTGCTTAGCTGTTAAGTAAGTTACTCAAGGTCAAGTCATAAGTGATACAGCCAAGATTGGATCCTAGACAGTCTAAGTCCAGGATCTATACAGAGTAACTAGTACACTATGCTGCCTCTGCCATATTCTCTCATTTTTCTAGTAAACTTGTTTTTCTACTATTAGAGACCGTTATTTACAGACACTCTTAAAATCTACAGAAATCACTGCCCCTTCTTCATTCTTAATTGATGCCTATAGTTTTATTTTCTTGAGAAAATAAAGTATTCAGAAGACAATGCCCTCATCTTTCCATCATCAAATCTCCCAGCCTCCATGAATCAGTATCCATATACCCAAGTTTCTTTCCTGATACAGTGGGTAAAACATCCTTACTCAGACAAGGCTGCTAAAACTAGTCTCTCCAAAGTGCACTGACTTCCACCCCTCTGGCCTGCTCAGGAACTTGGCTCTTATATCTAGTTTACTCTCCCTATTGCATTATTCCTGTTGGCTTATGTGGTAGAGGCAGCGATGCCCACTGAAGATTTCATTTGCTCTCCTCCATTTCTCACCTCCTTTGCCATTAGGCAGGTAACATATTTACTTCTGGCCATCAAATGTGCATCTATTTAGGCTAAGACAGTGAAAATCCTGTTCACTCTTTTCTAGTCTTTTTCTTCCACTATAGCAGTTGAGGAGTTTGCGTGTAGATATAAGATAAGAGAGCTTCAGTCAGACTGTGACCTTGAGAAACTATGGGTAGCAGAGCCTCCAGCTGACCCTCCTTGAACATGTAGCATGAGTGAGAAATAAACCTTTGTTGTAATAAACCACTGGGATTTGGGGCCTATTTGTTACTGCAGCCTATCCTGAGTAATAGAGCATAAAAATATGCTGTAAAAAAAGGAAAATCTCTTGATCCTATACCCCTTCCAGCTACTGTCAATTTATTCTGCTATCTTTAGAGAAAAAATCATTGAATATATTATCTACATTCAGTCTCCACTTCCTTACCTCCATTTTCTTTTTAACTCTATAATCAGGCTTTTGTCCTCACTGATCACTCTTATCAATGTCACCAACACCTTTTCTCACTAACTCCATCAGTCAGTTCAATGTCCTCATATTACTCAACCATTCAGCAAGATGTGAAATACTCCCTTCACTTTATTCTCCATGAAGCTTATTTATTGCACAGATGACTTCTCTTACTTTTATCATCCAGTTTCTTTTACTCTGCCCTTTCCTGGATATTGTCCTGCCCCCATTCTTGGTCCTTGGCTCTGTTCTCTCTCCCTCTGTGGTCTTCCAATACCATGATCTCATACAGCATTTACAGGCTGATGATGCTCAATTTGTACTCCCCATCCACACCTCTCCCTGGCTCCAGACTGAGTAGTTAGTCATAATAATAGTAGTTCAGGGGTATGTAAAACATAACATGTTCAAATCAAAACTCTTTATTCCCATCTCAATCCCTCCCAAAAGTCGGCTCCTTCACTCTCTTCCTCACTGCAGCCACCAAAACTCATCCACTTGCTAAAGCTCAGTCAAGGCCTATACACAGATGAACGTTGTGCACTGCACAATTCTAGATGGCTCCATTCTTTCCATTATTTCAAATCTGTCTCTCACCTCAACTTTCCCCCCATCTATTCTGTCAGAAAGCTCTGCTTGGTTTAGTCTCAAAATATATCCAAGTCCCATTACTTCTGTTCACCTCCTCAAACATCACACTCCTCTGAGATACCGTCTCCTTCATGGACTTGAGAAACTGACTCACAACTGGTCTCCTTGCTTCTACTCTTGCCGCACTAGTTTCTTCTCTATGCAGTCACCAGAGAGTTCTTTAAAACCACACATCAGATTATGTTGCTTCCCCTGCAATACTCTTCCATTGCTTTTCATCACATTTGGAATAATAGCCCAGCTGTTTACCATGGACTCCCGTGGCCTACATAACCTGGCCTCTGCTACTCTCCAGCCTTAACTCCTGCTTTGCTCCTCCTCACCTTCTCCACTTCAGCCACACTGGCCTCCTTGAGGGTTTTACAACACTCTAAGCTAGTTTCTGCTTCAAGACCTTTACACCTGCTATGCCCTCCTTGTTGAACACTGTTTTGTCAGATCTTCACACAGCTTGTTCCTACATATCTTCAATCTCTGCTCAAATATACCTCCTCAGAAAAGCCCACCCAGATATCCATTCCAAAATAGCCTTTCCATTTCCTACACTCTCTCCCTTTTAATTTCTTGGTAAAAGTTACCATGATCTGAAAGTATATTTCTCGTATAGACTATTTCTCTATACTATTCTCATATAGACTTGTCTGTTAACTACTTAGTTTCTGTCTCCTCTCCTGTAACTTAAGCACACGGGATTTGTCTTGTTCATCACTGGATTTCCAGTGCTCAGAATCGAGCCAGGCATCTAGTAGCTGCTCCATGAATCACTTTTGTATTAATGAATGAATTAATAAGTCACACACATCTAATCTTGTATATGATTCCTTTGGAATTCTATTGTTTTTCTTTAGATTTTAATTCCCAAAGAAAGGGAAAGATTCACTGAAGCAGAAAATCTCCCTGACATAGAGAAGATCAGGAATGATCCCTAGCTGAACAAAGGCCAATTCTACAAATAGTTGACAAATTGGCTGAGTTCGGTCAATTCATTTTTTAAATTCACCTGAATGTGTAGGTTTTTGCAGTCACTGGATCAGCCATGCAGTTGATCCAATTCAGTCTCAGAAGAGGGAAATAGATGGAATGTTTTCAAACCTATATTTTTTACTCTCCCAACAAGCGCAGTCTATACTTTGGATAATTTCCAACAGAGAAACCATAACTCTATGAAAATCTCTGTAGTTATCAACCTTGTTGCATCCACTTCTGCTGCATGGTTTCCTTTTCACATTCAAGTACTTAGAGAGCACATTTGCCCTTGTTACTAGAAAAACTAATGTTGGGCAATTGATTAGAATCTCTTCTAATCCTCATGTTTCCTGAATTCACATTAATAGAAGGGAGAGAGACCAACAGCCTCATCTGTGGTCATTCCAAATAAAACCTCATCTTCATCTTTACATTTGAGCACTAAGTTTAAGAGCTAAATTCATCACAGAGCAGAGAAAAGGAGCACATTTTAGCAGGTAAGCTTCAAGCTTACTTGATCTGAACTAAATTCTTTGTAATCTCTCTTTAAACAAAAGCTTTAGCTTCTGTAATCCTCCTCTTTATCTATCCCTATGAAGCCTCCTGAGGTTGAAGCTGCTGCTCATGTCATTTTTATGAACAGCCTAGATCTCTGCCCACAAATTGCTTTCCAAGGGTGATGGCAGCAGTGTCAACTTAGCTCAAGTGTCATGAGTCATGTTTCCCTGCCTGTGGAGACACCTGCCCAAGCAAAGCCTGAGCGTCCTTTGCTTGTATTCTCACTGCACACACATCCTGTTACTGAACAGCCAGCCAGCCAAGGGCCTTGGCTCATTAAAGCGTGGCTCAAAGACTATTGTGTCTGTCTGCACCTTCTGCTCTTGAAATCCCAAAAAAAGCCTTCCATTTGTCGTGTAAATACGCACTGTGCCACACTGTACCCCTGGCTCCACCCAAAGTCTGGTGTCTTTGACAGGGTCCTTTGGTGCCTAAGAACTTCCACTGCCTTTCTTGAGGGGGAAAAAACAAGGAAGCTCAGACTGCGTGACGCCAGACTGATGCCCCAGGGAAACACAGTCTAGCCAGGATTGAAATGGCTCACACTGGCCCAGAAACTGTGGACTTTCCAATAAGCATCTTTAATACATGCTGATGAAAGCCAGCACATAAAGACAATGAAAACCTACACTTCAAATGAAAGCCAAAAATTGAAACTAAAAATACATCAAAGAGAACATCCAACTTTTGCTGCACCTATTATAGTGGGGCCATGTAATTGCATGTGCCTGCATGCTCACACAAGCACACACACACAGACTCTCTGCAAGGGAGCAGCTGTTCTTCTATCTTCTTACAAGCTCAAGTTCTAGGTATTTGTGAAAGAGAAATTATCTCTAGATAATTCCTCATAAGATAAAAACTAATTTTGACTGTATCTTTCACCTGGAACTCTGGGCTCTGACTCATTGATAAGCAAGTTGCTATAGCTGGGAATAAAGAAAACTGGATTCTCAAAAAAGTGGCCTAGATTAATGGAAGGGGCATGGGCTTTAGAATTAGAGAGACCTGGCTTCAAATCTCTTGTATTCCATTTATTAACTGTGCAGCTATGAGCAAGGATCTTAAACTCTGTGAGCCTCAGTTTCCTCATATGCATAAGGCTTCTTGAAAGCACTAAAGATGATGCATGTGAAATGGCTGGAACAGAGTAGGACCTCAAGGAATGGTAGGTAGGTAGCTTCCACTATGGGCCAATTCTTACTCTTATTGGACAAGACACACAACCTCCACGGGCCCCAATTTCTTCCTCAAGGAATCAATTCTAGTGCTCAAAGATTCAAAACATCGTGCCTACACCTAGGGAAGGAGGACTGATTTAAAGAATCAGGATTTTCTCAACAAAAGCTGATGAATCTCCTCCTTCTCCTTGGTGTTCCTGAATGGATGGGAGATGGGCAAATTTTCTGCCTTCATATACGCACAGGTGTCAATAAAATGGGGAAGAATGATAATAAGTCTTTAGGGAAGAAAGTGCAAAATCTCCACTCTAATCTTGGCTTTATTCTCTCCCGCATTCTCTTTCTCTCTCTCCCCCCGCCCCTCCCTCTTTTTCCTTCTCTCACTCTCTCCAAATGTCAAATGGAGAATGTAATATCCCAGCCTTACATTTCATGAGATCATTAATGTGAACCATATACAAACATAAGTTATTATTGTTAACTATGTAAATATTATTGCAGTGTCTCCAGTTTTCCTTGGCTATAAATTATGTACCACTCTCTACTGTCCTAGAAAATAGTAATTAAAGAAAAGTTAATGTTCCTAAAGTGCTCTACACAAAGAATACTGGGTGAAGGGATTATACCATCTTGCATTTGGAGAGTTTTCCAAGCATTCTCTTTTCTACACTCCATATTTGGTTTGTATTACACAATATCATCTGTCATCCAGGACTGCCATTCATTTCCTACAAAGGAATCTCATGCAGGTAGACTCAATGTCATCATTTTAAAATGTGTGCATATACAAGGACTGTCTTGATCCTTTATTTAAAGTTAGGTAACAGAATTTATATGGGAATTAATGGATAAACACACACACACATATATTGTTTTGAGTTGACTACCTGGGATTTTCCACTTGCTTTTTTCAAGTGATCAGTCTATCCTAAAACTGCCTTCAAAAGACAGGAACTGATCTCATTCGAATGTTGGAGTTTTCACTCCCTCTCATATTGATTGTAGTAACTACAGTTACAACCCAACATCCAGAGGGTAAAACTAATCTCTCTCATGCTGGTGAACAATTGGTGAATTCCACTGACCTGTTTTTCTTTAATGAAGTAAACTATGTTTAATCTTTCAAAGTGTCCTCAAATTAGCTGATTCCCACTTGTTTTTCAGCTTGAAGGGCTCTTTTGAGTCAAAGTGATAACTCCACCCACCAAACCTTTTATAAATGAATTATTGAAGACAGAAGCCCCAATGACAGCACAAATGCTATGGATAAGATGGAGTGTTACCACTTACACCTTGTCCCTGCTTGACTCATCTTTAGCATCATTTTGATTTATACTTCTGGATAGGTGTAATAGTTTTCTGTTGCTGTGTAACAAATTACCACAAATTTAGGAGCTTAAAACAACACACATATTTATTATCTCCCAATTTTAGTGGGTCAGGAATTTGGGCACCTCTTAACTGAGTCCTTTGCTTAAGGTCTCACATGGCTGCAATCAACATGTCAGCCAGGTTGAGTTCTCATCTGAAGGCTTGACTGGGAAATCATCCACTTCCAAACTTACTCCAATTGTTGGCAGAATTCATTTCCTTGTGGTTGCAGGGCTGAGGGCCCTGGCTTCTTACTGGTTGGAGGCTGGAGGTTGCCCTCAGCTTCTAGAAGCTGCCTTCAGTTCCTCACCATGTGGACTTTCCCAAATGGCTTCTAACTTCAGGTCAGCAAGGTGAGTCTCTAGAGCAGGTCTGCTACCAAGTCAGTCTTAAATAACAACGTAATCACAGGGGTGATATCCTTTCCTTTTGCCATATTCCATTGGTTAAAAAAAAGTCACAGGTCCCACCCACACTCGAGGGAAGGGAATTATACAAGAGCATGAAGATGAGGAGGCAGGAGGCATGGAGGGTGAGGCCCATCTTAGAATCTGTCTAACATAATAGGTACAAAAGTCAAAATATTGAGAAGGTCCTAAAGAAGCATTCAAGGGGAACCAATACACTTCAAGAAGGTAAAGGTCAAGGCCGAGATAGAGATGATAACATAGCCAGCCCAGGTAAACTAACATTTGGCACATTTCTAAGCTCATATTTTAAAAATATTTGCTCCATGTTTATACAGGCAAGAAATGAAGAGCTATGAAGGGAGGCAAAAGAAAAAAGAATGCTGAGGACAGCAGTCTAGTTGAAAATTCAGTAAAATAAATCCTTATATTTAACTGCCACCAGCTTCTTTAGAAGGTGCTCTAGTGATCATCTGTTGTTATTCAGTTATGTTCTCCACGGTCTCATCATCCCTACCCAAAGTAGCCTATAACATTATTCCTTTTAACTATAAATAATACTTATCCAAAGACAAATTTTGGTAACTTCAATTTTCTTTCTATTCCCAATGATATTATAGGAGAGTCTAACAGATCAACTCCCAAGTAAAAGGCTGTATCCTTAACTGAGCTATGATTTTATGCTTATATAGCAGAGTCTTTAAACTTGGCAATGTGAAGAATTAGGATGGGTAGGAGCCTTAACTACTATTAGGTTTTGTCAAACACTACCTGGAATGGCTTCTAACTATATAAGTGTCTCTTTCTAACTGCTTGATTTAGGTTTCTGGAAACTTCATTTTGGTAGAATTCAGGATTGGAGAATTTACCATCCTATGGTGAAGTTTGGGTGGGGCATTAACATTGTAAGTGAAACTAAAGAAGTCCCTATAAATATTTTATATTATTTTAAATACAACAATATAGATGTAACAACAAACGGAATACCAATTATGATCTAGATATCCTAAATTAGGGGGAAAAAAGAAAGACTGGAAGAAAGAAACTTGAGGAAGAAAAAGGAGGAAGGAGGGAGGAAGAGAATGTGGGGGGGGGTGGAGGGAAAAAGAAAGAAAAGAAAAGAAATGGAAAAAAAAAAACATACAATTACTTTTCACTTACTATCACTTCCTGACAGGATTCTCTCTGGAAATTATCACTTTGACCAGCAGAGCTCTCGAGATAAGGATGCTAAGTAAGGGGAGTCTCATAAGCCCTCTCATTCTCAATAGTTTTACCACCATTTGTGCTACCTGCCTGGCCTCTGGAAGCACTGAATTGTGACCTCAGGTTTCACACCTCATTTAATTCTTTCAATGCTATCTCTCCTTTAGGAGAGACTCCTGAGGAAAAAAAAAGTCTCTTGGCCAAAACTTTGTCTTTTATTTTTAATTTCTGAATCTCTTGTTTCCCTTATTTCTAGATACCCCAAAAGAAGTACCTTGAAACTCATTGGAATCAAAATATTCATTATTCCCAAAAAGTTATCCAAGGAAACCTACAGGAACTAAATTAGAACTTAAAGTCAGGGTATTTGTGGTGGAAGAATTCCCATACACCCCACCCAGACCTAGCTTCTACCTTCTCAACAGGAGGCACTGGCTTATGTCAGGCCATCTCTTCACAGCCCAATCTAAGGCCCTTCTCAAGTCTGACTATTTGTTCTCACACTAGTCTCTTGCCAGGCTGCCATTTTTACTTCTTTCCATATAGCAAAACCTAGCCAAGCCTTCAGGGTTTATCTTCAGTCCCTGTGACTCTTCTCCTCTGCTCCAGTGGTCTCAACCTTGGTTTTATAATAGAATCTCCTGGAATATTTAAATGAAAAAAAAAAAATCCAATGTCCAGATTCTAAGCATGCTTATTTAATTGGTCTAGAATGGAGCATGAACACTGGCATTTTGAAAGAGGTCTCCAGGTGATTCTAACGTGCAGCAAGGTTCAAGGACCATTTTTACACTTACTTCCATTCAACTTGAATCATCACATTTCATTTTGTAATTTAATTACATTTTTCATATTTCCATGTTTATTTTAAATGTCTCAGCTTAGAGTGAACAAGCCTCTTGTTCCTCCAATTGTGGATCCTTCTTGGCTCATCCAGTCAACAAGTCCTTTTCATCTTTAAAACAGACTCTGGTTGTCTTGAGCTTATATATAAGGAAGGAGAATGTCACTTTGTGGCACGGGGTTGAGAACATCCCCTACTGTTAACAGTCATCATATGCAAAGAATGTCAAGCCTTACTTCCCAATAGAATAGGAGTTAACTACGTGGTGGAATCTGAAAGGTTCTTGGCAGAGCCTTTGCTTTAAATATCTGTTTTACTGTTGGTGCCACATTAACCAAACTTCTGTCATTAGAGATTCATTTTTTGGATTAAGCTTTCATCTCTTTAGGAGCTTTTCATTAGTCATAATGAAAAAGCATGATATCAAAGTGTAATTCAGCAGCTTTAATGGTATGATACACATATGGTAGCACTTGCTGAGGAAAGGAAAAAGCATAAGTATGCCTCTGTGAGCAAAGGTTGCTTGAAATTCCATGGAAAAAGTGGAGTATACGGTCCAAATACTCAAAAGAGAATATAAAGAACACACTTTTAATATGATCATCTCTAAATATCACTTTGAACAGTTAGATTTCAACTGGAGGTGGGGAGAGAGGAAGACTAAACAAGATGAGCTTTAGAAGAGCTTTAAAGAAGACCTGTCTTTCAAAGATTATATTCTCTATTCAATGACTAGAGAGGGAGTATCCTGGAGCCCTGATTCTAGATATTTCCTGAAGTTTTACAAACCAGGTAAGTACTTGCTGAAGTAACATTCTCTTACGGCATAAGCAATTTTAACCAACATTTTCACACAGATGGAAAGACAAGGCCCCTCCTCAGAATGAGGCCCTGTGTGGATGGAGCACCTGCAAGACACAGCAAATATTTTATCTTAGAGAGTGCTTGAGAGAGACACCACATTCCACATCACTGAGGATGGCAAAAATTAGTCTGGAAAGTTTTCAGAAGTGGTATTAGAAAGACATATATATATATATATATAAAATATATATTTACAACACATTATAATATATATTTATAAAAGACAAATGTAGGGCTGGCCCCGCGGCTTAGTGGTTAAGTGCGCGTGCTCCACCGCTGGTGGCCCGGGTTTGGATCCCAGGCGTGCACCGACGCACTGCTTCTCCATCCATGCTGAGGCCACGTCCCACGTACAGAAACTAGAAGGATGTGCAGCTATGACACACAACTATCTACTAGGGCTTTGGGGGAAAAAATAAATAAAATTATAAAAGACAGATGTATATATAACAGGTTAAATTTAGATGAGGATGGAGAGAAAGCCCAAGAACAGATAAATTAGGCTAATAAAAGGAACAGACAGACAGTTAAAGCGTGGCTATTGGGTTTTCTGTGAGGACTCCTAAAGAGAGCATCAGAGAGACAAGAATGCTGCATTTTTGCTAAGGGAAGTTGGCACAAAGAGGATGTTCCAAGGAAAAAACTCATTATGAAGATCCATTTCACCATGGGCCAAAGCATCTCCCAGTGAGGGAGGATGAGGTGGGGACCTGCATGACCAGTTCAAATGGGTCATGAAAGTTCCAGGAAGTCAGATATTTGAAACGTTCATACAGACAAAAAGCTGGATTTATTTGGTGAGAGAGGAAAAGGGTGAGACTGGCCTTAGGAAGAGATGGCAAGAGGTGGGGAGAGAGGAAGATTAAACAAGATGAGCTTTAGATGGTGAAAGAAGAGAAAGATAGAGATGAACGAGAGATTCAACAAAGAGAACAGGGTGAAGATAATGTTTCCTGAGGAAAGCAGAAAGGATAGCAGACCTCAGTGGATACAAGGGGAGCAACGAGAGGGACTTGGCATGCTACTGCTGGTCTGAAGATCAAGGAGGCCATGTGAGAGGAATGCGAGCAGTCTAGCCAGCAAGGAATAGGGACCCCAGTCCTACAACCTCAAGGAAATGAATTCTGTCAATAACTTGAATGAGCTTCGAAGTGGATCCATCCCCCAACCCACTCAGACAAGAGCCCAGCTCCGTCTTGATTCTGGCTTTATGATATCCTGAGCACAGAACCAAATTAAGCCCACCTAAACTTCTGACCTACACAACTTTGAGCTAATAAAAGAAAGTTGATTTAAGCAGCTTAGTTAGTAGTAATTTGTTATGCAGCAGTAGAAAATCAATACAGCAGCAGTGACAGTCACTAATGTGGCTTTCCTGATAATCTGATTCTTCTCTCTTCCACAATGACACTGAAGATTCTTCTATCCTCCAGGACAACATCTTTACTGTCTGTGGTTAGGGCAAGCCATTTGACCAGTGGTTAGTTGAAGTAGCATGTGTCACTTCTCAGATAGCATATTTAATTAGTTGTGCCAGATGCTGTATAGCTCCTATCTTCATGCCACAGGGATTCTGGAAGCTTATGATAAAATGAAGTCTTCGTTAGCCTGGGTCCTTGCTTGGTGCAATGAGCAGAGACCCCTTGCTGACCTCAGTTAAACATTTAGTGAGAATAAGAAATAAATTGTTGTTGTGATAAACTCCTGAGGTTTTGGGGTGTTTTGTTACTTTAGCTTGACCTGGACTATTATTTCTACTATAGAAATTCAAAATACCAAGAAATATGGGAGGGGAGGGGGGGGACAGATTTTAAAAAGAGAAAGTGAGAAAGTAAGTCTCTCTAAGTGGGTGACTAAGCAGAAAACTGAATGAAGTGATAAAGTCAGCCATGTGAAGATGTGAGGATAAAATGCTCCAGGCATAGAGAACAGAAAGTGGAAAAAGCCTAAGAAGAAGTGGGCTTGGCAAGCAGGAGAAACAACATGGACAGTGTGCCTAGAGTACAGGAATCAAGAAGTAGGCAGGGGACAAGTCACACAGACTTACAGGCCATGGTGAGGGATTTGTATTTTATTCAAAATATATTAGAACTTCATCCACATGGGGTGAATTTTAGGCAGCAGAGAATATCAATCAAGACAGGTAGGTTAGGCTTTAGTAACAAAAAGAAAATCTCAGTGGCTTAAAACAATACAGATTTTTCTCATGATTGCACTGTGTCCATCATGGGCTGGGTAGGGAAGCTGCTCTCCGTAGTGACCATCTTTATCCTCACCCTAGGACCCAGGCTGGTGGAGTCACCACTGTCTGGAACATGCCAGTCTCTGCGGCAGTGGGAAGAGTAAATTCTGGAGGGTCTCGAATCAGCAAATTAAATCAGCTCCAACTCAGTAATGCAGGTGTCATTTTTGCTTACAACTTATTGGCCAGAACAAGCCACATGACCCCAACCACCCACAGGAAGGCAGGTAAGCGCAATTCTACCAGATATCCAAAGGGACAGGGGGGCAGTGTGGTTAGTGGGTAACACTAATGACTACCACAGGAGTGACTTGATATGATTTCTATTTACAAATATCACTTTGGCTATGATGTGGAGAATATATTGAGGCAAGAGCAGAAGCAAGACACCGGGTTAAGAAGCTATTGCGGCTATCCATGAAAGATATGCTGGTGGTACGGAGGGAGTCAGCACAGGCTGGAACCTCAGGCTGAGGCGAGGCAGCGGCGCAGAGGAACGGGCGCACCCTCCACGAATGCCCTGCGGCGGGGCGGCGGCAGAGGTCGGCGAGAGGGCTCCGGGCGCCGGGCGGGCACGCGGCCTCCTCTCCCGAGCTCCAGCGCCGCCAGCGCCGCGGACAGGCGGGTGCGGCCTGCGTGCGCGTGAGCGACGATGGGGACCCAGGGCCGCCCAGTCAAGAGCTACTGACTACCTACTCAGGTTCCCGCTGGCGGGCGACAGCGACGTGAGCAAGGGCGAGATCCTGCAGGACAGCGCGGCCGAGTCCCGTACTCCTACAGCAACTGAATCAGTGACTACGAGACGACCACCATCCTGCGGGAAGGCCGGCGGGTGAGGCTGGACCTCTAGGACCCGTTGGGCCAAGGCATGTTCAGCACCATCTTCAGGTCCTACTCTGGAGGCGCGGAGGGTATCCTCATCAACCGCTGGCTGTTAGACAGCATCGAGCTGTGGACCAAGGAGATCTATGAGCATGCGCCCAGGGTCCCCCGGATGCTGGTTGCCAACCCGCTGAGCCAGGCCTTCAAGTGGCAACTCTCCCGACTGCGCAGGCGCGCGCCTGCGCGCAGAACTGCATGCCCGAGGCCCGCGGGCCCTGCAACGTCCAAGTCGAGTCCCTCACCGAGCTGTCCCGCGTCGTGCTCTTGAGGGACAACATGGAAAAGATCTGGAGACTTAACAGAGTGTTCAGCTTGCAGGACCTCTGCAGCTGGCCCCTCGTCCCCTGCAGCCCTGGACACCTCATCGACAAGCGCCACTTCCGGTCACCATCAAGAGCCACCTCAGGTCCTGCTCAATGGCCAATGGCATGAACGCCGTCGTGATGCACGGGCGCTCCTACTCGCTGGCTAGCGGGGTCGGGGGCGGTGGCAGCGAGGCAACAGCCTCACGAGGTCCAAGTCCATTCCGCCTTTTCCCCTGGTCCCAGAACTGCTCACCGAGCAACTGCAAGATCTCCTAGCGGGGCAGCCGGGCGCTGCCCGGTCCAGACGGCTGTGAGAGGGCTGTTGGTTGGGGAACGCTCCTCGCCAGGCGCTGGGCCCGGCTGTGAGCAGAGAAGACTGTGGCCACACTTGCCTCCTGGGAAGCGTGGGGACGCACCTCGAGGGCTTGGTGCGCTCAGCCAGAATGAGCTCCACCGAAGGCGGAGGGCTGCGCTCCTGGTGCTGCGCAGGTCTTGGCGGAACAAGCCTCGGACCCTGCGGTGCGGCTGAGAAGCTGCCGGGAGGCGTTTTACCTGGCCCCAGGCGGCTGTCCCTGGGGACCTGGGAGGCCTGGCTCGCCTTTCCTATTTATATAGAATATGTTTCACTCCTTTTGTACATTTTCAAAGGGCCAGCAGGGAATCCTCGATGCAGCCAAGTGGGGAGCCCACGTCAACTGTAGGCACCAGCTTGGGAAGTTTGGAGAGGGAGGGGATTTAAGGGGAAGACGGGAAGGAATCCGCGGTCGAAGTTTGAATTCCCATGCACTTCACAGGGGGCTGTGGGAGCTGCGCAGGCGCCAGTGGGCACACACTGGGCAAGTGAATCCTTCGGAAACTTGGGGTAGCAATCTCGGACGCCTGGCTACAGGTACCGGCCTTTGTGAGCACGATGGTTTAAAAAAAAATGGTATCTCATTTTAAGGTTGAGCAAACACAACAGTGGTGATGGATTGGGAAACAGAAAGAAGTTTCAAGAGTGACTGCTAAGTTTTGGCCTGAGCACCTGGGTGAATTAAGGTGTTCATTGCTAGGTAGAATGTTAATTATAAGAGTTGGGTTAGAGATGGTGGTAGCAAGAGGCTTACTTTTAACAACAGGTTAATGTTCAGTGCCTAGGTTTACCAGACTGAAGCCCAGGGGAAAGGTTGAGGAGCCATCGCCTTAGAGATGATATGGATATCTGAGAAATCACCATGAGACCATCTAAGAAATGAGTTTTATAGAGAAGATAAGAGGACAAAGGACTGAACGCTGGGACACTCCAACCTTTAGAGCTCAGGATCTGGAGGGGTCAGAAATGAGGCTGAGAAGAAACAGTGAAGGAAAAGGAAAGTCGGAATAGTATGGCGGTTCCAAAAGCTAAATTAAGAAGTGTTTTGCAAGGAAGGAATGAGTGACCAACTTTAGCAAATGCTGCAAAGAGATGAAGATAGTGGCCAGATGGACCTCAACAACAAGCTAAACTCAACGATTGGACAGGATTGAGAAGAGACTAGATAGTGAAGGAATGGAGACGGTGACTACAGGCAAGAACTTGGAGTTTTGCTGTAAAAAGACATAGAGAAATTGGGTACATACAGGGGGTAATGTGGGTAAAAGTATGTTTTGATTATTATCCTTTAATATCAGAGACTAACAGTGTATTTGTATTATGATGGGAAATTGGTGAGGCAGAGAAGATGTGGAGTAACCACTGGAGCAAATTCCCTCAGAGGGAGAGAGGAATTAGGACACAATGAATGCAGACTCACTTTGAAAAGTTTAATGTGCTAATTCAGGGAAGTTCTATTAGTAGGTGTAAACTATGCCCTCTAGAAAGAAAAACTCAGCTCTGACTTTAAATTGTCAGTGATAAACTCTGAGAAAAAAACATAGAAGTGCATTAAAAAATTCTAAGAGATGACTTCAAACAATCCTAAACTTTCTACAGCTTGAGGCGTAGCATCAACACTGTATAATTTAGATTGGGAGGTCCAGCTGATTTAGTGACCCTAAAATCACACCAAAAGAATACAAACTTCATTGTTAATGTCCTTGTAAGATTCTCCTGCCTGGTTCAAATTAAAAACTCTCCCAAGAGTTCCCTCAGTTACAAAACAAAGAAATATGCTCTAATCAATATGTGTAATTATGCATATTATAGTGTGAAGATGATCCGCTTGTCTCTTGGAAATTTATGGTAACCACATTTTAATGGTGCTCTCCTGGGGTTTCAACACAGTCTCTGGTTCCTGGGCTGTTTTTCTCCTCCCAATATCTACAATACTATATAAAGGGGATTGTACTCACCCCCCATTTTACTCTCTACCCTACTGCTCCAGGGTATCAGCTGTCACCAGTCCTGCTAGGTTAGGGCCTCACCCTTATGAACTTATTTAACCTTAATTACCTTATTAAAGACCTTATCTCCAAATACAGTTAAAATGGGGATTAGGGCTTCAACATATGAATTTTAGGGGCACACAATTCATTCCATAGCAATCATCTTTCTAATAAATGTGATGGCAATTCTGGCTTTACTTGAATAATGTGCTTTATTTCATATTTTTGAAAACTCCATCCTTACAAAAATTCTTATTAATCCCTCTCAGTTTCCGTGACACTACCCTTTCTTGATTCTGCCTATTCCACTTATTTTATTGGTCACTCCTACTCAGTTTCCATCCAAATTTCTCTTCCCACACATTCCCCTAATTGTTGTTAATCTCTAGGCTTGGTCCTAAGGCCTCTTCTTATCTCACTTAAAATGATTTCACTAAGGGATATTAATCATGCCATAGCTCAAACATGATATGCCTACTTCTGACACAATTTTTTTTTAATTTTATTTATTTTTTCCCCCAAAGCCCCAGTAGATAGTTGTATGTCATAGCTGCACATCCCTCTAGTTACTGTATGTGGGAGGCGGCCTCAGCATGGCCGGAGAAGCAGTGCGTCGGTGCGTGCCTGGGATCCGAACCCAGGCCGCCAGCAGCGGAGCACACGCACTTAACCACTAAGCCATGGGGCCGGCCCCTGACACACTTTTATAACCCTAGTCCAGACCCTTTCTTGAGCCTCAGAATTATGTGTGTTCACTTTCTACTGAACATCCTGGAATCTATTGAACATCTCTGACTAGGATAGACACAAAAGCCCAAACAGCAGTAGGTGCTAAATACATATTTGTTGAGTTCATTCAGTTCACCCACTCATTCATTCAAAAATATTCATCGATTACCTTCTAAATAGCAGACATTGTTGTAGGTGCTTGGAATACATCAGTGAACAGAAAAGGGCAAGGTCCTTGTCCTCAAGGAGCTTCCATCATAGTAGATTACAGACAATGGTTAATAAACATACTAAATAAATTAATTATACAGTATGATGGAAGGTGTTAAGTACTAAGATTAAAGAAAATGTAGACCAAGGTAAAAGGGATCAGGGATAGGTCAAGGGGCAGTTTGAAGGATTATATTAGAAGGTCAGGGGAATCTCATTGAGAAAGGGAGATTTAAACAAAGGTTTGAAGGAGGTGAGTGAATAAATACAGTTGTACCACAGTCATCTCAAGTATAATAAGTCTAAATTCTCCCTTCAACAAGTCTCTTACCTGGAATTCCTGATGTGATTTCCACTCATTTTTCTACTAGGATGACCATGTAAATTTATCTGCCAAACTGGGACACACTGGAGAATAAAAGGATGGTACTACAGGCGTTAACCAGACAGCCCTAGACAAACTTGGATGTGTGGATGAGTGAGTGACCAGCTGTCACCCCAGTCAAAAACCTGTCAGTCATCCTTTCTTCCTATCCCTCATCCTTCTTTTCCCCCCATCTTCTCCCAATAGATCACTGAGTCCTTTTATATTACCTCCAGAGTATTTCTTTTTCTCCATTACTACTACTGTTGTCTTAATTCAAGATCTCAGGATCTCTGACTAGGATAGACACATGAGCTCAAAAAAGTTCCCTCTGTCTCTCCGTCTGTTCCTCCTCAAATCCTTTCCCTATACCTCAAACAAATCTTAAACACTCAAATCTAATCCTAACACTCTCATTTAAAATATGCTTCAGGAGAAAGAGGGGAGTGAAGGGTTTGAGTACAGAGTACATACAGAGGCTGACAAGAGTCCCTGCTGGTTCCAGGCACCCTTCTCTGTCACCCATCACCTACTCGTGATGGGGGTGTAGGCCAACCCCCCTGTGAGTTCCTGCTGCAATCTAGCCCCACCAAATGCTTCTCTGGAAGGTAAGAACGTGGGGGAATCAGCTAGTTTATCTTGAAATCCACAGTTTCTGCAATTTCAAGTCTAAAACTCAGTGCCTCACAAAGATTAAATGCCTATTATTGTCCTCAAGATGTGGGAAATTAAAAATATATCAGATCTCTCTATATTTCCTATTTCAGTCCAAATGAATCCAATTAGGTTTCACTGCAAACTATAAAATACTCTAGGCCTATTTCCTCTTTAAATTGATTATAAATGTTGATGCTCTTAAGTATAAGTGCAAATTAATCTAGGGAATTCCATGAAATTTTATTTCTTAATTAAGCAATTTAAACTAAATTACTTAACTGAAATGACTACGCTGGCTCCTAAGATTGTTCAAGGTCAGACAAATGTAATCAAATGTAACATAGTGCTTTTTCACTCGGTATAAACCTTTTCATCAAACTCATGTCACTTCTCTGGACTTGATAGCGAGGAGAGGTGCACTCTTGAGCCAGGTGGTCTCTAGAGACTGGGACCAAGATTATAGGAGGTAAGACTGGATTGTGACACTCAGGCCAATTGGAGGAGTTTCTGGAAAACAGAAATGTGGTTTCCATCAAACTGAGAAAGGAACTGGGGCTTAGATTGTCCAGAAATTAAACTTTCTACTGATATACATCTGGCAATGCTCCAGTGAGTGCAATCCATTTGGCCAGCCAGATGGACTAGTCCTGGCAGCTTTTCAGTCTCATGCACAAAGCATTTTAGCCCAGGGAAGAGAAAAATCCCCAAACAAAAATATAAATAGAGAAGACTCCAGCATTGTGGCTAAACAACAGGGAAGACTTGTAGTATTACAAATGAGGTTTCCACAACACTGTCTGTGCATTTCAGACATTCCAACTGTTACCTTTTTTTCTTTATTTTTAACAGCTTATTTATCATGGATGAAGGATGAGATTACTTATCTGAGGCTCCATGCTTTGGAAACCTTTATAATGCTCAGTTACTCTCTCCTGGAGGAAAGAAGGCAATTTCTAGCCACTTTCTGAAAAAACATACTAAGTAATAGTGACGAAGAACATTGATAAGAATCTAAACTGAAAGAGATCAATTGAAAATGCAAACTTTTATATTGTCTACTATCAAAAAGGCTCAGGCTAAAAGGATGGACTCACCAAAGAGATTATTTTTTTCTCATTTAGGAAGACTTTACCTTTTCTTACTTTCTAACACCATGAGTCCAATTCAAGTCCCCCGTTAATTTGAATGAGAATTATCTTCTGTCAATCAAACTGTGCATCTGAGTTGAAGTCCATTGATCATCCTTCACCTGAACTGCCATGGCTACTCAATAATCATGGCCCATTTCCTATTCCTGAAGTCAAATGCTTAGATGAGGGCATGACATCCACTGAGCAGTCTAAGCATGTTTCCTTCTTCCTTGCCCACAGTTTGCTGAGGGAGGAATAGAGAAAAATCCATTCTAAGCAGCCATCCCAATCTATGCCTTTCGTAATTATGGACTTCTGAAATTACTCTAAATATATATTTTAACTCACTAATCAATAGGTTATTGGGGGAATTGAAGGGTGTGAAGTAAATGAAAAAATGTTAATGTCTTTTACTTATTGAACTTCTTCATCAAACACATTTTTTTGTCTTTAGGTATATACATTCAGCTAAAGCTTAAAAAATGGCCCTTCCTCCCTTTCTTTTTCCCCCTCCTCCCTCTAGGAAAGATTTTCTTAGCTTCCATTCTGTGCCAGGTACCACTGGAGAATTTGTGTGAATTATCACTAAAATAAAGCATTTCTGGTGAATTCCAATTATTATATACAAATTGCCTGCATTTCCGTTAGTTCATCTTCAAGTTTCCTCCATTATTTGCATCTTGGTGAGATGTCAAGTTCCAGATCAAATATCACAAATAAAAGCTCCTATGTGGAATATTTTCCAATTTGGGGTGTTGTTTTTTGTGGTATTTAAGCCATATTTAGTCTGGCTTTTTTGGAAGACTAATTCCTTAACCCAATCTCAACTCTTCATTCAGAAATATTGGGAATTTTCTTCTTTTATTTCCAGTGAAGAGTAATATGATTATCTGTCCTTTTATACCAGCTGCCTTTTCAGAATCAACCCATTCATTCATGTTTTTCTGTCACTTCTGCACCCACTCCTTTGTCACCATTGGCTTAAGTTCCTGATAAAATCCTCAGAATCATGGCATACTATAGTCTTTTTGAAGGGTCATTACTTTCAATATATTTTCCACCATGATATGAGCTTTTTATCTTTGTCATCTTGCTCTTTTTATTGTTTCTGTGAAACAAATTCAGAGTACTAGGACTGGAATTCTTCAGGTTCAGGCCTTGGCAAATATCCCTTAGCAGATGTTTTCAGAGACACAAGGAAGCTTGGTGTCATCAAGCCCTCAGCACCTTTGCAAAGTGGGCATAGTTTGACCTTATCCCATTATCTGGTACTTTCCTTTCTCAAAGGCCTTGTGCCATTATTCATCCTTTTGCTGGCCAAAGAAAGAGCCAATTTAAAAAGTCAATTTAATTGCAGTACAATTTATGTGTAATTCGATGCACCCATTTTAAGTGTACGGTTCAATGCATTTTGACAAATGTATGCACTTGTGTAACCACTACCAGTATCAAGACATAGAACATTTTCATCACCCCCAAAAGTTCTCCATGTCTCTTAAGGTTAATCCCCCACCCACTCTACCTCCTGACCCCAGGCCACCATTAATCTGCTCTCTGTCACTATAGTTTGGCAACAAAACTACAGTTTTAGAATACTATACAAACTGAATCACATACTATATGTTCTTTTGTGTCTGGCTTCTTTCACTCATAATGTTTTGTTTTTTTAAGATATATTCTCTTAGCGACTTTCAAATATACAATACAGTATTATTAATTATAGTCACCATGTGTACATTACATCCATGAGATTTATTTATTTTATAAAGTTTCACTCGTGATGTATTTAAGATTCATCCATGTTGTTGCATGTATTGGTAGTTCGTTTCATTTTAGCAGAAATGAAATTCTATTTTATGGATATGCCACAATTTTTTTATACATTCATCTGTTAATAGACATATGGATTGTTTCCATTTTTTGATTTTGCTATTTGAGTAAAGCTGCTATGAACTTAACCTTAAACTTTGTGTAGATATGGGCTCTTTTGCAAGAAGAAATATAAAAGAAATATTCAAGGGCCATAAGTTCAGATGCCAAAGGGAAGAGGCAGGTAATATAAACGAATGAAGCAGGCTAAGTGTAAGATAAAAAGGGGTGATGAGGACTGTAGCAATTTACCACAGATCCAGTTTTTAACTCTTACTTTATGAAATAATGTTAAGAAAATTGAAATGATAATGCACTGCAACATCAAAAGAAAACTACTGTAGGTTAACTCATTCCTTGGATCAGGTAACAAACAGCTCTTTTCAGATTTTTTCCTTCCCACAAGCTAAAGTATCATTAAGAACGCATCATTAAGGGGGCTGGCCCGGTGGCAGAGTGGTTAAGTTGTCCACTCTGCTGCAGCATCCCGAGGGTTCGCAGGTTCAGATCCCGGGTGCGCACTGATGCACCGTTTGTCAAGCCATGCTGTGGAGGCATCCCATACAAAGTAGAGGAAGATGGGCAAAGATGTTAGCCCAGGGCCAATCTTTCTTGGCAAAAAGAGAAGGATTGGTATCAGATGTTAGCTCAGGGCTGATCCTCCTCACACACAAAAAAAAGAATGTGTCACAAAAAAAAAAAAAGAATGTGTCATTAAGAAAACAAATAGTTTTAGACGGTCTTGGGTTTGAATTCATGGTCCATACCTACTAACTGGGTGATCTTAAGCAAATTTCTCTATGTTTATGAACCTTCATTTTTTTATTATCAAAATGGAGATAATAATATTATCCATTTCATAGCATGGAGGTAAAGCATAAAATAAAGTATATGTGGAATTAGTCTAAACAGTATTTCTCTCACTTTGGCATAAGCTACAATTTGATTACGTGTCTTCCACATGTCAGGCACATTACTCTCATTATCTTATTTTGTTAAATTCTCATCTCATTAGCTAGACAAGAAACTGAGGCTGAGACAGGCTGAAAGCCATGTGATCAAAGCAGAAAACGAGAGTCACTAGCTCTGGCTGGAATTTGCCAGGCGTCCTCACAGCATGAGCCAACAGCATAACGATTTTCATTGACTTTAGATGTATTTCTGCATTTGCAAAAGGCTGGGGCACATTTGAAGGGAAGCTTACTTCTTTGCAACCATTACAGCTTCTGCCATGCATCCATAACTTACAGGTCTGATGTGCTCATAAAAAGCTGGAGGCCAATCTGAGAACTTTTCTTTGGCCAACTCTAATCACATTGTCAAACATGTGTCTCCTTCCCTTGACTATGAGCTCCATCGACCTGGCAAAATGCCCAGCAGATAGTAAGAAGAAATTATTTTATGGAGCACAACTTGAACATAGTTTTCCTCACATCAAGCTCAGGAACCAGAATCTTTAGATGAAGAACATGTGTTCACTTCTTAATTCCATTATGTATATTGCTATAATCTTTACAACATCTTGAGTAACTGAAACAACCACTTGGGTGGTCTCAGTTGGCCTCATGACCAACTATGTGTCTCTCTTGGTATAATATTGAGTCACTTATTTTCAAAATGATGTCACTCTCCCTCACTGGATCCCTATTGTTTCTTTGCTTATAAAAGGAGGATGTGCCCTAGATGGTCATAAGATCCTTTACAGCTTTAAATTCTCTATAATTCAAATAATAACCACTGGTTACTCTCTCAGTTCCAATAATTTTCAAGCGACCTGGCATTTTTCTGCGATCAGGTTCCTATAGAGCAGTGGCTCTCAGGACCAGCAGCATCAGCAACAACTAGTACACTTAGTTTGAGAACCACCCCTGTTGAAAAAGAGAACATCACCCTTCTCCCTTTAGTCTGAGTCTTTCCTCAAACATCAACACTGGCTCCAACTCCACAGCAGCTGCCAGCTAACCCTCCCGGCATTCTGCAGAGACTCCTAGAGTGCCTGCAGAGTTGTTGGAGGGGTTCATCGAGAGGATATGACCACTGGTTAATCTGTGAGCTGGACCCAGGCAATCAGAGGCTCCTTACCCCCTCCCTTGTCCCTGGAACGTACATTCTACCCACCGTTCCCATAGTGGAAACCATTTCAAGGACACAGCCTTGAGAGAGCAATGTGTTGTTAAGACCATCTGGACAGTGTCGGGGGAAGAGTGAGAATCACCCTCTGGCGTTTCCCTTAAGGTTCTTCTGGCTGGTCAAATAATCAACAAGACAGGTTAGCAGGAGAAAATAATACCAAGTTTAATAACATGTATACATGGGAGAAAGCAGGGACACTGCGTTTCTCAACACAATAGCAGAAATTCTCGTCTTAAATATCATTTTCAGCCAATGACAAAGGAGGATTTTGGGGGTGGGGGGGGTCAGTTACAGGAGATTATCACTAAAGCACAGTAAACAAGAGTAAGGTTTATTATATGGCCCCAAGGCCTCATCTTCTACATTGATAAGTCACTAGAGATGAGCTCATCCCCCTCTCTTCTCTAAACAGAGAGGGAGATACCTTTATAAATGGAGATTTTCTTTATAAATGTAAATGATTGTCTGGCAACTCTTCGGCAGGGTCATCCAGAGAATGTGGCCAGAGAGACAGAACTTCTGATAAGAGGGGCTTGTTGGTGCCTTTCCTGTTGTAACATTTACCCTATGTTATCTTTACAGCCATCATGATAGATCTGTTCCAGGAAGGAGCCACCATGTCAAATTCTTTAGGCAGTTAGTGAGGGAGGTCAAATGTCCTCAGAGAAAACAACCAAGGTAAAGAGATAGATTTCAGGGTGGCCAAATCTTGATCTCCCACAACAGTATATGTGACTGAACTCAGTAAAGGCCTCTATATAAACTTTTAAATACTGGTGGGTAGATACAGAGATCTACTCATCTTGCAGCCAATCAAGACAAGCTTCATGTGTAAGTTCCCTTGCTTATTAAACCTGCCACCTACCAATCTGGAGTGGTTTAACTCTTTCTTTGGTCTCTCCCTGCCCTCTGTGTACAGGGGCCAGTTTTAGATTTCACCCAGGGAAATCTGGGGTTATGAACCAACAGGAGTTCTTCAGATTCTACTCCTCCTGCCCTTACGACCCAACATAACATCTTTGTTGGCCTCATTAATGAACTATGAGGATAATTTCACTCCCCAAGAAACACATGACATCTTTCCAAGATTAAGTGTCAGTTTATATGCAAAGGCTATTGAATGGCTTCTGCCTGGTCGAGGGGAGGAAGGAGAGAAGGTGTTTGGGGGGGATATGTATGTGTGTGTGTGTGTGTGTGGTTGGGGATTGAATCAGGGACTAGGAGTCAGGAAAAGCTTCTGCCTGTGCATCACATTCATGGAGGAGCTTGAATTTAGAATTCTGATATAATTTCTAAATTAGTTTATGTGTAAACTCATAAAGGTACACTTGAAAGATAGCCATCATTTCATTTCTGTCCTATATCTGGATCATACTTCCTGTGGTATATTGTGAATTATTTAAAAAATAAATGCTGTCCTTACCTCATAGACAACATAATTATATCACATTGGGCTTTCATAAAAGTATTTAATTTATTAATCTATTAAATTCTTTGTCCCTATGTTTGCGATTATTCATGATAAAAGACTAATAGCCTCAATATATCAGCTTGCCTTGGCCTCTCTCCCTTATAACAAACTCTGGGAAGATACTCAGCGTCTAGATAAGCAGGTATGAGGATCCAACATTAGGACCTAAATGGATACAATGCAACCTATTCTAAGTTCTCCTTAAAATTGAACTCCATGAAGTATTCAAGGTACTTCCTAATTTCATGTCTTATCTAATTTATGTCAAAAGTCAACAAATATTTATCACGTGCTTACTATGTGCCAGACACTGTATTAATACTGAGGAAACAAAGATGAAAAAGCCCATATTCTCCAAGTGCTCACAGCCTACCAAGGGAAAAGACTTGAATCATGGGTACAATTCATTGTAATATACACCGTAAGAGAAGTATGTACAGGATACATTTTAATTGGGGAGAAGAGAAAGTGTTCTGGGGAAGACACCCCAAATAATGGCTATGAACGTCCCATACTACTTTCCAGCACAGGAACAACTGGGGCAGAGGCTACAGTGTCTGAAATAAGAGGGCGGTGGTAAAGAGCCATAGCAGCCGGCTGGGTTTGGCTGCAGGCTAGCAGTGGGAGCCCCACCTCCAGCTCTCATAGTTTCTAGAATCCCTAAATCTCTCACTGCCTCCAACACTCAGTCTATATTTGTTGAGAGCTTTATACCTAAGAAAACCCCGGGTACTGAAGACAGGGACCTGCTCGGTTCCTCCCACTAGGTCTGCCCGGGGCACCCAGAAGCTGGCAAAGCGGCTACTAAACATCCGGGCAGCGCAGGCCGCCACCAGCCTCCAAGTTTTCCACCCTGGAAAGTATAGAAGACAGAAACGATTTTAAAAAAGAAGAAGAAGGAAAAAACAGTTCTGTGTTAGTGCAAACAGATCCGTGTATCAGCAGAGAGTTATCAAGGTTAATGAGAAAAATTATCTCATCAGAACAACCCCCGGACGGAGGCGCGCGCGCCTGAGATGCCGCCTCTCTAATCTGGGAGCGCAGAGCCTCCCCGTGCAATGCGATCCATCAAAGTCACTTCCTCCGCCTTCCCGCCTTCCCCGGGGAGCAGAGCCCCCCTCCTGCCACTGGGAAGGAAACCAATCGCGGGGAGGGTCAGCGCAGGTGGGCAGCGGGCACAAGGGGAACGCCCGGTGCGCCCAAAAGTGGACAAGGGAGCAGGAAGCCGCACCCCAAACTTCCTTCTGCCTATGAGGAAGCCAAGAACCCAGGATGCCCAAGTAGGTGCCAGGCGAGGTAGGGAAACATGCTCCCTCCACACACACACACATACACACAAGCATACATGCCACACATTGCACACACATACCACTACAACACAGACACACAACATGGACATACACACAAATACACATACACAGTCACACCCATGCACACACCATGTATGAACACACCACACACGTACACACACTCACACACAGCCATGCTGTGTATCCTGCTGTCATTTGTTTTCAATCTTTCATCCTTTATGGGAAATAACAACTGTTCAGCCAGATGCATTTTCATAAACACTTGTCCTTAGTTCCTTTGGCAGGAGCCTGGAATCTCCAACTGCTGCCAATCCTGTGGGTAGATAATTTTTTGTTTTGTTTTGTTGCATTTATTGTGGTGCTGTTGATTTAGTTTTGCTTTGTTCTGGGGAAGGCAGGAGTCAGCAGAGAAGTAGCAAGGAAACCACAACTTTTGCAAGTGGTTCATCCTACATGCAGCACAGTTTGTCAGAGCACGGGCCCACCCACGGTTCCACTCACTGCCCACTTCAGGGGCAGGGTTCAGGTTACTATGGCCTTACCTACCTATGTGGATGACAAGCCTACCACCAGCAGCAGACACTACTCTTTGATCAGACCCTCTTCTCTTGGCCACACCTCCACAATTCCTTAAATTTCTACACTTTCCTCAAGCCCCACCTGCTGTGGGAAGCTTGTAGTCTTCACTGATCTTCCCTCTCTTCAGGCATTCTGTACTAAAGTTACAGTAACTTTAGTACTCTGTAAAGCCCAGTTTAGCCCATAATTTATATCAACTTGTATTCTCACTAGATTTCAAGGATGCCAGTCTTGACTTCTCTAGCCAGCTTGTAAGTGACTGGAGGGCATGATCAGTGTTTCGAGCATTCTGGCATGTTCCCTCAGCTCCTGGCAAAATTCGGGTAGCTGGTCTGTGATTCTTATCTTAAGGCATGGCCAGTAGGTTTCATATTCGTTATATTTCCTTCTTTGACAGAGGCTTCATTGGAGAAACTACCTATTTTTCTAGATGTTCTCTGTTTCCATGCATTGCTAAGAACTTTTAAAGATGGTCCAGATTTACAAATGGTTCTGCAAGCACAGAACATTCTTTGACATAATTGTCAATATTCTACAGTGGTGAATCCCTTGGGAATGGGGAGGCAGAGGGGAAGTCTCAGAAACCAGCCAACGCCATTTGATGACAAAGATGCTCTCCTCATGTTAGGAAGGTAGAGACACAGTTTCTAGGCAACTCACTGAATTTAAACAACTCCCCCAAAATCCTATACAAATTGTTTGGTGTGATCAAAATATAGAGCAATTTATCCATTCATCAGATATGTATTGACTGCCTATTAGCTATGTTCTAGATAGACTCTGAGCAGGGCACTGGAGCTATTACTCTGAGCATGGCACTGGAGCTATTACTCTGAACAAGATAATTATGAGACTTGTACTCTAGAATTGCAAATGGTGACCAACCCCATGAAGGAAATGGAAAGTTGTGATGACAAAGAGGGAGCTGGAGGGTGGTAATGGGGGCAGATGAACTGAAGGGAGTGGAGGCAGGTGTAGTGAAAACTAATTTAGATAGAGTAACCGGAGAAGGTGAGGACATTTAAAGTAAGACCTAAAGGGGGAGAAGGAGGCAGACTTCAGAGAGTAGGGAAAGAGGTAGTTTGTCAAGTGGAACACGTGGTTTTGTTCAGCTCTATAGCCCCTTGTTATTCAGGGCAGCAGCCTAAACAATGAGAGTGCCAGGTCACAATTATAATAGCTAATTAGCAGTTACTGTTCATCCACAAAATGCCATCCTTTCAATATCGCTCCAGAAAAGCTTATTGCAAATGAGGAAATTGAGACTCAGAAAGGTAAAGAGAAGGAGTGGAGATCCAATCTGGGTCTAATGGACTCCGGAGTGTGTGCCTCCTCCCCCTTGCTAATTGTAGGTAAGAGAGTGAGCATGGCTTAGAGCCACCTAACTCCAGGATCTGAAAAACTGTTCAGAGTGTGTCCTACTGAAAGTGCATCTGTAAATTAAATCTTAAGTAAATCACAACTGTTTACTTGTAAAAATCAAAGATATACCATAAAGTACATTTAGCAGTAGAGAAGAGTCAAACAATTAAGCAAATAATCCAAAAAGGTCAAGAATGGCTGTCTTGAAGCTTCCTGCTATATATAGTGTTAACATTCACTGATCTCTGACTGGATAGACAATAGACAACTATTATTGGCTCCAATTTTTCTTTCTTTCATTCCACAGATTTTTTTTTTGAGCACCTGTTATATGCCAGACACCATGGGAGTAGCTCAGGATACAGATAAATACCACGTTGCTGTCCTAGAATTTGCATGCAATACTTTGGAGAACAAAGAGAAGAGACAATTATAATACACTATGGGAAGTGCTATGATAGAGGTCACCTAAGGGGCATCTAAGGCAGATTGAGAGGAGGTGGTGTTAAGAGGACATCAGCAAATGCTCCTTTAAGGAGGTTATTTCTGAGCTGAGTCCCTGAAATCTTAGTAGGAGTTAATCAGGTGAAGGCTATAATCCAAAAGAGATAGCAGGGAACATTATGGGAACTTCCAAGTAGCTGTTGTGTCCAGCTCTAGAGTGTGGGCCATGAGGGTAAACCAAGGTTGAAATCTAACCAGAGACCAGACTATGAAGAGCCTCTATACCATGATAAAAAGTTAAGACCTTACTCTGAGATCTACAGGAAGCCACTGTCTGTGAAAATGTAAACAGAGGAATGGCATTGTTTTTAGAGTAATCTCTCTGACAGATGTGTGGAGAATGAATTAGAGAGGCCAGACCAGAGGCAGAGTAGGGTGAGATCCCTGCTGTGTGCCAGGCACTGTCTTAGTCACTGGGGATCTGACTATGAACAAGGCAAACATGGAGCCAATAGGCTAGTGAGAAAGACACAAAATTTCACTGACAGATCTCATTTAATATTCACCACCGAGAACTTCAGATGGGCCCTTTGTGCTGCCCAGACATCATGCTTTATGTCCACTCACTCCTCCACTCCCCTAGATACTATTTCATCACTTCTCTTCCCTCAAACCACTACTTCCTCCCAGAACCTCAGACTTAGTTGTTGACCCTGCTGCCTACTTCACTGAGAAAGTGGAAGCAGCAGAAGAAAACCCCCATAGACTCTAAACACTACATCTACCCACCTTCAGTGCCTGCACATCCTGACACACGCTGCATGGCACCAGGTGAGCTCGCTGTGCTCCCATCTAAAGCCAGTCTCTCCTATTTCCTAGACCCCATTACATCTCAACTATTCAAAGCAATTCTCCTCTGCTCTCCCGAGACAGTTTTCTTCATCCATGAATCATTCCCATCAGCAAACAATATGCTGTTGAAACCGGTGGCCAAATAGCCATTAATAGCCATGACTATTTTTATAAGTCATGTGGATAAGCAATATATTATCAGACTCCCACTAGATTCCTTATGGATAACATCTCTGACACTTGGGTCACCATGGTAATGGGGGCTTAAGTTGTTATTCAGGAACTGAGAGTCAACCCCTTGTCTAGTTCAGGACAAGTTAAGACCACCAACTTATCAACCTGGCCTGTGTGAATGCCCAGTAGGTGACCCTTTGATGTCAAGGGGTCAAAAACTCCACCCTCAGGTCATACTAATGCCACCATCTTGTGAATATGCATCCTATGAAGAGCCACTAAGCTTGACTACGCTTGCACAGAGCATCAATTACTTCACTTTTCCATACCTCCAATTATCTATCCCACACTTCAGACCACCCTGCCCCTTTATCCCATAAATATCCATAATATCCATTTTTGGAGAGGGGGATTTGAGACTTGTTCTCTCATCTCCTCGCTTGGCTGCCTTGTGAATAAACCCTTTCTCTGCTGCAAACTCCTCATCTTGGTGATTGGCATACTGTGCAGTGGGCTAAATGAGCCTGGTTTGGTAACACTGTCACTCTTCTCATCTTAAAATCCTTCTCTTGACCCACTTTCCCCACCAACTACTGCCTTATTTCTCTGCTCCTGTTCATATCAAATCTTAGAAGAGTTGTCTATATTCATTGTTCCAATTCCTCTCCTCCCAATTTCTTTCTGTAAACCTACTACAATTGGGCTTTAAACCTCACCACTTCACAGAAATTGTTTTGCTAAATCCAGTGGTCAATTCTCAGTCTTTATCTTAAGTGATATATTGGTAATGATGCAGCTGCATAAATCCTTTTCTTAGATATTCTTTCTTGACCTTGCTTCCAGGGCAAACGTTTTCTTGATTTTCTCTCTACCTCACTTTTCGTTCTCTTTTGCTGATTCCACCTCTTCTCCCCAACTCTTTATGTTAGAGTGCCCTGGGATGCTGCCCTTGATCCTCTTCTCTTCTCTCTTTATACTCATGCCATCTATATGCTGACACCTCACTAGTATATATACATAAATCTAAGCCCATTCCTCCACACTTTAGGTTTACTTATGCATCTGCCTTCTCAAGACCTCCACTAGGACATCTAATAGACACTTAAATTTAACATGTCCAAAACGGAACTTATCCCGCAAAGCCTGCTCCATTGGCAGTCTTCTCCATCTCAGATGATAGCGTCTCCATTTTTCTAGTTGCTCAGGCCAAAAATCTTGAGGACCACCTGGCTTCCCTCTGTCTTTCACATTTCACATCCAATCCGTAAGCAAATCCTATAGCTCTACTTTCACACCCCACATCCAATCCATAAGCAAATTTTATATCCATCACCATATGGCTAGAATCCTATTACTTCTGGCCACCTTCACTGCTACCACTTGATGAGAGCCATCATTTTCTATTTCAAAAGCCTCCTAACAGATCTCTCTGCTTTTACTCTTACTCTTTAAAAAAATCTGTATTCACCACTAGAACAATTGTCTTGACATTTATCACTCTTTGCTCAAACCCTGAGTAACAGCCAAGGTACCTAAAGTACCTAAAATATACTACATAACTTGTCCTCTCTCTCACCTCTCTGACCTCACCTACTTTCTCTCCTTCACTCACTGCTCAGCCATTCTGACCTCCTATCTGATCGGTCCTGTGATATTGTGATTTATAATAAATATATATTTAGTCTTTGGTCCTGGTTCTGGCACAGAGCTCCTAAAACTGTTGGAATTTCCTAAGTGATGAGAGCTATAAAAGTGTCTTTTATTATATGAATGAGGTGACTTTTGGAATGTACCTAAGCATGGGAGCTGGTTGCCAGGAGAGCCATTCATGTGATTAGAGGGTTGGAACTTCCAGTCCCACCCCCTTGACCTCTGGGGAAGGGAGAAGGGCTGGACTTTGAGATCAATTACCAATAGCCAATGATTTAATCATTGTGCCTAGGTAATGAAGCCTCCATAAAAACCTAAAAAGGACTGGGTTTGGGGAGCTTCCTGGTTGGTGAACAGATGGAGATTCAGGGAGAGGGGTATGCTCAGAGAGAGCATGGAAGCTCTGTGCCCTTTCCCCATATCTTGCCCTGTGCCACTCTTCCATCTGGCTGTTCCTGAGTTATATCTTTTCATAATAAACCAGTGATCTAGTAAGTAAAATGTTCATCTGAGTTCTGTAAGCTGCTCTAGCAAATTAATCAAACTCAAGGAAGGGATCACTGGAACCTCCAATCTATAGCCAGTGGGTCAGAAGCACAGGTGACAACCTGGACTTGTGATTGGCATCTGAAGTGGGAGGGGGGGCAGTCTTGTAGGACTGAGCCCTTAACCTGTGAGATCTGATACTGTCTTCAGGTAGATAGTGTCATCATTGAGTTGAATTGTAGGACACCCCTCTGGTCTCTGAATATTGCTTGGTAGTGGGGGAAATCCTACACACACACACACACACACACACACACACACACACATTGGAATTGGTGACCAGCACCTTTAGTCCTCAAATTCTTCAGACTCACTTCCTCTTAAGGGTTTTTGTATTGATTGTTTCCTCTTCTGATAACGTTTTTCCTTTAGGTATCCCCATATATTCCTCTAGATACACTCTCAACTCATTTAAGTTTTTGCCAAAATGGAACGTTTTTTATAAGGTGTACCTTAAGCACCCTATTTTAAATAGCAACCCCTTACCCCACAAGCATTCTTGATCTCCCATACCCTGTTTTATTCTGTAGCACTTACCACCTTTTACTTTACCATATAATAATGTACTTATTTATTATATTTTATATTTGTATTGTTCTCTGACCACTAGAAGGTAGGCGCCTTAAGAGCAAATCTTCGTACATTTTGTTCCATTATGCATCACATGTACCTAGAACAGTCTGTCATATAATAGGCATTTAATGAATATTTGCTGAGTGAATGAATAGCAATATGTTAAGAAGGAACTGAAGGATGTGCCTAAAATGAGACAATGTGTATGGAAAGAAGAGAAGAGATACAGGAGATTAAGAAGGTAAAATTAAAGAATCTCTTTGATCGAATTCAGGGATAGAAAAAAGGTGTAAAGAATGATTCCCAGACTTTAGGTTTGAGTATCTCTATGGAGGGTGGTGCCGTTCAATGAGATAAGAAGAGGGAATTCAATTTGGTACCTGGATGTGGGACACCAATGTAGAAAGATTTATTTGTCAAGATTTTTTTATTGAGATATAATGCAGATACTATATTGACTGTTTGAAAGTGTACAATCAATAGTTTTTCATATATTTACAAAGTTATGTAACCATTACCACTACCTAACTCCAGAACATTTTTATTGTCTCACAAAGAAACCTCATACCCATTAACAGTCACTCCCCATTCTTCCCTACACTGAGCCCCTGGAAAACAACTAATGCACTTTCTGTCTCCATGAATTTGGCTTCTGTGGACAGTTAATGTAAATAGAATCATGTATTATGTAGCCTTTGTGTCTGGCTTCTTTCACTTAGCATAATGTTTTCAAGGTTCATCCCTACTGCAGCATATATCAGTACTTCATTACTTTTTATGACTGAGTAATAGCCCATTGTCTGGATATGCCACATTTTGTTTATCCATTCATTCATCAGTTGATGCACATTTGTTGACTATTATGAAAATAATTCTATGAACATTTGTGTACAAATTTTTATGTGAACATATGTTTTCAATTCTGGGAGTGGCATTGTTGTGCCATATGATAACTCTATGTTTAAATTTTTGACAATGTCAGTTAGTTTTAAGTAGAGTGACCATATGCTTTGTTTGCCAAGGAAAGTCCCAGTCTATCCTTATATCACAGTGAAGTTATTATTAGTGCCCCTTTTCATTCTCAAAAGAGCCCAGATCAGGATATAAAATCATATGACACCCTAGTTGTCAGGGTCTGGACCCAAAGATGGAAGCCAGGATTGTAAATAGTAATTGGAAGCCGTAGGAAAATTGCTACATGGAAGTAGATAGTCACCCAGAGAGTTTGTAAAATGTGAAGAAATGGGGGTTAAAGGCAGAAACCTGTGACATGTGGACGGGAGGAATATGAGCCTATACAGGTGTTGAGATGGATCTTCCAGAGAGGTAGGAGGAAAGCCATGGAGCAGCATTACATAGAACTCAAGGGAAAAGAACTGTCAGCAAAGAGAAAGCAAGCAACAATATCCATGGCTGCAAAACTATTTTAAAAGATAAAAATTGGGACCTGTTCAATGGAATAGCATTAATGACCCTGGGAAGAGCAATTTTGGTGAAATGGTAGGGAAAGTCCCAGACAACAGTAAGTAGAGCAAGCATGAAGACCGGAAGGGGAGGCAGTGGACATTCTGTGTGGGTTTCTCTTCTAAGGAACATGACTGTGAAGAAGAGAGATATAGTTGGTTAGTATTGAGGGAAGGTATATGTTTGGGCTGTTGTGTTATTGTTTATCTTTTTTAGGTAAAAGATCTTTAAATATGTTCAGGGAAGTGGTGGAAGATGACAGAGAGAGGGAGGTATCTGGGGAAGTGCATCCGCTTAGGCCTAGCTAGGCAGGTAGGCAACAGGTGTCAGGGCCGAGGTGGGGAAAGCAGCTGAGATGAGACCAGGAACTCCATCTACACTGGGGTTCAGGGTGTGGCACGGATGGGAGGCTGTGGGGACAATTTAGTGAGTGTTAAGACCAGAATGCATAGACGAGAAATTTTAAAAATCGTGGAAACTCTTAGCAAGGCATCTGTGTTCTGTGACAAAGGCAGAGACGCATTGAAAGGTGTTTACTGAGCATGAGGCAGAGCTCTGAGCAGGGGTCTTGAGGGAGATAGTGAAAGCATGGAAAAGACAAGACGCTGATGAGGAAAGTCCAGGCTTGTTTACAGCATCAGGAGCTCAACAGAGGTTGAGGATCCTAATTAGTGGAAATTCGCTCACCCGTCAATAGCAGGCTGGGGAAGATGCAGAGAAAGCAACAGCTGAGCTTCTCCAGCGTTGGATTTCTGCAAGGTGGGCAATTCAGAGGTTAAGGGGGAAAGGAGATGGAAGGAGCTGGAATGGTTGAAGGTGGGCCGTTATATGTCAGTTGGATAGGAAAGAATTGATTCTAAACTTTCCCCAAATTTTTCCTACCAGTCCATTAAACTTTAGCATATAAAGAGAAGAGAAAGCAAAAAAAGCAAACACAAGAAAGGCACAATAGAGAGCCTCGCTTCTTTCTTCTGTAAGTTATTCCACTTCACCGATCTTGAAATAAATAAATAAAAAGCATTTTCGGATATTTTCTTAACACTGAACTATGGATAGTTACAAAATTGTCATAAATATCCATTTATGTTGCAATCTGTTCACAGGGAAGAGATGAGTTTAGCTGCAATAAAATTAAATCGACTGAGCATTGAAATCTAACGGATTTTTTTTGTTCATTTATGTTGTGTTGCTAAGCTTTCGGATTTGTGTTTACCCTTTCACAATAAATATTTTATTTTTCTTAAATTTATGATTAGTCCAGTTTCACTCATCAGTACCCTTACATGACTAATAAGATTTGACAGTATTGTCTATTTGCCTTTCATTGTTAAACTTTTAATAGTTAATTTTAGTAACCTGTACAAAGAGTGGACAATTTTTGTTACTTTTCATTTAGATGGTGTGTCAATTTTCTGGAACTGCTCCTGAGGTCCTCATATTATTAAACATAAGGTAGTATGATAAAGGAAAAACTGGGTTTCTAAAAATGAGCTTCACGTCAGTTATACCTGAACTTCCCTATAATGTTAGTTAAAATAAAAGAGCTATTGGCAAAAGTTAGTTCAGCCCCGCTCCCTAGCCAATGAGTAGAATAACTGAAGGAACTAAAGGCCTTTTGTATCCGACAGTCATAATATAAATCTGCTTTGTATCATGATCTTGTTCTAGTTGATGACATGCTCTTTCCACTTCTCTGTGCATACACATCCTATTTATTCTGAGCAATCGGTCAGTTTCAGTTCTGCTTTCCCCGAGTGCCTTCCAGTAGGACATACACTGATTCCATATTATTTATGATCTATTCCATGCAGTTGCCTATACAACCCTGAATGATCTGACCCCAGCATTTTTCTCCAATCTCATCTCACACCACTCTCCCTCTTGCTCACCATACTCCAAACTCAGTGGATGTGATGGTTAATTTCGTGTGTCAACTTGAGTGGGCCACAGGGTGCCCAGACATTAGGTCAAATGTTATTCTGGGTGTGTCTGTGAGGTCTGTGAGGGTGTTTCTAGATGAGATTAATATTTGACCCTCCTGGGTCTCCAGCTTGCTGACTGCACATCTTGAGACTTCTCAGCCACAGTAATTACATGAGGCAATTCTTTAAAATACTTATACATATATGTAAAATACAGATATCTATATGTAAATAGATATATGCAGGTATATCCATCTTATTGGTTCTGTTTCTCTGGAGAACCCTGACTAATACAGCAGGTATCTTATTAACCTCTTTCCTGCCTCAGGGCCCCCCTACATACTGTTCCCTTTGCTGGGAACTCCCTTTCCCCAGATCTTCCCATGGCTGCCTCCTTCTTGTCATTCAGGTCTCTGCTCAAGCACTACCTCCTCCTGTAAGTCTTCCCTGATCACTCTAATAAAGCCCCTGTTCCCGTCACTCCACACACCCTAATTCTCCACCAAAACACTCTCTTTTCTTCTTAGCATTCAGCGAGGTCTGGCATGACACTGTTTATTTGTGTGTTTGCTTTTGGTTTACCTCCTCCTTTCCTTAGTGTTACATTCCAAGAGAAGCAAAACCTCTCTCATCGTGTTCACCAGTGTATCCCTGTGGCAAGAGAAAAGCTTGGCATACACTAGCTACTCAGAAAATACGCTACATTTTATTTAACGGTATAAGGAACTCAGGAGCAGTTTCAGAAAATTGACACATCCTATAATTATTTTAAGTAGCTCTTTGTACATCTCATCAACCTTAGGGGAAAAATGTACAGAGGCTACAATAATAAAATGAATCTATTTTTTCATCAACCCAAGAAGGCAAGTAATGCTTCCCCTTCCCACCAAATAAGGACAAAATAAGTGATGTATATGGAACTGCCCTAAATGTACAAACTGTGGTTACATATGATTGTATGGTGGGAAAGCTGTTAGACCTTGTTATCATGTTTTTTTTTCCATTTGACACTTGATGAGCACTTTTGCATATTAAAAATATTCTTTGCAAATATTACTTAGTGATTATAATGCTTTGCGTAGATGTACAATAATTTAAAATCTTCCCTCAATTGCTGGACATTTGGAGTTATTTTACTTACATTAATTATTGTTTTATTTTATTTACATTACTCTGAGATATAACCAATTGAGTATATATATGACTTTTGTTTCCCGATGAGTCTCCAGACATAGAATTAATACATCTAAAGATAAGAATTTTTATGGCACTCTGAACATAGTGGCAGACTCTTCTTTTAGAGGTTGTACCAATTTTCACGCTTACCGTCTTTGAAATTTTGAATGAGAAATTTTTTGACCTTTAGCACTCGTAAGGGGAGAAAATAGTTTTCTATTGTTTAACACACATTTCTTGGATTACTGGTGAAGCTGAGCATTTTTTAATATGTTTATTGGGTGTTTGTATTTCTTTTTCTAAGAATTGCTTGCTGTGTCATTTTGACAATTGTTCTATTGGGTTTAAGGATTTTTTTTCATTTAATCAATTCGTATGAGCATATAAGCATATTATAGATTGATGGCTCCTATCATTTATCGTGAAAGTTTCAAATATTTTCCCAGTGTGTCCTTGGTCTTTAAATTTATATATGACACAGAAATTTTCATTCTTAGGTAGTCAAATTTATTGATAGTTCTTCTGGCTGTGATTTCTTTCATTGCTTTTATGCTTAGAAAGTTCTTTATTTTTAGATCAGATAATTATTGGTATTCTTTTTTTCTTCCTGGTTCTGATAGGATTTCATTGTTTACTTTAACTCTTAATCCACCTGGACTTTTTTGATGCATGAAGTAGGGATTTTCCTTGTCCCCATCCCCACGCCTGACCAAGCAGTATGTGTTCATTTATGATCTCAGTCCCCCTATACTAAGTGCTCCATAGGCTAATATCTGTTGGTAGGGTGTTCACTTTGTTATGTTCTGATCTATTAGTTGAATCTTGCACCAAAACCATTATATTTAAAATTGTTAAGGAATTACTACATGGTTTGTGATCACATGAAATGAGTTCCTGATTATTACTTTTCTTTTTAAAAACAGCACTGGCTATCTTTACTTATTTACTCACTCAGATGAAATTTAGACTCGTTAAGTTATAACAACTTAACTTTAATTTTTGTTAAAATTACACTGAACTTATAAACTAATTTGGTAGAATTTTATATTTTTACAATTTCAGTCTTATGTCACAAAGTCAAGAATCCATGTTTCTCCATTTGTTTCAAGATTTGATTTAGGCTCTATAGTCAAGATTTCTAGTTTTCTTTACAAGTCTTTTAAATGTTTAATTAAGGTTGTAACTAAATATTGGACATTTCGTTTCAGTTGTTGTTTAGATAGTCTTGATGTTATTATACTATTTCCAAGGAAGTAAATATTGCTCGTGCACGTTCTCAGTTTATATCATATATTGGGAGAAGAGTTGAGGAGAAACAAATTATCCAGGAAGTGAGTACAGGGAAATATGTAAGAGAAAGGACAGAGGATTCAGGTGAGGAGCCATTTCCACACAGAGACAGAGTTTATAAACCCTCATATGGTTTAATTTGGTTCCCATCATGCCTGATTTTTTACTTTTAGGCAGTCATTCCTTTGATTTAAAGAATGTAAGGATTTTTCACTTTGAGACAATCATTCCTTTGATATATGCATGAATTCATTACAGGGGGCCGGGCCCATGGCTTAGCGGTTAAGTGCACGTGCTCCGCTGCTGGCGACTCGGGTTCGGATCCCGGGCCCGCGCCAACGCACTGCTTGTCCAGCCATGCTGAGGTGGCGTCCCACATACAGCAACTAGAAGGATGTGCAACTATGACATACAACTATCTAATGGGGCTTTGGGGAGAAAAAAGGAAAAAAAAAGGAGGAGGATTGGCAATAGATGTTAGCCCAGGGCCAGTCTTCCTCAGCAAAAAGAGGAGGATTGGCATGGATGTCAGCTCAGGGCTGATCTTCCTCACAAAAAAAAAAAAAAAAAAGAATTCATTACAGAAATTCACACTATTATTCTCATCCAGTAGCAGATCATAAAATATTTTAGTAGGTAAAAGAGCAAAGATAAGAGTTGGTAATGATTGATGATACAAGAGCAGAAATAATGCAGGTATGTTAGAGGAAGAGGCTCAAGTCAGTCCTGATGAATATTATCCCTGTGCTAATCATGGTTCAGAGGTAGTGTGGGTCCAAAACCAACATGCCAGCAAAATATTTGTCATAAATAGAAGGTAAGGCCCCAAAGTCGGAAATACAGTAATTAGTCTCTGGGTAAAAGGGTTGAACAGAAACAATAACCATTAAAACATGGAAGACTCAAATCAGGGTAGTAAAGCAATTTCAGAAGAATCCAAGAAAGAGAAAGGAGGTGATAAGGTTGCATAAAGGTTAAGCTTCCAGTCAGAAATAAAGCAAGTATAATACTGGAAATAACAGAGTAGTTCCAGAAAGGAGAATGGTACTTGGATCATTGAAATCCTAGATAAACATGGTAAGCCCTTGGCTCCCTAAGTTACCTTCCTTTCACTATCTTGAATATGCTGAAAGCAGAGAAAGATGGCTAGCATGGCTGTGGTCCTGGACAGTCAGTGAACATCATGAAGACACTGGAAATCAAATCATAAGCACCAAGAGAGAAAAGAGTGGCCAAAAATGGACTTGGGGAGAGTGTGCCAACCACACTTCATGCATCTTACAAGTTTGCCAATGTTGGTTAATGGAATGAGAGATTAGAGATTCTGAAAATCTGCCTTGCTGCCATATCATATTCTATTAATAACGCTTCACACTTAAACTGTATGTTATAATCTACAAAGTGCTTCCAAAACCGCAAAATCATGATCTTCTAAATCTTCCTCAGAATTGTGTCTAGGAAGTTGTATTTAGCTCCACTTTACAACTAATGAAAACAAAGCTGTGAGAGGTGTAGTGACTTGTCAATGTAACAAAGCTAGTGAGGTACAGATATCCTGAATCCAGTCCTTCTGACAGTCCATCTAATTCCCTCTCCACAATCTGTCTCCTTTTCTGCTGCTCTTTCAGTCCAGCCACTGGTTCTCAAACTTGGTTGTACCTTGAAATCATCTGGGAAGCTTTTAGGAATGCTGATGTTTGGTTCCTACTTCGAGAGATTTAGATTGAATTAGTGTGACGTGCAGCCTGGACTTTGGGATTTCTGAAAGTTCTCAGATGATTCTAATGGAGCAAGATTTGAGAGTCACTGCTAGAGCCACCAGACCCACTAATTAACACTCAACTGGCAAATGCTTTATTCAAAAAGGTAGCTGGGAATTTAGTGATCCCAGTATCATCCAAAATAACCCATTTGAAATCAACTGCCCAGGTTAGCAGGGTTGATGGGGGTTGGTGGGTAGGTGGTCTGATTTAGATAACTCTCTTAAACAATTATGGAGTTATTAAGAGTTAACTGGAATTCATCCTCCTCATTGGAGTATTTTCTCTTGACTTCTGTTACCAAAGAGTGCATATGGGAGTTGGAGAGGGTGGCAAGGGATGATTACCAGCAAGCAGATCCGCATATCAAAGAAAATGCCTTAAGCATGACCAAGGTAATCTAAGGTGGGTAAAAGCAGATTCAAAGAGACTGGGTGCTCAGGTTAAGAGTCAATCAGGATGGAAAAGCTGAGACAGCAAGGGGAGATGAATCAGGAGTAGAAACAAGCCTGGGCTGGATGTAGTGAGACATGGTTTGGCATGGGAAAGGACATTTATGCAAAACTGCATGTGCTCTAAAACCAGTCAGGTTAGGTGAGCCAGTGGCGCATGGATAGCAAGGAGAGAACCAGAGAAATGTCTTCAAAGTAAAGGTGAGAAGTCTTCAACCAAATTCAGAACTGACATTGTCAGGCACTAACGCATGGAGTGAGGGGTCACTGTTGACATCTCCACAGGTAGGGAGCCTCCTGCTCCCCACCTCTCCGCCTGCTCTTCTCCCTTTTCGAGTGACTTAGCACCAGGGAGGTCAGATATTTGAATGTTTTCTTTCAGAAAAGCTCTTCTCACGTCCTAGATTGGAGCTCAAATTTTTTCCCACCATAGAAAACAAACAGTAATAACCTAGTGAAAGAAGAGTTGAGGGCCGGCCAGGTGGCTTAGCGGTTAAGTGCGCGCGCTCCGCTGCTGGCTGCCTGGGTTCAGATCCCAGGTACACACTGACGTACCGCTTCTCCAGCCATGCTGAGGCCGAGTCCCACATACAGCAACTAGAAGGATGTGCAACTATGACATACAACTATCTACTGGGGCTTTGGGGGAAAAAATAAATAAATTAATTAATTAATTAAAAAAAAAGAAGAGTTGAAATAGACCTACTGGAGCAATATTCTAGGAACAAAGGAATTGGGAACTGAAAACCAACTGTCATATTTAACATAATCTCTATGGAGAAGACATTACAAGTTTCAAACCAACTTCCAGAAAAATTTAGTTCCATGGCAGCGAGTTTCTTGAGAGCAGGGTCTGTGTCTTTTCCATCGTTTTATCACTGGGGCTTAGCACAGAGCACACTTATGTTGAATTGTCCAAACATGGACCCATTTAAACTGCTTCTACTTAACGCCGGATTAAGTAATGCCTCAAATATTTTTATGCACCCTTTTTTCCTCTCTCTTATTTTGATGTGAGGTAAATTGAAGACTGAATATTTTATTTATCAGATATAAATGCTAGCACTAGAAGGAAAGTCTAAAGACTTCTTGCCTTCCTGGCATTCTAATTTGGAAGAGGTTTCCATCCAGCTCCAGTCCAGGCACCCACAGACAGTAATCTGAGAGTCTCCCTTCTATTTAGCACATCAGCCGTTGTACCAGTTTTGTCTAGGACAGATTGCCCTTCACCTGATTTCTTCTCTCTCCTTTTTCCTCACCCTGCTTTATCAAGCTGCAACCCTTCTTATCTGCTCACAAAAGCGAACTCCTAAGTGCTGGTTTGTGATCAAGAAGCAACAAAGCTGTCATCTCCCTAAATATATTTTTATATTTTGCTCGGGGTTGTCACTATAAATAAGAGCAAGTATTGCTGATGGGGTTTTTCACGTGTGTGCTCTCATTCTCGCTCCGTCCTCGTTCACTTCATCATCCCCAGGCCCCCAGAGCTGTGTCACCACCCCAAAACGAATGGGGGAAAGCAACCAATTACATTAAAATGCAATATAAATAGAGGGAACAAGAAATTTTTAACTTGGGTTTCCTGAAAAACTGTTCACATTCTGATGGCTAGTCAAGGGAAGGGAACAAATAAAGAAGTTATTTGGCTGTCATTTCATTTGAACTATTATAGGGATCTCAGTGGCCCAGGGGAAGAGTACCACCAAGTCCTCTCTCTCTTATGAATAGTTTAGTTTTTGTCTATGTCACTCATTTGGGAGAATACGGAGACTTAGGAAAATTATTCTGGGCACAGGACCAGTGACAAGGGTTGTAAGAATAATGAACATGGAGACTTGAATCTCTCATGTCTTCTAGAAATGGAAGAACAGGAAAAGATAGAAGTACCCCTTCCAGGAATCGCCATACACATGCCAGTCTCTTACAGCAGGCAATGGCACCACCCATCAAGGTGACCCTAGCTCCTGAGAATGTGGAAGGAAGAGACAGACATACATTTAGCAGGCTACTCAGAAGCATGTAGAGCAGGGGTGGTAAATATGTCATACACATGTGGCAATCTCCCTTGTCATGGCCATGGCAGATATCGTAAATGAATTACAGCCTTCTCTCCCACACAATCCAAATTTAGTCTCAAAATCTATTTCAATACGGAATGCTAGATATATTATCCATCTAATGGTGTCAGCATACCAGAAGAAATCTACTTGCTCTCCATGATCTGAAGTGTCCCAAAATACCTGCCTGTTAATTCAGGTCAGAGGGAGAGTGATCTAGGCTTCAGCTAAACAAGTGAGCACTTGCCCTCTGAACCTGCGCTTTCTGCTCCCACTCTAGGTACAACCACACCCCTCACCGTGATTGCCCTATCATGGGCTCTTCCATTTCTCCCACCATCACATCCATTTAACTTTGCTTTCTACTCCATTCTATTACCTCCTGCCTCCGTAATACCCAGGCAAGATTCAGGGGCTGCTTTGTTGAGGAGGCAAATGGAATGGAGTTGGAGATGATATGAGAGAGATGGTACAGGTTTTCTCTTTATCCTATCTACATCCAGATGTATAGTGTGTCTTTAGATGTTTGATTCCGGTAATTGAGATATGCAATAAAGTCTTCACATGCCTCATTTGGCACTCTACTCAGCTGCTGTGATGTCCCTTTCTCATTTTTAGGTTATCTGGGAAATAACAGGACTAATGATGACCATTGTAATGATATCTATAAATAATTTTCCCACAAATAAATGAGCTGCTAATGCACTATAGAGATGACAATTGAACTTCACCATTTTTAGACGAAGCCTCCACATCTGCCCTCATGTCAATTGTAGCCATAGTATTGACTTGTGCATAATTTTTTTACAAAGCCTTTTGGTATATTCTACCTCCTTCAATTCAAACAACCTCACTGAAGTTTGATAACAGTCTCTGAAAATTGATTTCTGAAGGTTATCAAATCATACTTGTCTACAATAATGGAGATAAATTTCAGCATTTGTAATTAAAAATAATTTGAATCATGACAAAACTTTCTCTGAGTCATACTTACCTTCTTATTGAGTGTGTGTTTACTGAAATATTAAAGCTTATTATCCATAAACACATGCAGACAGTTTGAAGGACAAAGGGACCCAGCAGCTCAACTGAGGACTTGAGGGGTATTTTCTGAGATTCTCAGTCTTCAGAGGCTTCTTTCCCCAAAATATGATTCTTAAGGAAAATTGAGAGTAAGAGAAATAAAGGAAAACAGTTCAACCTTCAGATCAGGCAACTGTCTCAGGGTGAGTGGGATTGGCAGCTATTTTCAGGTGTTAGGAATTCTGAAATTCTTGCCTACCTCAAATCTGCTCCTTAAGTTTCCAATATAAATGCACCCCACTGAATTAAGACAACTCTCCTTTCTGGGAGGAGTCACTCATTAAGCAGTCATTGTTACATTAGCTTTTGATGTAAAGCAGGGTTAGAGAGAATAGGTCATCTCTTGGGTAAGTCTTAATAAGGGAGAAGTAGTAGACCTCTTCTCCAGCTGGAGTGGCTTTATAGACACTCTAGGGATATCTTGAAGTCATGGGAACCACATTTTTCTTTGACCGATTTTATGTCACCAGAACATTTTCACAAACTAGATTTTTAATGTAGCTATGCTCTTTGTGGAAACTCGGCTCCTTACCTCATCATCCTTCTAATATCCTCCACCTTCCGCCAAGTGCAAGGCTAGACATTACACCTGTCTCCACCAATGTCCAGCTTTCCTTGGAGGCTACCTTTATACCATCTTCTTTTCCCCCATAGCTTTGAATTGGCAGCAGTTCTCTTCCTATTTCACAGCTCATAGTCTCTGCTGGGACACTCACTATGCTCCCATTTCCTAGAAAAATGACATCCTCTCAGCTTTCTTAGAGCAGTGGTGACTGATACAACTTGGTGACAATGACATTAAGCCCATCTGTTTTTTTCAGTAGACTGAAGGAAAGCATGAACAATATTGACTCTGGCTTGAGCCACATAGAGAAGGACAAGAGTCTCTTGGTAGATTCAATTGATTCACAAACATAAATGAAAAACATTTTGATAGTTTCAGAAACACTGAAGGGGTGGGAGAAGCGTAGGACTCAGAAGAGGGTATGCTGAAGTTGAGAAGTATGCAGGTGGGGCTTAATGATCTAAGTAGGGCCTTAATGTTCATTTGACCTCACTGGTCCTAGGCTGCTGATACCTAAGAATATATGGTTTACCACAACTACATGATTTACATGGGTGTAGAATCAATTGTTATTCTTAGGAAATATGACACTCCCCACAAGCTCCTGAAATTGCCTTAATATCTATAATTGTCCACAAGAAAATAATTTTAAGAGGCTTTCCAGGTTTTTTTTTAATAAGCCAGGCAATTTAATAAATAGTGTCTGAAGACCTCCGTGAGTATAAATCTCATTAATATTTGGCTTAATAGAAGATAGCTAGATTTCCCTATCTTCTTCTGCATTCAATCTATTGTATGTTGTTTTGCAGAAATATATGAAGAAAATCAGGCCTCAGACAGATATGTAGTTGAAAAAGTAAAGATAATTCTAATTACCTTTTCAGATAATTATAAATACTCTGTTTTGCTAATACAGCAAAACTCAACAAGTAGTAGTTTCTTAAGGATTAGTTGTATGTGGAATCTAAAACCATATCAATGAACTTTTCTCACTCTGTTACACTACAATCCATTGGCCTATCTTGCTCTTTGAATGGGTGATTCTGTAACATCATGCATTGGTGACTTGGAAAATATTGGTTCACTGAGTTATGCAGATCTTACAAATGTTGACATATTTCATTATACAATATCAAAAAAACATTTATTAAATATACAATATTAAAAAAACACCACCAATCTCATTAGAAAAGTCTTTAAATATTGGGAAGCTGACAAGCTCATGGTAATGGATGCAAGTTTTCCAAAATTCAAATTTTCACTTAAAAGTTTGACTTTTATCACTAGCAACAAATACTGTCCGTCGTTTTCCTCGAAGTGACACAGACTTAATCATTTTCATGATGTCTCCCAATTACCCAAATCTGAACATCCATAGTTTATCTCCATTTTTTACTTTCAAGTAAAAATGACATTCATGAAAGAAATGAGTGGTTCAACTGGCAACTCAAACAATTGCACAAATGCTTTTCTTCATACTTCCCATCTCATCACCCAGAATATTTGTGATGGTTAATTTTATGTGTCAACTTGGAGGGTGTTTTGGGATGACTCCATTCTCCTTTATGTCTCCTGAAAAATAAAAGGAACATGAGATTTCTATAAACCAACAACTAAACGAATGAAGATAAAATCATTCCATAAGGCAACCTCCCCAACAACCATTAGAGCTAGCTGAGGGGTTGCCATTGCCTCTCCAGGTCTGGCCAAAAGAATAATTAAAATCATGTAATCATTTAAATGTCACAGTAAACACTGCTCATATTCTGTTTATTCATGTAGCTCATTATTTTGCTTTACTAAAAGTTTTCCTTCACCACCATTATGTTAACTGACAAAAGGTTTTAATAAAATCTTGAATTTGTAACACATGTTGCTTTTGGAATAGAATAAAGAACAATCTGATCTTGGCATATAAAAAAAAAGTGCTGTGGCACTCTCTTGGTGCCACAGCAGGTAAGGAGTCAACACTGTCTCTTTCTCAGCTCAATTTGCTTCAACCCAGTGGGGCCCCTTTAAAGAAGAGCAAGTATGTCTGCAATTCCAAACCTCATTTCATGCATAATTGATAGTTCATAAGAAACTTTGTCAGATTCCAAAATATCAGAAAAAAATTTTTTTGATGAGGTTGAGGTCCTTTATGGTTGTTGTGGATTCACATCAGGAAGAGGAACCCTTTAAGGAGAAGAATATGGTATTTTCAATTGCATAAAGACAATAAAACTCTTTCAACAGCAATTTCCCCATATATAAAAAGTGAGAACATAGCACCTTGGTGACACAGACATCTGTTACTTAAACAGATGCCACCTTCTAAACTCACTCAAGCAACACTCTGCTCCACCCAGAGACCCCTAAACCAAAATTCAATGTGTGGATAGAGCTTAAAAGAGGGACTTTGAATAATGATTGATTTTTACTTCCCAGCTTTATTATGAATTTGCTTGACTTTTGTGTGTTTTTAATTTAGCAAAATCTCCATCATCTCTCTCAGTAATTCCTTGCTTCTAACTTAATCTCCACAATCTGCAAAATCCATTGCTTCCTTGTAAGATTCATTGCTGATTAGCATTAGCCCTTCAGAGGACCAGATAAACTGTGGCTTTTGTTTGTTTGTTTGTTTCTTCTTGCAAATGCATTTTAATGACTTCACAGGGCAAGACGCTAGCACTATATAAAAGAGAAAAGAAACTTGGTTTATTTTTTCTAAGTAGCACAAAGAGTCGCGGACTGATGTTTTCCAGTTAAGCAATACTTCCCCAACCTGAGACTGATAAGTGCCTTCAGAAGTTGGGCTTACGCTTCTAAATCAGCAGTTCATGAAAGGCATTACGAAAAACTATTATACTGCTATAATGGATGACAGCACAGTTGTATATGTTACACCTTGAAGTAAGCAGTAGGATTTTCAATCACTTGATAACCTTGAAACTGCTAAGGTATCAAATTGCTATCATGAATATTGTGCAGGAGCAGAAATAACTCAGGAAGCTGCCTTTGTGAATAATAATCAGAAAACTGCAACATTTATACCAAGAAAATGGATTTGAGGCACTGGTGTATTGACAAGCTCTCCAACAGGAAACTAAAGTAGACATTATAAGTGCATTTGCATTGGACTATGCATCAATCCATCACAAATTCCGACAGCATCAGGTTTGTAAGATCTAATCAGTTAAAATTATTAGCAAAGAATGATGTTTGTTAAAATTTCAAAGATAAAGGATAAGGAGAGCCCACATGTTATTTTATAGCTGAAAACAATAAACAAAAATATTTGTTTAATATTTGAACTTCTCAACATACTCTCAAATCTAACTCTTTTCTGCGAAGTATAGACAAAAAGTAGTTTAGAAAGTGAGTCTTTGCTTAATAGGCATTTAAATCAGTTGCTACATGAGACGTGGTAAAAACGTAGACAGTAAATGTTTATTACACATCTCTTTTCCCTGAAATGCATCTGTTTCATTTTTACCAAATCCCAGCTTTGTTCATGAACAGAGCACCCAGTGCTGGTCAGTGGTGTTCCCAGACGACAGAGTCTACTGAGAACCCTCGACAGCCACGTGAAAACTCAATGTCTGGAGTGATTCATCATTGTGTCAGACCAGCCAGCACTTCGTCACAGTGACTGACAATGGGAGAAACTTGGAAATAATACAAAGATTCTCTGTTCACTGATAGTGTCTGCACTGTGATAGAGAAGAAAGCTTTGAGACTGTGAGGAGAATCTTAATTTTCCTCCAAAATTAATTTTGATGTTTTCATTCTTTGTAGGTCAATCCCCACCTAACATTTCCCATTGTGTCTTACTTAAAAGTGGCCATTTTCATTTAAAATTGTTCCTGGAGCCTGATTATTGAAATCACAGCACACCCAACAGCTTATTGGGCAGGGTGAACAATTTTCCACTACTGTAAAACCAACTACACCTGCTTTATATGGGGCCACTGTATCTACTTGAAAAAGATAAATGCCATCCAGCAAAAGATCATCTGAATTGATAGGCTATGACTGATGGTACCAACACAACCTAAATTTACTCATGCTTAACTTTTTTCTTGGAGTCTGAAATCATTTTATATTATTCAATTTGCCAAAATCCTAAAAGGTTAATGATATTAATTCCTGACTTCAGGTAAACTATTGCTAGATAAAGTAATGCAGGGCATGGGTATTATTTTTAGAGGTCCTGAGAAGTAAATGTAAATAAATGGATGCAAATCCATCTCCTCTATAGGAAATAAATGAAATAGCATCTTCCACTAACAGTAGATCAACAATGTCAACTTTTTATTAAAAAGAAAAAAAAAACCTAGAATGTACCAATCAAAAAATCTGATTACAAGAGGAGTAAATTATCAGAGGGGGTAATAATCAGAACTAGCATTTATTGATTTATGTGCCAGAAATTGTATAAGTAATATCTCATTTACTCATAGAAAGGTCTATAAGAGATGAATTATCATCATCATTTTCCAGGTTAGAAAATGGAGACTTAGAGAAGAATAACTACCTTCTGCAAGATTACACAATTGGTAAATGGGGAAATTTGAATTTAAGTCCAAGTATGTCAAATATTTTAAGTTCCAAGGATTTAACCATCCCAGCAAGTAAACAGAAGGACTTGAGATGGGGTCCATGAAAGAAAAAATTGAGGAACAAGAAAAGAAATGAAATCAAATATCTCTAAGAGGGATGGTATCAAAATGCAAATCCAGTCCTATCACTTCCCTTTCTTCCTCTCTCGTCTCCCCCAAAACTTCATTGCTTTTAAGTTAAAGCCGAGACTCCTTATCAACACCAACAAACCAATGTGTGATCTGGTACATACCTGCCTCCCAAGCCTCATCTTCCACCACCTCATCCTTCTCTCCAATACAGCCACACTGGCTTGCTGGTGGTCCTTTATGTCCAGCATGCCCCCTCTGGACTTAGGCTGTTTCTAGTCACTGAAATTCTCTTCCTTGCCTTCTTTATCTGGTTAAATTCTATTCATTCTCCATAGCTCGGCTAAGTGACACCATAAGGAAGTTGGATCCCTCTTATATAAACAACACACCTCTCCTTTATTGCCTTTGTCGGAATTGTAACTTAGATTTGTTAGAATGATTATTTTATTTATATCTGAATGACTCACTTGGCTACTAGCGCCAGTGCTTAGCTCTGCCTGCCACATAAATAGGGGCTCATTAACTCTTTGAGAGTGAATGAATGGGTAAATGGATAAATAGTTTCTATCTGTATTTCTTCTTACAGCTTGTATTTAGAGTTTCTTTTGATTTTTATTGCAACTCAAGGATGAAATGAGGGAGGTGTCACTTTCCCATTTTACTGAAGAATAAATTGATGCTCGAATTTTAATACTTATCTAAATTTACATTGGTAGTGGCAGGCCTGCTAAAACCTGAGCCTTCTGAATCTCATTTCACTGTCAGTTACACCACAGCCTTATTGTGTCACCAGTGAAAATGTAAATTTCTGCTATCTATCCATAACAAAACACAAAAAATGGAAAAAAAGTGTACAAAATGAGGTCCTCAGTGACCATGGAGAAAACATGAATTAGGGAACAAACCCTGCATATAGCAGCACTGCTTTCCCCTGTGTTGCTGCCTAAGACAGCTGAGGGTGTTGTCTAAACACACAAACTCTCATAAAGGCCCTGAAACATGAATCCAAAACTTGGATTAGGAGTGATGTCTTTCAAGTCAAGGAGGTGATTGTATACTCTGAGTGAGTGGAGGCAAAGTGGCCAAGGTTCAAACACATAGGAGACCATACCTCTGACCAAGCCTCTGTGGACAGGGAGGCAGTTACGTTCCACAGAATATTGTGGAAATGGCCTCCAGCTTTAGAGCTCTCAACACAGGGAGGTTGGGATGGGAGCCTTTGGGCCCAAGCAGATGGAAAGCCCATGGAGGTGTTTATTCTTTCCCAAAGATATACAGGCCAGCCCCAGTCAACTGCAAAAAAACCAGAATAAAACCAACCATGCCATTAACTTGCAGACTCAGGCCCAACCAATTTTTGAGCCAGTTTAGACCAGTGTAAACAGTGCATCTGCAGCTACAGATACAACATTAGGACAAGTCTGGGATGGGCTGTGCCTTCAGACCTTCTGACTGCTATTCCTGGGACAAGCATGTCACAGATCCTAAAATTCTTCTCACCTGAGCCATAGCTCAGCCTGAATAACTGCACTTTAGCCTAGTTTTCCTGACTAGTATGACTTCTCTTGAGGAAAGAATGTTCCTAACAGCCATAATCCACTTGGCTGATTCCCTGCCCAGGCCTTCCTGTGTCATTGCCCCAGGAGTTGGACCCTTTTCCAGTCCTCCCAGATACTGGTTAGGATCAACTTCAACAGAATAGACCCCTCCAGTGCACAGAACCATCTGATTTTGAATCACCATTGCTTTGATCCTCTTAATACCTTGACTTAAGAGGAGGCCTGGTCAGTTCTGGCTCCTGAGCTCCTTTGGATAATGTCTACTTGTCTTATGAGCACACTCGCAGAGGCTCAGTCTAACCCCTAGCCTGATCTTTCACAAAGAGCCACCTGGGAAAACTGAGGATGTTTTGCAGTGGAGCACTCATGAGTTTTAATGAAGTCCATCTCAGATTTCTATATTTCAGATTTTCCCTGGTGAATATATGAATTGCCCAATGCTACTTTTCAAACTAGCACTAGGACTCTGTCCTCACATGGTGGGGTAAATATCCTTGGGCAAGTCTAAGACTTCAAGAGAAGCAACATCCCAGAAGTATCCAGTATACTTATTGCATCTGGACCCAGACCAATCACTCTGTTTAAATCTGTGCTCACCCATTGACCTTGAACTTCTGCACCAATTTCCAACTTCTCTCGCCAAACTTTATTGACCTCCTTGTGGTTTTTCTATGCTTGTTTGGACATCTGGCTCTCATATGAAATAGTCTCAGGTCCCTGAATACTTGGTCACTGATTGCCTCTTGCCTGCCTGAGCCAATTTCTTAGCTCCAAAGGTTTACCACAGCCTGTCTAAATGTCATTGGAAATTAAACAAACGAGTAGCACTGGTCAGGAAATTATTGCCGTGTAAACTAGTGTGGTGGGAATAATTACATAGGGGATTCTGGTGTGCAGTCAATGTTAGGAGCTACTGTTACATATTCTTAGAATTCAGTGGAAAATGTATTAGAGAGAGAAGGGCAGCTGTGAGGGAGAGTGGGTTCATAAGGCAGAGGGAATAAGTGGGTGGAAAAGTGATAGCTTAAGAGGGGAGGTGTCAGTGGCGAGGTGGGGAGGAGATTGAATAAAAGAGAGAAGAGAAAGCCCTGGAAGCTGTGCCCCAGAGATGACATAGGAAACATGCTCAGGAGGCAGACAGGAGTGTATCCAACCTAGACCGTTGGATGTGAACCATTGGTACAAGCAGCACTTACTGGACATGGTGAACTCACACTTAGTCAATCCATTCAACCAGAACACCAGCCAGTCCTATGGTTGTAAGCATCCCTAGAGACCACACAATCCACCTTCCCACCTCCCCTTGGCATCTCTGAGCATCAAGAATTACTGTGTAGTTCTAACAACCAACTAGATGACAGTCAGATAACATGTAAATTCTGATTTTCTGGGCAATCCTGTGAGGTATTTTTACCTCCGTTTTATTGTTGAGGATAACGAGACTCAGAATGGAGGCCTGACTTGCCCACAGCAGGATTGGAGCTTGGATCTTCTAACTCCAAATTCACAGCTCCTTCATTTCACCACTCTGTCCAAAAGGATTGAGAATTGTCTCAAAATACAGAGGTCAGTTTAGGTTGTAATGCCCTGCTTTGTAGGCTCTGGGTTGGTTGCTGTCTTTAAGTGGTTGGGAAGGATGTTTGTTTCCTCATCAGTTGGATCAGTGGTTCTTAAAGTGTTATGGTACCACTTCTTTGGATGCATTTGGAAATTTATGGGAAGAGGGTTTTGGTTGTCACCACGATGATGAGTCCCTACTGGCATTTAGTAGGTGAGGACCAAGGATGCTAGAAAAGTCTCAATGCATGTTACATTCCCACGCAGTAAAGAATTCTACCATCACAAATGACATTGAGAGCCTAGTGGACATCATGTAGGTGGAAAACCTGTGTATAATTTCCTGAGTCCAGAAACGAACTCCATTTTACATATAAGCACAAAGTAATTGACATGGTTTTAATAGTTACTGAATTTTCAGGAATGTGACTTCCAAATAAATCTAGGAAAAAAAAAATGTATATGTGATTTTCTCAGAACTTTACAAAGAGGTGCTCATCATTTTTAGAAAATCTATAATGCATGTGATTTTACCTTGACTTTACTTGCTGACTCTATAATCTTGCCCCAGGGTAGGGGTAGGGGTGGGGGACTTTCACTGTATAGCTGCCAGAAATTGACTCTTACTTCTCTTTAACTTGATAATTTTGGATGCTCGACAAACTGAGGCTACAATTGTAATATATTGAACTTCATTCTGGGAAAAGCAACTGATTTAATAACATCATGCTTCACTAATGAAGAGCCTGGATTTGGGCTGAAGTGAGGGGTGAACCAGCTGTCTTCACTGGGTCATCCAGAAACTTAGGGGACAAGTTTGAATTTGAAATGGAAATGCCTTAATTGGAAAACATCCCACAAAGTAGGTTTGTTCTTCTATTCTTCCTAGGAGAAAAGATGAGAAGTTGAGTCTGGATAAGACATTCTGTTACAGATTCATTTCCGCCTCATGTCATGGCTTGTGTATTATTTAGAGGGAATTTCAGATTCCTATATATGGTAACATATATTGAAACTTTTATTTCACCTACTGCACTTTCTCCCTGTGCTTTCCAATTCCAGCCTTTGTTTTGGAATGAAACTATTAAGCTGCAATGTGAAGTTAAACACATTCGACAGGGAAAGGTGTATAAGTCAGCAGTTTGTAGCTGCCAAGAAAGATATGAGAGGGCTTTCAAATTCATGTTATTGATGTGAATTATTTTGAAGACTGTATGGTTGGCTGTTTCAGTGAACTTTGGCAGGGATCAGCAATTTACTGATGATGAAAGTAAACTAACAAACCACATTACATTCTCCAAACAGGTGCATTTAGTAATCGAAAGTTGAAGAGATAAAGCTATAGGTCATCATTTCGAGTGACTCATACAGAGGTCCCGTGAACTGAGCTCATTTTCTCAAATGCTCAGATCTCAGGTTCTCAGGGAATGACAAATCTGCCCCAAATCACATTTGGGCAGCAATTTCTTAGCGCCTTCAGTTCTTTAGTGACAACTGCTTGGAATCATTTCTAAATAGTATGTTCACAGTAATTGTGGGAAGACCGGAAGCACCGTTCTGGAAAATCTGATCCAGGTCAATTGCATCAAGATCTTCTGGGGAGATTAAACAAAACAAAACAAAACAAAAACACAATTCCCAAACACAACTCCCAGCATTCCTGTTTGGTAGCATTGATGTGAAGTCTGGGAATCTGTGTATGAAAAGTACTCCCCGGAAGTTTCTAATGTGCCAACAGGTATGTTACCTACTGCCTTTGACCACTTGACTATTAAAGAGCAGAATAAATAAGAACAATGTAGAATTTCTGTGGGTTCACTTGAATAATTTATAGTAAATTCTAACTCTCCTCAGCAATTTTACATATTTGATCTGAATAGGAAACATTTAATATTGAGAATGTTAAAAATAAAAGAAGCCCACATACTGTGGACAAGGAGAGAAAGAAATAGAAAGAATGTTAACAACACATCCCTTCTTCTGGGCTAGGGTGGAATAACGATATATGAGCTTCTGGGAACACTTTGTCTAGACATATATGCAGCTGGTGGCTTGGTGACTACTCCTGGACTATGACTTAGCTTTTTTTTTTTTTTTTTTTTGGTGAGGAAGATTAGCCCTGAGCTAACATCCGTTGCCAATCCTCCTCTTTTTGCTTGAGGAAGACTATCCCTGAGCCAACATCTGTGCCCATCTTCCTCTATTTTTGTATGTGGGCCGCCACCACAGCGTGGCTTGATGTGTGGTGTGTAGGTCTGCACCTGGGATCTGAACCCGCGAACCCCGGGCCAACGAAGCGGAGTGCACGAAATTAATCACTATGCCACCAGGCCGGCCCTGGCTCAGCTTTTTGGGGTCACAATATTTCAGTCAGAGGAAAGCTGGTGAGGGAGGATTTGGTTTCAGAGCATCTAAGGAGATGGATGTAACACCTATCCTCAGACAGTTTCCAGACTGATGGCAGATAGAGTTCCCATTCCATCTGCCTATCAGACCAGGAAGAATCATTTTTTTTCAGTGGTTCTTCCTTACTTCTTCAAAAACAGAGGCTTAAAGTCTAATGATTTTTGGCAAAAATATTATATTATACCAAGGGAGGCAAGGTTAATAACTTAGCACTTCTTCTGACTGTGTCCTAATGCCTAGTACAAAATTATTTGTTGATAATACATATTGACCCAACGCATATTCTCACAACTCTGGCCTTGGCCTCTGCTTTTGCAAAGCGAGAAATACTTTCTGCAGCTGTAAATTCTAAAACCCAGGGTGAAACTTGCTTTACCCATTTTATCCCAACACCCAAGTTTTGAGGATCACAAACAATCAGGGTGTATCCTCTACAATCAGAGAATCATAAAATATTATATTGAGAAGAGATCTTAGATATGATCTGGTCTACCTCCAACTTGGAGTTATCCCTGACCCCTCTCTTTCTATTAGACATTCCAAATCCATCAAACAAACAATCCATCGGCAAACTCTTTAGCCTCTATTTTAAACATATCCATAAGAAGACCTGTTCTCACCATCTCCCCTGAAGAGACGTTGGTCAGAGCCACCATCAGGTCTTACTTGGATTACCAAAATTCCTTCCTAACTGGTGCCCCACTTCCATCCTTGCCCACTGTAGACTTTCCCATCACAGCAGAGACATACTTTTAAAATTGAAATCACATAATGTCATGCCTCTGGGCAAAAAGCCAGTTCTTACAATGACTTGCAAGATTCCACATTTGTTTCCAGGTTACTTCTCGAATCTCATCTCCTATAATTTCCTCCTTTTTCATTCTGCTGAAGACACACTGGCCTCCTAGCTACCTGTTGAATGTTTCAAGTATTCTTCCCCTTGAGTCTAAGGTACTGGTGTTTCTTCTGCCTAGAATTCTCTTTGCACGTGTATCCCCGTGGCCAATTTCTTCAACTCCTTTAGGTCTTTGCTCAGAGGCCACTTTCTCAGTGAGGCCTACCCTGATCACCTAAGTTAAAATTCCAACTCAGCCGCCTCCCTGCACCATATTCTGGAACTCCAGGTCCACATTACCTATTGCTTGTTGAAGGTTTTCTGTTTGTTAGCTCTGTGGCATCTCACACTTAACATCACAAGTGGAATTCCTCATCATTCCCTAAACTTGCTGATTTACTTAACGGCATCCCTTCTATAAGGAATGCCATTCAAAACTAAAATTTATTAGGCAAGCTCCATGTCAGAAGCTTTATATGCATTATATCATTCAATACTTTTCTAGTCCTGTGAACTCAATATACATATCCTAATTTAAAGCAAGCACATCAAGGCTACATAGTGAATGGCAGAACTGGAGTTCAAAATCAGGCCCCAGCGATAGCATATACGATGTCTTTCATCTATACTAGGGGTCGGTAGATGTGGACTGTAGGCCAAATCCAGACCATAAAGTTTTTTGCACATAAAGTTTTGTTGTAGCACGGCTATGCCCATTTTTTGATATATTGTCTATGGCTGCTTTCTTGCTGTAACAGCAGACTTGAGTAGTTACCAACAGAGACCATGTGATCTGCAAAGCCCAAAATATTTGCTGTCTGGCCCTTTATAGAAAAAGTTTGCCAAATCCTGATCTATACTATGCTGCCTTCTATGCAAAGCAGAGGTTAATTAGTGTAGAATCTCCCTGACATATAAATGTACAAGGAAGATTATATACACAGAAGACATCATTAAGAAGAAAAAAACTTGTTTTAAGAAGAATATTCAATTTGTTAAAGTTGTAAATCTCCAAATCTAGCTTTTCTTTAGCTTTTAAGTTCAGTTTACTAAACTTATTCTTTCTGCAGATATAGCAATTATTAATAATCACTGTTGAGGACGCCTTTGGTTATTTTTTGGTTCCAATTATGGATATAGTTGAACTTCTTCAAATATTTTAAACCATTTTTGAGTTTAATATTTTCCATTTCTCTTTTAAGTACTTAAGCTCTCTGACTGACATATACTTAAGTAATTTTTGTATAGCAAGTAAATGAAACATACAGCTATAACACTTAGATTCCCTAAAATGTCCCAATATTGTTTAAAGATGGAGGAAGATTTAATCTTAAGTCTAAATCTATTATTCAAATATTTATTTTATATTTAAATTATGTTTCACTTGTTATTCAGGAGGGCAAATTCTCTTAAACATTGTAAGTATATAAAATTTCAAATGTGGTCTGCTTATTCAGCTAAAAAAAACAACTATAAGCTTGATTCTTTGAATATCTCTTACTTAATTCTAAATGTTTTGGGGTTCAGGAAGAAAATATTTGTATCGTGCTGATCAATTTTGGGGAGCAACTTCTCAACCAATAGAGATTGCAAAATGATCAAGGATTTGGCTCATAAAATTAACATACCATATGTTAATTACATACAACATATATAGAACATATAATTAACATATAGTTGTTGTATACCTTGTTGAGATAAACTGAGCACTATTTATAGTTTATAATGGCAAATTTAGTACTTCAAGAAAGTTAGGCTTTTAGTATGTGTCCCTACCTACTTAATGTTTGCAACTCTACCTAATAAGTTCACTTGAGTGGATTTTTGCATTTCTTTGCATTCTGAAGTATGTCCTTTTAATTTAATGCCAAAAAGTTTTTTTCCAGTTTTATTAGTTTTAGATGTACAACATAATGATTTGATATATGTATATATTGCAAAATGATCATCACAATAAAGTTAGTTAACATCCATCACTTTGCATAGTTATAAGTTGGTTTTTCTTGTGATGAGAACTTTTAAGATCTACTCTCTTAGCAACTTTCAAATCGACAATCCCCAGAACATATTTATTTTGTAACTGGAAGTTTGTACCTTTTGACCACCTTCAGCCATTTCCCCCACCCCCCTAACCCTCTGCATCTGGCAACCACCAACCTGTTCTCTGTATCTATGAGCTCAATTTTTTTAGGTTCCACATATAAGTGAGATTGTAAAGTTTTTGTCTTTTTCTGTCTGACTTATTTCACTTAACATAATACCAAAGACTTTTGAACAAATAAATTTGGTATTTTTTTATAGATAGTCTATTTCTTTGTACCACAAATATTATGGCTGTTAAAATGCTAATAGATTTCTAGATCTCACTAATGGCTTTCTGTGACTATTAGCTTAATCTCTAAAGTCTGGATCCCTGCTGGATGGCTCTGGGCCAATAGATCCTGGGGGGTAGAAGAGAGACAAAGGTAAGCGGTGCTGCCAAATTGGTCTGCACATCTTTGTGTTGCAAGAGCATCAGGTCTTCCACACTGCATCATTGCAATTTCACAGAGTGCTCCCTATTCTTCTAGACCTATGCTGTCCAATATAATACTCTAGCCACATGTAGCTACTGAACTTTGACTGAGGAACTGAACTTTCAATTATATTTAATTTTAGTTAATTAAAATTTAACTTTAAAAACTGAAAATTTACTCAGTTATAGGAAAAATTTTAAGAATATTTGAAACAAGTTAGGAACATAAATCTACTTTGTCAGCAGTAAATTTTATGAAATCTAAATAAAGATCAAAATTTAGATCTAAAAAAGTGAAAATTTAACATTGGAATTGAGATGTGTTTTAAATATAAAATACACAGGAGATTTTAAGACAGCATGAAAAAACCATGTAAAATATTTCGTTAATAATTTTTAAGTTGATTGCATGTTAAAATCATAATATTTTGGATATATGGGATTACATAAAATATAGTGTTGAAATAAATTTCACCTTATTTTTACTATTTTTTAGTGTGGCTACTAGAAAATTTAAAATCGCATCTGTGGCTTGCATTATGTATCTATTAGACCATGACTTTCACAGGTATACCTGTGTCCATCCAGCGTACTTTTAGCTTCAATCTCCCCCCACACTTCTGCACATTTACTGTTCTACAAAGGGGAAAGGGATTTATTTTTTTTTCACTGGAGTCACCTAGAATTTCCACTTTTTCCTTACCAGGTATTTCCCGTTTTACAGCTTTCTTCATCAAATAAACTTCTGTATTCATTCTTGATGGCATCTTGTTCAGCTATGGGCTTTCTAGTTATAATTTAGTGCTGTTACAGTTTATCAAACCCTTTTCTGAAAACAGATTGTGAACGGAAAATTGAGCACGAGGATCCAGACACCTGTATTGGGGAGATTTTATGAGAGTGACAGGTATTGTCTAAGCTTGGCATTGTCAGAACATCTCTGAGCCTCAGATTTATCTTCGACACCCTGGAAATAATGATACCTGCTTCGCAGATTAGATGTGAGAATGAAAAGCTATATAAACTATGAAAGCACCCAGCACAGTGCATGTTTTTGGATTGTTTGGTTTATTTGCTTTTTTTCTTAATTAGTAGATTTTTATTCCAGCAAAACAATCATCCAGAAAAATGCATAAATCATAAAGGCAAAGTTGATGAGCTAGCACAAGGTGAATGCACCTGTGTTACCACCACCCAGGTGAAGAAATGGATCACCAGCCCCTCAGAAGCTCTCTTCATGCTCCCCTCAACAACTACCCACCAGATTAGCTTGGTCCGCTTTCAAATGTTGTATCTATACAATCATGTAGTTTGCATTCTTTTGTGTTTTGCTTTTTCATTCCATATTATACTTCTGAGATTTATCAGTGATATTGATAAATGCATGGAAGAATAGTTTGTTTTTGTTGTTGTTGTTGTCATATAGCATTCCATATTATGGCTATACCATGATTAATCTGTTCTTTTCTTGATTGACATATGAGTTGTTTTCAGTGTGGAGAGAGTAAGAATTATGTTGTTATAAACATTTTGTACATGGTTTCTGGTACTCAAAATTACTTATTTTTGTTGGATCTCTAACCTGGAGTATTAATAGCTGAGTCACAGGGTGTATGTATGTTTAACGTTAGTTGGTACTGCAATTCCTTTTCAAAGGTGGTTGTACCAAATTTATCCTCACACCAGCCATTTACAGAAACTGCAGTTGCTCCATATCTTTGCTAACACTTGATATCTCATTGTGATTTTAATTTGTCTCTCTCTAATCACTAAAGAAATTGAGCTCAATTTAATTCTAATTCTGCTTTGGCAGAATTGACCTTCTGATGTGACAGATTAATCTTGGCCTAGAACTACTCATCATGGTAAGCAACTGACTAGTTGATGCTCTTAAAAGTTTTTCTTAGAGAATGCAGATTCCTATTCTAAAAATTAGCAAGTGTGTTATATCGACATTTTCTTCATCTAACAGCAGAGTTAAAAATCAACATCTTTCCTAAGTAAAATTTTAAAAATATTTCCTTCATCTCTATACCCTGATAAGTATTTGGCAAAGGAGTAATTTTATTGATGTAAATGGATATCTCATGATTATCAACAAATAAAATGGATGCCAACTGTACCTCAGATACCTTTTGTATCAAAAGTTAGCTAGAATGGCATGTGCAATGATAATATCTCCTTACTTTCCAGGCCATTAAAAACCATCCCCACCACCATTCACCTTCATCACAGAAGATGGGCAAAAACAAGTTCAACTACATGAGGGTGACAATATGTACAAAGTAGAATCTGTGAGAAGAGATGGATTTAGATTTTTGGCTTCATGTTCAGGTTTGATATTTTCTAATCCTAGCTTATACTGATTTTGATCTCCTTCTTATATTCTGATTAGGCAGATCAAATACATGTCTATAAAGAATTTTTGAGATATTTGATGTTACTTCATCATAATAAAATTATTTGAAGACCTAGGCAACATGTTTGATTTTTTAAGGCTCTGTCTGTCTCTAAGAGAGTCTTTGTTTTCATCACTTCACCAGTATGCCGAGGAATCTCCAGTGAATAAACTGGAAATTGAGAACCAGAAATGGTGCCAAGAGCATTCCTATATCAGGGACATTTAATTTTGTCTATTCATTGCTTTTTCTGATGGAGAAAGCTCAATATCTGTTCTTCCTGCTGTCCTTAGCAGGACTTGGGATGGTTTGGATTATTGTTCAGCAAATATTAATTCCCCTGCCACTCCTACCGTGGGAAGAGTAAACTTCCTTGCCTAGTTGATATTGGACTTGGAAAGTTATTGATGTGACTCAGGCAGAGGACTTAAACATGCTTGTATGGTTTGGCTTGGCTTTGGGGCTGTTGGCATTCATCGTGAGAAGAAAATGGCCTGGTGGCCACTAGTCCAAGAATGTGAAAATTATGTGTAGCGTATCAGAACCCAACCTGAATCCTAAAACTCAGAGCCTGGAGTCCAACCTAGCCAAGCTGAGCTGCAGCTGACCTGCAAACTCATGAAGGAGAAATAAGATCTTGATGTTTACAGTCACTTAGTTTTGATGTGGTTTTTTATGCATCATTGTTGTGGCAAAAGCTGTCTGAATGAGTTTGAGTTTATTGTTTAAAAAAATCGACATTAAAGTCCTCAAATATAAAACTCTATTTAGTTAATTAATCAAAAAAGTATATATTTATTGAACATTTATAGTGTGCCAGTCACTGCACTACATACTGGAAGAAGATGGTGATAAAAACAGACATGGGGAAACTTGACAAGGTAATTACAATACAGTGTGATCTGTTTCTGATAGGGATAAACACCTACTATAGGTTGATTTAGAAGGGGGACCAGAACTAGTCTTGACAACTCAAGAAAGTTTTGTCAGAGATAAAGTATGAATAGAAATTGTTCACATTATTGTAGGCAGAGGCAATAACATGCTCAAAAACTAAGAAATTAGAAGATATGGTCATTTAGGGGACTATAAGGAATGTTCTCTGACAGGGACTGGATGGAGTACAAGGAAGAATATAAGTCTGTAGAGGTAAATAAATTGAGGGGCTAAGCAGGTAAAAAGTGTGTCTGGGCTCTGGCAGCCATCCTGCACACTAAATGTAAAGAGAGCTCCGACTCAGATGGTATCACTGGACTCTAAGATTCAGTTGTACATGAAACCAAGGATAGGACTCTGGGTAGCTCTTACATTTATGAGAGACAAAGAGAAAATGTGTTCACTAATTTAACAGATATTTGTTGAACACTGTGAATGTGATGGTAAATGAAAATAATACAATCCTCTCTGGGGCTGAAAACCACCCAGCATAATTCAAGCCATTCTCAGGAACAGAGTGTTTGGACCCAGAAAAAAAAAGTCATGACTCACAATTAGAGGATGGAGTCCTCAGGAAAAACCAACATTAGCATCTAAACAAGAAAATGAGCTTATTGACATTGAAAAATGTTACTATGTTTTCAATTTCATTAAAGTCTCCAATAGACAAACACATTTATTTCTGAGCTATGTGTCTGATGGCAAGAATGGGCAAAAACATCAGTCTACAAGCTCTGGGACTCTGGACTGTGACAGCACTGATGAAATATGTGTTTCTTGAAGAGACATGCGATCCTCACTATCTGTGACCGTTGAAATATTAAGGAAATTACTTATAAAACAGATAAAAATCCATTATAGGAACATAGTGTAGAAACCACAAAGGAAGATGGGAAGGAGTAATTTCCAATCTTCCTTGGAAATAAAAAAAAAAGAAATTTTTTCCCTTGTTATTATCCTGGTGAAATTAAATTTCATTGTGTGGTTCTCATCTTCATAATTACCAGGTTGCTTTGAGAATTAGATATAAAAAGCCACCTCATATAAAGGTAGCAGCTAATTTTTCTAAATATTATATTTTTGAAATGATAAAAGAGGAATAACATTTCAAATGATCATTTTAATCACCATGCTTGTTCTGTGTCAGCCCACCCACTTTTCTCAACATACTCATTTACAGATATTGAGGCAGAATACCTGCAGGGACATGCACCCAGACACTAAAACCATCTGGATCAGTACAGGAATAGGATCCACATGAATATGTACTTGGGTTTCTGGAAGAAGCCCAAATGCTGGGAGACTGGAAACCTACGAGTCTTGAGAGATATGCTAGGGGCTAAATAATTGCCCCCAAAGATATACACACACTACTCATCTGGAACCTGTGAATGTGTTACCTTATGTGGCAAAAGGCACTTTTCAGATATAATTAAGGTTGTGGACCTTGAGATGGGGAGATTATCCTGGATTATCTAGGTGGGCCCAATCTAATCTCATGAGTCCTTAAAAACAGAGGACTTGTCCTGCCTATAGTTCATCAGAGAGAGATATGATGCTGGAAGAGAACCAGAGAGATTGCAACCTGAGAAGGACTCAACCTGCTTGAAGATGGGAAGGGTCATGAGCAAAGGAATGCAAGCAGCCTCTAGATGCTGTAAAAGTGAGGAAATGGATTTTCTCCTAGAGCCTCCAGAACGAATGTGATCCTGCCTACACCTTGATTTTAGCCAAGTGAGACCTTGTAAGACTTCTGACCCACAGAACTGTAAGATAATAAATTTGTGTACTGTTTTAAGCCACTAAATTTGGAATAGTTTGTTGCAGCAGCACAGAAAACAAACACAGGAGGGTTGTGGGAACCTGCTAACTGACTTGACATTTTTCCCCTAATTCATACTTCGTTTGTCTGATCTATAACTTTGTTTTTCCTGTATCTCTGTTCTGTATGCCAGTGTGCCCACTGGGCCTGGGGCTCTACTCTTGTCCCCAGCTCTTTAGACTGAGGTCCTGACAATGTGCCTGCCTCTAAGCAGCTTTTATTTGGGAACTAGACACTATTTCAGTGAGAGCAGTAGCTGGCTGGTGTAGAGCTCCAACCAAAATGAATCATCTGCTGCAACCAGGCCTGAAGATTCCTGCTGCTGCTCTTTGTTTTCACCGTATAAGACCCATTTGAACATCAAGCATGATCAGGACCTAGTCCTACTCAAGTCTTCCTCCCTCGTCCCTCCCTTTCTTTGTCCTTCTTTCCTTCCTTTCTAATGATGATGCCCTTTACTCAACCATCTTAACAGGTACTACTTATAAAATATTTTTTTTTAAAAGTAGAAGTGTGACATTAAAATCACCCAAAGAGGGTGACTTAATTTCCATTATATTTTGCTAAATCATTGAAATGTACATTTACAATGGGTGAATTTTATCACATGTAAATTATAATTCAATGAAGCTGTTTTAAAAACAAAGTTCTGTTGTAAAGCTTTTACTCATCATAATCATCATCATCACCATTGTCCCCTTTGTCATCATCATCACAATAAATTACATACATGCACACAGGAAAAAAATAAAATAGTAAGAAAAACATGAAATAAAATCTATATTTACCTGCCTTATCACAGGTCACATTCCCAAGATACTAGTTCCTTCATCAACTTCTTTTGATTTATATAATTTTAAAAATTTGGAATAAATTTGTATTTACAGAAAAGTTGCAAAGGTAGTACAGAGAACTCTCATATGCCCTTCACTGTGCTTCAACTTATATTTACAGCTTACATAATCGTGATACATTTGCTTAAAAAATTCTGCTTTTAATTCTTCTGGTTATTTCTTCTGTATATCTAAATAATATACCTCTGTTAATCAAGTTATCAAATTTAGGCGGTGTATATTGTTTGCCACTGTGAAGAAAAGGAATTAGCTTGCATGCACTGTACTCCATTACCCTCCCCCTCATCTTAATGCATATTAGTTTTGTTGTATTTTTGGTATTTTATTGGTAAATTTTTTTACTTTAAATAACATACCTCAGGAACTATATCGTTTTCAATCATCATTGTACTCTATCTCTTGTAAGGGAAGAAAAATAATTTTCCCTCTACCCTTCTTGGTTCTTGGCTAAAACCCCCCTGTAATAAAAAACAGATTAACAGGAGAAAAAAAAATTTAATTACATACATATGTACAGGAGCCACACAAAGATATGAGACTTGCTGTTTTTGAAGAGGCCTCCACACTGAATGAGAAGGGTTACCTAGAGCTCCATGTGCTTGGCAGGATCTCTCTACAGTGCATAGGCAGGGAAAATGGCAGATCACAATTCCATACTTGTACTCGCTTTCTATTGCTACATAACAAATTACTATAGATTTACCAGCTTGAAACAACACAAGTTTATTATCTCAGACTTTCTATGGATCATGAGCCAGCCCCAGCACGGTTGGGTTCTCTGTTCTAGGTCTCATAGGCTGAAATCAAGTGATCAGCTAGATTGAGGTCTTGTCTTGAGGTTGAAGGGGAGCAGGACTATCCTCTACCCACTCTGGGTCCTTTCTGGCTGGGCTACAAATTAAACTGACATGAGACTGAATAGCAGGAGAAAATCAAACAAAGCTTTATAACATGTATACATGGGAGAGACCAGGAAAACTGAGTTTCTCGACAAATGGCAGAAGTTTTCACCTTAAATAGCACACTCAGGTAGAGAAAGGAGGATATTGGGGGTGGGGTGGGGAGTCAGCTGTGGGAGATTACCAGAAAGAAGAGTATGTAGATTTAAGTCCTCACCTTCTGGTCCTCACCTTCTACACTGATCAGAGTTTCTAGAGATAAGGTCATTCCCCCTTCTTCCTAGTACAGAGAGGGAGATACCTTTACAAATGGAGATTTCCCTTATAAATGTAAATGTTTGGTCTTAGCAAGGACACTCCCAGTCTACAGATAAAATAAGCAAGGTAAAAAGATATATCTTGAGGTGGCCAATTCTGATCTCCCACAAGGCTCTGAGGAAGAATCTACTTTCAAGCTCTTTCAGATTGTTGGCTAAATTCAGTTCCTTGCCATTGTAGGACTAAAGTCCCTGTTTCCTTGCATGATGACAACTGGGGGCCACTTTCAGCTCCTTAAAGTCGCCTGTATTCCTTGACATGTGTATCCTTCCAGCAATAGAGAATCTCCCTCACATCAAATGCTTCTCATATATTGCATCTCTCTGACTTCTCTTGGCTCTAATTTCTACACCAAGATTTAAACACCAAGTGATTAGGTCAAGCCCACCTGAGTAGTCTCTCTTTTTATTAACTCAAAGTCAACTGATTAGCGACCATAAATATATCTGCAAAGTCTCTTTTGCCATATAATGTAACCTAATCGTTGGCACAACACTAGGAGGCAGAATTCATGAGGGCAAGCTTAGAAGTCTGCCTACAACACTACATCAGAAGAGACTAGAATATGAGGACCTTGCTCTGGTACACTAATATTCCCATTAGAAGCCCTAGTTATTCTTAAGCAGATCTTTCAATTTCTTTGAAGAACTGTCCTGGTTTGTCCCTCTCCCCTGGCTAAATTCAGGACTGGCACTGACCTGCGTGCATGGGGATAAGTCAGGACAACTGGCATAGCTCTTCAGAAGACAAATGTCTACTTGTAAACTTCCACATGCTATGTTTTCTACTTGAGTTTGGAACACTTCCAGGGCTTTTCCAGAGTATAAGTTCCTACTTCCACTGAAGGCTTTCTCAGGTCTCCTTTATTTGACAATATTTGTCTTTTCTCTCTTACAGAATCTATTACTAACCAAATTTCTGATCTAAACTCAACTAGCAAGTATACACATTTTCCTTAAGGATCGACTTCTATATACGTAATTGCTTAAACAAAGAGTAGGAAGTTTCTAAGGGAGAAACCCTCTACTTGTAGCCTATAATCTAAGTTGACTGAGAGTCACACAATTTGGCCCTTTGCAGAGTTGACAAAAACAGCTGTTTCTGTTCTCCAAAGTTAAGCAATTACAGTGGGCTATGGAAATGTTATAGCCTTAGTTTCCAGAAAACTAGGAGGACTAAGAGCAGGCTAGGAGGGTAGTCTTTCTAGCCAAGCCTAGTGGTTTATATTTTCTTAAGTAGGTGTCAATCATCTAAGTTTAGAGAATTACTAGAGCACGTGAACCAAAACGCAAAAGATGAGAAGCTACAGGCGACATACTTCACTTTACATTTCAAAATAACTTTGAGAGGATGTTTTTAAATTAAATAATATGTTAGTATAAAATAGATGTAATATGTATATAAATTTAATGAGTATATTAAATTTTAATTTTTTTGACTGCTGTTGTGCATAATGCAAAAAATGGGAGAGCACTTGCCTATAGATTGTTGAAGTGTTAGTTGAGAGCACTTTCTATATAATACTACTAATACTAATGTTAATACTAATCACATAAATTGTAGTTACATAAAATAATTATGTAAATTGATCACCTACTATGTGCGTTTCTCTGTTCTTGAGAATTAATATGATTATAAATGTTCCTTACAACGTCCAGTAAGTAGGTGTACATTTTTGCATATTATGAATAGTGGAAATGATACCTACAGAGTTTAAGTAATTTGCCCAAGGTTGAGTGTCTTAATCAGATAAATTGCTCCCAGTGGAAGGAGTCAGGGCTCTTTCTTCCTCGTCATTAGGGAGCAGAACGGAAGAGACAGGTAAAGGTAACCATGTGTGATGCTTCATCTTGATGAACCCCCGAGTGTCTCCTATAAGCCAGTTTGATAATTTCAAGCTACTCTTGAACCCTGGCTGCTGTGAGAAATGGAACCTAAAAATCCCAGACCAGGAGCTAACGGCCTAGGAGCAAGCTTTAAATTTCTGGCATCTAAGCTGACACCTATTTTTCTTCTCTCGACTCATACTTCAATTTCAAAAATCTCTTGTTAAATGGTGAGCAGATCAGCTCTGCTTACCCATCTTCCAATATGAATGGATGACTACGGTAATTTAATCTAACCAATAAACATGAATGAGAGAGAGAAACAAATATGAAATAACAATCTTGTGGATTTTGCAGGGACATTTGTGCTGTCATCTCGATTTTCCTTAAAGCACCTACGAAGCTTTTAGATCTTGGTTTAGACAGCACCTCCTCTGAGAAGCATTCCTGACCTCTCAAGCTAAAGTTGAATGACTTTTTTCTTCTTTATTGCCACCATGCCTCCCAATCTTTGTTTGCCATAACTCATACAAAACTAAGTTATAATTGTCCATTTACTTGTCTGTCTTCTGTACTAAAACTGGTAGTTTGTTGAGTGCAGGGACAAGTTATTGTTCATTGCTATATCCTCAGTGTTTCTGTAGTTCCTAGCATAAAGTATAAATACAGTAAATTCACATAATATGATAAATTAATACATATCAATGGATGAAGAAATAGCAAGTTGTTAAATTGACCAATAGGTTAAAAGAAGGCAGATTACACATGGTACAGGAAATCAGCAAAGTCGGGCCATCAAAAAATGTGAGAAAAAATTCTGCTTCAGCAAACTCTTCCAGACTTTTACAACCAGAAAAATCTAGAAAACAACTACTCAGTTTCAGCATACATGTAAATTGTGGATTCATTTGGCCTTGATGATTGCTGGTCATTTATAGAAAGTCCAAACAAAAAAAGCTTTGTGAGTAAAAGGGAGCAGAATATGCCACTCCAAAATATGCCAATTTTGAATATTGATTATTTTGAATTAAAGGTACTTGAGAAACGGCCAGTGCAAGAAGGACACTCTCACCCTCCTTTCTCCTCCTGAAAGCAGGAGATAAAAATTCCGTGTAAAAGCTACCATCCCTGTACCAGAAGAGAAGGCATCCTTATCACCAGAGATAGGGAATTTAGGGTTGAGAATGCTATATGAACAAACCTCTTCCCCAACTTACTACCCCAAGGCCAAATCACTTTGTATTGTCAATTATTCACAAGCTTATTGTTTCTTTGTCTAAAAGGTATAAATTCTTCCTGCTTTGGTCATTTCTTTGAGTCTCATATTTTTCTGGGGCTCCCATATGTATGAAATTAAATTTGTTTTTCTCCTGTTAATCTGTCTTATGTCAATTTAATTATTAGGCCAGCCAAAGAACCTAGAAGGGAAGAAGGGAAAATTTTCCACCTCTACACTAGCGACATGCAAAGACAGCTGAATGCAGAACTGAGGTCTTCTGGCTTCACATAAACCATCCTGTGATTTTGGTTCACACAATATCTCTTCTCTTATGTGTGTTTAATTCAAACATGAAGATCCCAAGACAGGCTGAGAGAAAACAATCAGTTCTTGACACCTTTTTCCTTGAAATCATAAATCACCCATGGTCCAATGATCACTCTAGACGCAAGATGTACCTTGTCCCCACTTCTTTCCATCCCCTGAAGTTTAAAGGCGTCAATCCCAGTCAGAAAATTTCCATTAAAACTTTTCAAATCTCTTCCAACTCCAGAATGACCAAGTATAGCTCAGGTACTGGAGGAAAAGCTGAAGAGGCAGTGTCTCAAATTGCTAATTAGTCTCACGTGACAGTTGACAGAAAGGCAGCAGAAGTAGACGACTAGTAGTGAGTGGATAATGAAATATTTTTTGAAATCTTCCTATTCCATTCACTTAATAACTTAACACACTAAGATAGGATCATATCAAGAGTGATTTTACAAACCTGCCTTCTATTTGTTTGTGTTAGAATTCTGTACCTCCTAGTTCACTTTAATGATTCTTAGTTGTTTTAAGTTTTAAAAAGCTGGGTAAATAGTTTTAAATGGAGAACAATGTCAGGTCTCATTGTGCTCAAATTGACCATCATTAGCATGGTTCCTCATAAGGTTTAAACTGCCAGCCATTGACAATCATTTGTGTTTAGACTGCTTTTCTAAGGAGGCAGTCATTTCTGTGTGGCTAAAAGCCCTGGAGATCCTCTAGTGACTGATATGGAAGTCATGATAACATAAATATACACAGTGATCTCTAATACAGGCAAATGCCTTTGTCCATATCGGGCATAGTGATGACCTTTCTTTAACCCTGGGTGAAAACATAGGTATTCACAAAATACAAAGGTCCTAGGCCTCTCTTGGAATGCGTACATGCACTAACCAAATCAATGGGCTAAAAGCAAAAGAACTTAACCACTAAACTAGAAAACGTTAGCAAAGCAAAAATAGAACTGTGTTTAACACCAGGTAGGAACAACAAAAATGAGGGTTTCCAACCTCTTTGGAGAAAGAAATGGTAAGGACAGGAAATGTGCATGCATCTCTGTTAGGATGGAATTGGGTGGAAGAGTAAGAAACAAATGAATTCTCACTTGAGTGATATTTTGTGCAGTGATCTAAGCAACGTGATAGGCTTATCACCAATTGAGCTAGGGTAACGAGAGGCTGTCCTAAAGACCAGATTGGAAGTAGTGTGGGAATATAGCAGAATATCTCTACAAAAAAGAGGACTAGAAAGGAAATCAGAAGACTTTGGTTTTGGTATTGACGATGACATTTCCTTACTCGGAGTCCTTGTGTCCTTGTGAAGGTTATTCACGGAATATTCAAGGTTATTTTATACCTTTTGGTATAAAACCAGTTTCCAAAATCACTTGTCCAAGTGAAATGTATTATTTATCTGGGTTCTGGAGAGCAGCATGATTTTTAGTAAAAGGGAGGATCAAGAATAACCAACAACAACAATAATGATAACTTTAACATTTACTGAGAACAATCTATGTGCCAGAAACTTCACTAGGTACTACATGTTCATGTCCTCATTTAATCTGCAGAACATCCCAATGATATAGGACCACCTTATGCAAAATTAGGTCCTAAAATTAGCCCTTAACTATTTAGTAAATATCATTAATATAACTAGAAAACCCCTAGAGATAAATGCGGGATGGATGGATAATTCTAAAGATTCCCTGCTTTCCTAAGGAGTTTACTTCTTTCTGTCTTAGTACTAAGTCTCAATGACCTTAATACACCTGCCTTAAACTAATTACACAGTGAGATCCCCGGAGAAGAATTAAAATACTTAGTGTAACCCCACGAGAAGGATGAATTATAGAAAGAACACACTCAAATGAATCACAGGATGCAACCCCTCCTGTGTATTACATTGGAGGAAATTCAGGCTAAAGAAGATAAGTACATTTTCCAAGGTCAAGAAGGTAGTAAGTGGTGGAGTTGGGATTTAAGCCAGAGCCCACCGGTGTCACCAATGTGCAATTCACAAGGCCAGCAGAGGTAACACTATGTATACATTTCAAAAAGGTACAATTTCCTTTGTTAGCAAAGAGTCTGGAAACGGAATATTTATAAAACAGATAATAATTATATATGTTCAAGCTAAAATATAAACAGAGAAAAATATACACTGCAGGGAAGGAACATCGGCAAATTCATCAATACTGCAGAAGGATCATTTTGTGGACTTATATAAAACACACTTTGATGAGTAAGTGAAAATAGCAACTAAATCCAACGTACCAGAGTTTTAAAATGCTAAAATTTTAAGGTATTTGTGAAAAAGATCATAATTCAATGACACATCTCAATAAAGCCTGAAGAATTTGGTACAGAACTCCCTGAAGTGTAACTCCCCAATTATCTTTTCTACTAGACAGTCACACACATTCCCTGCCTAACTAAAGCATCTTTTTGCTTCAAATGGAAATTGGTTTTCACCTTTACTCAAAAATCCAGAGTGAAGCCAGCAGCCTAAGTCAGCAAATCTTTGGGTGACTTGACCAGGTGGGATGACATAAATTTCCCCAGAGCTGGTATAGGCTTCTTTTCATTTTTTAGAAAATGATATAATTCATTTTTGCTTTACCTTTTTTTCTGATTAATTACTAATTATCATGGTTAGGGACATTTATGCTTTTAAGAATTTTGTATTTAGTAAACTCTGTTAGAATCTGAACCTAAATTCGTTGCTTCCTTTCTGTTTTGAAGAGCAAAAGTCTCTGTTTCTCTCAAAGACCATACTATCTACTTGTCAAGTGGAAATCGTCCCTTCAGTGATTTTCAAAGATTTTGCTCCTAAAATTACTCTCTTTCTGTCCTTCCCAGTCACTTGTATCATTCTCATCAACATACAAATAAATTCTATCAACTCACTTAAAAAAAAAACCCTTACTTGAGACCAAATATCCTTATTATGCTTCATTTCTCAGCCCCAAACTCACAGCAAAAGTGGAAAAAATTATGGTCAATATTTATTGTCTTCACTTCTTCATTTCCTATGTATTCTTTTTTATAATTTGCTTTGAAGCAATTTCAAACTAATAAAAAAATTGCAAAAACAGTAAAAAGAACTCCCAAATCTCCTTCACCTTGCTTCCCTATTTATACTTTACCTCATTTGTTACATCTCTCTCTCCCTGTGAATACATATAACATGTATTCCATTATCATTATTATTTTTATGGACAACTTATGAGAAATTTGCAGATATGGTGTCCCTTCTTTATTTAGTACTCCAGTGTGTACTTTCCAAAACCAGAACACTCTCCAACATAACTGCCACACAATCATTCAAAACAGGAAATCTACACTGATAGATCACTACAACCAAACCTGAAATCCATTCACATTTTCCAACCATCTCAGTTAGGTCTCTTTTCCCTTCTGGTCCGAAATGCCATCCAGGGTCATGATTTGCATTTAGTTCTGATGTCTCTTTAAATCTTTAGTAGTTCTTCAGCCTTTTCCTGCCTTTTATGTTCTTGATGTTTTTTAAGAGTACAGATCTTTCATTCTGTACGATGCCACTCAGCTTGGGTCTGCCTGAGGTTTCCTTGGGTCCAGACAGGGGTCATGCATTCTTGGTAGAAATACCAGAGAAAGGATGCTGTATCCTCTCAGGGCATCAGGAGGCTCTTGAGGATGATCATTCCCGCAAGAGGTGATGTCAACCTTCATCAAGTTGGTGTCTGCCAGACTTTTCTACCTTAAAGTCACCATTTTCACTTTTATAAATGATAAGTATTTTGTGGGAAGATACGCCAAGTCTAAACCTATATCCCACTTATGATGGCTTTGTAGTATTTCAACTTGTCTAGGCTGAACTATACTTCCCAGAACGTTTCTGGTTAGGCTGGGCCACACGAGATTCCTGTGGGTCATTTAGGGGGTGGAAGTGAAGCAGCCATTCTGTACTCTCACACCTTGTCCCTTATCTATTGGCTTACCTCAACGGTATGCAGTGTCCAAGTCTGCCACTGCTCACCTCTCCTCGGTTCCCTTTTCAGCTTCTCTGACTCCTGGGCTAGGTCGAAGGGCCCTGACTTCTGTGGCTCACACATACCATCAACATCAGAAGCAACAAGAACTGACACAGGTTTCAGTCCATCTTCATGGTCTGCAGCTTTTGCTTGTGAGTTCCAGCTCATTCTTGCTTCTCTCACCCCCCAACTACTTTACATCCATTTTTCCCTTGCTTCCTGCCTGCCCTTTGGACTTAAAGCTCCAACATCACACAGAAACAGCAGCCTGCTTACCCGGCTTCCACAACTACAGAAGGCCAAATACTTCTGCAAGGATACGATATATAGATATAGATATAGATATAGATATAGATATAGATATAGATATAGATATAGATATAGATATAGATATAGATATGCAGTGTATATAAACAATATTTATCATAATTAAAATAATTATAAATTATTATATATAATAAAATATATAATACAAATTATGTAATATGTAAATGTATTATAATATATCATATCTTCTATTTCTATATCCATAATTCCCTCTAGATTTATTAGTTAGCATTCTGCTCTAAGGAAGAACTTTTCCCTCTCCCTGATTTATTGATCTCTTCATTTATCTATATGTTATGAACCTATGATTTGCTATTTCCTTTAGTGGGTTGTAAACCATTACTTCATAATTAACTTTGATGCTCAGGTGGTCTCAGAGTTGGCCAGTGGGAGTCCCCTTTAATCTGGCCCCACATCCCTTTTGACATATCCCCTCATTCTTTGAGTACTTCTTTCCTTTCTGGCACAAAAAGATATTTGTGGTTCCTTTTGCTTTTTCGCTGACTTAGCCCCAGAATCAGCTATTTTTGTAAGGGAATCTATTCCTTTTAGTGGACGATGGTATTTAGACACCCAGCCAAAGATCTTGAACTCCTCCTTGTTTTATATCTTTCTTTTGTCTTCTCTATTATAAACCATGTATTAGTTTTCTATTGCTGCATAATAAATTACCCCAAACTTAGCGGCTCAAAACAACATAATTTATTTTCTCTCAGTTTCTATGGATCAGGAGTCCAGGCACTGGTTAGCCACTCAGGGACTCACAGGTGTAATCAAAGTGTCGGCTAGGCTGTGATCTCACCCGAGACTTGGGGTGCTCTTCCAAGCACATCAGGTTGCTGGTAGAATTCAGATCCTTGTGGTTGTAGAGCTAAGGTCCCCCATCAATTGGGGGTCACTCTCAGCACCTAGAGAACACTCTCATGTCCTAGCCACATGTCTGTCTTACAACAGGCAGCTTACTTCTTCAAAGCCAGCAGAAAAATATCAGTCCAGTGTGCTATGAGGAAATCTCAGTCAACATAATGTAAGCATGGCAGTGACTATCCCATCATATTCACAGGTCCTGTTCACATTCAAGGAAGGAGATTGTATGGGGCATGTATACAGGGGGTGGAATCTTAGGGGCCATTTTAGAATTCTGGATACCACAAACCATCAGCAATTTCTGTGGGTTCTGCTTCTAATATGTACCCAAATCTGGCCCCTTCTCTCCATTTCCACTGCCACCATCCTAGCCCATGACACTATCATCTCTTTCCTTCATTCTAATAGTCTCCTGGTCTCCCTTCTTCCACTTTGCTTCCCTATATCATTATCAAAAACTAGCCAGAATGACCTTTTAAAAATGTACATAAGATGGTGCTATTAACCTCCTTTAATCTTGAACAATGTCGCATTGCATTCAGAGCAAAATCCACTCTTCTTCTCACAGCCTACAAGCTTCTACATTGTCTGTGCATGCCTACCTATTGCATCATCTTCCTTTTGTTCCCTGGACACGAGCTACCATAGCCTTTTTTCCCTATTTCTCAAATAAGCCAAAGTTGTTTCCTTCCTATGCCTTTGCACTTACTCTGAATAAATTTCTTTGGCTATTTGCATCTTAGTTCACATTATGCTACTTTAGAGATGACTTTCTGATGCTGTAAGGCAAAAACATTCAAGTTCAGTCACTGAATTACACCAGCCTGTTTATTTTCTTCACAGTGTTTATCCCCATCAGAAAGTGTATTGTTTCTCTCTTTACTTATTTATTATCTGCTTGCCCCATCCATGAGGCCAGGGACCATGTCTATTTCATTCACTGGTATATCTTCAGTACCTAGGATAGTACTATTCTTCATACTAAGTAAGTGTTTGATATATGTTATGAAATACATAGAATAATCAGAAATTTGGGAAGATGATACTTAAAAGAACTCAGGCTCTGAAATCATTTTGTAATGTGAAAAACTACATACATATGTGCACACACACACATATTCTGTCTCTCTAAACTGTTTGTCTGAAAGCAGGGTATTTAAGAATTAATATTAAATTATTCCATTTGATCAGATTAAAATTCCCCTTAGACCCTGGAAGGAAAGTGTCACTACAGAAACAACTTTTTCACTACTGATATTTTTGCAATGAACATCTGGCAATACTCTCCTATAGTGAATTAATATCCTGCTCCAGAAACTTAGTTTATTACTATTAGTAACAATAATAAAAATCTTTGTTCCAGAGACTCTGCAGATGGAAGACTCCTTAACTGCTTTGAATTCATTCTTCTGCCTCCAAACACAAACAATCCAAATCCTCCCAAAGTGATCCCTTTCTATCTTATCAGGAACATCTCAGTGGACAGGGTGCAGTGGAGCTTGCTGCTCCAGGGTGAGGTCACAGTCTCAAGGGTCCTGCCCCAAGCCGGCACAAGTTATGCTCTGGGAGAGCTCCACCTGGGGTGGCTTCTGGTGCTCCAAATAATTCCAGTATCCTCCAGGTCTTTCCCGGGTACAGTCCTTGAGAACCTGACTGAAAACCATATGCACTGATGACATTTTCTGTGGTCAGTTTGCAAAGTTAAGCTATTATATACAGCTTAAGAAATGTAAAAGCCTCTGGCTAAAGGGCTAAAATGTAACAGGAATGCTTAGGGACTGTTTATATGCTTGATTTGTTTTACAGTGTTTTTGGTCTTTAGTTTTGATTGCATTGTTTTACTGAAACATGAAGGGCATTTAGAAGGCAAGAAAGTGAATAGGATGCATTTGCAACAATATGCCCTAAAGCAACATCTTAATGTCAGAAGTAAATTATAACAACTTACATTACTGATGACATACATTATAATTCAAAGGCAGGGGAGCTACATCAAGGCTGTTCTTACTATGATATAAAAAAGGATTTTCTTTGTATCTTTTGCAACTAGATGAAGACCTTTATTGATGAAAATGGTATCAGCAAAAGGTAATAGAAGAAAATACATATCTCCTGTAATGCATGAAAACATTTTTTCCTGAAGCTTCCCAAAGCCTGTGCATCTATTTTGCTGAAAATATTCTTTATTTCATAGACAGCATGGAATCAGTAGCTTCCAATGTTATAGCTGTGACTCCAAAGATGACAAAAGCAAGCAGCTCTAGAGTTTGACTTGATCCGTTTCTGATGTAAGTGTTTAATTGATAATAACACAAGCAGTGATGACAGTTATAGAATAATGCTTGTGACTAACTATTAAAACTTTAATTTACACGTATTTGTCTACACAGTCTTTAGTCCCTTAAAAGGAAAAACAAAAAACTCTTGCATGCTCTTCCTGGTTATCTTTATTGTTGTTGTTTATTTGCAGAAAGAATGATGTTTGTTTGTATTCGTATTCAAATCTTAAATCCTAAATTGAGTCCTGAATTAGCTCTCAAATTATTAGAAAGTAGTTAGATACTTTATAAAACTTTACTTCATTATTACTATAAAAATATTAACATGAGTTGAGGCCACATATACGAAGGAGAAACACGGAGACATTACAGGAGTATTGTCCAATGAAAACAGGAGATCATGTAGTCTTTGATTATGGAGTATACAGAGTCTAAAACTCATACCTTTGGTAGGTATAAAGATCCAGTGTAGTATCTACATCAATCAAAATATATTTGGTAATGGCCAAATCTCAATTACTGCCTGTGCTTTATTCTTTGTGTGTGTGTGTGTGTGTTTGTCTCTGTATGCAGATGCAGCTGAATTAGACCTTGGTCTCTGGCACACCTAAACTTCTGACAGGTGCCCAGTGAAGCATTGTATCAGGAGAAATTCAGTCATTTTTATGCAATCTTGGCATAAGACTGAATGCAATAACTTGAAAGCCTAAGGAAAACCTATCCCTTTCTTTTAATTTGGTTTACTCTTCCAGCTCTCCTCTGGGTTTGCCAGCTCCCTCTGCTGGTATTCCTAAGATCTGGCTAAGAATCCTGAGTGTCAGAGCTAAAAGGAATTAGGAAATCATCTAGAACACCAGTGGCAGCCATGGCAGTGCACCCTCAGGTCTCCCTTCAGGAGAGAACCAACTAATAATATTCATATACTCATATAGTATGACTCTCTGAATTATGTCTGTGGATACATTGGCATCATTGGTTCCCTGGAAAACCTAGAAGAGGAAATAAACTCTTTTGCTTGTTTTCTTGTTGATAATAGGGGCTACTGCTGTAGTCTACAATGAGGGACCAGGAGAGGTGAAGTCCTTCACCATTTGGGGTGATGTGCTTTTTGAATATAAACTGACTCACAGCACTGCTTGGGAGTGAGGTGACAACTGCATGACTGTTGGAAAGAAAACGTGTTGGTCGGGCCTGTAGTCCATCTCATGAGATATCAGGGTGCTCTGAGTGCTTTGAAATGATGCTATGTTAGACAGCATCACCAGAAGGAAAAGGCCAGGTTACAGTCAGGAGGCTGGAGTTCTAGCAGTGAATTTTCTAGGACCACCCGATATTTGTCGAATACTCCTACCTTCATGTATGCATTTATGAGATAGGAAGAGCTTAATAGCCATTTTTCCAATGAGGAACCTACAGCCCAAACTTACTGACTTAAGGTAATATAGTTTGTGAAAACTGATTTCTTATTGTGTGTATAGCCTTGTATGTTCTGTAGAAAATATATTGTCTTTAAACTGGAGGCATTTACAATGTAAGGCAAGGCATAACACTATAGGTTTGAAAATGATTATGAAACCATCTGGGCCAACCTCTCCAGGTGGTTTATCAGTCTATGCTTAGATGTGGGAGCTCAGGCTGTTGGAATGTTGTTCTTGACATTGAGTCACGGTTGGGCCTGACATGCACATGCAGTCTGGACCTCGTTCCACTGCTAAGCAGCCTGAAGCAATGACCATGGACCCAGGTCTTCCTGTCAATCGTTCTTCCCTTTGAATCTGTGCTATAGGCACATACAGTCATCGTTGTTGTAAAACTTGCCACATCGGGTTTTGTAAATATTAAATGAGGTCATGCAGTTGAAATTGCTTTATTGATTCTAAAATTTTGATGGATATTTGTAACTGTAATTATTTATTTTAAAGCATGTATGCTGAGGCCATCAAGAGAGGCCATTTCAATAGTGAAAATTCCAAACTAGGTTTGTGGATATTTTAACATTTCTCAGAGCTGTAATTCTCTATAGATAAATGGAGTAAAAGTAGTCTCTTAATTAATATTTACTACATGATTCTTAAAAGTCATGTGGAAATACTGATTGCATCTTAAATAAGAAATACCTGTCTGTGTGTTTACTGTAAAGCCTCCTATTTGACCTCAGTCTTTCTCTTCTCTATAAAACTTGGTCTCGCCTTCATGAAAATTGGCCACTCCCAAACCAAAAGGCTGAAGATCAAATCTTAACATCACTTCACCTGAAAACTGGGTCTCTCCACAGCCATTGACAAAATCTGATCAGATGGGGTTTTATTTAGAACATTGTTATTAAAAAAACATTCAGTGATAGTAAATAAAATTTGCTTTTCCATAGTGACTTATACAACAGGATCTTATTACACCCGCGTGGGTTAAAAAGGTTTCAGATGATCCTATAATTGAGCCTTTTTTCAGTTTTACCTAAGAAAGAAAAATAATGCATTATGTTTGTATAACACTCTGCAAAGTAAGGCAGTTTTTCATGTTATCTTGTTTGATCTCTGCATAACTCCTCTGGGAAGGCATAGGACGGGTATATTGATGCCCAGGCTTCAGCTAAAGAAGCGCATCAGGAGGATTGCCGCATGTTGCACAGAAACCGAGCAAGTGGCAGGGCTTCTACTTAAACCAAGCACTTCCGACCTCAAATTCTATGCTTGTCACCTCCCAACATGATCAGTGTCTCTCACATACCGTGGTCCTGCCATGGTACCTGAGATTTTTCCTTTTTTAGAAGATTTTATTTGGGAATTGCGTTTTTATTGCATGGTTTTGAATATACTATAGGTCACTTGTACGCCCTGTAACTTTACTGACTTGAATTATAAAACGCCTGGTGCCACACCAGCTTTAATATCCTCAGCCCTATCCTTCCAAACTAGCAAAATAAAAGGATTTTTCTATGTTTCAAACATACATAAAATGATGAAGACAGTCAAGGATTTGGTATTGTTGGAGCTTATTGGCTACCTGAAAATCTAATTAGAAAATGACTATAACTTGAAATTAATGAGTAATAATATTTCTTTAATTGTTCTGGTTTTTGTTTGTAAATGTTAAAACACGGGACATGACTATTTATTTTTTGCTTAGCTGGTAAGGCTTGGAACTTCTGTTTTCTTTCAGTACTAATATAGACTGACATATTATAATCCATGTTCATAACCAGTCACCTAAAAGGTTATGATATGTTCATTTATATTGATATTTTCAAGTTCTTAACTTCCTCTTCAAGAATCTGCATTCCCTCCTACCACCCCCCCCACCACCAAAAAGAAAAAAAAAGCCAGTGAAGATTCAGGTATATGAGGTTTTGTGTTTCCCCCTCCTATCTTTTGTCATTGATTTTTATATCAGTAATAATCAAACATATTTGTATTCTGGAAAATGCTTATCTCTCTCTACACAACGAATTTCTGTTGAGAATGAGCAAAGATTAAGTTTAATAATGAATCTTCTAAGCTTTCATTTCCATCTGCCTGTGTTTATCTGTGCCTGGTGGGGGCAGAGGTGAAGTTTTTTAAGGGGATGCAGATAAAGGAAGGTGAAGATGATTCATTTAGCTAGATTTCAGTCCACATGTAGAGTCAATCAACTTTCTGATAGATATCTCCATGCACATAGTTCTAATTCTTTGTCGTAGCTTTTTTTTTTTTTTGGAGGAAGATCAGCCCTGAGCTAACATACATGCCAATCCTCCTCCTTTTGCCGAGGAAGATTGACCCTGGGCTAACATCAGTGCCCATTTTCTTCTACTTAATATGGGATGCCGCCACAGCAGGGCTTGACAAGCGGAGCTTCAGCGCGCACCTGGGATCTGAAGCTGCGAACCCCAGGCCACCTAAGAGCGCACACTTAACTGTTGCGCCACTGGGCCAGCCCCTGTTCTAGCTTTTTAAAGCAGTGCTATGGTCTGAATCCGTGTGTCCCCCTAAAATCGTTATGTTGAAATCCTAACCCCCCAGGTAATCATATCCGGAGATAGGGCTTTTAGGAGGTGATTAGGTGATGAGGGTGGAGCCCGCCTGAATGGGATTAGTGCTCTTAAGAAAAGGACCCCAGAGAGCCCTCTGGTTTCCTTCCACGATGTGAGGACAGCAATAACTAAAAAGGCACCATCTAGGAACCAGAAAGTGGCCTCCACCAGACATCTCATCTGCCAGTGCCTTGGTCTTGGACTTCCCAACCTCTGGAACTGTGAGAAATGAATTTCTGTTATTTATAAGCCACCCAGTTTATGGTATTGTGTTATAGCAGCCCGAATCAACCAAGACAAGCAGTTAGGTCCCTTCAATCCTAAGCAAAGTACCAAATTGTTTTCAAAAAGAATTATGAGTAACTAAATATTGAGTTGTATAGGTTTGTACTCATTGGGAGGAAAAAACTTGTAAACTCATTAGGAAGTATTTATAAGACAGGCAGGGTTTTCCACCCATTTTGTGATGACTTTGAAAGGAGCACAGTCTGTTCCTATAAAGCAATAAAGTCATCAAGTCCAGGTGGCTGATTTTCTTTGTTATTTTAAATAGCCTTTAAGACTCTTTCAGCGTGAGGAAGGCTCATCTGATAGAGTTACTTAACAAGGCATTTACATTTTTAATAGGTTGCTGATCAATTCTATTATCAAAATCAGACTCTGAGGTGATGCTACAATGGTCAAGATTTGCACTAAGTTGTAGAAGTTCTTTAAAGTTACTATAAAGTATACTATTCTGAATATTCACAATATCCATGGCACAAAGAGTTATAAAGCCAAAGTATAATCCATCATAAATGAGCAGTATACCAGTTGCATTGTTTATAAAGAACTTTCTTATACATCTCTCGGTTGATAGTCATAACAATCCAAGAAAACGCGTGGCCCAGAGTTGAATGGGCAGTGTTATAGGAACAGCATAGCCGCCAGCATTAGCTGTGCTCTGCTTCTCTTACTTAGACGCTTTGGTCTAACTACTGTCCTACTATAGATAAGGTATTGGGTATAGTATGTTGTCCATATTTTACTCTTATTCATTTAAATAAATATTCATTATGAAAACAAGATTTTTTTCCTGAAATCTCTACCGTGAGTCTAACTCATGCCATCTGATTATGTGGATGTATTCAGGACATAGTAACCAAATTGTCACACAGATTGAAGGGAATCCTCTTTTAGCATAGGAAGTTCTCAAACCTACAGTGACTGACCATTGGAAAACAGACACAAAACTTCCAAAATTTGGAGAAGTGGTTCGAAACTAGATAAGATTGTATCAGCTATATTTGCCCAATTGTTCCAAACCACGCTTTCTTAGACTCTGTTATAGCATTCTTGTGTTTGCAGTTAAGTGGCAACCTAGTAAAAGATTATAATCAAAGATAGATAATGTTAGAAGGCAAGTGAAGATTTTTCCTCCTAGACCTCCACTTTCGGTTGACTAAAAGTGAAGCACTTATATATTTCCCAAACATTTCTTGAGAAGCAAGCACTGGACACAAAAGTCAACCTCTCATAGACACATTCTTGTCTGTTTTAGTTAAAGCATCATGAGTATGTGTGAGTGTGTATCAGAGTACATGTGTCTTTTAAAATGGACCTAAGACTCTATTAAATTTTGTGAAAGTAATGCATGTACATAATTTAAAAAGTCAAATTGTACTATTAGGCTTACATTAAGAACCACAATATCTGCCTCTTCTCCAATCCTGCTCCTCGGAGGCTATTTTCCACTCTTTAGATGTGTTTTCCCCTATTTCTAAAATATATGTTTTTAATTAATATTTCTTATTTTGTCAGTATTTGACAATTTTTAAATTTTCACCTTGATTAAGGTGTGATTGATGCCTAGTAAACGGCATATTTTTAAAGTTTACAATTTGATGAATTTTGACGTATATATATATTTATACACTCATGAAAGGATCACCACAATGAAGGCAATGAACATTCCCATCACTCCCAAAGGTTTCCTCATGCCCTTTTGAAATCCATCCTTCCCTCCATACCTCCCTCTTCCCCAGCCCCAGACAACATTTGTCTGCTTTCTGTCACTACAGATTAGTTTATTTCTAGAGTTTTATACAAATTGAATAACATAGTATGTACTTTTTTTAATCTGACTTTTTTCATTCAGCATAATTATTTTGATATTCATGCATATTAAGCGTGTACCAACAATTTATTCCTTTTTGTGGCTGAGTGGTGTTCCATTGTGAGGCTATACCACTATTTCTTTATCCATTCACTATTAATGGATATTTGGCTATTAAAAAATAAGCTGCTATAAATATTCATTGGATATTATCTTTTGACTTCTTACTTGGTAGCTAAGGATTTAGCTCTCTTACACAATTCCCCCCATTCACTGTTTTCTCTTCCCAACAAAGTTCAATTATGTGTCAATTTTGAAGTTATATCATATTCACTATTTACATTATTTTAAATGCAAATATTGGTCATTGCTGAACCTAATAATGGAGATGGCTAATTTTAACATCTTTTTGTTAATAGTTGTCTCACTTTTCCCATTTGTTTATTCTTATATAAATCTATGAATAATAATTTCTCACCATCCAACAGCCCCTCAATATCATTTTGCAAATGGTAACATATACTAAATGAGTTATCATTTCCATTTCATGCTGGCAACCCCTCATGGAGCCCTGCCTCCTCCTACTGCAATCTGTAAACTTGCTTTCCTGGTCAGTGCACAGCTGCATTCCCCTTGTTCTTGCGCTGGGAATTCCTTCCACTTCCCTCCTGGGTCAGGACCTGATTTCCCATGCCGTCCTCTTTTGCCCTCATTTCAGTGAGACTCAGCTCCACTGTCTCCTAACTTCCAACGTTGTCATTGAGATGACCAACATCATTATATATTTTTCGTTTTGTGTGTGACCATTTTTTTCCACCTAGAATATTTTTAACATCTTTTCCTTATTCCCCATGTTCCAAAATTTTGCAATGTACCTTGTTATATTCATTTCTCTGAACATGGCCATCAATCATTTTTTCCTTACTTTCAGGAAGAAATCTCCAACTTCATTTCTCAATCTTTCTCTTTGAAAAAAAATTTCAATTCCAAAAGCTTTTTATTCTTTTATTTCCCATATGTTTATGGGATCTTATTACTTTATGGATGCATATCTTCACTGATCTCCTAAAGAATATAAAATATACATAAAAATCTATATTTAAAATCTTATTGAACCATATGAAATTGCTATTTGATCATTTGATTTACAAAAACAGCAGTTTCATATGGTTCATTCTAATATATTTATCTATAAATATATTGATACACACACACATACACACATTTCTGTTCTCAGCATGTCTCTGTTTTCTCAGAGTTTGTTCTTAGTGTTTATTGGCTTTGAGCCCTACCTTTGATGCCAGGTGCTCTCCTAAATGTCTTATGATCCTAGACTGAACATCCACGTTAAAGAATTAAGTATCTAGAAGCTAAGTATACACTATATGTGCTTAGAAGTGACTTGTGGGTGGGTGGCTTCAATGTAGGGGATGATATGTGAATGCAGTTATTCTACTGGTAAAGCCCTAAACATTAATCTCAGTTAACATCGTCTCTGACACTGTTCAGAGAAGGGTCTTTTAGTCTCTTCTTATAGAAGGGTCTTTAACATGGCTGCTGGACCTCTGAGAAAGAGCTGACATTTTACCATTTTATAGTTTTCTGCACATTTTTACTCAACTCCCTTGTTTTAAATCTAGCTCTAATCTCTTATTCTCTACTGTGTCAAGTGTCGCATATCCCAAGCCTGGTTTGTTCAATTTATGCGGAGAGTCAACCTCTATTTTCCTGTGAGGGTGGCAGTGGTGGCTACTGGGCTATCTGGGGTGGGGCTGGGATCCTAGATGTCCAACTGACCCCTGTGCAGGCCCTAACCCTGACTTGGGCCATGGGTAGGCCTCCTGTAGGGCTTTACAGAATTCAAAAGGATAGAACAGTTGCATGGCAAGAATTTCTTCATAGTACCCTATGTATTATTAGTATTGGTATTATTAGTCAAGGTTCTCCAGAGAAATAGAACAAATAACAGATATGTATGAGGAGATTTATTATAGGAATTAGCTCATGCAATTATGTAGGCCAAGAAGTCCCAGGATCTGCCATCTGCAAGCTAGAGAACCAGGAAAGCTTGCAGTATAATTCAGTCTGAGACTGAAGGCCTGAGAACAAGGGCAGTGCATGCTGTAAGTCCGAGTCCAAAGGCCCGAGAATCAGGCAGCCAGTGGTGTGAGTCCCAGGCTGAGTTCAAAGGCCAAGGAGCAGGAACCCTTAATGTCCAAGGGCAGGAGAAGATGGACACCCCAGTTCAAGGGAAAAGATAATGTGCACTTCTTCTGCCGTTATTCAGGTCCTCAAGGGACTGAATGATGCCCACCCACATCGAAGAGGGTGATCTTTTTTACTCAAATTCAAGAGTTTCTCTCTTCTGGAAACACCCTCACAGACACACCCAGAAATAATGTTTTACTGAATATCTGGGCATACCTCAGCCAAGTCAAGTTAACACATAAAATTAAGATTTTATTTATTTATTTCCCTCCCCCAAAGCCCCAGTAGATAGTTGTATGTCATAGCTGCACATCCTTCTAGTTGCTGTATGTGGGACGCGGCCTCAGCATGGCCGGAGAAGCAGTGTGTTGGTGTGCGGCCAGGATCCGAACCTGGGCCGCCAGCAGCGGAGCGCGCGAACTTAACCACTAAGCCACGGGGCTGGCCCTGACACATAAAATTAACCATCATAGGGTACTAGGCAGATATTTGTGGAATAATTGGGTCTATTACCTTTTATAATAGTGTAAAGGTATAAGCCTGTGGCTCTGAGACCTTCTGATTTGTGGATTTATTGCACATGAAGCTGTTTTACCACAATTCCAATGTATCTTTGTGGGAAAGATACAGGGACACTGGTAGCTGGGCTACTCTCTTGAATGTTTTGGGTTATCTTGGTAATAATGCTTGCTTACTGATTTATTAGTACCAACAGGAAAGTAATCTTGAACAATGTCTAACTTGTCATTCTCATCAATCTTCAAAGTCAGGCTGACCCTTTTTTGGCCTAACTTGATCACCCTATTTTCAGCTCTGTACTCTAGTTATCCCATTTGGAGTACCCAGGAGCTGTTTCTGAAACCCTCTCTCATTTTCTGAGGGCCTGTGGTTGACTTACTCGTTCACACCCACCTCTGCAGGCATTTAGGATTTAGGATCTTCTCTTTACTTTCTGTCATTCTAAATTTTGTTGGCACTTATCCTTAACTGACTGACTTTTCTCTGCTCCTGGTCACTTTGTGCTTATGGATTTATAATTTTATTTGTTTCTTTACCTTTATTTTGGTAGGATTTGAAGAGGAAACGGATATAAATGCACATGTTCTCTGCTGTGTTTATTCAGTGGTCTTAGATCTTACATTTAAAAAAATATTTTTATTAAAATATTGTTTAATACAATAAAATTCACCCATTCTGAGTGCAAAATTTGATAACATTTTTAGACCTTAGATGTTTGAAATGCCCTACTCAGTAGTAAGATGCAGAATCATCATAATTACATATGTGTTTTTCTACCTTAAAGCCACATAGATTAATACATGCATTCTTCCTGGGGAGAGTAGAGGGTGAGTTACATGCCCTTAAAATTTAGAAGAAAATAGTTGTAAGTTTGGCATAGAACTGGATGAAAATAAGTGGGATACCAGTACAGTTGGCAATGTAGTTAACTATAATGGCCAATAACAGAGCTATTGTTTACGGATAAGCAATCATGACAAAAATATAAGAATATTTTATGCTGTACTACTCAATAATGCTTAATTGGCTCCTACGATTTTTTCAAAAAATAAAAAACAAGTGGAAAAGAAATCCACTAGCTTTCCTGAAGCAAGAGATGAGGAAATTGCAAACTGGGGGTTTGACCAAATGATTTCTGCCCAAAGTGGTACAAAGGACAGTAGAAAAACATCAGGGAGGCTGAATGTTTGTAGCAGATGCTCTTTTAATGGCTTCTGATAAAGCATGACAGGCATTTTGAGAGCATCTGATACATTTCTCACAAGAAGCCCACTGTTCTCTTCGGAAATACTGGAGGGGAGTACATAATATATCTCCCAAAATTTCCCAACATGCGTGTTTTAATATCATTTTTAATTTCAAGGCATGCATAAGTGCAAATACCTTGTATTTATCCTCACAGATAGTCTTTAGTAATGGGTCTTCTAGTTGGAATCACAATCTCAAACATCTACAGAAGTCAGGCAGGTTTAAAATGCAGATATAGGAAACTAGAAAGTGGTGAATTGCAGAGTGGCATAGCGTCCTAAAGACACTCAAATTTAAAATACATTGAAACTGTATGAAAACAAACAAATAAAAAATTTTAAGATGAATAGATAAATTTAAAACAGATAATTAAATAAAAATAAAATAAAATAAACCTAAGTCTTTAGGTGCTTGTAGACTGCAGGCCAGCAGTTTAACCTCTAGTTTAGGAAATGGTGGTTGATTTCTCAGAAGCTGACAGCCTAAAGAGACAGCAGATTATATCCTGCACCTAATTCTCAACTCAAAACTTACTTAAATTTCCTATTTAATCTTTTTCCCACTTTTTTTCTCCCTCAGAATGTTTTTCCCTTTTCCTACTTCTCTAGTATTCCCTCCTTATGCCTTTGTCCCTTTCTTCTCTCCTCTTTCTCTTACATCTCCCCTCCTTAACTCACCAAGATGTGAATGGAATAAATTGTTTTCTTTATAACTATTTTTATAAAGGTTGAATCGAGTTGAATCTTCCTAACGGGCTCATTTCCCTCATTAAAAACCTTTGATGGCTTCTCTTTACTATAACACAAAGACAGGTAGACAAGTAGACAAGTTGCTTAGCCTCTCATCCAAGGTCTTCTTCAACTGACCTCTGTGTGCTTTGCCAGCCTTATCTCCTGGGACAGTTGCTCCTCCAGTCTGTCAAATCCACAAGGCCCCAGCACGCAGTGAGCATGCAATGCATACTACTTACTCTCCACTAGCCAGCTGTCTTCCTTCACTTTGCCTGGAACATGCCATGAATATTGCAGGGGTTTAATAAATATGAGTTGAATTTGAATTTTCTGTCACCAGTTTGAAAGCAAATGAGTTAAAGTATTACTATTTCTCAATTTAATAATTTAAAAGCCAATTAAATTAAGGCACATTTGGCTTATGACTCATTTTTTCCTCCTTAATATCAAAATAAAATTGTTAAAAGTATAAAAGGCATCCTTGTCTACATTTCTGTGCCCTGCTGTTTTACTTGTTTGATTAGACAGATGGCACTAGGTATCTGACTCCGGTGTTTGGTTGATGGGCATGGATAAAAACAAGAAGTGAGATAGATTTCCAAGTTCAGAAATTATTGGCCAGTAGACTATAGTTCACTTTCACTGCTGAGAGATTTTGCTGCCAATGTTTTAATCATTCTGGGTTCTTCTCCATTACATGAATTTGCTATATAAATTCTTATATTTTCATTCACATAGTGCACCCTTTCTTTCCTCGATTTTCTGGATAGAATCTTGCAAAGAGAGTAAACAGACATTTCCTTGCTATTTACAAAGGGCTTTGTGTGCCCAAGAAGTCCACAATTTAGACACTAATGAATTGTGAAATATGCCACATTATGCTTTGAAAATGACCTTGTGTCAGTGTCAAATATGGAGAATGAGTGTTCAGGGAATTTCATGGTTCCTGTCCGAATTTTCTGCCTACTTTATAGGATCTTTTTCTGCACTTCTATGCCCTGATGTTTTTATAGACATTAATATAAAAAAAATTTAGGTTGTTTTAAAAAATCTAAAATCTAATTTATCTATGAGACACACTTCAGAACGCAAACCAATTTTGCTATAGTAATACTGTGTCAATATTTCCCAACAGAAGACAAATGTTGTTATTATTTCACCATTTCTCACCTTTGTAAAAGTTTAGAATTTTACAAAATGACTCTTCTTTCTTTACATGTCAAAATAGTAAGTTGATGAAAAGAAAAAAAAACTACAGCAGTTTTTATATCTAGTGGCAATGATGGATAATCGAGGTGTGTTGGTTATAAATGAGGCACATCCCATATTGACAAATAAAAAAAAATATGAATACAATTTTAATGGAGAAATGTATTTTTTCTCCAAAATCACCAACAAAATTTCTTTTAATTTGATTGGATATTCTCCATAATAGAAGATTGAAATCAGGACTATCTAAAAGTCATCAGTCTTCATCTAGTAGTTCATTGGCTGGCACAGAGAACAGAGAGCTGGGGAGTTAGTTAGCACTCAGCAAAATGAAGAAAGATAAAATTATGCCTCAGGTTTTTCCACTTCTTTTCTAAGCCCTTTTCTAGATCTTCTTTCCTATTATCCACCCGCCAACACACACACAGAGTCACTCAATGCTCTCATCCTATCTTAGTTCTATTCGTTGAGGAAATCTGATCAATTCTTTCAGGGTAGGTGCTTAGGAATTTAATGTGCTATAATGATCAAGAGAATTAGAAATTAACAAAAGAGCCCAGGAGGAAAGACAATGAAGAAAATGCGTAAGTCAATAATTGTAGGTTTTTAAGAAATAACTTGGGAAGAATGTTAATCTCAAGATACAAATGATAAGTCTTTGAGATAGCGTCCATAATCTTGTGAAGAAACAGTAGTGTTGGATTCATATTTTATGTTTGAATTGGAGCTTGTGATCAGTAACGACTGGCACAGCTTTGATTTTCTGGGTGTTTTAGCTGGAGTACTCCCGGTAACTATTCACTTTTTCCAAGAGAATATTATACCTAGTGGTTCTGCTCCATTTCCTTCTATGCAGCTGTAGGGGATCAGAATTTGCCACCCTAAAATGTGTCTCTTTGGCTTGATTATTTTTAAAAACAAAATATTCAGAAAAAACTTGGACCTTCCCCCTAACTGCCTAAAAGAATTTAAGATAAAAGGCCTGTTTCACGAAGGAGCAATCACCATAGATCACTAGAATCTTAGGGAAGAACCTAGCCAGGCCTGTTAAATCAAAGTCCTCCCTATATCCCATTGTCTTAGCAAGGTATGGCAAACATTTGTTTAACAAATATTTGCTTTTCCATCTTAATATGAATTGCCTTCCTCCCTTTTGAAGTCCCAAACCACTACCCCCAACATCAATGTCTCTGTCTTTAGCTGAAGATGGTATTTAGGTGGTGACTTAGGCCATTTTAGTGAGTTACTGAGTTTTCCTGGGTTTCTCCCTTGTATACATGTTATTAAATTTGTTGGATTTTCTCCTGTTATTCTGTATCATGTCAATTTAATTCTTAGACCAGCCAGAAGAACCTAGAGGAACATGCCTTCCTCTCCTACACAGCCATTCCTAGTGCTATTTGCCTCATTATTTTCCAAATATGCCGGCGTGTATTTTCCAAGTATGAGGGGAAAACTCACATAGAATATTTCTTAACCTATCTCCATATAAGCAATTTTCTAAAACAACTGACCCTCTCAATTCCTTCTATAAAGCAAACTGATTCCCATGGGACATTTAATTCCCTGGCTAATCCCTAGAATGACCAAAACATTATTTAACCACCAATTCAGTTGTTTGTTCCCAAGCCTTTTATGACAGTTGGACTTGTTATTATAATTATGTAATTTAATTAAATAGTATGCAAACTATGGAAAATACCTAAAATAAAATAGTACACAAATATGAAACTAAGCCTATAAACAATAAATTGAATGCCTTGCACAGACTCAATAACTATTAGTCACAAAAAATTGAATTGAAATAGTTAAGGGCAAAAATAATCCACAAAAATTAAAACAATTTTAACTCAGATTGCTTTGCAAATTTCTTTAGGTTTTTTAAATTTCATTTAAAAATATGAAACTGAAAAGTTTAGACAATACATTATGGATGTGGTTAATGCAAGAAATAGAATTCTAATCTTGGACCCATCGTCAAAGGAAAGCCATTGGTCCTACATCAAAGAATTGCCACATGAATATGTATTTATATGTTAAATGTTTGTTTAATGTATATTTCTAACATTTTTATGAACCAAATTTAATCTTTTATTATTATTACTTAAATGACCAGCTACTGATCCAATCACCTCTGAGAAGCAGGCGTCTATGAAATGTCAGTGGAGGAGGTCCTTTGGCTGGCAAACTAACATCACATGAAGTCAGAGCATATGCTATGAAGTTGGGAATGAAGAAAAGGCTATCGATTTAAGAAAAGAGTCTATGGTTACAGGCTAAATGACTCCTGCAATCCCATCTATACAGTATGAATATTTTTAGAGAAAACTTAATATGTAAACAACTCTAGGGAATACAATATACAAAGGAGTAAGTCATTGAGATCAGATTTTATAAGTGAGAAAGAGAGAAAGCAGACTGCTGTGTGTTTCTATAGAAGTGGTGTCGCAATGTGGTTCTTCAAAGTAAAAATTCAGAATGGGTGTTGGTTGTTTATGCTGTGGTTGAGCACAATCCAAATCTTGATAGATGAAATCAAGGATAGTCAGCATTTATATTGAATTTAATCAAGAATCAAACCATGAAATATGTGCTTGGAAGCACATAAAAGCAACAAAAAGTAATGGAAGAAATAGGCTCCCACCAGGGACAAATATCTCCTTCTTCCCTCGGCAACCGTTTGATAGTTCTCTCTTTTCTCTTTCAACCAAAATATAAACTCCATGGGCAAGAATCACTTTCCTTGTGGCTAGAAGAAAGCCTGACATGTTATGATGCTCAAAAGTTGTTTATTGAGGGGCCGGCCTGGTGGTGTAGTGATTAAGTTCATGTGCTCTGCTTCGGTGGCCCAGGATTCACAGGCGCAGGTCCCAGGTGCAGACCCACACACTGCTCATCAAGCCATGCTGTGGCGGCATCCCACATACAAAAAATAGAGGAAGACTGGCACAGATGTTAGCTCAGGGACAATCTTCCTCAAGAAAAAAGAGGAAGATTGGCAACAGATATTAGCTCAGGGCCAATCTTCCTCACCCCAAAAAAAAAAAGTTGTTGATTGAATCATGGCCTGAATTCTTTCTCTACCTTATTAACTTGTCCTCCCCTTGTCTTCTCTTCTCCCTACCTCTTAGTTCTCTGACAATGGTCCTCAGACCCCTCCAGGGTCAATGAAGACAGTCTGAACTAAAGATTCTTGCCCCTTCTCAAGACTATGATTTTTTTGGTTATTTCACAATTAGTGCCCTGCATGGTGTTAAAAATTATTTTTTGAATCTTTGAATGGAAAGCATAAGAGGAGATATGAATATACCGCCATTATCATAGGCCAAGTTTCCCAGAAGCAGATGCTTAGACAAAGATTTGTATACAAATGATTTATTAGGATAATGATCCCAGGAGGAACAGGTAAGGGAGTGGGAGACGTTGAGTAGGGAGAAGGGAGAAACTAAGCAAGAGCGCAATTTCAGGTGTCATCCTAGCCTCAGCCTGATCCCATGGAGAACTTTGGAGATTAAGGATTGCAGAGTATTTTCCCCTACAGGCAAGGGGTCAGACTTACGTACCCTGTCTTCAGTCATTGGCTATAGACCTCCCCAGGGGCTATGTAAACTCTAAGGTGCTTCCAGGAAGGTGGTTCCTAGGGGTCCAAGGGCAAGCCTCTGAAGAATGTTACTGGAATGAGCTGTTAACAGGTAACGTGAAGAGGCTGTGGTATGGACACATAAAACCAGTAAGAGGGGTCCAGGGGAGCTGGACAGAGCAGTAAGTTGTCGCCTAATGCTGAGAGTTTTATTGAACAGAAGATTCATTTGTCACCCTCTAGTCTGGTTAGTAAGGTGGATACACAAACACACGGTGTTCTTGGGGGTTCTGTCTGATGCTCTCATTTCCTTCATGGAGTTCTGCTGATGACTCACACTTACCAAATGTTTCAGGTTTGGGTTCTGGCTCCATAGGTCTATTTTATTGTAGGTCACCACCATTCTGGGGGAAAATATCCAGTTAATCACTCCACGCTTTTCTTAGATTGAGCTAAGGACATTTCTTAATGTTCCCCAAAATAAGTTCCATGTGGTAAGAGATGAAAATTAAGATGACCCATTGTCAACTGGAATGTGCCCTGAAGTTTGGTTTCCTACCAATTGCTGTAATCCATCTCTCAGTTTCACACTGAGCACGTAAATGAGAAAAATTATTATTTTTATGTTATTGAAATTATGAACATTCTCTAGAATCTAATATTTAATTGAAGATAGATTTCTAAAAATAATATGGTAAGGATGCCAATCTTAGCATGAGTATATTAACATCTGTTCTACTTTTCTTTAATCCTTTTGACATTCTTATTACTATTTATAAAAAGTAGCTTTTTTGAGAGATGTAAATTTAGTTGTATTTTTCACTTAAACGTAAACAACAATGGTCATATAGTTACAACCTCTTTATATATAATAATTTGCATATATATGCAAATATAATACATACATATATATAAACATATATGCCTAGAGGTCAGCCTTACAGCAAACAATCAAAACACAAACATGCAAGAAATAACTGTTTTAAATGTTCTACTCTACAATGAACAAAAACATGTCACAAAGCACATGGACCTTCACTATTCTATTGTCTTTGTATGATTATAAAATCAAAATTATTTATTCAAGAACCTAAATTATCTTTTTTTTTTAGCAAACAAATATTATTGCCAAACAAAATCAGAGAGATCATTCACAAGTGAGGTATGAGGAGGACGTTCCATAAACTGACATATCTATGGGAGGAAAAAAAGGAGGTGTTAGAAGGCAGCAGAAACATTAACAACTGAGCATGCCTGATGGACATCTGGTCTTGTTGTACACTCACACAAAACAGCAGGACAATAAATGCTTGTAATGAACTAATACAGTATGACGTATTCACTGCACTGTTTATTAAAATATTATTTTGATAGATTTCCTTTGAAATGTAGTTAAATATTTTCAATCTTTAATCTGATAAATATAAGTGATTTGGAAATTTCACTCATGTGAAGTATTTCATTACTGAAAATAGTAGAAAATTTAAACACTTTCATCTGTCTGTCTTGAAGTAGTGTAAGATTACTTTGGTATTAATGTGCACATGTACCTCAAATGACTAGAATGTTTTTATATAGAGATGAATTTCTGACCCGCAAGGTGAAGATATATCATGTCTTGAGAAAGTTTTCAGTTTTGCTAAGCTCTAAATTATTTAAATTCAAACGGAATATGAAGGAAGCAAAATAGCCATTGGGAGTATACCCCTAGCAGGCGAAAGTGTTCACTTTGGTAGACATATAACATGCTTCAGTGCATTTCAAAACATGGACTGTGTGACCATAAAACAACCAAGGCTTATGTCAGACCAGAAGCTCTCCTAAATGTGTTTATCAAAGTGGTTAATTAGAATAAAAACATGAAGAGTACTTTACCCTTCCTCCCATATATTGCAAAGTGCTTACCACCAACATTGGTTCACTGATGAAATCCACACCTTAGGGAGACAGGAAAATAAATTATAACTCTGCTGCAGACTCCCCAGTGAGGAAATTCCTCTCTCTAGCACTCCTAGTTAGCCTTCCAACTTGATTCAAATTCACGGTGGTATGGTTTCTGGATTAAGGTGATTCCACCAGACTGTGACTTCCAGAAGAGCAGAGATTTTGACTTTGTGCCCCCTGCTCTATCTCCAACATTTAGATGAGTGGCTGGAAGATATCCATCTTATGATATTACTGGTTGAATGAACAAATTATTTAGTATCACTAGGAACATATCACTTTCTATGAAATAAGAAAATGGCAGTGAAATCAACTATTGGACAGTGGACCCAGGAACAAGCAGGAATGATGTTCCATGGAGCTGGAAACAGAGGAAAGCTAGGAGCAGAGGATGATCATGCTGCACCATGATGAGGACTTAACAACCAACTGCATACAAAACCAGTCTTGAGAGTTGGGCTTTGAGGGCTCCTAGTTATTGGTCCTTTAGGGGTAGGCTTCTCTGATATATAATAAATTAGATAGTGAAAATGCGAGTTTGCCTCCCAGCTTGCATTTACTGTGCTAGCACACTTAATCTCTGAAAAGATCCACAGAAATCAAAATAAGCAACTTGCAGAGGGAACACTGGAACTGTGCTAGGTGGGCAATAACATTGGAAGACTAGATTACATATCTCTAATGTTCCTACAGATAATTTAGGATGTATTCCAGGCCAGGAAAGAGCAATATCACAGCGACACTCTGGCTCCCTCTAGAGGAACAGCTCCCAACCTCTTCTTCATAACCTACACAACAGATGAAACTCATCTATAGGGCACACTCTCAAAGGTATGTCTATGGTTATTCATAGTGTTATGCCATTTATAACTGTATCTGATGCTCTGGCACTCAAAATTCATATTGAAACAAAAAATATAAAAGTCACCTTATTCTGTGGATAATTTTGAATTGATCATATTTCTTTTAAAATAGTAAATCATTGGGAATTCTGTTTGCAGCCATAATGGAGTATCTGGTACGGGACTCATCCTCCTACTGTAAATTACTATAAAATTGAACAAAATACATAAGACAACTGTTTTTAGATATTGAGCAACAAGAGAATGGGACTGTGATCCTTGAGAGAAAACAAACACATATGACTTGCCTCACATTGACTCATACTTACTGCCACAATAAAGGAGGTAGAAGCCAAGAAGCGTAGTTAAGAAACTGATTTGACGGTGCAGAAATGGGAGATAAGAGTTACTGAAGCATCTGGAATTTGTGAAGCATGTTACCAGAGAAGAAGACACTGTGGGGGAGGTAGGTAGGGAGGAATGCAAAAGTCTGTGTGGGCATCCAGTGCAATTCTTGATCGAGGGCTGAGATGTTCATGCACAAAGCAAGACTCTCCAATGCTAAATAGAGAATTGTTTTGGGTCTAAGAGCTGGACAGAAATACCAAAGATTGCACAGGATGGGGAGATATTAGAGTTCTGGCCCAGTCAGAGTAGAGAGACCACATAGAGGCAAGCCTTAAGAATAAAGACCATATTAACTCTAGGAAGACAATAATAAGTTAGGAAGCATATAATAATGAAAAGAGATATAGCTTAAAAAGTCAATAAATTAATTACATGGAATGCTAAAATATTCATTTAACATAAAATAAGTCAGACAAAGAGAAACAAAAATCAGATGGGACAATGAGAACACAAATACTAAAATGGTAGACATAAAAACAACTATGTAAAAAATTGTGTTAAATGTATCTGGACCATACACCCGAATTATAAGGCAGATATTCTTAGACTGGATGAAAGAGAAAAACCAACTATCTTCTGTCTATAAGAGATTCATTTTAATTATAAAGACAGAAAAGATGAAAGTAGGAGGATGGAAAAAATATATACCACACAAATAGTAAATATAAAAGCTAGTGGGAATATGTTAATATCAAAGTAGATTTCAAGAATGGGAATATTAGCGGAAATAAGGAAGACTATTTCATAATAATAAAAATAAATAATAATAAATTCTTAATCAAGAATATATAACAACTGTAAATATATATGTACTAATAACAGAGTTTCAAAACACACTAAACAAAAACTTACAGAACTAATGGAAAAATTAGATAAATCCATAATTGTAGCTGGAGATTGCAATGCACTTCTCTCAGTAATTGAGAAATAGAAATATAAAAGATTTGAACAACACTATCACCCAACTTGACCTAATTGACATTTATAGAACAATACATCCAACAACTGCAGAATAGTTTTCAAGTACACATGGAACAGTCAACAAGAGAGATAATATGCTGGGCCATAAACAAAGTCTCAATGCCTTTTAAAGGATTGAAATTATAGAGAGTATATTCTCCAACCACAACTGAATTAAATTAGAAGTCAATAACAAAAATATATACAGAAAATCCTCAAATATCTGGAAATTGTCCAACACTCTTCTAAATAACCCATGAATCAAAGGAAAATCACAGAGAAATAAAGAATTTCAAACCAAATGTTAGGGAAAATAACATATGTAAATATCTGTTGGATGCAGTTAAAGCAATGCATAAAGGAAGATGTATAGGTTTACATGCTGTACATTAAGAAAAAGAAAACAGTTTAAAATCGGTGGTTTAATTTTCCACATCAATAAGCTCATCAAAGAAGAGTAAATTAAAACCAAAGTAGATGAAAAGAAAAAAATGAAGATAAAAGCAAAAACAATAAAATTAGGAACAAGCAATAAATATAAATAACAAAGTAAAAAGTTGCTTTATAAAAAGTTTAATAAAATATAAACCATAGCAATAATGATAGAGAATAAAAAGTTATTTTTGTAATCAATCTTACCAGTTACCAAAATTACTTAGAATGAGGAATGAAAGAGTGGCTATCACTACAGAGTCTATACATACTGCAAGGATAACAAAGGAATTGCTGTTAGTGCCATTAAGTTGATTCTGACTCCTAGTGACAATGTGTACAGCAGACTGGAATCCTGCCTGCTCTTTTGTTTTTCTTGTTTTTTTTTTTTTTTTTTTCACCATTCTCTCATCTTCCGGTGCTATATTAGACAATGCTCTGCTGTTATTCATAGGGTTTTCATGGCCAATTTTTTCGGAAGTGTGTGGCCAGGTCCTTCTTCCTAGTCTATCTTAATCTGGAAGCTCCACTGAAACCTGTCCACCATAGGTGACCCTGCTAGTATTTGAAATACCAGTGGCATAGCTTTCAGCATCACACCAACACACAGCCACCACAGTATGACAGCTGACAGAAAATAAAGGAACATTATAAGCAAATTTATCCAAATAAATTCAACAAATTTAGATGACATACTCAAATATCTTTTAAAATACAACTTACTAAAACTTACACAAGATGAAATAAAAAAGTAAATAGTCCTACATTTGCTGAAATAATTAAATTTTAAAATAAAAATCTCCCAGAAAGAAAATCTAGCCCAGATAGTTTCATTGGTGAATACTATCATATCTTTAAGGAACATATAAAACCAATCTCATGTAAAATACATCAGAAAATAGAGAAGAGGGAACACTCCCCAATACATTTTGTGAAGCCAGCCTAACCCTGAAGCCAAAACCTGACATTAACATTAAAAGAAAAATACAGACCAATAACTCCGCTGAACATAGATTTAAAACTTCTTAACAAAACAAATTAGTTAAAAAACTACATATGGCAGTACATTATGGACGAGTAAGGTTTATCTCATGAATGCTACTTTGGTTGTCTTTCAAAAATGAATTAATGTGATTCATAGAAATAACAAAATAATAAAGAAAAATGATCTCAGTAGTAAAAAGAATTTGAGGGCCGGCCCCGTGGCTTAGCGGTTAAGTGTGTGCGCTCCGCTGCCGGCGGCCCGGGTTCGGATCCTGGGTGCGCACCGAGGCACCACTCCTCCAGCCATGCTGAGGCCGCGTCCCACATACAGCAACTAGAAGGATGTGCAGCTATGACAGACAACTATGTACTGGGGCTTTGGGGGAAAAATAAATAAATAAAATCTTTAAAAAAAAAAAAAGATTTGAAAGAATCCAATCTCCAGTTATTATAAAGCTCCTAGCAAGATAGGAATAGAATTTAGTTTTCTCAATCTTATAAAAAGTAATTATAAAAAACCTACAACTAACATAATACTTGTGAAATTTTAATAATTTTCTGCTAAGACTGTGAACAAGGCAAGGATGTGCACTCTCTCCACTTTTATTCAACATCTTACTGAAGGTCCTAGTCAGTGCAATAAATTGAGAAAAAGAAAAAAATGGAATAATAATTAAATGGAAGATAGGAGGTAAACTGTCTTCATTTATGGACAACATGATTGCAATGCAGAATGGGCATCTATAAAAAAATTACTAGAACTAGTAAGTTAATTTAGCGTCGCAGCAATATAAAGTGTTAATATACAAAAGTCATTCTATTTTTGTATATTTTGTATCTATATATATAAAATCATTATATTTCTAATATTAGCAAGCAATTGGAAAAGTATAAAAATGTATTCTATTTTAGTAACATCAAAAAACAAAAAATACTTAAATTTAGTAAAAGATGTGTAAGCCCTTAAACTAAAAACTGCAAATTATTGCTGAAAGAAATTAGTGAAAATGAAAAATTAATAATAAGTAATGAAAAATTAATGAAATGGAGAGATACTCCATGTTTACATATTATAAAAACTCAATATTGTTAAAATATCTTGCTTTTCTCCAATTAATCTATAGGTTTAATGCAATCCCAATCAAAGGCCCAACAAATATTTTTATATAAATTGGCCACATCATTTTAAAAATTTATGTGGAACTGCAAAGATCTACGGTAGCCAAAACAATATTTTAAAAAGACAATGTTTGAGGATTAAAACATGAAACATTCAAGAATTTAGCAGAAAACATGGAATAATATCTCAAAGCGTATTAGGGGAGGAAAAGATTGCTTATGATGCAAAAAGCACTAACCATAAGTCAACAACAACAAAGATAATTAATTGCACTTTATCAAAATTTAAAACTCTGTCACCAAAATATCCTACTGTAAAAATGTAAGTGCAAGATATAAACTGAAAAAATACTCATTTTACATACACCTGACACAGATCTTGTATCCAGACACAAATCAACACTTAAAATCCAAACACCTAATAAAAAATGAGCAAAATACTCAAAGAGATACCTCACAAAAGAAGATAGTGACATGGCCAATAAGGGCATGAAATGGTTCTTCACATTATTAGTCATCTAGAAAACACAAAATAAAAAAGCAAAACATAATGAGATATGACTTCACACTCACTAGAATGGTTAATACTAATGACTGACAACATTAATTATTGGCAAGTATGTAGAGCAATTAAGATTTTCATATATTGTTTAGGAGAGTATAAAATGGTACATCTACCATAGAAAAATATTTGGCAGTTTTGCTAATAAACATACACTGACCCTAATACCCAGAAATTCCACTCCTAAGTATTTACCCAAGAGAAATTAAAATGTATGTCCACAAGAAGAGCTGACAAAGAAGGTTCATTGAAGTTTAATGCATAGTAGCCTCAAACTGAAAACAGTCCAAATGTTCCTCTACAGGAGAATGAGTAAACAAAGTGTATTATATTTATATAATATAACATTATTCATCAATAAAAAGAGAATAAACTATGGAAACACTCAACATGAATGAATCTCAAAATTTTTATATTGAAGAATAAAAGTCATATACAAAAGATCACTATACTTTTATAAAGTTCAAAAACAAGCAAATTAATCTATGGTGATAGAAATCAGAAGTGATGTTACCATCATGGCAGCACAAGATGTTCCTTATTTTTGTCCCCCCCCAACAACAAAAATTTAGCATCCATCCATGGACAAAAGTGACTTTGAGGGAGCTGTAGGATCCAGCACCATATACCAAGGGACCTGGAGGAGTCTCACCTGTAGGGTAATAGGCAGACAAACCTTGGTCCTGGCTGTGGACCCTGCAGTGGCCCATGAACTGGCTCCAGCCTCTCTCTCTCAGCCACTGGCCAAGAGCCCCCGGAAAACATTGTCTTAAACAATCACTCAGGGTTGAGAAAGCCTTTGTGGAAGTTCAGGTTTCTAGAGGAGAAGTTGCAGCATGCTCTTGGAGCAAAAATATACAAGTTTGAACACATTGGGTGGAAAGCAGTTAGTAAAGCAGTCACCTCCTCCAGTTAGTGACTGGAGGAGGTGACTGCTACTTCATCTGTGAAGACAGCAACACAGAACTTTAAGAACATGAAAAATCATGGTAACATAACACCACCAAAGGATCACAATAATCTTCCAGTAACCAAACCCAAAGACATGAAGATCTGCAATTTACCTGATAAAGAACTCAAAATAGCTGTTTTAAGGAAACTTAATGAGCTACAAGAAAACACAGAAAGATAGTTCAAGGAAATCAAGAAACAATACACGAACAAAATGAGAAGTTTAGCAAAGTGATAAAAATCATAAAAAAGAGCCAAACAGAAATTCAGGAACTGAAGAATACAATGAATGAAATGAAAAATGTAATAGAGAGCATAAACAGAAGAATGGATCAAGCAGAAAACAGCTTCTGTGAGGTAGAAGACAGGAACTATGAAATTATCTAGTCAGAGGAGAACAAAGAAAAAAGAATGAAAAAGAGTGAAGAAAGTCTACATGATCTATGGGATACCATCAAAGACCCAATATGTGAATTGTTAGAGTTCCAGAAGAAGAGTGAAAGAAGAGGGAAGAAAGCTTATTTAAAGAAATAATGGCAGAGGGGCCGGCCCCGTGGCTTAGCGGTTAAGTGCGCGCGCTCTGCTGCTGGCGGCCTGGGTTCGGATCCCGGGCGCGCACCGACGCACCGCTTCTCCAGCCATGCTGAGGCCGCGTCCCACATACAGCAACTAGAAGGATGTGCAACTATGACGTACAACAATCTACTGGGGCTTTGGGGGGAAAAAAATAAATAAATAAAATTGAAAAAAAAAAAAAAAGAAAGAAAGAAATAATGGCAGAGAACTTCCCAAATCTTGGGAGAGATTTGGATATCCAAGTTTATGAAGTTCATAGGTCACCAAAGAAAATCAACTTAAAGAGATCCTTTCCAAGACACACTATAATAAAACTGTAAAAATCAAAGACAAAGAGAGAATCTTAAAAGCATCAAGAGAAAAAAAGTGTGTAACTTACAAGGAAACCCCCATTAGGCTATCAGTGGATTTCAATAAACAAAAGTCCAGGATCAGATGGTTTCACTGGTGAATTCCTCCAAACATTTAAAGAAGAATTAATACCAATCCTTCTCAAACTCTTCCAAAAAATTGAAGAGGACTCCCAAACTCATCATATGAGTCCATCATTACCCTGATACCAAAGCCAGATAAGGACAAACAGGAAAAGAAAACTATAGGCCAATATCCCTGATGAATATTGATGAAAATATTTTCAACAAAATATTAGCAAACTGAATCCAACAGCACATTAAAAGGATCATACACCATGATAAAGTGGGACTTATCCCCAGGATGTAAGGATGGTTTGACACATGCAAATCAATAAATGTGACATACCACATTAATAGAATTAAAGATAAAAATAATATCATCTTTTTAATAGATGCAGAAAGAACTTTTGACAAAATACAACATCACTTCGTGACAAAAACATCCAACAAATTGAGTATAGAAAGAATATGCCTCAACACAATGAAGTCCGTATACTACAAGCCCACAGCTAACATCATACTCAATCATTAAAGCTTTTCTTCTAAGATCAGGAACAAGACAAGCGTGCCCACTCTCACCACTCTTATCCAACATAGTACTGGAAGCCCTAGCCAGAGCAATCAGGCAAGAAAAAGAAATAAAAGCCATCCAAATCAAAAAAGAAGAAGTAAAATTGTCTTTGCAGATGATATGATCTTATATATAGAAAATCCTAAAGAAAAAGAAATAAAAGCCATCCAAATCAAAAAAGAAGAAGTAAAATTGTCTTTGCAGATGATATGATCTTATATATAGAAAATCCTAAAGATTCTACCAAAAAAGTGTTAGAACTAATCAATGAATTTAGTAAAGTTGCAGGATACAAAACCAATATACAAAAATAAGTTGTGTTTCTATACAATAGCAACAAAATAGCTGAAAAAGAAATAAAATAATTTCATTCACAGTAGCATCAAAAAAAATTAAAATACTTAGGAATAAATTTAACCAAGGAGGTGAAAGATCTGTACACTGAAAACTGCAAGACGTTGACTAAAGAAATTGAAGAAGACACAAACAAATAGAAAGTTATCCCATGTTCATGGATAAGAAGAATTCATATTGTTAAAATGTCCATACTACCCAACGCCGTGTATGCATTCAATGCAATCCCTCTCAAAATTCCAATGTCATTTTTCACAGAAATAGAGCAAATAAACCTAAAATTTGTATGGAACCACCAAAGACTCTGAATAGCCAAAGCAATCCTAAGAAAAAAGAACAAAGCTGGAGGAATCACGCTTCTTATTTAAAACTATAATACAAAGCTATAGTAATCAAAACAGTATGGTATTGGCATAAAAATAGACACACAGGTCAAAGGAATAGAACTGCAAGTCCAGAAATAAATCCCCACATATATGGTCAACAAATATTTGACAAGGGAGCTAAGAATACACAGTGGGGAAAGGATAATCTCTTCACTAATGATGTTGGGGAAACTGGATCATCACATGCAGAAGAATAAAATTGGATTCCTATCTTACATTGCTCACAAAAATTAACTAAAAATGGATTAAAGACTTAAACACAAGAACTGAAACCATAAAACTCCTAGAAGAAAACATAGAGGGAAAGCTCATTTTTCCCTCTATGGCAACAATTTTTTGGGTATGACACCAAAAGTACAAGCAACAAAAGCAAAAATTAATGTTTGACTATATCAAACTAAAAATCTTCTGCATGGCAAAGGAAACCATCAAAAAAATGAAAAAGAAACCTATGGAATGGGAGAAAAATATTTGCAAGTCTTATACCTGATAGGAGGCTAATATCCAAAATATATAAAGAACTCACAACAACTCAATAGTAGAAATAGAAAAACAAACAATCATATTAAAAAATGGCAAGAGGACTTGAATATATATTTTTCCAAAGAAGAGATACAAATGGACAACAGGTACATGAAAAGGTGCTTGACATCACTAATCATCAGGAAAATGCAAATCAAAACCACAATGAAACATCACCTCACACCTGCTAGAATGACTATCATCAAAAAGACAAGAGTTAATAAGTGTTGATGAGCATGTGAAGAAAAGGGAACAATTGTACACTGTTGGTAAGAATGTAATGGCACAGCCACTATGGAAAACAGTACAGAGATTCCTCAAAAAATTAAAAGTAGAGCTACCATATAATCCAGCAATCCCACTTCTGGGTATATAGTCAAAGGAAATGAAAACAGGATCTCAAAGAGATGTCTGCACTCCCATGTTCATTGCAGCATTATTCACAATAACCAAGATGTGGAAACAACCTAAGTGTCCATCAACAGATGAATGGATAAAGAATATATGAATCGCACACACACACATACACACACACACTGGAATATTATTCAGAAAGGAGATTCTGCCATTTGTGACCACATGGATGGAACTTGAGGGCATAATGCTAAGTGAAATAAGTCAGATAGAGAAAGACAAATACTGTATGATATCACTTACATTTGAAATCTAAAAAAGCCAAACTCATGGAAACAGAGAGTAAAATGATGGTTTCCAGAGGCTGGAGTCTGGGAGAAATAGGAGGATGTTGGTCAAAGTGTGCAAACTTCTGGTTATAAGATGAATAAGTTCTGGGGATCTAATGCACAGAATGGTGATTATAGTTAATAATATTGTATTACATACTTGAAAGTTGCTGAAAGAGTAGATCTTAAACATTCTCACCACAAAAAAGAAATGGTAATTATGTGATGTGATGGAAGTTAGCTAGCACTATGATGGTGATTATTTTGCAATATATGTGTATCAAATCAACACGTTGTACAGTGTAAACTTACACAACATTATATGTCAACTGTATCTCAATAATGCTGGAAAAAAAAGAAATCATAACAGAGATTGCCTTTGGGAGTTGTAGATTGACTGGATGGAGGTTAAGAGACAATTTTCTGGGGCAATAGAAATATTCCTTCGATTAGTGTGGTAGTTAGATGGGCATAGATTTGTGAAATCTCCATTAAATTGTACACTTCAGAGTGCATTTCACTGTTTATAAACTTTACCTTAATAAATAAAAATAGCATATCTCAGGCCGGCCCAGAGGTGTAGTAGTTAAGTTCACGTGCTCCGCTACTGCGGCCCGGGGTTCCCAGGTTCAAATCCTGGGTGCGGACCAACGCACCGCTCATCAAGCCATGCTGTAGTGGTGTCCCACATACCAAATAGAGGAAGATGGGCACAGATGTTAGCTCAAGGCCAATCTTTCTCACCAAAAAAAAAAAAAAAAAAGCATATATCTTGCAAACTTTGGTCTTTCTACCTTTATTAACACAAATTACTTAGAAAACTTTTCATCTCACTATGTGCCGGGGTTGTGAATTGCCTCTCTCAGGCATACACCAGGAAGCCATGCCCAGAGTCGTTCAGAAGGGGCAGTTTGGAGATTCTAATAGTTGTTACCTTAGCAGAGGTGTAAGAGATGAGGTGTAAGAGATGAGAAGCACTGAATGAACAGTTGTGGAAAGTTATGGGTAGAAATGGCTGCCATTGCCTATAGTGTAAGAAGGTATAAGCTGCCACCAGTGGAAGCCACTATTCACTCATTTATTCAATCACATATTTAATCAGTGTCTAATATGAACTAGCACTGTCCTAGGCCCTGGAGGTCTAATGGTAGACTCCCTAACATCATGGAACCTATATTGCAATGGGAGAGACAAATCAAATAATCAAATCAATATATGTACTAATATGTACTAATTAATACTAAAAGTACTAAGATGAAAAGAGCAAGGAGGGAAAAGTACACAGGGCTATGAAAGCTTATATCAATAATAGAAATTTTTTATTCCTATTTATTATTATGTTTATTTCTTCACAACAACCCTATGAAGTAATTGCAATCATATTTCCATTTAATAGCTAAACAACTTGAGGCAATGAGATCGGTAACTTGCCGAAGTTCACAGAGCTAACCAGCGACCAAGATGGAGATTTCATCCAGGCCTTCTATCTCTAGATTCCGTGGTCTTAACCACAATGATATGGTGCATATCCCCCTGGTCTGGATGTTCAGGAAGATGTCCCTGAAAAAAATTTCAGCTGAAATCTAAAAGATGGGTAGGAATTACCTAGGAGAAGGGAAAAACGAGTGTGTGCAAATTCCCTGATATGGTTGGGAGCACAGCAAAGTTGACAGACAAGAAAATTGTACATATATACTAATTCTACAAAAATTATAGAAGATTCTAAGGATGATTAAACAAGTCACAAAAGAGAGATAATGCTGACTTTAAAATTCTATTAGTTTGTATCCTTCCTAAATTAAAAAAAGGACTTTCTAAATTAAGAATTAAACTACATTCCCCATTAGTAGCTGAATCTCTTTGTTGTCCTGTCCTCAAAGGGAATGGGGAATGGGCCACCTTTCACTGTTCTGGGACCCTTTCAAACTTCAATACCAGTATTGTTCACCGATTATTAAGCACTGTGATTACAGCAGCAATGAAACCTTTAGCCACAATTCTTTTTTCAAATCCAGCTGAGGAAAGTTCTTTTCCCAACTGTAGCCCGTTGTTCCATAAGACTCTCCTCTAAGAAACACGAAGTAGTTAATTCACCCTGCCAAACGTAGCAGGAAGGTAATACTTTTTTCAAATACCAAATCAGTCCAATTTCATTTAGACTTAAATGATTTTTCTGGCCCCTCTTCATGTAGATACCTCTGCAGCCAATTAGCATTGTCACTTTTAATCTTCTGTAGTCAGATCCTGGTCATTTCCCATTAGAGTTCTATTAAATAGATTCTTATGGCCTGGTGGAACTGACTGCAGTGCAGTATGTGTGGAAAGCACGCTAGCCATCATTATGCAGCTGGCATTTACTAAAGGTTAGATATTACGGATAACCTTAATCACGAATTATGCTACATTGCCTGAAAATTCACTCCTGGCTTTCCTTGCCACCAAACCTAAATGCTCCTGGAATACTCAGGCTATGCCTGGATGGAAAGGCACCTTGAATTATGCATCTCAGATCAAACCACTTTAACTCCATGGCCTTTGCCTCAAGATCCAAAGATCCTGGAGCTGTCAGGGGCAGAAGCACCTGCGTCTGACAGCAATGCCAGATGTACTCTATCTAAAGAGGAAAGAGGGATACGTTTTCCTCAGGAAAAAGAGAGCCCTGTCCTACTGTGGCTTTACTCAGTCCATTGAGTCTTGCAAATAAAATAACGATGGAACTGTAGAAAATGGAAGGACAGACAAAACTTACAGAAAATTTATATCTTCTAGGTGAAAATATAGAGGAAAGTTAGAGTAACTCAAAACATACAACAGATATGAAATGGCATCCTCTAATAGGCAAAGCAACAAGCTAGAGGTCAGAAGACCTGACTTTCACATACCTGGTACTAACTGCTGCTGTGACCTTGAGAGAGTCGCCTGATTCCACTGGGCTTCTTGACATGGAAGTTTCTCGTTAAATATAATTATAAATTGGGTGCCCAGCAAGTGACTTTCGCTGACTAGCATGTGCTATCTCATTGGCAGAGTGGGGACAGAGGAGACAAGTAGGACTCACCAGCTGGGCTGGTCCTCTCTGTAGAGTGGCTTCAGGCAGACGGGTCACTACTACATCCTAGGGGAAGAGAGACAGAGAAGGCAGCACTGAAAGACTGTCTACTACATAGTCTTGTTGGCAGCCAGTCCTAGGGGATAGAGATCCACAAACAGATCCAGCAGTATAAAATACCTCATGGACTGCCAGTCCCTTTCATCCTTCCATCCATAGGCCCATTCAGTAAGTTTCTTAAGCACTCATTAGGTAAGATCCCTGCCCTTCGAGAGCTTATAGTTTCGTAGGACAGATGGTTCCAGAGAAAATGATGAAACTCAAGTCTTTACCTTTATTTTAGACCGAAGTTCTAGGTCCCTATATTAGACCCAATTTCTTCCCAATTGTCCTCTTACAAAGCTCCATCAATTTCCTCCTCATCTGCCTCAAAGAAATTCTTCATGCATAAACATCTAGAATCAAACAGCAAATAGGACTAATTGATGGGTGTCGGAGACTTGGTATGCTACTGAGTATTTCTGAAGAAATGTAGTTTCTTTGGTTTACTATACGCAGAAGCTCACTCAAGGCCATGAAAATGTTTCCCAGTAGGATTCCTGCTGGATCTACTTTAATAAGCGGCTAAGGATCATTTGTAATTAACCTGTTAGCAAATGCTTACGAAGGGCTTGAAAACTATTTTCTTAAGTGTTTTTAAGCACATCTCCTGAAAATGTCTCTGTCCTATACGCTTTCTCATCAAGTTAATTTTTTTTATACAGCCAAGATATATCAGTTTAACAAAGCCAAGTTGTAATCACTTTAATGTACTAAGGCAGATGATAGAGGTGAAAAACCAGTGTGGTTTTGGAATTGTCTGAGCAAGTTTCTTAGAGGATATCTAAGTTGGATGTTGAAGGGTGAGGAAGAGTCAAATTGAATGAAAGAAAGAGAGAAATAATTTCCAGTAATGAAATGACATGAGGGAAGTTTGGAGGCAGGACCCATTCTGGTGACATTGGCCAGAGTAGTGCTGATCCATCTGCTTTTTGTAAAGTCCAGTGCAAGAACAATAAAAGGTCTTCAGGGCAATTTTTCCCCCATTTAAAATGAAAATAGCTTCAGTGAGTACCAGGAATGAAAGGTGTATATTCTTACATCTACTGTACTAAATAAAAAATGTAAATAAAAACAAGTGGCATTGTTTTTTAGCCACAACAATATCAACACCTAAGCATATTTGAAAAGTAGGGATAACCTCACAACTTGATAACATTTTATCCTTGTGTTAGTTTGGGTCCTTTGAGAAGCAGATGTTAAAATGTGATTAGACATGCAAGAAATTTATGAGGGGAAATGCCTGTGAGAGAAGAGGGAGGGAGCTGAGAGAGGCTGGGAGAGCTGTCAGACTGTGACACAAGTCTGACCCTGAGTGAAGGAGAGAGAGAAGGAGGGATGCAAGGTTGGGTGGAAGCATCGCAGGCAGCAGTGAGGTTCTAAGGACGGTTTGGTGAGTCTCTCAAAGACTCCTCAAGCTAAGGGCAACATTCAGAGAAGTGCCACATCTCCCAGGCACAGATCTGCCTTACTATCCCCTGTGCTCAATTGTGGTCTAGGAGCAGCCCACAGGAAGCATGGCCTCTGTGCAAACACAGCAAGTGGTTTCAGAGAGCAGCAGCTGAAGCCCTTGAACAGTCACACTCCCTTCAGCCGGAATCTGAGAGGCATGTTCTCTTGGTCACCATAATCCTCAAATTAGACCTTGGGTCATGCTGCAAAACGTGGGTCAGATGTGGCTCAGCCTGAATTTTAAGAATTTTGACTCGAAGTGTGAACAATAATATCTAACACTGATAAGGTGCTTCATATACTGTGAAGATGAAGGTAGGGAGCAGACCATCCATCTTTTGAGATAATGAGCAGTATTGTGAATAGCACATGGCTAGGGTAGCAATATAAATTATCAACAAAACCAGGATGTTTATGAAAGGGAAAGGGGGCCACTATTAATCATTCCACCAGGACAACAATGCTCTCGTCACTGGCATTTTCCCCAGTTCAGTCTATAATCCCCTAACATCCTCCATGGATAGGGATATAATATCATTTTTATCCCAAGTACCCACAGACTTAGGGAATCCTCACCAGGAGAACCATCTCTAGGCTCAGGGAAGAATTGCCCTCAGCTCCCTTCTCTCCCTGCTTCAACTCCCCTTCAGATCCTCTGTGCCAGTCCTCCAGTTCCATCAAAGTATCTGAGACCTCTGACTCTGTACTTAGAGTGTTTGTTTTAGATCATAATTACAGATTAAATTTCACATTTATTCAGCATCTTTGCCACCAACCCTACATTTCATTTGCAGATGGCTATTTGCCTATACTATCTTATTTATTTAATTGATTGGCTGTCTCAGTTTTCAGAGTAATTGTTTATCTCAAGTGGCATAGTAGCATGCTCTATTCCCATGCTCTCTCAGGAAGAGAGTGCTGGTTGCTTGGAATAATTCAACATCTTATTAAAGAAAAAAGACTTAAACTTAGCCCCCAAAACTCTCAGCCAGAGTGCATGTTCCTCACAGCTTTGCAGATTTCATCTTTTCCTGATTAACTTGCATACAGGAAGAGGCTTGTGCAAGTCTAAGTCAATCAAATATTTTAGGGAAAACATGGGCTTCACAATTCTGTCTTCCAATCTGTTTAGCATCTCTCTCTTTCTACACAGACCGTGATTTCTTCCTGCTTGCTGTTAATGATTTCACAAAGCCTAGGAGTTTCTACCTTATGGATGCAGGAGATAAAGCTGCCTTTAAACACAACCATAGATACATTCTGGCTTTCACATCTGAATTGGTAGCTGACTTGAGCCAGTCATTTTCAGCCATCACTGCATTCATGGCACCAACTCAGTCTATGCTCCTTTTAGTTATGATTTCAGCTGTATTTCGCAACAGTAGAGATATTGCATAGGCCAGTGCAACCACTTCTACCTCTATTCTACCCCAATTCACTACAGATGAGTCTTCATAACTGTGGTGCTATAGCATTATCACCACTGCCCTTCTGCCAGCAGTGATCTCCTTTTGGCCTTCTGGCCAGCAAGTGATCTCATTTTAGAATCCCTTCCTGGGGAACTTCTTAGAAAAACTGATACAAAAACTTCTGGCGGGAATTCTTCTAGTCTAGGTGGCCCCAGGAAGATTTGAGTGCAAGTGGAAGTGCAGGGAACACCACGAGGGAAGTGGGAAAGTGATACAGGGAAGGGAATGCAGACAAAAAGCGGGACATTATTAAGCCTGCCACCAGAAATGAGAAACTGGGTCTTAATCCTATGGGAAAACTCTGGGAAAAAGAGTTATCCCACATGAGTGACGAGGGAACTGGGACATTTTTATACTGATTTCTAAGAGTCATTGAATAAGGGCTTTTTAGGGGGATGTTTATTTCTTGGTACTTGTGGCTTGCCATGCACAAGGGCAGCATGGCCTTCTGCACTTCTGGATGTAGGTGCTGGGAACTGAAAATCATCTAGAGCATCTCGAAATGATAGAGTCTATGGGACATGGATGCAGACACTAGGAACATCTGCTACATTCATACTTTGAAGGATGAAAATGTTAAGTACCTTTGATTTAAACTAAATGGTATAACCCACTCCTAGCTCAAATTCTGCTGCCTTCTCTGAGTATTAATATTATACACAAGGCCTGGATTTTCCACAAACAATTTCCTAGGTTGTTGCTTCAGTTAGTCTGCAGTAAACTGTAATGATGAGGAAGAGTCTAGCTTGGGAGTCTGCCAGGCTGAACTTGGAACATAAGCTCTCCTCCTTGTTATCCGTGGTCTTTGACAAGTTCTGAGAGCTAGACAACTCAGTTTCCTTGCCTGTAAAATAGGAATGATAATACTTACCTCATGACAGTTATTGTGATGAATGAAGGCATATTTAAAGAATTCGATACAGTTTGGCAAACAGTAAGCCTTTATAAAATAGTAATACAAGAAGGTTCAGAGGTAAATTAGAATTTGCATTGACATGATCCTTATTGTTTCCCCAACCTTTGATAAAGCCTTTCTGAGAACTCACAGATATGTCGATCTGTTTACCTAGCTAGATGTTTTCTGTTTGCCTCACTAGATTCAGCCTCTATCTTTTTGTCATCCTTCACTGTGTCCCTGAAAGCTGACCCACATCTCCTGCTTTGGTGGGCTCTTGTGCCCTCCAGTTTCCTCCTGGGTTGGCCAATGGGATGCAGAGAAGGAAATCAGAAGACAGGAAGAAGGGAGTTCATGGTATCCATTCCCCCCCTAACCTCCCTTCTGGGTTGTCACAGATTGGCTATAACCCTCTATTGAAGGTCACAAACGCAAACAGGTGAATCTCTTCATACCGCCTCCCCTTGGATTCCAATAAATTATTGGTCCCTTTGTTCCTTCTGACTTGGGAGTTATAAAGGCTCCCTGTGGTTACTATGCCCTGTGGTACTGCACTATATTCCATTGGTTTCCTAACCACATCTTTATAAATAATCCCTCCTCAATTATTCTCAGTTTGAGTGTGCCAGCTCCTTCCCACTAGGATCCTTACTGAGATATTAACAAAGGAGAAGATTTCCTCACGGTGGACTTATAGTTATGATGGGTATGTGTTTCAGGGGGAGAGGAGAATAGGCATGCGGGCACCCATGTGTGTAATATACATCGGTATAATTAATGCCATTAATTATAATTAATAAAATATATTAGTTAATCCCAGTGTTTTTCAAGGCACTGCATTCATTGCCTTAGGTACACACACACACACACACACACACACACACACACACACACAGAGTCATGTGCCGTGGATGGAAAAACCATGGTAGAAGGCGATACCAAGAACAGGAGTTCTCAACCTTTTTGCTGATAAGGGGTAGTTCATCCTTCCATGAGTAATTCTCTTTCCCTATGCCAATGATTCTCAGGAGTGCAGGGCAAGTATTTTGGAGTTAACGGATCTTAAAGAGAGATTTTCAAAATTTTCCAGGAGATTCTGCCATGACCCTTATCTTAGACGTCAGTCCTCAAGAAGCACTCCTCCTAACTAGAGTTTCAAAAGTTAAAGTTTCCATCTGGTGTCCTTTTATTCCTGAACAAAAGAAAAGGAAATGAAGTATAGTAAAAATATCTGGAGTTTTTGGGTCTTACACACCTGAATTTGAATCATTAGCCACTTCTTGGCGCCATTTGGAGTGTTTTGCATGTGTAAAATTGGAATATTGAAGCATTTTTATAAGAATCAAGAGATGTTATATGTATTATTTATTTTACACATATGTATTAATATAATACATTTGAAATGAGATTTTTTAAATGCTCAACATATCAATGAAAGGTAGCTATTAGTATTGCTAGGACAGTAGAAACAGTATATGTGCAGAAGCCAGGAGTAGATGACTTGTAGATTTACCTCACAGCCTAAGAAACCTGGAATATAGGGAAGTTTGGAGGGAGCATATGAAAATGAAAACACAAAAAAGAAGTTTCAGTGTCTTTATTCTGGACACTGAAAATCTATTATTAGGAACTTCTGATCTAGTACTGTGTTCTGCCTTCTTTAGACCAATTTTCTCTTTAGATAGCTCTTTTCAGGCCCTGGTATTCCTCAGTAGGTCAGGGCTATGCCCCTTTTCCTGTGTAATCTCCGTGGTCTATTACTGGGAGCCATACAGGGAAAGCAAGGAAAGACCTCGATGCTAAAAGTGTCAATCACATTGGAGGTCCTGTAACCCAGAACTCAGTCCAGGAAGAGAAAATAGGACCTGCTAAGATGACTTCTATGGGGAAATTGAACTCAAAGACACCCCATATTCCTGTATTAAATATAATCTGTAGCTCCAGTGCTCAAAAAGGATGGCTTTATGGACTTGGCAAGTATATAATAACATAAAATAGAGGAAAACCATGTCATACAATTTCAAATATAGTGTGAAGTGGCTGCCTCAGAGTAAGGTATGTATTAAGGTTCATCTGACCAAAAGAAAATTTCCCAGCCAAGAGTATAGATGTCTAGCCTCCCCTTGAGTCTGTAAAGTAGGCCCACCCTCTCCCACACGCTGCCCCTGTTCCACAATTGCCTTTCACTCTTTTGCTTTGCTTTACTCTTCCTCTCCTTCTGCACTCCGTGTCATATTTCTCTCCATTTGCAACACCACATTTTACTCTTACTAGAAAAGACAGGCTTGATTTTGCTGCTCCTCAGGACAAAGCTACCTGGGCCCACACAGACACAAAGAGCATCAAAACAAAAAAGATTCTAGTGAATACAAATGAAGGATGCAGATGGAATACATAGGAAAAGGGGTAACATTTCATCGCACTTTCTTATATCTTCAATAACATGGCAAGAAATCTCAACCACCAAGGCCAGGAAAACTATGTTAGAGTTCTCAGGCATCTTTGCTTTTAATCATCTATTTCTATTCTTTAGTAATATGGTTCAGGATCCTATTTCTTTCTTCCCATCAACAAATTCTCCAATTTGCCTAGAATTTGCCTTCTTTTCATAATTCCTCTGCTTCTCCCTGAAAATCCTCTTAACCCAATATTTTTTTTATTAAATTGTATTTGCAGAAGCACTAGAGTTTAATGAATAAAGGCTCAGGCTTTAGAACCTGGTAGGTTTGGTTTGAATCCGTGGATACAGGCCATAGGGGTTTATGTGCAGCCGGTGGAAGATGTGATATAACTAGGTAGGAAGATGAGGAAAAGGGTACTCACCTTCCAGGGCTATTTTGGCTTATTAGATAATGCACTTAGAATGCTTAACATATACTAAGCTTAAGGCATATTCTAGGCTTTAAATAAATATTATCTCATTTGTTCCTTCATTTCTTACTTTTCTTTGGGAAATTTTTTTCACTCTCTCTTCTTAAGTATTTCTGCCATTTTTTCCTTGCTTTCTCCGTATGGCCATTTTACTCTTTTCCTAAGATTGCAAAAAATATGCTGGCTGCTCTTAGTATTAATGGTTATATCACCAGCTCAGCTGAAAGAAATCCCAATACCCTATAGTTAATTGGAGTATGCAGAATAGAGTTTCCAAATGTCCAGAGTTCAGCATCAACACCAATGGGCTGGAGGAATATGGCATGGTGGAAACAACCCAGAAGTGGGAAATGTGACACCAGAATTCTTGGCCAGCTCAAACGTTAACTAGTTTTGCCCTTATTGGTCTTATTTCCCTTGTGTATTAAATAGCAGGTCAAACTAGATGATATCATTTTCCTTCCAGCTTCCACGTGCTATGACTCTATTTGATTAGTTCTTACCCTTCACAGGGCGTAAACACCTTAGGAAAATTTAGCCTCAAATCCAACCTAATTAGCAATCCACTTCCTAACAGGCTTAAGTTCCCTGAATATTGTTCAGTCTGTTGGCATATCAATCAAAAAAAGTTAATTGCTAAGGGCATTGCATTAGATACCTTTAACGCAGAAAACAAATCTCGGGCCAAGTCCCTGCTACTCATAGTTTAACCGAGGCATAACCTGCCATGTATCAGGACATGGTTAGCAGCACAAGTGTGATTACATACATCTAGATATGGGAATTAGCACTGGAGGTAGAGGTAGAGGCAAGTATTGCCCAGGAACTAACTTTTACTGAAAACCTACTCTATGCCAGTCACTCTTATTACTTTATAGAACCCTCACAACTCTACTCAGGAGGCATTATTATTATTTCTGCTTTATGGAGGTGAAATTGAGGTAAATAGAGAAAGTATATGGCAAACTGGGATTCAATCCCAGACATCCTGGATAGTAAAGCCCATGTGCTTCTCTTCGGGCCATACCACATGTCCTCTTAATAAGAGAATAGTTTTTTGAGAAGGAGAGAATCGAGACCTTAAGGATAGAGTGTTTGCAAGTAAATAAAGAATAGCTCTATCAAGGTGGAAGGTAGAACCAAAGGGGATGAAAGCATCTAGGAAATAGAAGTCTCCTTCACATCAATGTCCAACACATCCCAAGAAAGGAACTGAACTGTGCATCCTCCTTTTTCATATTTGGAATTAAGCAAGAACCAGAGAGTATACGGGAATTGAAACTGGCAATGGTCTAGCACCATGAACTGGCTGATGCACAGTATTCTGAGAGGGAGGGTGATGACAAACATATTTTCTTTCCAAAGATTGTCATCAGCAAATAAAAACTCTGCAGGTAGTTGGATGTACCTGGAGGTAGAATTGTATTAGTGACCAAACAACAAGAATTCCTACAGAGATCTTGGAACAAAAGAGACTCCCAACATTTACCCTGCATCTCAGATTCCTTGTTTTCAGAGAGCTTCAGAAAAAAAAAGTTTAAATTAAGTTTGTTGCAGCTGCTCTGTCAGGAACTTACCAAGCGCTACAACCATCGGAGCAATTAAAAAAAATTGCACAGAAGGTAATTAAAAGCCTTACTGGTTCTTGCGATTAGACTGACATTTTAAATGCCTCTGGATGTTTTATTGTGCCAATAACCCATTTCCCTCGTCTCCAAGAGAAATACAACTGACATCAGTAATTTACCCAAATACTCCACAGGTAACATGTGCCAAATACAAACCTGCACTAAATTAGGGCCAGAATTCTCCTCTGTGCAATTGGTATGATACATCTTAATGGGAAAACTGCTATATGCAAATTCCTTCTGTATGTTTGAGTTTTCAGTGTTCACCATCCTGTTTGCTCAGCTCTGAGAACACAGCCTAATGATGAATGCTGGCTGGAATGCTCCAAATCTATGGCAGGGCAATCATTTCCAATTTACACGTGGTTATACAAGGACAAAGCTCACGGCTTTGAAGGACAGGGCCTTATTTTGTCATCATTATTGAATGATAATGATTTATTGTAGAATGTGGATTCCTTAATAGAAGACTCACGTCAAGGGAATTCTGCCCCGCTTTATCCCTAACCCTTGATTTAGGATTAGAACATGGGTTTGAATTTTGGTAATAATCTAACAAAAAACTTACTTTATGATTGAATTTAGGAAGCCGTTCTCGCTCACGGACTGGGAACTTGAGGACATATCCTAATCTGCAGCTTAGTTTCTCTTGATTTTCTGTTCTTGTGGGGAAAGGCCCCCAGGGGTGTTGTAGGTTCCCTACTGTACCAGGACAGGCATGCAGGCCAATCTTTCCTCAGAAATGCAAAAACAAAAATCAAACAAACACACCACAAAAAAACAGAAAAGAAGAGAAAGGGAATTTAAGGTGGGCTAAATTCTTTCTTCATAATGGAATATTATGAGAAAATAAGACTTAAAGTCACTCCTAAAACATCAAAATCAGGTAAAAAGAAAACATAAGCTGCCTCAGTTTCTTCTCAGGAGGTGCTAAAGACTAAAGATAAACTAATCTGTGAGCATTTCTCTTTAGACTTTCCAGGAGAAACATTTTAATTTGCTCTCTTAATTTCTCCCTGTGTGATTCATCTTTTCTAGTGTGCAGAGTGATCCACAACTGCTGTAAGTGGTTCTCAGCTCTCTTGCTCTCCTTTTTTGAGCAAACTTTGCTACTGGTAAGTGGCAATGCTACCCAGCTACTCCCAGTTCTTTCCAGAGCAAAGGCTGTCTCTGTCTGTGAATGACACACACAGTACCTTATATCCTAAATCCTTCATGCTTACAGATCACATGGTGGCAAAACTGAAGACGGTTGATTGTCAAATACGTTGTATAAAGAGAAAATAGATTTCTTAGCAGAATTAGCTAGATTAAATACCACCAGATTCAAACAAATAAGATGCTCAGATTTTATGACTCTGTTGGGGAACTTCATACAAAGATGGCATCACAAAGGACAAAAGAAAAGATGCTTGAAACTTATCAAAAAAATTAGATCACACAATGTAAGAATATCACAATGGATAGAAAGACGCAATAGGCAAAAAATATAAATTCCTGTAATGCTGTTAAATGGAGTCACTACACAAAGAGTGCAGCACAGAGCAATAGACTCAACAGTACTACCGGGCTGGCTACTCTGGCCTTACAGTGACAACAAAAATCAAAGTGAAGAGTCTATGGGTCCATTCGAGCGGCTTCTTTTGCCACATACATGAGTTTTTGTTTATATATTTTTAATATAGTTTCACAACTTTCCTGAAGACTCTGGCCACTCACCTGCCTGCCCACCAGATGAAAATAACTAGTAACACCTAAGGACATTCTTTTTTTGTTTTGTTTTTTTGTGAGGGAGATCAGCCCTGAGCTAACATCCGTGCTAATCCTCCTCTTTTTGCTGAGGAAGACCTGCTCTGGGCTAACATCTATTGCCAATCCTCCTCCTTTTTTTTTCCCCCAAAGCCCCAGTAGATAGTTGTGTGTCACAGTTGCACATCCTTCTAGTTGCTGTATGTGGGACGCGGCCTCAGCATGGCCGGAGAAGTAGTGCGTCGGTGCGCGCCCAGGATCCGAACCCGGGCCGCCGGTAGCGGAGCACGTGCACTTAACCACTAAGGCATGGGGCCGGCCCCCTAAGGACATTCTTAAAGCTCTGGTGAATCAAGGGTGAATTCCCCCCGGCCCTCTTCCCACATGTTCATGCCTCTGCAGACCCAAGCACTAGTCTATTCTTACAAACATAATGGAAGAGCTTTGAAAGTAGGAGTTCTTCATACAGAAGTGAGTAACAAAGGCAGGTCATAAACTCTACTCCCCTAGAAAATTTTCAAAAGTGGGTAAATTCCACTGGGCCCAAGATGATTAAGGAGAGAGAAATATAAAATCTTCTTTCACTAAATTTAGTGGAAAAAATAAATAAACTGGGGTTAATTCAGAATATAATCTTTGAGATAAGCATTTGATCATTATCTTATGATTTAAAAAAAGGTTGATTTAAATGAATTTTTATTTTTCATTTACTTAATTTAGTGTTGTAAAAACATATACGTCGCTTATGCTAAACATAAGAAATACAAAATGACTTCTTAAAATACTGGTTGGCCCAAGAATGACATAGTATCTCAAAAATGTTAATTGAGCTTATTTGATCATGCAGGTCACCATGAGGAATTAGGGGTACTTTCACTATATTATCTAAAATTTAAACTAGTTCATTAAATCCTTTTTGTCAAGTGTGAAAACAGCAATATCATATAGAATGTTTTAAGTGAAAAACGTAAACTTCATAAATGATAATTTATGTCAAATTTCCTGAATGATTTTGCATTGTATTATTGTATTATGTATGTGAGATATTGAAGTCATGGTTTGATAATAACAAATCCCTTTAAATTCACTAAGATAAAAATCCCTCAGTATTATATTTTCAAGTGTTTAATTTCAGATATGTAAATTCCCTACACATGCAAACCTTTTAGGAAATCAGCAATTGAATTCAGACAAAAATTATCATTTAAAAAATAACTGCTAATAAGTATTAATAACTAGCAAGCATTACATGCATAAAATGTAGAAAATGCTAGAACTAGGGAGGGATAGAATTCAAACCAAGAAGGCATGTAAGATCATATCCTTCTTACACCAAACCATCTGTACTCCTAAGGTAGGTTTGAAACTTGCAAATGCATTAATGTATCCTAAGGAAACAATCTGAAATTAAGAAAAAGAATTATGTGCACAGATATCTGGAATACTTCCTTGTACTTATGATCTAGTCATATTGAACTACTTGCCCCCAAGTATGGGAATGGTGAAATACCCAACAGTTAATTATAAGATCGAATGTGATGTATTCATTAGACATCATGTTTTTTGAAGAATTTTTAATAATATCAGAAATATTTTCTTAGTATAATGTTAAGTAAGGAAAGCAAGACAAAATTTTGTTAATTGATATATCAAATATATCATGTCTGCTAAAATGTCTGCTAAAATATTACAATAGTTTATCTCTGGGAAAGTGAGATTATAAGTGACTTTTCTTTCTATCTTTGTATTTTTCACATATTCCAACTTCTCTACCAAAGCTATTCTTGCTCCTCTGACAAAACATGCTACTGAAATATTTTCAACTACATGTATGTCAATAGCTATGTTTCCATTTGTAAACTTCAGGTTGGCTGCTTCTAAAATCCCTCTCTTATATGCCTTCATTCATCGTGTACCTGCTCCCAGGGTCATCCTTAAATGTATACTTCTTCGCTCCCCACACCCACATGACAGCTAAGTTGTGTTGATGCTCAGTGTCTCAGGAACCGACCCCTCCACCCTCTTTGCCACTGCCTTAGTTCTTGTGTTAATCACTTTTTTCTGTTCACAGATCTTTCTGGATTCCACCTCACCATGCTCAAATACTTCCTCTGCTCAGCTTACAAGGTGATCTGTCCAAAACACACAGCTGCCTAAAATCTCCAACACTGTCTCATCACTGGGTGGGACTCCTTAGCATGACTTAAAGCCCTTTGTAGTCCTGTCTCTCTCTGCCTGGCCAGCCTCAGCTCCTGTTCATCTCCCATGGCCTTGTACTTCACAGCGGAGCCATTCTGTACCATTTGTAATCTTCCTCTCACTGTAGCTTTTTACTGCTCTATCCCTTTGCAAGTTCTGTTCCTTCTGCCTAATGCCCTCTCCATCTCCATTTCCCACCTCTCCCTCTTGTCTGCCTCACCAAATTCTGTGCTTGTCATCAGCCCCTGTATGAAGCCTTTCTCAGCTACCCCTAAGAGAGAATTAAGTATGTTTTCCCTTGTAACACTTCTCAGTCTATATATGTTTATCACTGCATATATCAAAATATATTTCATCTATTCATTTACATGTCTGTTGCCTCTAACAAGATTTAAGCTCCTAGGGCACAGTGACCATGGCTATCCATCACTACATTCCTACTTGCAAATTCATTTTAAGCTCTGGTATTCAGCATGGAGCCATTATGTTACATGTATCAATATAGAAGACTTTGTAGACCTTAAAAATAATTTCAGAAAATTTGATATGGACATATTCTGTGCCATTTGGTTAAAATATTAACCTTTAAGGGGCTGGCCCGGTGGCAAAGCAGTTAAGTGCATGCGCTCTGCTGTGGCGGCCCAGGGTTTGCAGGTTGGGATCCCAGGCGTGCACCAATGCACCGCTTGTCAAGCCATGCTGTGGCGGTGTCCCATATAAAGTAGAGGAAGATGGGCACAGATGTTAGCCCAGGGCCAATCTTCCTCAGCAAAAAGAGGAGGATTGGCAACGGATGTTAGCTTAGGGCCGATCTTCTTCACACACACACAAAAAATATGAACCCTAAGTATAACAACTTTTTATTTGTTTTCTACTTCCAATAGTTATTTTTGTACAGATTTTTTGCCCACTGAGTTAAATATTTGACTAGAGATGTTAATTTCAACTGGTTGACTTAGTTCAATAAAGGAAAAAATCAAATGAACTTGTTGTTTCCAACGAATCATCAGTCCATGCCAGATACTGTATTTATAGATTTCTATAAGCCAGCTAAAACTACTTTGCAAGCCCAGTCTTGAATATCTCAGCTCTTTTACTTTGATCTTATTTATTTTCCTATGATTATAGTAAAAACTTCCAACCCACACTCAAGAAATAGCGTAAACCAAGTCCAAGATGAAATAGCTTCATCCCTGAAATCTCAGCACACCTTTTCTACCACACACTAGAACCACTTTTTGACTCCCTAATCTCTGCCGGCACCGAGAGAACTTCCAGTCCCTCCCTGTCTTGTTTGATTTTCCTGGACTCAATTTTTTGCCTTTTTTTCTTAGAAGGATATCCTCTTGGTTATCTGGGCTCTGATCTTGGTCCCGTTTTGCTAGCCTACTCTGCCTACACCTGGTTGCCTGCATAACAGACGGATGCAGTGTAGAGCAGGGGTGGAAAATTGGTTTCACTTCAGAAGTATTCACTGCTCAACTAGTAGTGGATTCCTGTCATATGCTGAGAAGGATTCTGAAGCCATGCTCAGTGAGAAGGAGATCCATGACTGATTAGTAATGTCCGAAGTGGGCACAGGGAGAAAGAAGATGGGGAGTGGCTCTCGTAAATGGTGATCATTTTCCCAGCTAGGTGATGGCCCTCACTGGATATCTCTCTATGCCTGTCAGAGCCACCACACCCTTGGAAAAATATGCCAGGGCTGTGTTTTAATCTCATGGACATTTCCCGGGATGTAGCCACCATCTTCCATTTTGAACCCTCTCAATCTCTCCTGTTTTCTCCCCAGTTATCTTGCACTTGGACTTTGTCCCATTACTTGTGCCCTTTGGGGCTGCCTGCTTCTTTTGACACTCTGACTTGCCTTGGTGTGGATTTCTAGCCAGGAAGCTGCTTCTCAGATTACTGACTTCTCTTTCACACACTGCTGCCCAGGAATTCTCCTCTCTACTCCGTGCTTGCCCAAAAATTCTGTTTCCCTGTCCATCCTAAGTTTGAGGAGGTGACTAGACAATGGTGACCTAGCTCTTAAATTTAAAAAACAAAAAACAAAAAACTTAATTTTCCAGCTGAAAGTGTAATCTTCCACTTGGCACAGAGATATATCCTCAGAAGTCAAGATTGCAATTGTTTCAGGTGACGTAGCATTGGAAAGTCGAGGCAAGACACAGATCAGCCAGAGGTTACTTTCTAACACACAAAGAGGGATGAGATATTTCTGTGAGCTTGACTCATATCTGTGATGTTTTCCCAGTATCTAAGGATTGTGTTAAATGAATATCACCTGGGTCTTTTCATCTTCCCTCACTTCTAAATCTATTTCTCACCCTCCTCATTCAAAAATGAAAGTCCTGAGGGCCCATCATGATAACAGATGTTTCATTCCTTTACATTTTAAAATTAACATAGCACTTGAGTCATAGCCTCCGAGTGCTTTGGAAAAGAAACATGAGCTTGGTACACATGAAAACAATAAAACTAGATGAAAGTTAAAAAACAGCAAACAAATCTATTTAGCACTGTAAGAACACCATAATTACCACCCCCAGCCAGACTGTGTCTGAGAAAAGTAGCAAATAGTGTTTAGTGGGAGAAAATGGTTGCTCTCTATAGTGTTATATGCATAAAACCAGAGGGAATAGTAATATTTTGGTAGAAAGAGCAACAGAACTGAGTGTCAGGAGACCTAGATTCTAAAGTGCAATCTACTTATCTCTGAGATGAGTCTTATATGGCCATTGCTGTATTTCCTATGTTATGACATAGAGACTAGCCTTTCTGAGATTTCCCAAGAAAAATAAAGAGTCCTGCAGACATTGGTGCTTGGGAAATGATACATACTTTAGCCCTCAACTTGGCGAGTCATGATTCCTAATAGCATATTAAAGGTACTGAGAAGATCTGTGATAAAGAGACCTGATTGATTTGTGCTGTTTCCAAAACATTTTTGACAATTTGATATTTTTTATTTTGTAGAGCTTGATTGATTGATTGATTGATTGCCAGGCCTATATTATTTATAAGGTCTATTTTCCACACATTTCCATCTTGCTTAATTGTAGCCTAAGAGCCATAAATATCACTTTTTAGAAGCAATTTAAACTTAACTGAATTCTATTAGTTTACTATTTTACTAAATATTTTTGTTTCCCCTAAATTTACTTCTCTGCAAGGTATTCTCTGCCTCTATTTCAGAATATCATAAACAGTTGTTTACTTTATTCTCTACATTTTTTTTTGCTTAGATAATAAAGTCTTCACCAAGTTCTTGCTTATAATTATCATCAACGTTCTCACAGCTACCATTTATTAATCACCCACTATGTGTGAAGGAGTGTGCTAAGTGTTTTGTGTGCATTTTGCACTTAATACAACCATTGTGGCAAGTATGTATGATTCCCATTTTTAGGTGAAAAACCTCAGACACTGAAAGGTTATGTGACTTGCCCAAGACTCCATAGGTAGTAAGTGGCGGAGCTGAGATCATACTCAAGATTTCCTCTGGCTTCAAAGTCTAGGATCCATTAACTCTACCCTTGCCTATGTATGCAACTTAAAGATCTTAGTGTGTCTCCATATGGAATCAAGGAAGACTACAGGTCCCACAAGAGAAGAGGTAAAGCAAACAAAGAAAAGCTTCTAATCAGCTGCTCAAAGGCTCTTCTTACTCCCAACACGTTGAAAGTGCAACTGCTTTGCGCACCTGTATCTGGACAATTGAATTTCACTCCCCAGACCTCATCTAGCGTATTCAGTCCATCTCTGATTTGGTTCTGGGATTTAATTTTGTGTTCTGGAATCTTCCTTTCCGGTCTCAGTTCTGATTTGATGGTCCTTATATCTGGTCTCTCCTTTGGCATTTGCTTTCCTTTCTCCATGCGTGGATTCTCCAGTTTTATCTCTGATTTCACTAGACTCTCTCCATGGTTTTCCTTTTGAACTCAGACTCAACTTTGTCATCTGTACTGGCCACTTCCCTTCCACAGCATAAGGGGATTTTCCAGCCCTGGCAGATTATTGCTGCCACTACCTAGCCCCCAGCACTGGACAGGCCTAACTCTCTGTGTCTTAACTGAATTAACCTTGGGCCATCCAAACCCCTTTGCCTATTTTATGGGCTCTTCTTTCAATATTCTCCAGCTGCATTATGCTATCAAGTGGTGGAAACTCAAACCACATGCAATAACCCATGACAGGAACACCACGGTTATAAAGAGGTCTGTGGCAGGAGGTTTTTCTTTTCCTTCTAACATGCTCCTTGATAATGTCCCACAGCTTTGGTTACCACTTGGATTACCATAACAAATTCAGCTAATCTTGTCAGGGAAAACATTCTCCAATAGTTTTTCCAAATGTTTGCTTACCAAGTCATAAATTAAGATACAAAATTATCTTTCCCACTTCTTTTGAGAACTTGGACTGGTAATTAAAATATCTATGCCCCATTTTTCCTCATCCGTTATCAAATTAGACGGAGGCCACAACAGTTGTTTTCACAGGATGTTCCAAGAGTCCCCGTGATCTGTGGCATGTCTTGGGGGGACGTTGGGGCAGGGAGAGGTGAAGATTGTGGTGTAAACCCAGGCTAAAAGGCTGCTTTAATCTGTCATATAAGTTAGGTGTCTGGGTAGCATTTTATTTAGAAATAAAGAAAAGTTAAAAAAAAATAAGTCTAAGTAGATAGACCAAGCACTGCGTTCCCTGCCTTTCTCCCTTCCAGGAAAACTGCCCCTTCCCTTTCCTGGCGTTTAAGCTGTAGTTCAAATGCCACCTACTTGGAGAAGCCTTCCTTGGTTCCTTCAGGCTCTATGTTCTGTGTTTCCAGAGCTCTTTATTATTGTTCCTGAAATAGTGCATGTTAACATAATATTATAAGTTGTAAGGCTCTGTCTCCCACCAGTAGGCCAACAACCGTGACCGCTTTATCTCACTATCCCTACTGCCTGGCACAGTGCTGGGTGCATGGTAGGTGTTCCACAAATATTTTCACAAAGAATGAAATGATTCATCCAATAAACAAAGTTTAGATTATTTTCCCTAATTCTAACACACTGCCTCACGCTTTCTGAAACTGAAGCTCTGTTACTACTGTTTGGCTTACTCCCTGTCTTAGTCAGCTCAGCCTGTATAATAAAATACCATAGATCTGGTTGCTTAACCAACAGATATTTATTTCTCACAGTTCTGGAGGCCGAGAAGTCCAAGATCAAGGAGCCTGCCAAGCCTGTTCCCCATGAGGGCTCTCTTCTTGGCTTGCAGGCAGTTGTCTTCTTGCTGTGCCCTCACGTGGCAGAGAGAGAGAGAGAGAAAGAGAAAGCAAACTCTGGTCTCTCTTCCTCTTCTTAGAAGGGTACTAATCCCATCTTGAAGTCCTCACCCACAGGACCTCATTTAAACCTAATTACTTTCCAAAAGCCGCATCTCCAAATACCATCACTTCGGGGATTAGGGCTTCAACATATGACTTTGGGAGGGACACAAACATTCAGTCCACAGCATTACAAATATTTGCATGAAGAATGAATGACTCATTCAATAAATAAAGTTTAGATTATTTTCCCCAAATCTAACACACTTTCTGAAGCTGCAGTTCAGTTACTATTTTTCAGCTTACTCCCACAGTCTCTCAAGATGTCCCTGCAATTTATTCATGTCACCCTGGCATTTCACTATCGGGAAGAACTAGTGTCATCAGCAAATTTGGAGATGTCACTGTGCACTCCATCTTCCAGAGCACGTCTAAAAATGTTCTCCGAGACCAATCCTTAAAGGATTTCTCGGTTTATGCTTCCTCTATCTAGACCTGTTTATTCTTATTCATTGTTTCATGGGTAGAAACTTAGTCCATAGGGATACATGATGACATTTGTTTTTTCTAATCTGATTTTATTTTAAAAAACAACTGTTGGACCTGGTCGAAGCCTTTTTGAAGATCAAGTCATTTGCTTTCTCTCTACTCCAAAATGTGGAGAGTAGTGGAGAAATTTAGAGCTTTACTGTTTTGTATTCATCTAGATGCTTCTGTATAGAGTCAGAAACACCAGGTTACTTTGGGAGGCAATGAAGTGATGAATAATCTTAGGTTGATATGATTTTCGTGGCGGTGTTATCTGACTGTGTGATCACGTGCCAAACTATTCTCCACTTGGATGTGTGTTGAAAATGAAAATGTAAAATTGTATATAGCTCTGTGGATACTTTCTAATAGCTACTTTAATCCCTCAGTTTGTAACTTTCACATTACAATCTACTGTGCAACCTAAGATATCAGCTTGAATTCTAATTCATCATAGTTTTCATCTGTCCTGCAAACACACACGCACGCACACACACAAACACACAATAATAATTTGACCCTCAGTCATCATAATTGTTTTCTATTAAGAAAAAAATAAACCCTCTTTCACATTTATCTCCTCAGAATTTATACCTGTAATCTGATTATCGAAGTATGTTTACAAAGCAATTTTATCATTCAAGTAATCTATGGCTAGTGTATATTGTCAAATGTCAAACTACAGAATGAGTTTGACAATACTCCTCATCTGTAACTACAGAATATGGTTTCCTGCTTAAGATTTTTTTTTTAATTGTCTTTATACACTGAGTAAAGATTCCAGGCTTTTCAAAACATAATAATTCCCAAATTGTATTAATTGTCTCTAGAGTAGCTTTCTTTTTTCATTTAGCTTTTATTTCAGGTATTTATTCTAGTGTTTATTATTGTTGATTTATTTGGGTGAAATTGAATTTCCTTATTATAACCTCAATTTAAATGTACTTTTCCCCTCTCTTTATAACAACTTCATTGTTTATTTGGGACAGCACATATAATATTGTATGCATTTCTATTTCTCTTCACGTGGTTTCAAAACTGCCATTAAGACAAGTTACAGCTAAATTTTTAATGTGCTTTTCATGGACATAGCTTGCTAACTTCAAGAGGAAACATTTCAAATAATTTTCGGGAGTATCAATTCAAGTTCTTTTTGCAGTCAACTCAATTAATTCGATTATTCCATATTTCGAGAGCCTGAGTCTGTATCTGTACAATTTCTACTTCCATATTAAAATTAGCACACTATATAGATCAAATTGGAATCTCTAATATAGAAATCTCTCTAGGGGAAATTTTTAAAAGCTCCTATCCTAGTGCACTTATTCCAGAAAATGTCAATATAAAATTCTTGGGCAATAACAAAATGTGAACAACATCTTTGAGTTTTTGATAGAAGAATCAATTATGTATATATGTTCATTTCACACTCCATAATAATTCATAAAGGTTGTCTTACTTTTATAATGCAAAATTAGAGATAACGTATAACCACCGTTACAATAATCACCAACCCCAAGCTTTTCCAGAATGAATCCATGGGGGTCATCTTGATTTCCTATTTGAATCTCTCGTACATGAAAAGAAATTGCATAGGGAATGCATAATTTATACATTGTGAGACCCTCTAATTAAAATACTTTAGCCTTGATTGTAGTCCTTACTTTGCAAATAACAACCATAGAAACTTAGGTAAGTCCTTTAACTTTTCTGCCGTCAATTTCCCTATCTAGAACAGTAATCATTGTTTATCATTGGGGTACATGAAAACTTTCTGAGAGTCATGTGGGCGTGAATAATTTTAAGCAAAGCAACAGTTTATCCTCAACTTCTATATGCATCTGTTCTTAAGGTTGATAAGCCTGACAAGGTGTCTGCTGTCAAGGCATCATGCATGTTCTCTTTCCAACTCCCCTCTCACATTGCTCTTTTCCAGTTTGAAAGAAAAATCAGAGATTTTACCAACCCCCAATCTTGGTATGCATTGTCCAGAAAGAAGAAAATATCTGGGGGCACCAAAGTTTCTATACGAAATAGTGTTAGTAAAGCCTTTTCTACAGCACCATAAACCAGGAGGCTTCCTGTCTCTCATCCTTCCTCATTTTAAATATTTCTTTTCAGAGGCAACATAGCCTTAGAATTATTAACCCGTGTTGGTGTATTTTGAATTCAAGTTTACGTAGAGTGGGAGAAGGGGAAGGGTTTTGATGATGATGACACTTGTCTTTTACCAGACTTACCTCGTCCTTCACCTAACCATTGTCAAATAATACATCACACCTGACGGTGGATCTCAGGAGAACAAAGCACAGGAAGCTCAGGTAAAAGATACCAAGGGCAGCAGCACCTTGCTGCATCCAAGCAAGACTCCATGACTCATTCATCCATCTATCTATCGATCGATTGATCTGTCATTAGAATATTCAAGATTTGCAAATAACATAAAAAATATCAATCTGCTATGAATGAGAAATGAGTCATCTTTAAATTTTTAGCGTTCTTAATAATATAAGAATGGCTTGCTGAACGTTTTCCTCCATGTATCAGTGTGACGTCATTTGGCATCATTTTAAAGAAAACAGGTGAAACCTTGTTTACCTACATTAGGTCAGCATTACATTTTTGAATAAAAGGAACATACAGCAAAGTAAATGATTGATATTTTCTGGAACAAATACTCAGACTTGGAGGAGAAATATTTTAGTTTTCCCAAAACAACATGTTCGTATTTTAACTTGGGATGAGTGTCCTACTTTCTCTCACTCATCACCCACTTTTCTGCTCATGCACGTATCCCCACCTTGCATTTATTTAGTTTATATTAAATTAGTGGGATCATATGATGGATTCCATGCTAAATAATGCATTCAATAATCATCATTAATATATCATTGATAAGCTTGCACTTACTAGTGGCCCAATACTATCCTTTTCTTTTGGCTTCGGATTTCCCCAAAGTAAATTAACTGTACCTTTTAAAGCAGAATATCTTTCTTTTCAGATGTTCTTCAAATGCTATTTGGGACATAATATCTTGAACTTTAAAAATTTAACTTCAGGGGCTGGCCAGGTGGCATAGTGGTTGAGTTCATGTGCTCCGCTTCCACTGCCCAGGGTTTGCAGGTTCGAATCCCGGGTGCAGACCAAGACACCACTCATCAAGCCATGCTGTGGCAGCGTCCCACATACAAAATAGAGGAAGATTGGCACAGATGTTAGCTCAGAGAGAACCTTCCTCACGCAAAAAGAGGAAGATTGGCAGCACATGTTAGCTCAGAGCCAATCTTCCTCACCAAAAAAAAATTAAAAATAAAATTTAACTTCATTTAATTAAGATTACCCAGACATTTATATATTGTTTTAATTCTTCCAAATATATAAATTATAAATTTAATATCATTCAACCATGAAATAAACTCACTTACCTATTTTTATTTTATTTTAAAATTTTTATTTTATTACCTTAAAAATGTGTAATGAGAGTATATATTTTTCCAAATCCTTTAGGGGTTAGAAAATGTTCACACTATCAACAAAGAAGATGGACATAATAACATTTGAATTGTTTTCTTCGAATTGCTTCACCAGTGGCATAATGTATGAAATGCAAGATATTGTGTAAGATATGATGACTATGATATTCCATATTGTTTTTAATTGATTTTGTTATACTTTAGATGATATTGAGCACCACTAACTGCAGAGACGTCATCAGTTAGACTGATTGTGGGTGGCAATGACCAAAACTTGACTTAAATCGCTTTCACATTTGAGCAGGTTTTATGCCAGCTTTTACTGGAACCAAATTGCCTTCATTTTGTGAAATATTTCATTCACGTTTTTCTCAGGAAAACTTGGGTTTAAAATTACCCCTTGTTTTTCCTCCCTAGACTCTAATACCAAGTCTATGTATCTAGAACATGGGTTTACGTATTAAAAATTAAAATATTTGAAGACATGAAATTTAAAGTCCTATTCAGATTTAATGTCTTATGATTCAAGAAATGTTAACTTTAATTTTCAATAAAATGACAATGAGGAATAGATAAAAGGAAAGCTTCATTTTGAATGAAAATGCAGTTTCTCCAAGTCCTAGCTTAGTTATTTACCCTAAAAGATTTAATTACATGAACATTTATTTCTTGTGCACCAAAAAATATGCCACACGACAGCAGGTGGCATATCAGGCACCAAATAGTCCCTAAATATATGAGTAAATATTATAAAACTTTTAAACACCATTACATTTTTATTTACATCCATTCTTTTAAATCTTTCATTTCACAAATTGGGGTTTAATTTTTATTCTTTATCAGTACAGCCAGCCATAGGTTCATTTGCTTCCATTTTATTGAATTATTACTGACATTATAATTCTACCATTAACATCCTTTCAAAGATTACGAGATCTCAACCACTACTATATTATGCTCTCCTCAATTTTAATATCAATTTTAAAATAATAATGCAATCAACATGATTGCTTCTTTAAGATACATGTGACTAGTACTGGGTCTCATTCCCCTTCCTCAACACACTATAAAACAAAATGGTACAGCAATATCCTTGCAAACATGTATTCTTCCTTAGCCATTCTGCAGTTCTCAATCTAGTCAATGTCAGAGTATTTAATATGACCCATTTTTCATAGAGAATAGTAGTCCCATTTACAGTACTGAGATTGATGGCATGGTATGCTATCAATCCCAGAAGCTCTGATGCGGGCCATGGACCTCTACCAAAAGATTCCTTTCTGGGCTATCAATCTCCCCACTCCCCACTCTCTCTGAGCCCTAAATCAGACTGCTTGATATCTCTCCAGTTTCGTATTCCTGCATCAGCAGTCTGCCTTAGCACAGCCATCACTCATGAGCGCTGTTAACTGCACTTGTTACAAACACCAAACCGCTTTCCTCATCCTAAGGCCAAGTGTGAAATCCCTGCTACATTACATCACTTATGAATCCCCGACAAGAAGAAACCATTTTGTCTCGTGGATTTTGAATAATTGGAAATTTAATGGGATTATTATTTTATTATTTATTTTGGTAATGGGAATCTTTAATATAGTAGGTAGCCAAATACTGAAGCAAGTATTCTTCAAAAAACGAAGTTAAAACAGACTTACTGGTAAATATGTACTTTTTTTTGTTCTATCTAAAAGTGGAAGTATTTCTGTCTGGAAAACCTAAGTGTTTTACTGGATAAAACTTAAAAGGCAGAACCATCATTCTTTTTATGCATGTTTACTCAAAGCCAACGAAGTCCTACTGAGGGCCTGCTGTAGGTGAAAGGCCATAGGAAGAGAGTAAAGCCAGCTCTCCCAGCTGAGATGCTTGAAAGCATATTTAATTCCATCCTTTTCTCTATCTTCACAAATCAATTTTTGCCTCAGTTCAACTGAGTCATTTCTGCTTATGTTTTGTTGGCCTCAGTAAATCACACGGTCATGGCTCACTTCAAAGTGCAATCCTTCCAACTCCATAGAAGGAGAAGAGAACTGGAATGCAAGGAAGACCACAGGTAATAGTGAAAATTATCTATAACAAATGCAAAGCAACTAGTACTACTCCTGGCATATAGAAATTGTTCAATAAATCGTAACTTTTTACTAGAGTAAGGTTTTTTTCAATCAATTGGCTTCAGTATTTGAAATAGACCCAACTACCAGACTTTGAAAAATTATATCCCCATATTAACTAGGATCTACGGTTAGAGAGGCAGAAGGATTCTCTATTACTGAAGGAAGGAAATAAATATTCTTTACACATTAGACAGTGCTCCGTCCCCAGTAAAAGTGATTGTGAAAGTCTATTTCTTCCATGTCAAGACTATCTTTCAACAATCTGAGAAGCATCAGACTACTATTTTAATGGTCCAATTGTTCAAGGTACTTAATTATAACTCATATCATTGTCAGATGCACATACATAAAATCTACACCATGTTACTTCTACCCTAAATAAGTTAAGATTTCTGCATTTTATGGTAGAAGGTAAATCCGAAAAGGCATAGTATGAGCTGACTCATGTACTGAGGAATCTTTCTTGCATTTATCCCAATAACTAATATGTGTGTATGAGGTCTAGTTAGAGTTCACATGTCCTTATTTTAGGGGCAGTAATGGTCTTAGAACTCCTAGCACCTTGAAAACTATCCAAGTGGCCAAATTTTTAAAAGGAAAAGAGTTATTTTCTACTCTTCCTTATTATATCTCCTTTCTTTCAAATAAAGGAATGGCACTCTTTCTTTCTGATCTTTTCCTCTTTCTCACTCATTTCTCTTGGATTCTGTTCACATAGAACTTTCTTTCTCTATCTGAAAACTAGGTACTTAACCCATACCAATATCATAAGTCTCCCTAGTTATCATACACTTGCCTTTATTGGGTCTATTGTGGAAAATGGCTCCGTATTGCTAAAACATGCATGTGTGCTGTATGTGCTCAACTAGAGTTGGGAATCCAAGTTTCTTCTTTAGATGTGTCACCAACATGATTATAATCTTAACAAGTCATAACTTCTGGGCCTCAATTTTCTATTCTAAAGAATGAATGAACAGGCCTCGTGCTATTCTCATAACTTCATATATGTTGTGTTCTCTCTGTGAAATGCTCTCTAACGTCTCTCCATCCCCACATATTAACTCCTAGTTTCTATTATTTTAAGCCTCATTTCAGGCATTACTTCCTACAAGAATCTTCCCTACTGTCAACTCAGAAAAGATTAAATGCCACTTCCTGGGTCTCACAAAACAACTATATGGCTCCAAAATTGTGCCTAAAATATAGTTATTCCTTGTTTTATATATATATATTTATATGCCCCTCCTACCTCACTACAGTATATACTCCTGGAGAGACAAGTCCATGTTCATTTCATTCATCTTTGAGGTGCTTGGAAACAATTAGGCGCTGAATAAATATATGTGGATGAATGGATGGATGGATGGATGGATGGATGGGTGGATGGAAGAATAAATGAATGAATAAATGAGTGAAGTAAATGATTTTTCCCAAATTCCTTCTAGCTCAAACTTTGTATTATTCCAAATAGTACAAATGAGGGACAGAGATATTTGGAGAATAGACAGCATTTCAAATCACTACATCTGGGAAGCTACTTCTACTTCTTCAGCTTCTGCTTCCTGAGTTCTCACTGTAGCCTTTCTCTTCATGCTCCCAGATGCTATAAAATTAGCTGGAGTGTTGGTGAGACGTATGGCTTCTCTCTCATCCATACTCCTTAGCACTTGAGCAAGCAATCTCTGCTCATTTGACCACCAGAGACGGAGTTTCTGCCATCAGTCAAGCAAGCAGATGCTGAGCAATTAGTACTTGTCTGTTGGTAGGCAAGACTGTTGGTAAATAGGAAAAGGGCTGAGAGTTGGGTCTGGTGGGCAGCATTGTTCCAGTGAGCAGGAGGGACTTCCATTAGGACTCTAAATATTTTATTATTGCTCTCATAGATAGACACGAAGGGAAGGAGTGTGGGAGGCACATGAGGAGTAACCCCTGCTCAAGAATGAAGTCATCCTCCCATTCATGAAATGTTCCCTCTAAGCAAACAAGTTGATTGATCATTTACCAAAATGAATCTTATACTTCATTTTCTTATCTCTCATACTAGTTTCTCTGCCTTTTAACTCATTTCATTTCTACTTTCCTTCACGGCAAAAATCCAGTGTTCTCTTCTACCCACTGTAGACCATTCCACTACCCAAGACACCTCCCTTTTCTGAACTTAGCATACATACTCTTCTATTTGATACTTAACCCTGTGCTGTTCTGTAATGTCATGTAATTTTTCCATATTTTAAATTTTTAATTCTTGTGTTTATACCTAACCTCTTCAACTATAGTGTAACTTCTTGGAGGAAAATGATTGTGTCTAATATCTATTTGAATCACCCTAGCAAGGCACTCAATAACTGTTAAATAATTGACTGTAGATCAATTATTTCAGCTACTAGGACAAGAAGATCCATCTTGTTTTCTCAATGATCCAATTTTAAAAAGTGTGTGTATTATATCTCTAACAAAATCTTTCACATTTATAAGCTAATTTTATTTCCCTAACCTTTCTTTGAATTAGATAGTACAGAGAAAAGTATCACTTTTCAGATGAGAATTTATACCCTAAGAATCAAGATTCCAGCCCTAGTAGAAGGACCAGGGCTAGGCTCAGCTCTCCTGACTACTAGTATTCCATTGTTCTTTCCAGTACAATACACCAAATTCAAGTTCCCAACATACAGTTCCTTGCACACACTTCTACCACATAGAAATTGACTGTTAGCCAGGTACATACAAGAGTCTATAGTTTCATAACCTTCCTGGTGCCAAATTTCTAAAAATCAGAATTTTCCCTCCAAAGAAATAAATAAGTGCTAATTCTACCAGCATTCTCTTAGGTCTTTAGCTGGGTTATAGGAAAGCTAGGATACTGCTTAGTGTGCTTGCTTTTTGCTCAGAAGCACCAGGAAAAAAAAAATCATATGAACTCCAGACTGCATAGCCTTATATTTGGCTCTGGGATATATAGAACAGATTAGAAAACACAAATTCAATTTTATCTCTATCTCTGAAAGATTAAAACAAAAAACAAATCCAATCCCAAAGATTTTTTTTTAATACAGCAGAAGCTGCTTAACTGCCTAATCCACATAGATTGGATTTATGTAGTGAAAACGTGTATTCATCTATCAAACATGTAGTCATTCTTTTATTCTGATAGAAATGATTATTTATGCAAAATAAATTGATCGTACTTTAATTGTCCACTGGCTGTGACTGTAAAGCGAACTATGTGAGCCTTACAATTGAATCTTTACCACAGGCAGAAATGAGGACATAAACCTCTAAAATATGGTTCATTTGGGTCATTGTTTAAGAGCTCATATCCTGTCCAATACTTTAGAGTAAATTACACTATGATGATGATGCTATTAATCACATCATATGTTCTACCATTAAAAGAAAAATATCAATTCTCTTTATCTATATTCTTTACTCAATGAAAATTGCTAAATTATTCTCCGTATCGAAGAAAAATTACAGAAGGAAGTTAATTACTTACCTACATGATACTTTATTTTTGAAGCCAAAACATTAACATATGCAACAACAATAAAAGTAGAGAAGAGTAAATTACATAAAATAAAACCATGCTTTGGTTTATGGGCTATAAAACAAACAAAGCCTGACTTTAAAAGCTGTTAATATGTATAAATTAAAGTCTAGAAAGGTCACAAAAATAAAGGAAACATTTCTTAAAAGGGAAAATGAAACAAAGAATCTTCATCACATTCGTGACAGTTGTATGACGTTTATTATGGCAAGGCATTTTTTTTGAATGTAGTATGAGTTAAATTTTTGGAATTCAGCCAAAGACCTTACAGAAAACTGATGATACATTACCAAAGTCAACAATCTCTGCTTTCAGCCTATTTTAATTTGGGTAGGGTTTTTGTTTACATTGATTATTCAGATCTATATTTTATATTTATATATACTTATATATTCTTTTCTTTTCCTGGCAAGTGAATGAGTCAAAATTTAGCTTGGAAAGATGAAGCTTACACATTCTTTTTGTGCCTTTATATTTAGTGAATGAAGAAGTACCTTAAATGTTTTTAAGTAACTCCCATACTAATGTATGTAATGTAATGTATGTAATGTAATGTAATGTTTGTCTTCTGTTACTAAATATTAACTTTTTAAAGAATTCAAATTTAACTAAATCTCATTGTATGCACTCTTATGCTCGTGGCATATGTGTGCATGCACTCTCACTTTCCCAGCGAAGACACCCACTTTCACAGCCTGTCATTTTGGAGAAATACTGACTTTATGGGTCAGATAGTCTGGATTTTGGTTTCTCTACCATGTAAAACCTTGTATTGGGGCAAATCAATCAATCCTGTTTCCTTATTTGTGGAATGGGGATGAAAATAGCTTTCGTTTTTAACACAGAAATTGTGAGAATCAAATGAAATTATATAACAAACAATATAAATGTAAGAGATTATCTTTTACGAAATATAAAATCCGTTCATCTATTTACCATTTCAAAATGCATTTATTAAAAACTTACAATGAACAGACCAACCAAAATGGTTTCTGTCTACAGAAGAGATAAATGTCAGGGTCCCAAGAAATCTCTCCCTTGTCTGGACACAGACTGTGCTAGCAGCATCCATCTCCCATCATACCCTTAAACTAAGTTCACTGTAATGCTTCTATGTAGTTCTCTCTTTTGCAGGGATTATTTTAGACTTTACAGTTCAACTGTAAGCTTCTGGGGGTGATGTCTATAACTTGTTTGCCCCCCAATAGCTGCGGGAGTGGATACACGGTAGGAGCACATCCTTTCTTGCTTGATGATCATGAGTGGCTGAGAAACTCACTTGTGAGATGTGTCCAGATGGGTGGAAGTATACTCTGTTCTCAGCCTGTCCATATGCATATTTGATATGCAGATCAAATAATGAGTGCTGCCTCGGCCATTGGCCACCTGATTGGCTGTGGGACAGACAAATGGATCCGATTAAAATCCGTAGAGATTCACAAAGGCCTGCTGTTAGTAGAATGTGGTGTTTCCAGGTGAGTGCCACTGAACATGTTCTGTGTAGCCCCCACTGTTCTCACAAAAATGTGTGCTAAAATGTATTTTAAAATTCTGTAGTGTAGTGACACAACAGATTACAAAGAGTCACATTTTCTGGAAAACACTTCTTGATATTCCATAAATAGATGCATTCTTTAGCATCTAAAAGGTTTCCGATGATCTCAGAGAATTAATCATCGATTCCAGGACAGTGACTTAAAAGATTAGAGAGTATGGATGGATAGAGGTGAATTATCATGAGTATGAATAGGATAGAGGCGAGTTACCAAATTGACAAGTTGTAGCTGGAGTTGAATCCCACTGATGTGTGTTTAGGCTGAGGGTTGGCAGCAGAAGGTAGAGAAGCAGAGGCAGAAAGGGGGAGGAGGAGAGAAGGATAAGGATGTGAGAGAACAAGAGAAAGAAGTGAAAACATAAAAAAGAAGGAATGAAAGATCACTGAAAAAGAAGAAATACAGAAGTAAAAGAAGCTACCGTCTGAGTAACTGCTTTTTCCTGGTGTTATCCAGGACAATCTTTTTCCATAATTCTGATTGGTTTCTCCAAAACTACCTTCCTCACAAAGGACTGTCTATCTTTCCTCAAAATGAGAAAACTATCTCTATATGAGTGTACATTCCAAAGTTGGTTTCTTTTATTAAACTTGATTTTTCCTTGCGCTTTAGCAGCCGCAGTGCAATGAGTCACTTCCTTCTACATCAAAAAGCAGTTTCTGTCACCACAAACACACACATGGAATTGATTGTGCTCCTTTGGGTGGCCATCTCCACAGCTTTTGAATGCCTCTACCTCAGGTGGCAGCCCCCTTTCTTACTCTTGATGAGGGCATAAAGAGAGGAATGTAGCTGGTATGCAATGCAGTTATAGCATGGACACCTGTAATGAGTTTCATTTTATTTCTGCTCTGCCGGCATTTTATGACTTCCGAAGGGACTGTGAGTACTTCTTTCTAGTTGTATAAATATTTGTGGGGGGGGCGGGATCTTGGGCTTCTTGGAAGGCACTATACGCTTCCATATATAATGTAATTTATCCAATGAAAAGTATTTAATTACTAAAGAGTAATGTGGACCATGGGAAAAATTTATACTCCCAATGTTGTGTGGCAAGGTGATATTGTTGAGATATTAAGTCAAGCAGATTTTCCCCGTCTCCCACAGCTGGCTAAAAGGAGAAAGAAAAAAAGAATACAGCTTAATCTCCTCTGCTTTTGTTTCCAAAAGAATATGCCAGTTAAAGGGATTACGCCCAGGGTCTCTGAGTTGGGCTTTAGAGCTGAAGGAGAGCTTGGGGAATGAGGAGCATGCAGAGGGAGAGATGAAGGGCTTTTATCTGATGAATAGGAAATGTCAAAGGGAATGTGGAAGAAGAACAGAGATAAGTAGGTAGTTTGGCTACTCCCTTGAGAGAGGGTCTGTGCATGAGGGCCATGAGGACATGAGTGAGGGACAGCTCAATAAGGGGACAATATGAGAGGTGTTGTTTCTGCCAATGAAAGCTGAGTCCCTGTGCACACAGTCCAGTTTTCATGCTGGTGGACCACTATCCTTCCCATTGCAGTTTGGAGCAGAGCTCTGTTAGCCTCCAGGGAGCTACCCAACACAAGTGGTGACCATCAGTTGTAACAATCAGTACCCAAGGCTCCTAGGGTTCCATCTGACTTCTTGTAGATTATTTGCCCCAACGCTCACATACACATCTACATAAGCTCTTAAACGCATACACAATGTCCTGTAAGAGCAATGAGCACAAGAAAAGCAGAGATAGGGCTGAGGATCTTTAATTGGTTGTTGGTGAGGAAAGTCCCTTACACCTGAATTTGGGGAAAGGTGATGAACAGAACCAGTTCCTAACTCCCCTACTGCAATCTGGAACAGTGGTTAAACACTTACTCAAAACGCCACAACCTTTAGACTAAGTTTTTCTACTCCAACAGGTATATTTAACACTTCAGTAACTCGATTGAGTTCAGGTAAATGGAAGATAGAAGGAACATGGAGAGCCTAGAAATTAATTTACTATCCTTTAAATATATATAATGATTTTTGCATACTTATTCATGTACTTAACCACTTGGGATACACATACACACACTCATGTTCACTCCCCACTGGCCCAGGCAGTCATTCCTTGCATTCTATAAGTCCTAGTTACACCAACAGTCCAGCCCTGTATTCAGTACTATAGGGTTAAACTCATGCCTGGAAGAAAGGAGACAGGGATCTTCATGACAAATAATTAATTAATTCAATTAGTGTTTATTGACTCTGCAATATGCAAGACCCTGTACTGGCTTTGGGGGCTGACACATTGATATATTAGATGCAATCCTTGTTTTTAAGAAACAGAATCCAGTAAGAGTGTAAAGCAAAGCACAGCACTGCACCTGACACAGTGGCTAATTTACATACATGAGTGAGTAAATGAGACATAAACATACACAAAAATGTAACAGCATGAATTATTAAAACATTCACCAAAACTGTTACAAGGAAAATTATTTAAAAAATAGCTTTCTCTAACCATACAGGAGAAAAAGAGGGCAACATTTATGCTATCCTTAATCCTCATCACCTGGGGAGAAATAAACAGCTTTTTAAATTCAAGCCTGTTTAGGGGCCGGCCCTGTGGCTTAGCGGTTAAGTGCGCGGGCTCTGCTACTGGCGGCCCGGGGTTCAGATCCCGGGCATGCACCGATGCACCGCTTCTCCGGCCATGCTGAGGCCACGTCCCACATACAGCAACTAGAAGGATGTGCAACTATGACACACAGCTATCTACTGGGGCTTTGGGGGGGAAAAAAAAAAAGGAGGAGGATTGGCAACAGATGTTATCTCAGAGCCGGTCTTCCTCAGCAAAAAGAGGAGGATTAGCATGGATGTTAGCTCAGGGCTGATCTTCCTCACAAAAAAAAAAAAAAAATCAAGCCTGTTTAGGGAAGAATTAGGATGAAGTAGAGCCATCAGCTTTGAGGAAATAGGGGTCAAAAGGCATGAGGACAGGTGTATGTATTCAAGGTTCCCTAAGTCTGAAAAAAAGAGATCTGTATTTGAATAGTTTCTACAACTGAAGACTGCCCTAGGGTGACTTCCTTAACGTGAGGCTGTCAGGGAGCACAAGGGCATTAAGATCGGTGGCCAATGTCTTTGCAAATGGGTATGTGGTCAGAGGATGGGAACTTCCTCGGGGGCATTGCCAGATCTGCCCCAAGCAGCACTGGTGGTGGATGATGGAGGCTCCACAGTAATGGCAGCATAGGTGGCAGGGGGAGCAGTGATGGAGATGCCTCCACCATGAATGAAAGACCTGGCTACTTCCTGACTTTCTAGCACTGTAAAATATCCCAAATTCTCAGTGACATAGTGGGTTTCCTGAGATAAGGAACACCTTGCCAATCCAGGTATGCTACAGAAGAGATTCCTCCTTTGGTCTCTAGGGAGACGGCATGAAGTGCCCTTCCATCCCATCAAAGTGCGGAGGGACACTCCGAACTCAACTGAATTTGAACTTCCCACCAAGAAGATAGTTGGGGGCTCAGAGGAGACTTATATGATGTAGAGAAACTTTAAAATGTGGTAGATATTATTATTAATATTGAGTTATAACTAAGTTGTATCACAAAATAAAAGATAAGGCATATGTGATAAAAGCCATAAGTATAATTCAAAACGTAATGATAATTTAGACTTGATAATAAAAATACAAAGTAAAAGAGTCTTCATATCATCCACAGACTAAATATCTATAAAGGTTAAACTATGTCAACGATATAGAGTAATTCCTATATTCACTATTCTATCTGAAGCCAATTCAAGTCTCTTCTCTGTAATGAAGAAAACTAACAAAAAAAAAAAAAAAATAGAATCTCACAATAATGAGTCCCCAAGCTACAATTTAGCACCAATTTAGCAATTCCATTAGAGAGCACATCCAGCTCATTAAAAACAGTAAGCTAACCTGTCTATAAATTCCTTCACCATAATCAAATATTGGCAAAATAACTAGATAGGAAATACAGTGCCTGTCTGAAATATTAGCAATTAATCATAAAATAGCCAGTTTTTCTAAAATGTCATGCATTTTACTATATACTAATGTTCCTTAAACTGAACTGAAAAGTTTCTTTTTGATTTTTTTTAACTCCTATCTTCTTTTTTTCAAATACATTCAGGAGTTAGCTATCTCCACAAATGCGGATTCAATATATATAGAAACCAAACTTTGTCAAGTAAGCAGAGTCCTTCAAGCAAATTTGGATTTGTAGGAGGACAACATTTTAGGTATCAACAGAGCCCTAGATGGCCGTTCCCTTCTACAACCCCAAGCCAGGGAGGAGACTTTATGTAGACAACCCGGAGAATGATGTAGGAATCTCTACTACAGCATCTCTAATGGGGCGAGGTATTCCTTAGCTCAGGAGATGGCCCATATCATCGCTGAGCATGCACTACACAATGTTGAAAAGCTCTTTTTAAATTGATTTGAAACCTAGATTTATGTAATTTTCACTCATTCATCCTAGTTTTGCCTTTCAGCCAAACAAAACTACTGTCTCTTCTATCCCAGAGCATTGTGAACATTTGAAGACTGCCCCATACCTTTCATTGATTCTCTTCCCTCTAGTTCCTTTAGCCACTTCGCAGCAAGACATGGTTTTTAGATCCCTTCACCTTTGGAGAGTGAATAACTGTAAAGGTATGTTTATGGGGAAAATTAAAAATTTTATATTTTTTAAGTCATTATAGGAAAAACCAAGTTTATGAAATCATTTTGGCTATATCCAAATTGAGCTGCTGACTTGACTATTTTGGGAAAAGGCTCCACTTTTGGGATGAAAGGGACATCCATTTACTTGAAAGATTATTAAATGTGCTAATAGTCATTAACAGGCTCTTCTACCTGCTTATAGTGTTTGTTAGCAAGCCCGTTTCCTATAATTCAGAGTTATCTATGGAAACAGAGATTTCACTCTAAACATCTAATGAACCAACTGATTTACCTAGAAATTCTTTAAATTCGATCGACAGGTATTTGTTGAGTGTTGATTGTGATCTGGGCTTTTGCTAGATGCTGTGACAATGACAATGACAGCCTCAGTCCTTGACCTTACAAGAAGGAGCCATTGGTTGAGGAGTCATGATTTACAGTATTACTGTGATAGGGGTTATGAAGAAAACCCATGAAAAGCCTTGAGAAGACAGACCAGGCACATCTAGTCCAACCTGGGGCCTCAAGGAAGGTGTCTTAGTCAGCTCAGGCTGCTATAACAAAATACTGTATAGACTGGGGGGCTTAAACAACAGACATCTCTTTCTCACAGTTCTGGAGGCCGTGGAGTCCAAGATCAAGGAGCCCGCAGATTTGGTTCGTTATGAAGACCTTCTTCCTGACTTGCAGATGTCCACCTTCTGGCTGTGTCTTCACATGGCCAAGAGATGAAGCTTGCTTATATGTGGAATCTAAAAAAAATAATAACAACAACTTATAGAAACAGAGAACAGATTGGTGGCTGTCAGAAGCTGGCGGGCTTGGGGGGTGGTGTGTGTGAAATAGGTGAAGGAGGTTAAAAGGTACAAACTTCTAGTTATAAAATCAATAAGTCATGGGATGTAATGTACAGCATGGTGGCTATAGTTAACGATACTGTATTGTATATTTGAAAGTTGCTAAGAGAGTAGATCTTAAATGTTCTTGACACGAGAAAAAAATTTGTAAATATGTGTGATGATGGATGTTAACTAGACTTATTGTGGTGATTTCACAATATATACAAGTATCAATCATTATGTTGTATGCCAGAAACTAATATAATGTTACATGTCAATTGTATCTCAATAAAAAAAGAAAAAGAGAAAAAATGAGAAGGAGGAAGCAAGTAGTAGATTTGCATTTCAGCCTGCAAGGAAAATCCTCTTCTTATACACACACTAATTCCATCAAGGGGGCTCCACCCTCATGACCTCATCTAAACCTAATTACCTCCCAAGGGCCCCATCTCCTACTAGCATCACATTGAGAGTTAGAACTTCAACATATGAATTTTGGAGGCACACAAACATTCAGTCCATAACTGAAGCCTTCCTCAAGGAAGTGACGTTGGAGTTGTAACATGAAAAATAAATGGAAAGTAACCAGGCAATGATGTGGGAGAGAGAATTGTGGCAGGGAAGCAACCATGGGTTGAGGATCTATGGTAAAAGGAAGCAAAGCACTACTAAGAAGCTAACTTCAGCCCATTGTGACTGGAACACTGTGATGAGGCATTGGAGAGAGTGGTGTAAGATGAATCTAAAGAGCTTAGCTTAGGCCAAACCATGCAGGGCTTTGTGCCATGTTAGACATTGTCTTCCTTATCCTAAAAATAATGATAAATCTTTAATGACTTTTATCAGAGAATCTTAGTGTTAAAAAGCTCACTCTGGAAGCAGTATGGAGAATGAACCAGTGTTGAGTGCCTGGTGGACGTGAGAGTAATCCAAGTGAAACCTGATAGTGGGTGTGTAAGATTGGTGTCTGCAGAGATGGAAAGAAGGCCACACATGTGAGAGACATTGAGGGGCTAAAATTTAAGGGACTTGAAGAATAGGATGCAGGGGCCAAGGGAGAGCAACGTGTCAAGGGTCAGCTCTTGAATTCTACTTTGTGCAACTGATTGGATGGCAGTGCATTGGAGTGTGGCTGGAATACACAGGGAGAAGCAAGTGTGGGAAGGAAGAAAAGGAGTTTTATTCTGGATGTGCTGAGTTTAAATGTCATCAAAAGGTGCTAGTAGATAGGCTTGGATTCAAGAGTGTTGGGCAGTGGACCGTCATGGAAACAAAATCCCCCTTTGCTATCCCTTGTATATGGCACCACCTAGGGATAGTACAAACTGTGTGCTTGGGGTAAACAACCACCCACCACCTCACAAACATATATGTCACTACCAACGAGGCTAGGCAATAGCCAACCTCTAATGAAATTTGCAATATTTACATATCTCTGGGTCCCACGCAGAGCTACTCTCCACAGTAGCCCTTGTTGAACATGGAGGTCCCTTCAGCTAACCAGAGAGTGCTAAGAGTATTTCTCTGAGCAATTAGCTTAAGGTAAACTACCCTCCGCAACCTTTTCCTTTCCTTACAGGGTGAAATATGAATCTATTCTTGCCTTCTTCCTTTCATTTTAAAAACCACTTTCCAGGAATTCCCTTCTAAGAGGTGACTCCAGTCCGTTCCTTTGCTGCCTCAGATTAAGAACTAAGAGGAAAAAGAACAATAGAGCTGAAATGGATCTCGGAGATCATCCTCATTCCACAGATCAAGAAGGCTCAAAATAAAGACGTATTTAGACAATGCTAAGAGCAGTTTCCTCCTCCTAGTTTACGTTTGTTTCCCTTGGATATTTCTCAAGTGAGAACAGAACACACCGATAGTATATTATCTTCATTCCAGCTTCTAGAAACAATAATCTAGGGAACTGAAGTAGAAAAAATTGTGTTCTTGGCCTCTCTGTCTTGTGACAGTGCTTCCTAGCAGTGAGTAACAAAATTTTATTCAGGATATTGTGTTCAATAGTCACTGAAAGTGTCAAGCTGGTCGCTGGGATGGATTTTCCAAATTAGCGAGTAGGGGTAAGATGCTAATCCTTTTAAAGAACATCTATTTATTTCCAAATTATAAAGTAATTCTAAAGGTGTCTGGCTCAACCTCCAACTCAATGGGTTACTCTTAGAGCACAACTCTCAGGAAAGCCTTTACTGAGACTGTGAACATAAGGCTTAGCAAGGGCTTTGTCATCATTACCATCCTAACCAGTGGTAAAAAATGAAATATTATTAATAAAAACAACCTAGCAGTGTGGTTCCCTTCTTCTTTAGGGTTTAAAATCAAAATCAATGTGACTTTTTAAAGTAAATCCTGGGTAGAGTTTATAATGCTGAATGTGCATGAATTATGCTTATGTACAAGGTCTACAGCCTCAGGTACATTGTTAGTAAATCAAATGTCATAAATATAAATCCATTCCAATGGCTTATTTGAGGCGACTGGGGCTGCTGCCCCATGTAACACAATATTAGTACAGTGGATAAGAAGAGCACTGCTCCCATGGAGAGGTGCTGGTGTGTGTAGGTGTTGGAAGTGGTCCAGTGATAATGCTATTAATAAAAGGTAAAGCAATGATGATTGAGAACACTTCTAAACCATTTAACGAACTGGCCATATACTTTTATTGAATTCCAACTATGTGCAAGTTACTTTTGGACTCACAAATGAAGAAGATTGGATTCTGTCCCTATAATAAATCATAATGCATTGGGTGATTAACATACCTAATTACAACAACACAAAACAAACAAGGAGCAGTGGGAGAGGTCATCAGCTCAATTCAAATTGGCCTATTTTACTTTTTTTCTAGTTCCAGAGAAAACATTTGTGATGGAGTTACTATGATGTTTAGCGTCCTCCAAATTTATTTAAGAGCTTACATGACCATTGTATTACAGACCAGTGGCCTGAAGTTATTTATCATAAAATATAAGAACTAAAAGTTCATCTAGTTCAAACTTGTCTTTTCAAAGTTGTGAAAACCGAGGCTGAGAGAGTTTAATGTCATAGAATAATTGATCATATTATTAACCTTATATATGTTCACATATATATTCATGCATATTTATATACTTACATATAATATATAAATACATGATATAATGTATATAAATACCGTATATTATATATAACATACAATGAATATTTATATGATTTTATGAGAGTGTATATGTATGAGTAGATAGATAGATATAGATATGTAATTGCCAGCAGATTATTTTCAGAACTGTCAGTCAATTGTATTATATTAGAACAAACTACATTTGGATCCAAGACATCATTTGTCAAAAGAGCTGCTTAATCTATTTTTGTATCTCTTCTTCTTTGAACCCCAAGAGTAAAAGGAATTCTCTTAAGAAGTCTGGGAAGAAAAAGCAATGAATGATAGAATTTCCATGGTCCTCGAAAAGTGACATCACCCAGACTATGTAATATTTATTACCAAACCATCGTTTTCCCTGGAACACATATCAAAGTCATTAACTTAGGGGACTCAGCTTTCTATAATGCAGGGAATGGACTGATGGAGGGTCTTCACCTTCTATATCATTCAAAATAGACTCCAAAGAAGTAGTGACAAAGGGAAATTTAATTTGTAACTGAGGAGGCAAGAGATTAGATAGCCTTGGTGGAATGAGCGCTGAGATTTGCTGAAACTTAAATATGAGTCTTTTATAGCAGATATTTATTAAACTCAACCACCTCTATGGACTCTCTCTTTGCCAAAATCAATCCCCTTTCTGATATTTCCCCATGGGCTACACGAATGATAACAGAAAAGGCTTTGGCTCCGTCACTGTAAAAACGGACGGCTTGTTTCATATTTCCTTTGTATAGTAAGCTGTCCCTGGGGAGACATGAGGCTGTAGGAAAAAGCAAAGAAAAATCAAATCGATTCCTTAGACTGAGACATGGAGACCACTTTCAGAGGCTTCACAAGGTGAGAACAAAGCACTGACTTGTCCTCATGAAAAACCATAATGTTGGGGGTCTAAATGAGGCCTGTACAACTAAGGCCAGAGCAGGAAGTATAAAGAGAATAAATCATTCTTAGAAAGCAAAAAGTACTTACACATTAGGTCCTTTTTAATAGTATTCTTTCTTCTTAAAGCCTCAAAGCATTTTCCATCTCTCCTCTCATTTTTTCATCACTGAATTTTTCTGAGGTCAAGACAGATGAGATATTCCTATTGGTAGGGCAAGAAAAGCCAGAGGTAGTGACATAAGGTTGCTAAGAAATAAAAATTATCTGAGCTAGGGATAGTGGTCCATGACCCACCAATTTTGGATTCACGTTCTTAAGAACTTTGAGCTCAACCGCTCATTTCCTATCTCCCCCACTCTCGCGACTCAGACGACTTCCTCTATTTGGGAGGCAGCTGTTTGAGTTTCCTACTGTCATCCTCTCTCCACATATACCGGGAAACATCTGAACCAAATTTTACTATATGTACCGACCAATTGGCTTCAGTTAATCAAGTGACTATGCCTGTCTTATTAATGCATGTGGTAGAATTTTCTGGTAAATAATACATGGCATATGTCGAAAGTCATTTTGTGCCAAATCTACCTCACTCCCCCCCACATTAATCCAGTGCTCTCAGAGTTGCATAAATTATGCTCTAGTCATATCTATTAAAAGGATCACTTTGACTTTTCAGAGCTGCGATATTTCTCGTGCTTTTGTTAATATTATTTTCACTCAAGATTCTCCTCTTTTGAACTCAACTCAAGAAAACAAGGTATTCACTATGACACTTTCTATAAGGTTTTACATTGCTTCCATCATAGACTCTAAGAGATTTGGCTAGGCCTCCCTCTGTTGATCTTCCTTTAGAATTTAGCTCAAAAAAGCCTCAAATTAAACAAAAGAACAGTTATTAAATTCTCTAATTCTCCATGGGACAAAAATAACGTGAGTGAATCTATATATTAGATATATTCAGATGTGATTACCCACAAATTTTGATACAGTAGGTGATAAAATCAACTTCCTCAGTGTATCTTCCAAATACGTCTACTGTACTCGGATTCAGTTTCTTGTTTATTTGAGGTAGTTCTTCATCTAACCAAGAATTTGGTAGGCCTCTTTCTCTTATCTTACAGGTAACACATCTATAAGAAATAAGCTTTGTTACCATCACTCTCTTGAAGAGAAATGGGCTATTTTGTCTGGATCTCTGGGTACCAAAATCCTGGTTGGACTTGTCAGCTGTGCCCATCTGTTCCAGAAAATAGCGATCATAACAATGGTGATTATTCATTGAACACTTCCAGTGTGCCACTGTTCTTAGGGCTTTACGTATATAAACTCATTTAATTTTGATGACAACTCTATGACAGACTATTATTGGCCCCATTTTACATTTAAAGAAACTGTGTCCAAAAAAAAAAAAGGTTAACTGACGTGAAGGCAGGCAGATCCAGGCCCTTGGCCTCAAAACTGTATTGTCTTAATCTGTTGTTTCTCTGTCTGTAACAAAATCAGATATTGGAGGCAAGTAACTTCGTTGTTCAGAAATAAGACAAAATGATTCATTATAAATATATAACTCACCCTAAAATAAAATTGTATGCAATTAATTCCACAGCTATTCTAAGCATGAATGTATACATAAAAATGCAAATACTGTATAGTGGAAGGGATCTTGTCTTTAAAGTTACAAAGTCTTGTTCTTAAAGATAGGTCCCAGCCCTAGGTGCAGACTGTGTCCACCTTAACACTTGTCAAATCTGCTCATCTGGCCCTTCCACCCACAGCATGGAAAGCTAGCAATGGCCATAGTCTCTGTACTTTGAACTTGCCAGTATCTTCTCTAACGCTTATCCATTCCACCTTTTGCTCCATGATCTTGCCTGGCTGCCTTTCTCATTCCGTCTCCATATTTGTGCATCTTATATGTACTTCTGATTCTCCTCCTCACTTTGCCAACCTTTTCAGTCTTTTCCTCTGGCCTATGCACCCATCATCACCTCTCAACTCTGTGCGTTTGTTGATCTGAGCAGCCTCTGTAGCTTCGAGGAAGAGACTCCATTAGCTTTACTCTTGCGGAGTTGCTGAATTCGCACCCCGCTCCAGGTTCCCTGCCGTAGAATGTATCCTTGCACTGGGCTGAAGTAGGTAGCCTGTGTTCTGATAATGGCATGCACCTGCTTCTATAATTTCTCTGTGAAAATCATGTTTGTCTTCCACCAGACTGCCAAATCTCTGAGAAGAGGAGCCATGTCCTCTTCAAGTCACCCATGCTTAGCACAGTGCCTGGCACATTGTTGGTGAACCATGAAAGGCTCTCTGAACTAAAATAAAATTTACCTCTTTGTTCTGCAAGGTGGGTGAGAGAGAGGATGGGTTGAGAGAGAGGAGGACCCAGGAATAAAGCTCGGGAATAAACCAAGCAAGCACATTAAAATGTAGGACTGGAAGTTCAAGAGGAATAGGGATGGAGGAAGTTCATTACCAGAGATCAAGGAACAGTTAAAAACTGTAATGACACAGTGTAAATGCAGGACAAACTAAATGTTTAGTAATACAGCTCCACTAAAGGATTAAGGAAACCATAAAACCGTGCTCAAGGATGTTTCAATGCTGACAACAATGTGTAATTAATCAACTGTCACTTCCTAAGCACCTAGTATGGTCTTAGCACTATGCTATACACGGAAAAGTTATAGATGTGTTCAGAAAAAAAAGCTGTCCTTTAGGAGATTAAAACCCTCCTTGAGGAAGGAAATCAATGTAAAGAAACTATTAGAAAATCCTAAAAAGTAGTATCCAGTTAACTATTAAATTATGTAGTGTAGATTAACTGCTTCATTCATTTGTTCATCAATAATATCGAGAGAACTCTATGTGTATTTTCTTATGTCAAGTACTCACCTAGAAAAAGGGATTTTGTGAACTCAGTGTGATGGTGTAAGACATTTCTATTTTATTAGTATTAATAGCTGTTGAGCCCATTTAAGGGGAGCTATGACACCTACAACTGCCAAGAAAGAGCCAGACATAAGGTTCAGATGGATTTTGTTGGATACACACTACAAAGTACATCTCAGTTACCATGAGCATCTGAAGAGTTAGGAGTTGCAGAATACTGAGATTTTTTGCTCTTTACATCAAGGTGTTCCTAAACAATTTTATTGATCAAGAGTATTTGTAATCCAGCACAAACTGACAATGCAGCCTTAGAGCAATATCTTAAATCAGTCAACTATCTTAGAAACCCCTGTATTCAAACTGCTGTATACAAGATGTTTGCTATCAGGATAATTTGAGATCTGAGGCATCAATCTCAATTCAAGAGATTTACCCAGTTCATTTCTGAACTGATTTTCCCTGATGTTTCATTCGAGAAAAGTACATATGACTTGTTGTGCTGTGATGAATCTAAATGTATGATCTAATCCAGCTCCAGGGCTGTGTTAAGTCACTGCTCGGCAGGACGCTGCAACTGCGTGGAATGCCAATATGATGAAACACTGGTTATAGGAAATAAATTTTAAAGGCTCTACATTTCTAAATCAGGAGGAGCCGCTTTTACTGCTCAGAATGTTCCTCCAGATGACAATCTATGGGATTCCAGAAATGAAATGACAAACAACTCCGCTTTGGAAGTCTGTATATTGAATTGTGATTTACAGAATGGCCCATCTCTTTTAAAAGAAGAAAGTAAATCTAGCCTTGTAGTTTATTGCCACATACTTTTCCCTCACGGTAATGTAATTGTTGTTTGGAGGAAATCAAGGAGCAAAGGAATGAATTAGACAAGGTCTAGCTGTCTAGCTTCCCACTGGCCCTTTCATCGAAAGTTGGTAAGTTGTTTTGAAGTCCATTCTCACCCCTCCATCCTCGTCCAGGAATAGATTTGATTTGAATTTTCCCAATTCTCTTCTGTTACTCCCTGTCCAAGAGGCCAGATAAAAGAAATTTCGTGAGTCCTGTGAGCAGAGCATTGTAAAGCCAACAGTGTCTGCAGATTAAGCTCAACTATTCATTAAAGTTTGTTCAATAAAAGAATTATCATAACATAATTATCAAGACCTCATAATTCCTTCCATGACAGTTTTAAAAGTGTCTCAACTCAATTCAACCTGGGAGCTTTGCTACAATCCCAGGTCAAATAACAGGATATGAAACAACGAGCAGAACATAGTCAACATGAATGAAATAAAACGATTCACCAAAAAAGTCTGAGCTTTGTAGACAGCTCTGAGATGGCATACAAAACTCGTATCATTTTGTGTGTGTGAGGAGATCAGCCCTGAGCTAACATCCGCCAATCCTCCTCTTTTTTTGCTGAGGAAGACTGGCCCTGGGCTAACATCCGTGCCCATCTTCCTCCACTCTATGTGGGACGCCACCACAGCACGGCTTGACAAGCAGTGCATCGGTAGGCGCCGGGGATCCGAACCAGCGAACCCCGGGCCGCCGCAGCGGAGCATGAGCACCTAACTGCCTGCGCCGCCGGGCTGGCCCCGAGCAAAGCTTATTTCTATATCACACAGGTCTAAACTCTTTGTCAGATGGGAGAATGATCGCAAAAGAAACTTATATTCCAAATTTCTGCGCAGACAGAACGTAAATTTTCTTTTTTTCTATTTTTGTTGTTTTTCTTAAATTAAGGTATAATTTATATGCAATAAATACACAGATCTAAAGTGTATAGATCATAAGTTTCAGTTTTTACATTTTGACAACTTCTACAGCCATATAACTACCACGCACATCAAGATATAAAACATTTACCTCACTCTAGAAAGTTCTATCATACGCTTTTGATTTTACTCTCCCCCAGGCAATTATGTGTGTGTGTGTATATATATATGTGTGTATGTATATATATTTATATATATATATGTATATATATTTATATCCTGGATATAAGTACTTTGTAAGATACAGTAATTGCAATTATCTCCCAGTTTGTGGCTTACCTATTTACTTTTTTTTAAACAGTGCCTTTCAAAAACATGTTTAATTTTGATAATGCCCAAATCTTTGGACTTTAGTTTTTCTTTTTTGTTTCATGCTTATGTCCTATTTAAGAAATCTTTACCTGCCACAGGTTGTGAAGACAGTACCTGTGTTCTCCTCTAGAAGTTTTATGGTATCTGTATATTTACTTCTATGAACCATTCCAAGTTAATTTTGTGTATCATGTGAGGTAAGGGTTGAGGTTCATTTTTTTCCGTATAAAAACCACATTGTGGTATATATATACAATGGAATACTACTCAGCCATAAAAAAAAGACAAAATCGTCCCATTTGCAACAACATGGATGGGCCTGGAGCATATTATGTTAAGTGAAATAAGCCAGAAAGAGAAAAACAAACACTGTATGATCTCACTCATATGTGGAATATAAACCAACACAAGGACAGAGAAAACTGGACTGTGGTTACCAGGGGCAGTGAGGGTGGGGGGAGGGAGGTGGAGGGTGGGCACAAGGGGTGAAGGGAGTCATATATATGGTGATGGACAAACAAAAATGTACAACCCAAAATTTCACAATGTTAGAAACCATTAAAACGTCAATAAAAAAAAATAAAAATAAAAAAAAACCACATTGTTCAAGAACCATTTCTTGAAAAGACTCTTCTTTTCTCATTGATTCATTTTGGTGCCTTTGTGAAAAATCAGTTGACGATATCTGTGTGGGTATATCTCTGGATTCTATTTAGTTCCATTATTTGTTGGCTTTTACCTCAATACCACATTATCTTGGTTATCTTAGGTTTATAATAAGTCTTGAAATCAGCTCATGTAAGGTCTCCAACTTTGTTGTTCTTTTTTAACTTTGTTTTGTCTAATCTAAGTCCTTTGTATTTCCATGTAAATTTCAGAATCAGTTTGTACATTTCTCTAAATAGCCTGCTAAGTTTTGACTAGGACCACATTGAATCTACAGATCAATTTGGGGAGAGTGGACATCTTAAAAATAGCGAGTTTTCTAATCCACGACTGGGCATATCTCTCCACTTATTTAAGTCTTTTACATTTCTCTCAGCAATATCTTGTAGTTTTCTGTGTAGAGTCCTTTCACGTCACTCATTAGATTTATTCCTTGGCGTTCGATATATGTTGATGCTAATGAAAAAGTTTTTAAATGTCATTTTCAATGCATAATGCTAATTTATATTCTGTATATCACGTGACCTTGCTAAATACACTTACTAGTTTTAGTATATTTTTGTAAATTCCTTAAAATTTCCTATGTAAACAACCATGCCATCTATAAAAGAAGATAAGTTTAACTTTTTCTTTTCAATTTTCTTCTTTTTTTTGTTTTTTTTTTTTTTTTTGGTTAGGAAGCTTGTCCCTGATCTAACATCTGTGCCAGTCTTCCTCTATTTTGTATGTGGGTGGCCACCATAGCATGGCTTGATGAGCGGCGTAGGTCTGCACCCAGGATCCACACCTGCAAACCCCAGGCCGCCAAAGCTGAGCACGCTGAACCCCACCACTGCGCCACTGGACTGGCCCCTATTTTCAATTTTTATGCCACTTATTTTGTTTCTTGCCTTATTGAACTGGCTTGGACTTTCAGCACAATAATAAGAGTAACATCCCCTAAATGTAATTTTCAATTTTTATTAATAAAGCCAGAACAATTTTGAGAACAAAGCTCAAACTTCTTGAGTAATTCATAATGCTACCAGCAATATACAATAGTGTCTATTTCCTTAAATACTCTCTAAAACTAGGTGTTGCCATACTTAAAACTTTTATCAATCTGATAGATGAGAAATGGTACCTATCATGCTTTCAATTTGCATGAATATGGAATAAAATAAGGATTTAAAAAACATGATTTTACTAATATATCATAAATATAGAAAATTCAGTAGCTTTTCTCTTTATAACCAGTACTCAGAAATAGAAAAAGGAAAACTCAATAACAATTGCTAGTTTTTTAATTGCTTAGACATACATTTAATGAGAAGACATTGAGCCTCTATGAGGAAAATCATTAAATATAAACAAATATAAAATAAGATAATGTTATTAAGTGGACTGTAATCCCACTGTGACTCTTAATGCTTTTTGTTTTGTTTTGTTTTCTTTGTTTTGGAAACTAATTAAATTATTTAAAGTTTGAATGATGGAGTAAATCTCTGAGAATAACAAAAACAATGAAAGAGAACAGTGAAGAGGAGCTTGCCCCCCAACTATTAAAATTTACCGTGAAGCCACAATCACAGCACTGGGATACGCATATAGGTTAGAAGAACAAAAAAAATAAGCCAGAATTACGTGGAATAATCAAGTTCAATGAGATTTTTAAAAAAATAAATAGTGCTGGCATAGATGGCTATTTATCTGGAAGAAAACAAAGCTAGTTCACCTTTTATTTCATACAAAAAGGCATTTCATACAACTAGTAATATAAATATTAAAAATAGTATGAGAATATGTAGAAAGATATTTGTATGACTTTCTGTAGGAGACCTCCTTAAGTGAGATGGGAATTTCAGAAGCCATAAAGGAAATAAATATATTACCCATAATATATTTAAATTTAATAAATGTTTAATACTAAAGGATAAATAATATAAATTTCATTCTAATTGCTAATATATTTATATATAACAGACAACATTAAAAATACGAATAGGAGAATATTGACAATCCATATGATTGAAAATGAATTATTACAGCAAACATAACAAGATCTCCTATGCAGAGATAATGGAGAAAAACATTCTATGGAGAATTCACAAAAGTTTAAAGAGGCAACTCACTGAAACAGAAATCCAGACGGTATAATTCTTTTATTTAAGGAAAGTCACTATCCCCTCTGTAAAAGTGTTGACTAATCATTACAAAGAATATAGGCAAAAAAGAGAAGTACCTAAAAAGGAAAAGAAAATCCCAAATTTCACCATTTGGAAATTAGACATAGTAACCCTAGTTCAACAAAATTCCAGACATTATTCTTTGCATCTCCACAGATACAAGAATGGCTTGATAGATTGATAAAATACTTTTATACAAAAATGGCCTATAATATATATGCTTTTTTTAGTCAAAATAATGAATTCCTCTTTTCTTGAATTTAATTGAAGACAACTACACTGAAATAAAATTGAAATCATTGCTGGACTTCAGAGACCACTCCTCACCAAAGCAAATATTTCCTTCAAGATTGTAAGGTTGGGAAAATTTTTTGAAAAATAGTGAAAGACTGGCATCATTTTTTTAACTATGTATTTCTAAATATAAAGAATATTTTATAGTAGTACCTCACTACTATAAAAGATGAAGAAAATAGCAATCTCATATTTTCGCATCTCCTCCCTCTGCGAAATTTAATTATCTTTATTTACACTGCCAAAATTCCATTACTTAAATTCTATTCTATAACCTGTAATTGACTGGATTTGTTCTATTTTTAAGTCAGCACCCACCATCAATTCTTTCATCATGGCTATCTATTTCTGAGCTCTTTGTTTTAATCTTCACTAGATTTCAGGTGATTTTTTCAACAAGAGTTCCAGGATACTGCATTTCCTGTATTCGTCCGTGTTTAAATATGTTTGCTTATATTTAAAATGTGTATGGGTTATTCATTTTTCTTCAGAACTTTGAGATATTGCTTCAAACTTTTGAGGTGTTCTATTATTTTCTGGCATTGACTGTTGCTAAGCACAAGGCTTATGTCAGCCTAAACTTCTCCTCTTGCACTAAGGTTTTTTTGTAGCTGGGTGAGTGCATTTTGTTTTTCTCTATTATTGATGGTAAATAACATTATCAGAACATAACTCAACATTGAGTATCTTTTCACATTTTCCTGGAACTTAGCTTGTTCTCTCAATTTGCTGAATCAGCTTTTTCTTCATTTAATGAGAAATTTCTCTATTAAAAATTTTGGAAACTGTTTCTTTTTCCTGTTCCATTTTTGAAATTCTCTTCTTTAGGGACATTGTTGTTGGTTCATTTTTCTCTGTTCGTGGATTTTCTCTATTGGCTTTAAAATATCTTCCTTCTCCTGCATCTCCTTTTTCTTCTCTCTGTGTTTGCTCTGATTATTTCTGATCTTCTCTCTTTGTCATTATTTTCACTTTTATCTCCGTCTAATTTGTTCCTTGCTGTTTCTCTTTTGTTTATTATTTCTGTATCAATGTTTGTTCTGATTACAACCCCCTAAGTAATCTCATGTTGTTTGATTGTTTTAACTGGATCCATATCCATAGTAACATGTGAGGAATTTCCTTCTATTCCTTTAGATGTTTCCTTCTAGACTAGGTTTTTGTTCCTTTCATGCTGTGTCCTCTCTTTTCTGTCCTTTGTTCCCCCGAAATATTTTGCATATTTGATATGCCTTCCCACCCTCTGTCTTTAAAGTCGGGTTGTTTTTCCAGAGTAGTTAACTTGGAGAGCTCAGTGTTTTGGGAGAGCAGTATGAGTGTCCAGCTCAACTGAGATGACAAGCTCTGACAGTTCAACATCCTGGACCAGCATACCCATGGGAAGCCCTTGATCTAGTCTTTGATGCCCCTTCTCTGGCCCCTATTCGGCCATTCCATTCCGTCTGGCTCACACTGTCCTTCGAGCACAAGCATATTTCCACCTTAGGACCTTTGCATTTGATGTTTCCTCTGCCAGGAACATTCTTTCCCACATATTCTATCTCTGCTCATATGTCATCTCCTCTGAGAAGGCTTCCAAGGCACTCCCTCTCCCCATGCAAACATCACTTTCTTTACCATTAACCTGTTTTATTTTCTTCTTAATAACATACATTATATGACCAACACTGACATTATGCTATATATATTCTTACCTTTTACTGTTTTTCTCGAGCCAATAGAATGCCCCCATTAAAGCACAAGGGGGTTTCCTATAGCATTCTCTTCTATTCAAGATCCTCTATATGGCTCATATAGATTCTCAATAAATATTTGAAAATTTGATAAATGAACTAAGTACTTGCTGTTGATATTGGGGATAATTTGAGAATGGACAATTTTTATAAATTGTAGTCATTAGAAATTGTCTCCTTTTCTTTCTGTATATTTGATTAAACAGATTGCTGTTTTGTTCTTTTTACTTTATTTTCCTAAGCTCTTCTATAAAGAATCTAATGAAAGAATGAGTGATCTGATGTGGAACTCAGAAACCAACTTTGGAAATGAATCAAATGGATAGCAAAAATAACAGTTGCCATTTTTTGAGCACCTGTTCTGATTCATACTTTATAGCGTTTCTTTATACAAATTAATGTTAATTTCTTATAACTACTCTATAGGTAGTTTTTATCGTAATTTGACACACAAATAAACTAGGCTTACCAAACGTGAAGTTGTATGGCTAAGTGCTGGAAAAAGTGATTAAATTCAGGAATTCCTTGCTCCACCATCTGTAATCCTTCTAAAATACCAAGCCTTACCACTATGAAAAGAGGAGTCTCTTAGTAAAGAAGGGAGGCAGAGTTCTGTAAATTATTTCTCTTGGAAGAATAGAGTGATCTGTTCATGGATGCACAGGGAAATCAAATGGACACTTGACTTGCTCTGGTCTTGATTGGTCTTCAAATGCTTCTGCTTGGAACAAGTCATTTAGCCTCTATGGGCGTTCATTTTTAAAATATGTGTCTGGTGGACAAGGTATTCCACAAATGTTAGTTAAATGAATATATCAATGCATGAATAAATGGTGTTCACTGGATGGTCGACCACTAAGCTTCCTCCTAATGTCAAAACTAACTCCCACAGATATCCACACACTGATAATACATCTAAATGATCCCTAAATATTTACCTTCCATTTCTATATGAAACTAACATGGTTTTTAAACTCATTTTATAACTCTGTTTCAGTCTAATTAAGCTAACCTGTCAGGGCTTCCAAGATACCTGACAAATAAATCTAATCTGGTAAAGCTCTGAAAAAAGTCATGTAGAATAATTGTTTGACAGAAGAAATTAGCGAATTAGATGCTATCTACAAAAAATAAAGTTTGGGAAAATATCCAATTTCTGTAATCTAAGAAAGTTTTCATATACTCATATTTTATAAACACATTCAAATTTTATTTTGCTCATAGTTTAAAGAAATATCCAATCTCAAAGAACACATTTAAAATAGTAGCAACAAATATAACTCGTTCAGACTCAAAAATTCACTAAGAGAATGGGAAGTAACAGGCTTACTTCAGGCTTTGTCATGGGCTATTGTTACTCTTAATTAAACTTGGGATTTCCTCCCATCCATATCAATGCAGGCATTGGCTCCTTCCGTATTTATATCAAGGACACTCCCATTTCAGATCATCTGAGATAATAGGAGATGCAAGGCAATACTACAGATGCCCTGACTGCTACGCCTGAGTTCATGGGCTTTAATTCTATCACATCTATGTTTGTACTGACATCTATACTTATTATGACTATATTCTTATATTTAATCTTACTATGCCACGTTTATATCTATATTTATATATTCTCCTACACTGGGTGGACATGATAGGCTAAACAGGCTATCTTGACATGCCTTTGTTCCATCATGTCTGTTACAGGAGTCTCTAGAAAGACAAATTTTATTACTTCCTCACTTCTTATTGAAAAAATTGGGAAAGTACAACTTATCTCAGCAGGCACAGAATAATTGCTAATTCCCCTCAGATAGTAAAGCCTAACTTGGTTCATCAAAAACAAGCAAGGCCATAGTTTGAGTGGTAGAGAGGAAATGATATGGGTTTTGAATCCAGACCTAGGATTAAATTCCCTTGATGCTGTATGACCTTGGACACGTTAATTAACCTTACTGAGCCTCAATCTTCTAGACCATGAAATAGGAATAAGAAAACTACTTCAAAAGTTTTTTCAAAGATTAAATGGAACAAAGTACCTAGAGCATACTCAATAAATATGAAATCCCACTTCCTCTCTTCACAAATGGCCATTAGTTCATTAATTTAATCAACTGACATTTATTGAGCCTAGTACTCCACACCAGGAACTCTGCTTGACATAGAGGATGTGGTGACAGACAAGAGAGGCATAACCCTTCCCTCGTGGATCTTGTGGTCCAGGAGGAAAGAACAACAGTTAATGAGTAGTTAAGTAAGAAGATTGGCATAAAGGCAACATTAGTTGGTGGCATAATGGCATGTTATGAAACAAATACGCAAAACATTAACCAGAATGCAAAGGGTTTTTTTTTTTTTTTAAGCAATATCTTAACTGAAGAGGAAGCATTGTATAACCAAATAGGATCATCCACCTATTAACAAATTTTATATTGTTTATCAAATTAATTTTGAATATCTTCTTTTCCAACTGCCAATGCTCTTTGAAAACATTTACCTTTGGTTTTCCCACATGGCACATTCAAAGCTATCTATACACTAACAAAATATAGGGAACTGATTTTCTCATTCTTCTCTACTCTTGTTTCTATTTTCTTAGACATATGCCCTTTTTAAGAGCTAAAATCTACTACTACTTTTTAAGGGCTAAGTATATGCCAGGCATTTTAAATACACCATATATGATCCTAACAGCAACCCTATTTGATAAGAATTATTTCCATTTTATCAGTATAGTAAAGCTCATAGAGTTAAATAACTTGCTGTCATTCAGCTGTCACAACATCACTTAACTAGTAAGCTGAGGATATATAGAACAGGGTCCAACCATCACAGAGCATGGTCTCTATTGAGCTAGACATAAAACTTTTGGTTGCGGGATTGTGAGAATGTCTAGGAGTTGGTATTGTGAAGGCTGGGGTAGTCTTGGGCTTCAGGCAACAAAGATTTACCAACATGGTAATTAACCTCTGTGAGCCATATCTTTTTGTCTTGTTATTCCAACTCAAGTGCAAACATTTTTCTAAGTCAAGACTAGTGTCCAAAAATATTTTGTATCTTAATTTAATTTTGAGTGTTATAAAACACAGATTGTTATGTACAATAAAAAAACCAATTGGGCCTGTCCCGTGGCTTGGCGGTTGGGTACATGCACTCCGCTACTGATCCCGGGTGCGCACCGGATGCACCACTTGTCCGGCCATGCTGAGGCGGCGTCCCACATACAGCAACTACAAGGATGTGCAACTATGACATACAACTATCTACTGGGGCTTTGGGGAGAAAAAGGGAAAAAAAGGAGGAGGATTGGCAATAGCTGTTAGCTCAGGGCCGGTCTTCCTCAGCAAAAAGTGGAGGATTGGCATGGATGTCGGCTCAGGGCTAATCTTCCTCACAAAAAAAAACAAAAACAAAAACAATAAATGTTTGCCAACTGATTAAGAGACAAGAAATGTGTACTTATCTCCACACCACTTATTTTATATATGCCATTATTTCTACATCTGAAGAAAACAGAATTTGTCTATTGTCTAAGTTTAGTTAAAATAACTGATCTGTTTTTTGTTTTTTTTTTACATTAGAGTTTTATAGAAACAATTATCCTTGAAAGTATGGAAAGTTTTTATTTCTTGTCGATGTTTTCTCTGAACAGGTTTTGCCTTTTGGCTTTAGAGTTGGCTCAGACACAAACAGCTGTAATCAATTAAGATGTGATCATTTCAGATAACCCACTCATTTGCTTTACATGGTGACTGGTTATCTAACCAGGGGCTGGTGATAAAAATATGCTTCTAGAGAAATAAATTAACAGCAGTAGATTTGTCTCGATAAGTTGAAGCCAGTATCAGTCATTCCTGATTTTGACTGTATCTCAGCAATAGGAATAAAAAATGAAGTTTTATGATAACATCAGTGAACCCACTTTTTTTAATAAAGTAAACTAAAAAGTCACTGACAATACCCAATCACTTGTCACATTAGCCCGGAACCATTTGTTATGTTATTCTTCACTATAGGAATGAGTGATACAAAATCTCTATCATACACAATGATGTTCCAGACCTAGCAATCCTTTTACAGCCTGTCATTGTCCCCAGGATCCTTTCCAATTTTTTTTAACAAGACCTACAATGCCCTTTGTGACAAGATGTAATTGAAAGTGTTCAAGCTGTAAAGTTCAATAGATATTGGTTTAAATCCCAGTTCGTCTTTGTCAGTTGTGTCCTCTCAGGCAAATTCTGTAATGTGGGATGGAATCTGAACATACTTCCCTGTTTTTAAGATAGGAATACTAATACCTCTCTCATAGAACTGTTTTGAGGATTCAAGAGATTGTATATAAACAGCCTAACAGCTCCCAACCCATAATAGGTCTGAAAAAAATTTAGCTTTCCTTTTCTTTTTTCGTCTTTCTTCCCCTCATCAATATAACATCAAATGAGAATGTTCGTATTTGCTTCCACTTTCTAAATATCATGATGTGATTATGGCTTGGATTTGACTAAAACTATGCTTCCATTCTGAAAAGGACCTGATACCTTCATATATAACTGTGGCCTTTCAGAGATAGGTTGAAATGATGAGGACCTTGGAGAGATGCAGCAAGACTGAACTGATACAAACATTTTTATTATTTTTTGAGTCTTTAAAGCACAAAACTCACTTCTGATGCATTCTTTAAAATCACCACCATGTTACACATTTGTCCATTGGCATGGGAAAAGCGTTCCTTCATCCCACCCCTTAGCTTCTGGGACCAGCAAAAAATAAAATAGAATTTTAAAAAACACAAAGAAAAAAAGATAGTCGAAGACTCATTTCCTTCCTATATTATTCACGAGAGAGTTACTGAGTCCTGACTCAATGCCACACACTGCTCAGGGATGTGAGGATGTATCGGTGACCTCACGGAGCTCACATTCTAGTGGGAGAAACAAACATAAGTAACAAGTAAATATTAGTATATAACGCATTTAAAGGTGACATATGATATGAAAAGAAAACAAAGCAAGACAACAAAGATTAAAAGTGTAAGGGCAAGGGGAAGGTGTAATTTTAAATGACATGGTTAAGGTAGGTGTTCATGAGCAAAGACTTGAAGGACATGAGGAGAGAGCCATGGAGATTTTGGGAGCAGGGCCACTTATCCAGTAGGCACAACAGGCACACTGCTGAGGGCCCACCAGACTTTTGGAAGGCTGCAAAAATGTTTTACTTGTTTTTAAAGTCAGAAGAAGAAAAAATGAACTCTTAGAGTTGAAGAAAATGTTTAAATTTGTGTGTGTGTGTGAGAGAGGAAGATTGGCCCTGGGCTAACACCCATGCCCATCTTCCTCCACTTTATGTGGGACACTGCCACAGCATGACTTGATGAGCGGTGCGTAGGTCCACGCCTGGGATCTGAACTTGCAAATCCCACTATGCCACCAGGCTGGCCCCAAAAATGTTTAAATTTTTAACACAAACTAGATTATATTCATCTTTATATTAAAACAATCATAAAATACACTTTTCAATATATATTAATTTTACATATGTGTGTCATATGTATATATGACACGCACGTACATAATATGTATATATGACACGCACGTACATAATATGTATATATGACACGCACGTACATAATATGTATATATGACACGCACGTACATAATATGTATATATGACACGCACGTACATAATATGTATATATGGCACACACGTACATGTATATATTTGCTTTCTGATGGAGCAAGCCCCTCCCCCCCCAGAGCAAAGTGCCTAAGGCCTGAGAAGGTCCTAATGCAACCCTGTTTGGGACTAGGGCTTCTAGTCAACTGTTCCATTAACATCAAAATAGAATACATTAATGAGATACAATAGGCTTTATCAACTAGCAAAGAGTTTGGGGAAGAATTTGTAGGGCTTTTAGCGACTTACAAAACCAAAAATGCTTTGTCATGTAAATCCTGACACTGCACCTTAAATCCTCAGGCACCTAATTAGACCACAACAGATGAGCTATAGGAGTTAAAAGTAGAAATATCTTTTTTTCCCTTGGTAGTCTATCCATTTGCTATTTCTTGTAAATTTTCCCAGTATCTCTGATGACAGTCACAATCATGAAAAGCCCTCGATGTAGAACCAGGCTTGAAAAATAAAAACTCGACCTAATGATAAAAGTAAGAGATTCGATGGTAAAATTTATTTCCATTGTGCAAATCATGGAATGGAAATGAGGAGTTAAATTTAACTCATTCAGAATACCCCAAGGAGCAAGTAAAAGTCTTTTTCAGTCTCCATGGAGAAAAGGAAAGTAAAAAGTAGGATGAGAAATTAAACCACTTGGATGGCAAAAGTCATCTGATGAAAGATAAGGAAGCCAGTTAACACACAAAATATCACCAACGGAATTCAAGAACTAATGGGAGTTTTTAAAAGTTAGAGATCTCTGTTATTTTTATGTAGATTTGGCGGAAAATTTAAAATTTCTTTCAGGTTCAACAGTTTTTATTTTCATGCTTACAGGAGTCCTTATATTCCTTAGACTATCACCTCGTAATTGCATTCAAATTAGAATTCAAATTTTGAAGAAAACTTTCCTTAGCAGTTTTTAATAAACATACTGAATCAATCTATAGGTGGGGCTGGAGGTGTTGTTGTAGGATGGTGGGGTGTGTGTGTGTGAGAGAGAGAGGGAGGAGACTGAGATTGACTGACTGATTCAGGGGATAGTAAAGAAGGGGGCAATGGGTGAGTCCTGGAAGTAAAACCACAAAGAACAGAAATGAGTGGGTTTCCTTTCAAATAATTTCTCACATGGATTTTTTTCAACTACTCTTGTATCTCCTTATTACTCTGTCATCCACTAGTCTTTCCCTAGGATCCCAGCCTCTATTCTATCATAGGTTTACAGGTATATAGGTATCATAGGGATATAACAGCAAGATTATAATCCTTATCGCTTAAATAAATCAGAGAGGAAACAAGTAGAAATGGGATAAGTGCGGGCATAGAGATAAGGCAGGAGTTGAGAGAAATAATAAATATTCTATAGAACTGTTTTGAGGATTCAAGAGATTATATATCTATATGTATATAATAATGTATAACTGAAGATGAATTAAGTTAGTGATTACTTGACATATTTTTCTTCTTTCATCTTTATTCCAATATCAGAAAAACTTTCAAGTAAAAGAATAAGACAAAAGTACAGATTTAGCGGTGACTGACCACAGCTAAACAGAACATGAAGCTATTCAGAAATTATTTCCTTCCTGTACCCCCTCCTCTATTCTCCCATGTACATTATCCAAACCTCTCTTAGACTTTTATCATAACAATTATGATACTGTCTCCATTTTAACTATGAGTATTTTCATTTTCCCTTTTAATTGTACGTATTTAAAGTCCCCATCTTATTTATCTTTGTAGGCTGCTTGCGTCTAAAACAGACCTGGAAAAATAAAGGTGCGTAGTAAATATTTGTTTTATTGAATTAAACTTCAAGAAAGTAATTTATACGCTTAATATGCTATCCTTCAGAGCTTAGGAAATTTATTCCACGGTTATAAGGTACAGCATACATAATTTTATTAAGTGATGACAGAGACACAAAGTATTTAATACATTTCTCAAACAATTTACAATTTACCAATTCTTGTGAGATGTTGTATTATTAATAGATTTGTCACACTCAGAAGATCAGGAGAAAAAGTGGGGTGAAGAGACTTGAAGGAGAAAAGAGAAGTACAGGACTAAAATCGTGGATATTATTGGCATATGGATTTGTACCTCTTCACTGAACTCAAAGGACACTCCATTCTCCTGAAGAGTTATTTGTTACTCTGGATGGTCAGATAATTGCCTGTTAAATAGTGAATGAAAATTGTCAGGGGGTGACTGAAAATGCAAGTCATTTACATTGCTTGGGAGAATTTGCAAAGTAATTCTACAGCTCAAAGTAGTTTAAAGGAAAGTGGGTTGAAGGGTCATTGAAGAGAGATGCAACTGATAAAGGTTGATTGGAATTTCTTGTCGTATTAGCCAGTTAATGATGTATTTAAATTATCCTATAGGCTCTTTCATTACACCTTAATGTTCAGAATTTAACTCTTTTTTAGTTTAAAAGTCCTAGATGGATTTTTCAAATTCAAAGATGAATAATTCAAATGTAGGAGGGAGACTACTGCTTAGACCTGTAATAGCAGGCCCTCCAGGACCAGTTCAGCTGACCCCATCTCTTACCAATAGAGTGATTAAGAATTGCCTTTCAGAAAATCTGCAAAGTCAGGTAGCCAGGGCATGCATAAAAGAAGAAATCATGAGCTGAAACGACCTCGGAACCAAAGATCCTCCTTCCTATGGAACCCAAGGACCTGGAAACTACCGGAACTTGAAAGTTGAACTCTTATCAGAAGTGAGGAGCCCATCATTCAGGAAGATTCGATGTTAAAATCCCTTCCCTGCTTCATCATAAATGTTTAGAACCCTGTCATAAATGTTTAAAACCTTACTATAAATGTTTGAAGCCCACCAATCAAAACCTGTCCCACCAGCATTTCTGCGTGCCAGCCTGTTCTCCCTAACCTCTTACATTTTGCCCTAAATCCTGAATCAGGGAGACAGATCTGAAGGCACATGGCCCCTGTCTCCCCACAGATTGATCTCACAGAATAAAAGCTGATTTCTCCCTCAAAGGCTGATGCCATAATTAATTGGCTTGTTTATGCGCATGGGGCAGAGAGCTCCAAATTTGTGCGGTAACAGACCTACATTCAAGATGAAAAGAAAAGGGTGAAATACTGACCACAAACTGAGGACGGCAGCAAGGTAAGCCCTTTCTTACAGAAAAAACTACAAAGTAGTTATCATTGGGAAAGAGCATAGGATTTGGGTTGAGAGGAGAAGGAGGTGCTTTATCATTTTACATTGTATTTTGGAGGGATTTTAGATGAAATATGCATTATCTTGTAATAAAAATTTTTTAAATAGTTTATTGATGTTTGTTGTTACTTAGTACTTTGGGGCTTAGAGTGATAACCCATAAAATTTATGAGATACAGCCTCAAAAAAAAATTAATCCTGAGATTTCCCTACAAAATATGGAATAAAGTTCAGATCAGTATTTTTGTACAATATTCACAGATCTTCCAACATGTATTTTCCATTCCTTAGTAATATGATCAGTTATTTACATTAGAGAATGTTACCAATTCATTTAAAATCATGTTTTAGAGCAGCTTTTAAATAACCTCTATTATTTTCCTTGCCAATCTTTATTTCTTTGTTATAGCATCCTATTTATAATAAAAAAAAAAAAAATCACATCCCAGTAGACTGTGTCCTGCAGTTGCATCAGCTACTCAGCTCATAATGAGCCACAGTAGATAATACCTCTAACAAGTTATGTTTGTGACTGCCAACTTTTCCAAGATGCTGGTTACATGCTTCCTCACAGGTTTTATCTTCTTAGAGATGTTCTTTCCTTCCTTCAGGTAACTTAGCAGAGATAGAAGGCATCTGTGCATTTGGAGGTAGAGCGTGTGGTCCCTGGACCAGCAGCATCAGAAACACCTGGGAATTTGTTGGAAATGCCAGGCCCTACTCCAGACCTGCTGAATCAGAAACCTCAGGGGTGGGTCCCAGCAATCCATGTTAAAAAGCTTCTCAGATGATTGTGGTGCACACTCAAGTTTGAGAACCACGGAATTATATACATGATTAGGTTCCTTCCATTAAGAAGATGGCACTTCTCTACCCAACGTGGAGCTATACAGAAAACTATTCTCCTCAAATTGACTGTTCTTTCAGCTTCAGCCGCTAGGTGCCTCTGTTCTCGAACCTCAACTCATTTTCTTGAATAGCCTATATCTCTAATGGAGAACAGAACATTCTGCAAAGTATAGAAATAAAAGATTTCAAAAGACGTTTAAGCAGGTTTCATTATAGTATGCGTAGTTAACAATGTATATCTCATGTTCTATATTGGGCAAGAATTATACGAGAGGCTTCATAAAAATAAAAGATGAAGAAGATAGCAAAAGAGAAAATACCCTATCTTACTTGGAAAGTTTGTAGGAACCAAAATATTTGCTCTCGGGCCGGCCCTGTGGCTTGGTGGTGAAGTGCGCGCGCTGCGATGCTGGTGGCCCGGTTCGGATCCCGGGTGCGCATCGAGGCACCACTTCTCCGTTCATCCTGAGGCCGAGTCCCACATACAGCAACTAGAAGGATGTGCAGCTACGACACACAACTATCCACTGGGGCTTTGGGGGGAAAAAAATAAAATAAAATCCAAAATATTTGCTCTCGATTTAAAAAATTAAAATGGTTTGATTGGTCTCTCTAAATCTAGAGATATCTAGTAAAATCAATTTAAATCTAAATCTCAAAAGCATGATCAGATAAGATTTTTATTTTTATTTATTTATCATTTTTGTTTGAGAAAGATTACCCCTGAGCTAACATCTGATGCCAATCCTCCTCTTTTTTTCTGAGGAAGGTTGGCCCTGGGCTAACATCCGTGCCCATCTTCCTCTACTTTACATGGGACGCCGCCACAGAATGGCTTGCCAAGCGGTGCGTCGGTGCACGCCCGGCATCCTAAGCGGCGAAGCTCGGGCGTGTGCACTTAACTGCTACGCTACCAGGCCGGCCCCCAGATAAGATTTTTTATGAATATTCTTTTAGAAATAAGTTTTTATGACTACTGCTTAACAGAGTTAGTTTGTTACAAATTTTTAAGGAGTGGCTGGAGGGAATCACTATGTTTAATTCTCAAGTAACACACAGCCAGCAAACACCTCTGGAAATATCACTTGGAGAAGGAATGTTTCTTCTTTAAGAGCACAGTGGAAAGTTAGCACATGCTGTGTGGGAAAAATTAATCACTGAACTTTTTTTCCTCTCCGTGTAGATAGAGTCTAAGTAACTTTCAGCTGTTCTTCCTTCAGCTTATTGCTTGGAAAGGAAAATAGAGACTCCAAAGAAACTGGAAACTTTTGGGAATAATTTCAACAGTGAATTCTGAAAGGGCAGCCATAGATAAGATTCCTCACTTGAGTTCTTGACCTTTTGGGTAGATGAAATCCAACACTGGACACTCAAAATTCTGATTCCAGGTCCCACTTCCCATTAGAGTTCCCAGTGATACCAATTCAGCAGACCTGGGGCATGGTTCAGGAATTTGCATTTTTAACAAATATGCTGAGATGATTCTGATAAGATGGTAAAAAGTCTACACTTTGAGAAAACTGGCCATTACCTGATGTTTCCATAGCTCTCAGGACTAAGAAGCTATAAGTGTAATTAGTAGATGGTGGATTTGAAATGCTTAAGCCAGGATTTTCAAAAAAATATTTTCCTTAGAACATTAGTTCTGGAATGTTCTAGGATTGGTGCTCTGAAAACAAAGTGTTCTATGGTCAAATATGTTAAGAAAACGCTGCATTCCAAATATTCCCTTTGGAAATTTGATTCACCAAGTCCAGTAGCACACGAAAGGCCCCTGAAAATTCCTCAATTTAAAAACAGGGTTTAGATTTTATTTACTAGTTAAATTTCTTTACAAGAGAATTTTTTTTTTCATTTATAAATTTAGTAACATTTCCCCAGAAGTGTTTTTCAATAACACTTGCTTGGAACAGGCTGGGTCAAACTGTAAAATTCTATTCTGTTCTGGTGCAAACAGAAAAAAATATTTTAAGGTGCTGAGAAGTATCAAAGATACACAAAGCTAGACGCTAGTTAAGATGGTAAGGACAGATTTTAATCAGTAATATACTTTTGCAATAGGAGTAGGGGTCCAGTGTGAACTGAACTCAACTTTGACTTGTATAGAGGTGACTGGGCGTTTTAAAGGGAGGGAATGGGGAGGGGTGAGTGGGGGCTCAGTAGAATCAGGAAGTGAAAAATCACAAAAAGCTGGAAGGGGGTTGATCCATGTGAAACCCCCCTGGGTTTGCTAACCGGTGCTTATTAAAGTTCAGCTCCCCCCCTCCCACAGAGCCAGGGAGACGGGGGCCCTATCTCAGGTGTTGGCTGGAACAAACAGTAATTCTTTTAGCAGCCTTGAGTTTTCTTAGATGGCTGTTTCAAGGGGAGCTAGGGTTAGCTTAAGAATGTAGCCATGAGCTGTTACCAACTACATTAGTGTTTGTTCACATCTTCATAGGCCAAGGTTGAGGCCCACTGAAAAAGAGAGTCTCAGAGGAGCCTGGCTGGAGTCTGATTAAGGAAGGAATCATTGTCAGAAGTAAGTGGGGGGAAAACAGAACAGTTTGGGGCTGGAACCCAAATCAGGAAGTTTCTCTAATCTCCCCATCAAAAAGAGAGTAGAGTCAATTCTCTCCGCCCCATCATCCTAGAGCAGCACAGAATATAAAACAGAGGGCACTCTGACAAGAGAGCTAAGCTGCAGAGTCAAGAGAATGGTAACAGAAGCTATTTGTAGATTAAGAACAGCAACAGTAATAACTAGTACTTTGAGCAAACACAACTCATAGTGTGAAATCAAAATACCTTTATTATTGACTCTCACGATCCCTTGTCAATTTATGAAGTTGGGTAAGATTTATCCCCTGCAACTAGAAAACTCTGGAAAGCCTTGTGCCTTTTCTGATCACTCCTTAATAGTAGAAGTACTGGACACAGTCTTAATTCAGTAGTCTAAAAAGCCCAGCTAAATATATTAATGATTATATAATACACGTTTATGTTACTACATATTATATAATATGAATATTATATACTATAAAATATAAAATTATAATAATTAACACTTCACTCTTCATTCCAAAGTAAGACTTCTAGGGGCCGGCCCGTTGGTGTAGTGGTTAAGTTCGCCCGCTCTGCTTCAGCAGCCCAGGGTTCGCAGGTTCAGATCCCAGGTGTGGACCTACTCACCCCTTATCAAGCCACGCTGTGGCAGGCATCCCACATATAAAGTAGAGGAAGATGGGCACGGATGTCAGCCCAGGGCCAGTCTTCCTCAGCAAAAAGAGGAGGATTGGCAACAGATGTTAGCTCAGGGCTGATCTTCCTCACACACACACACACACACACACACACACGCACACAAAAAGTAAGACTTCTATGTAGCCTGCCACCTCCTCATCTATGCCCCCTTGTCAACGGGGAAGATTGTGTGGAAGCTTCTTTCTTTCTCACTTACCTTATCCCTTAGCTGCTGTTGCAGACCCTCCCAGGAGTGATGCACAGGGAAGGAGGAAGGGAGAGGAAGAGAAACATACTTTCTTCCTTGACAAACATACCATATGTTCCATTCACACTTGTTGATCCAAGAAGATGCTTAAAAATACCTCTTGTGGGTGCTTTTCGATTTCTTGTAGGCACCCTTGTGCCCATCTGTCTGGGGCTTTCAGGCACGTGGCAATGCATTCTCATCCTCTGGTCTTCCCCTCCTTAGCCCAGGTTTTCAGGTGAACTACCCCTCTAAGACTGGCTCTGTTGGAGTCCCATTGATCTCCCAAGTGATCCTCTTGGATAAAAATTAAAATTGTTCTGGTCTTAGTCTCTCTCCCATTTGGTCTACATCAGGTTCACAGAAATACTCACCCATCTTTTACCTTGATAAGTTCTGGGAATAGAGACAGACTTCAAAGCAATTACTTCTTTGCTGCCAAACAAAGCAGCTCTCTGGTTTCTCTTGCCCTCTAGATTTCCCGGGCAGACGTCAACCAGTCCATTGTGTCTGCCATTCTCCTAACAAGTTCTCCATTTGGTCCTGCAGGAGCTCCTCTTTTTAGACCTGAATTAAAGTAGGTAGCACCCTACCTTTCCCTTTGGGTGGGTAGGTGGCAGAACTTAAAGCAGAGAGTGTGCTCTCTCTCAAATAGGATTACCAGATAAAATACAGGATGCCCAGTTACATTTGCATTTCAGATAAACAACAAATACTTTTTAGTATAGGTATGTATGTCCTATGCAAGTAGTTGGGACATATTTATACCAAAAAGTTACTTGTCATTTATCTGAAATTCAAACGTTAACGGGGCATCCTGTATTTTCATTTGCTAACCACCCTACACCCAAGAAACCTCTTCTCAAGTCTTTTCTTTCCATATCCACTTTCCAATTTTTTTATCCTCTATAAGTAGGTGATGGGTTACGAGAAATGCAAAACTCATTCTTTGGATTTCTCAACTCACTTTGATTGAGCACCTTACTTTAGAATTTCAAATCTATTGTGTTCTGGTACATCAATTGAAACATAATTTAACAACTTATGTTAATTATTAGCAGTAGGCATTTTGCAGAGTATGGAATACTCTATAGGAATACTCTGGATATTTTTAAGTGAACTTGAGCATAGTCATAAGGGCTCTGACACAAAGAATTAGTGTCCGAGTAACAACAGCCTAGTGTAAGGACGGTGTGGCACATAAAGAAGTAAATCAGCAGATGTAAAAATGAAAAAAAGGTGAGAAATGAAGAGCACAGCAGAGTTAGCTCTGTCAACAGAGTTAGCTCAGTTAGAAGGTTCCTAACACTTCCTTAAGGATAAGAAAATTAAAATTAGTATAAAACATTGGACATTTACAATTTTTGTACCTTATCTTAAGGTGAATTTATTTTACTTCCATGATTAGTCAGTCATTTCTTTTCTTTTCTTTTCTTTTGTGAGGAAGATCAGCCCTGAGCTAACATCCATGCTAATCCTCCTCTTTTTGCTGAGGAAGACCGGCTCTGAGCTAACATCTATTGCCAATTCTCCTTTTTTTTTTTTTCCCCAAAGCCCCAGTAGATAGTTGTATGTCATAGTTGCACATCCCTCTAGTTGCTGTATGTGGGACGCGGCCTCAGCATGGCCGGAGAAGCGGTGCGTCGGTGCGCGCCTGCGATCCCAACCCAGGCCGCCGGTAGCAGAGCGCACGCACTTAACCACTAAGCCACAGGGCCAGCCCAGTCAGTCATTTCTAATGAATCCTTTTTGTTGTTTTCATAAAGAACCAAAATAAAGACTCCTGCAGGTATATTACATATCTATATTTCGACCTGGACAGAGGAGTCTACACGTTACAGACTGTAGTATTATATGGGCTTATTTCAGTTGGTGAGTTTTTGAAATTTTTTAAGGACCTCCGATACCAAATTGTGGTAACACCCTCAGTACAAACTCTCAGAAAAGATCTGACTCTAAGAAAGAATTCTAGCTTTATTAGACAACAAGATTCTTTGGGGGATTATGAAAAGATGGTGACCTATACACATAAGTCATTTAATATATTTGCTAGTTCTTTGGGGATGGTTTTCTAGAAGCGTGACTGCTGGGTCAAAGGGCAAATGCATGTGAAGTTTTACTAGATATTGCCAAATTCTACTCCATAGCTGTGAAATGTATGAGGGTATCTTGATTTGAGGTTTTCCCAGTCTCACAACACAGCATGTGATAAAACTTTTGGATTTTTGTCAATCTGACAATTTGTTCAAATCTACTTTTGTATATTCATGCTTAAATTATTTATTCTGTCTTTTTCGATTTTAAATGGAATCTTCTCTTCCTTTGTATCTGCTAACTAACTTTTGTTTACATATATAAAGTTTCCAAAAAAGTTAGTTTTATATATTGCCATTTTAATAAATTCACTTATTATTTGCAGTGGTTTTCCTTTGACTGTTAGGACTTTTCCGGGTATTCAATCATAATAGAGATTTTTGACTCTTCTATTACAATTCTAATTTCTAAATATTTTGTCTATATTAGCTAATATGTTCAGTTCACCCTTACAAAGTAGTACAGATGATATATAAATTTGACTTGTTTATTTAGCGAGAATGTCTTTAGTATTTCCCTATTAGAAAGAATTTGGCTTTGAAACGATGACCGTATTAAGAAAGGATCCATCAATTACTATTTTATCATATGTTTTTGTCAAAGATGAGTGTTGCATTTTGTCAACTGTCAAAATCATATGATGTATTACTAATATTGAACTACCTTTGCATGCCTAAAAAAAATTCCACTCAGTCATAGTTTATTCTTTCTTTTTCAATATAATTTTTATTGAAAAGTGCATCAATTATAAGGCACAGTGTGAGGAATTTTTGCAAAGTAAACATATTCGTGTAACAGTATCAAGAAACAAAACATTACAAAACTCCAGAAACCCCCTCATGCTACCATCTAGTCACTGTCAATCTGCAACAAAATAACCACTATCATTCCTTCCCACACCATGAATTTGTTTATTATGCTCTCACTCCCTCTGGGCCCTCACAACTCAACCCATCAATGCAACAGCAATGTTGCTTTCTTCTAAGCTGCCCTGTCAAAAACAGTAGCCACATGTAGCTACTTAAATTTAAATTAATTAAAATTAAAAACCAAATAAACTCAGAGGAATAAAACTAATTAAAGCAAAAGCAGAAATAAACAGTAAAGGAAAAAACAGTAAAAATACTGTCGATTAAACAACAGGTTGCTTGTGAAAAGTAATAAATTAGATAAATCATTGGCTAACCAATTCAAAGCAAAACATAGAGAAAAACAACAGAAATACCTCACAATAGAAATGATAATGGAGAAACATCCACAAATACAGAGGAAAATAAAAGCATCATAAATTACTATTTTGCTCCTTTTTTTGCAAATAAACTTGAATTTGTGGTTGAAATAGAAGAGCTCTAGTAGAATTTAAATTACCAAAAATGAACTTGTGTGGAAATAGAAAATGTAAAACCTTAAAAATTTTGTTCATGCTTGATTAAAATATTAATTGAAACCATAGGACAGAAGTCACAATTTTATTTGATAAAAAGAACCTCAGGAAGGAAAGAAAATTGTTAACCCAGTTGATTCTTAGAATATAAAGTCTAGAGTATTCTTTACTTTTTATTACAAATATAATAAACCAGCTATGATAAAATCACATAAAATCAAGAGTAATCACAAAGAAAAACTGAGTGTGTATAGTGAAAAGAAGAGAGAAGACTCTAAGTTATATTTCTGTATATTATGTATGTCAGCATCATAAGATTGAGTACATGTCTAGATTAGCTTATTATAAGAGCAAGGTCTTGATATTCTGCTTTGTTTTTTTTTTTTTTGAGAAAGATTGACCCAGAGAAGGATTCTCCCCTAGAGCCTTCAGAGAAGCACAGCCCTGCCAACATCTTAATTTTGGACTTCTGAACCCCAGAATTGTGAAAGAATAAATTACTGTTATTTTAAGCCACTAAATTGTTAGTGATTTGTGATGACAGCCCTAGGAAACTAATACATCACCCCTGTTGTAATGTTCACACTGATACTGTGATGACTGCCTTGTTATATATCAATTCATTTCATTTGTAACTCTCCACTATAGGTGTGATATAAATTTACTTTCTTAAGAGAAAGTATTAAAATATTTTGTCTTGGATTCCTTAGTGGAGGTCTGAGAAAAATAAATTGCAGATTCATTTTAAACTCAAATGCAAAGCTTGTACCCTTGACAAATAAAATAAATTAAAAAACATAAATAGAATAGTAACCGTGGAAGAAACTTGCCCAATGGCCTGCCCCTTACTCGCTCCCCCCACCTCTTGTTATGATATTGGGTTCAGAACATTTCACATTTAAAAGTTTTAGAACTTCCGGTAATACTAATTCCACAATTGAATTATGTAATAGTAAAATTCGATAAAGATAGAAGAAACATTTTTCATTTTTATAATAAAAACAATCTGATAACAAAGTAATAATAGTAAAAGAGATAATGATATACCAATATATACTTTTATAAGTGCTGATGAAAAATTTTAGAGAATATAAAAGTAGGCCATTAATAGAACAGACGTTACCCAAATTATGTTTTAATAATAGAATGTTTCAATATAAGCAAATTTCCAATGCAAGCAAATACAGGAAATCATGATTGCTAGGTCAATGGAGAAAATAAAATAGCGAGTACCTTAACTGAAGCCAAAACTGTCTTTATCAAATTGTAACATCCTACCATAATTTTTAAACTTTCAAAGTGGAAATAAATGGTAACAGCAGCATCATGTCTTATGAAAAGGTATTGGAGTAATTTCCACTAAAGTTATCACTTCACAATATTCTGGAAGTTCTATCCGATGTGATTAGTTGATACAAAGAAATGAGAAGTGTAAATACTTGAAAGGATGAGTGAAAAATAAAAATATTTTAAGATTATACAGTACATTACATATAACACCAAGATATTCACTAATTTACGAAAATGCCAATAGTTTTCCTATATATAAAATATACATGATAAAGAAAAGAGTTCACTATTAATAGCAACAAAATAGTTGAAATGCATTGACAAAAGATTGGCCTTTAATGTACAGAAATTATATATTAAAGAAATACTTAAAAAGTATGAGGGATACCAATATGTTTTAATAAATGAAAACAGATTTCCATTTATGGCATTATGGTGAATCAGATAGCCTAAATAATTATCTTATTTAAAATACTTTCTCTAAAATTTGGTTTTAAATGAATAACTAACCTGGTTTTAAAAAATGATCAGAAGAAGGACTTCAAAAAAGACTGAAAATAGAACTCTGGAGATACACAAGTATTGGACACAGCTTTTGTTCTGAGGGAAACTGCTAAATGCTAGTTAACTTGAGCTTCTGTTTTGATGGTCAAACAAGATATTGGAGAAGGCATTTGATACCTGGGACTTAGAAAAAGGTGGAGAATGTAATAGGCCTCTGTATAGAGCTGAAAATCTAAATGGATCACTCAGGAACAAGAAATTAACTTACCTCACAGGGAGAAACGGCAAGAAAACTTGCCTGACTTGACATTGGTGCTAATAGAAGGGGAAAAACATCTTCCCTGAGATGTTTCATTTGCTAACATCTTTTTATGGCTTGAATTCACACTATCTGTTTCATTTGAGAAGCATCAAGTGGAAAATTAAAAGTGGTTGAAGTTAATAGGGCCCCAAGCAAACTGGCAGAAGCAAATAAAAATCTTCTTTGAAAAAAAAAAAAGTAATAGAAAAGAAACGCCTTCCAGTAATTCTCTCAAAGTTCTAAACAGTATATATTCACAGTTATGATCATAAAACAATGAGTCATCAGGGAAATGTAAATTAAAATCACAATAACATAATACTGCACATCCACTACAATGGCTAAAATTTAAGAGATTGACAATACCAACTACTTCTGAAAATGTGGAGTAACTGGAACTCTCATACATTGCTAGTATACAATAGAAATATTTAACAATTTATTATAAAGTTAATATATACTTACCATGCAGCTGAGTAATTATGCTCCATGGCAATTACCTAAACAAAGCATAAATATACAACCACAAAAAAAGACACATATATGAATGGTCATAGCAACTTTATTCGTACCAGCCAAAACATGCAAAGAACCCAAATGTCTATCAACTGATGAATGCATATACAAATTGTTATATATTCATACAATGGAATATTGCTCAAAAAATAAAAAGGAACAAACTATTGATACAAGCAAAACCATGGACTAAATAAATATTGAGGTACCTAGGCAATTATCGCTAGGCAGTAGATATATTGGAGAGGCTGAAAACAAAAGGCAAATTATGGGTTCACTTGGAAAGGTAATAAAAGCTTTTTTTGTTTTTTTTTTTTTGCTGAGGAAGATTCGTCCTGAGCTAATATCTGTTGCCAATCCTCCTCTTTTTGCTTGAAGACAATTTTCCCTGAGCTAACATCTGTGCCAATCTTCCGCTATTTTGTACGTGGGTTGCTGCCACAGCATGGCCCCCACCGAGTGGTATAGGTCTGCAGCCAGGAACTGAACCCCGGCTGCCTAAGTGCAGCACACCGAACTTAACCACTAGGGCATAGGGCCAGCACCTCAACACTTTTTTTTTACATTAAAAAAAATACAAGGCAGGGCTGGCCCCTTGGCTGAGTGGTTAAGTGTGCGCGCTCCACTGCTGGTGGCCTGGTTCGGATCCTGGGGTGCCTGCCAACGCACTGCTTCCCTGGCCATGCTCAGGCCGAGTCCCACATACAGCAACTAGAAGGGTGTGCAACTATGACATACAACCATCTACTGGGGCTTTGGGGGGAAAAATGAAGTTTAAAAAAAAATGAAAGCTTTTAAAAAAAAAATAAAAAAAATACCAGGCAGGGGCCGGCCCCGTGGCGCAAGCGGTTAAGTGCGTGCGCTCCACTGCGGTGGCCCGGGGTTCACCGGTTCGGATCCCGGGCGTGCACGGACGCTCTGTTTGTCAAGCCATGCTGTGGTGGAGTCCCATATAAAGTGGAGGAAGATGGGCATGGATGTTAGCCAGGGCCAGTGTTTCTCAGCAAAAAAAGAGGAGGATTGGCAGATGTTAGCACAGGGCTGATCTCCTCACAAAAAAAAAAAAAATACAAGGCAAATTTGCCACACAGTGTACTCACCATCTCATTTCTGATTTCAAAGAATGACTGCAAATATATGCAATTATAAATAGAAAGATGGCTGGATGGATGGCTGGCTGGCTCGATGGATAGGTAGGCAGATACAGAGAGAGAGAGAGAGAGATAATATTTGTTTAAGAATAGATAGGGCCAGCCCCGTGGCTTAGCGGTTAAGTGCGCACGCTCCGCTACTGGCGGCCCCGGTTCCGATCCCCGCGTGCACCGACCCACCGCTTGTCCAGCCATGCTGAGGCCCGAGTCCCACATACAGCAACTAGAAGAATGTGCAGCTATGACATACAACTATCTACTGGGGCTTTGGGGGAAAAATAAATAAATAAAATTATAAAAAAAAAAAGAATAGATAAAAGTCTGGGAAGATAAGTGTCAAACTGTTAACAGGGAGTGTGTACTCTGGTTGTGGGATTGTGTAGGATAGATGAAGGAGGATGTAAGGAGAAAATTTCCACTGTTTAATTTATAAGAAAGAAGAAAGTCTTCTGGCCCTGGAGCATTGTGGGAAAAAAAAGCTGATAGTGTGTAGACAAGGTAGATAATAGACCAATTTTATTATCTCCAATAGACGTGTTTTATTACTCCTCTCTCTGAGCATCAGTATGCAGTGCGAGAAGTATTAGACATGGTTTCTTTGGGTATGAACTCTGAGTTGAGAGTCTGGCAGACTGGCAACGGGGCTGACATTCACATTAAAGTCAAAGAAACAGACTGCCTGGACCGTGGGCATAGGACTGACATGGCAGAGACTCAGACGGGTTAGATTCTGCCCATCTGAGAATGGCCATCATGATAATGAATATCCGATAAGAAAGCTTTATCTACACTAGCTTGAACCTGGCACTGTGAGGGAAGAATATTAGACCATTCCATCCAAGAGACAAAGAGTCAGAGGCAGAAATCAGAATGGACTGTAGTTGTGTTCTATTTCCAATGGCACAGGAGGCAGAAGCTCAACTGTAAAATGACACTCCAACTCTGTCTCTTGAAACCATGGGGAGCAAAGACCTTTAGCTATAATAACTTCAGATCACAGAATACTTAACCTAGTTTAAAATGCAATTGCCTTTGCATCTATCTGAGATTTGCATGCTTAATTATTCTTTTGGCAACTAGGCTGTAAAAAAGTTTGAGCATGTAAGCCCACAGAATGATAACTGTTGGAATGTGTATTTCACCAAAGTTAGTTATGCTTCATATCACCCCTGGGAGGCAGTTCAAAATTAAACTTTATCTGGGGAAAACAAAATAAAACAAAACACAGACACACACACACACACACCAGAGAACTAAAACCAAGAATCTAAATAGTAGGCAACTGTGAGATTATTTCTACTGGGCCGGCATACACTGAAGTCAGAGCTAGACAGCTCTAAAGAATCAAGTGTTAGATGAGCTTTGAAGGAATCAGTAACTGCGTGAGTCTAGAGCTCATGCATAGAAGTTTAGCAGGACTCATGTCAGAGAGAACGGGAAGACAAGGGGAGTAACCAACATCAAATTTCAGACAAAAACTAACGGCCCCTAGATTTCCAAATGTATCCACACAGTCAGAAGCACTTACTAGGGTAAAAAGATATTAAAGTAAAAATGTTAAACATGATGAAAGATATGATCATATAGCAATTTCATTTTTTTCTTCCCATTGTCCATTTAAACCCCTCTGTATGGGAATGAAGAAACAGAGAGAGAGAGAGAGAGAGAGATTTTAAGGACTGACACACATGATTGTGGGGTCAAGAATTCAGGTAAGAGTCTTGAGTCTCAAATGCACAGGGCAGGCCAGGCAGGCACAAAATTCAGACAGGTTCTATATTGCAGTTTTGAGGCCAAATTCCTTCTTCAGGAAACCTGTCTTTGCTCTTAAGACCTTCAACTGATTGGATGAGGACCACCCATGTTATGGAGAGGAATCTACTTTACTCAAATTCTACTGATTTAAATGTTAGGTTGGCTGTGACTTCCTTCCTGTACTCAAAGATATTATCCCACAGTTTTTTAGGTTTCTATTGTTTCTTTTGAGAAGTCAGTTGTCAATCTGTCTGTCACTCTTTGAAGATAGTGTCTCTTTGCCCCATCCCATCCCTGGCTGCTGTGACGATTTTCTCCTGTATTTATTTGGTTTTCTGCAGTTTCACCACAATGTATCTGAGTATAGTTTTCTTTTTATTTATTCTGCTTGGCATTTCTTGGTTTTCTTTAATCTATGGATTAGTATCATTTAGTATTTCTAGAAATATTTTAGCCTTTATGCCTTCAACTACTGCCTCTTCCAAAATCTCTTACTCCTTCCTTCTGTATCCTGATTAAATTTACTAGATCTTCTCTTCCTATTCACTCATTGTCTTAGAGGCTCTTCTGTATTTTTCAGTTTCTCTCTCTGTGCATCACTCTGTATAATTCTTACGCCCTGTCTTCCCTAATGCATTCTTCAGCTATGTTTAATCTGCCTGTAAACCGTCCATTATATTTAATTCTGGATAATTTCAATTTCATTTATAAATATTCTATTTGCTTCTTTTTCAAATCTACTATGTCATTTTTCACAGTTTACTAGTTCCGAAGATATCTTCAAGCTCATCTTTTATTTCTTTTGCTATCATAGGCATAATTGCTTTTTATAGTCAGTCTGATGATTACAATACCTAAGATTATTCTGGGAATGATTCTGATTTTGGATTTTTTCTGACAATCTTCCTCTCATATATATATATACGTATATATATACATATATATATGTGTGTATATATATATATATATATTTCCTTGTGTGCCCAATTATCTTTGACTAGTGCTGGCTATATCATTTGAAAAAAAAAATTGTAGAAATAATCTGTGACCTTGGATAAAGACACCTTACTCTACAGAGACATTGCATTTGCTTCTGCCAGGCTCTTGGGGATATTACACTAATCAGAGACCTGTTTAAAACAAGTTCAAAACTTAAGGTTCCCTGGGCTATGATGAAGACTAGACTCCACAAACTGCCTGGTCTACTTCAGGCTGACTTTCACTCAGAGCAGCTAGCTCTCTAGAATCACAGTTCATTGTGGGTGCATTTCCTCTAAGACTCCGCCAACTACTACCAGTCCTGGGCTTTGGTTTTTCTCCTGTTTGTCCCCCAGACTTACTAAACTAAATTTAGGAGAAATGTAAATGCAAATCGAAAGCAGTTTTGGTTTCCTTTATTTCTCTTCAATGCATATAAAAATATTTTATTCAGGGTTTTAAGTTACTTTTGAAGGTAGAAATTATTCAAATAACCTAGCCTAACATTGTTTCTAGAAGCTACATTTGAAATTTCCCAATTCTTCAATACAATGTACAACCTTTATACAAAACGATCTACTTGTCAAAATATAAAGTATTAACAATAATGAAAATAATTAAATATTTTAACTAAAAATCTCTTTAATCTTTTTCTACAGAATAATAACAGATGTATAGTGAAAGAAGAAAGGAGGAGAGCAGTCTGTGGTCAAATACATTTTGCAAATGCTGTGATAAACATTTTTTTGGTCAGGATTTCTCTGAACTTTGTCTTATACGTGTACTTATGTAAAGGAGAGGTATATGTATTATTTTTGAACTTATTTTACCACAAAATTTCTTTTGCACTGTAGCATCTTCAAGGACTAGTATTCCACAGCATGCGCTTCAGAAAAAGTTCCTAAAAATTAATAGCTACATGGGCTGACCCCATGGCCAAGTGGTTCAAGTTCTGCATACTCCACTTCAGAGGCCTGGGTTCCCGGGTTAGGATCCCAGGTGCAGACCTACACCATTCATCAGCCATGCTGTGGCGGTGTCCCACATACAAAAAATAGAGGAAGATTGGCACGTGTGTTAGCTCAGGGTGAATCTTCCTCAGCAAAAAAAAAAAAAAGAAAGAAAAAATTAATAGCTACAGATTATGGAAGATATGGCCATTTATGTTTATGATAATTTCTTTTTCCTAATTTTTATGCATCTAATTTTGTCAATTTTTAGCTGTTGAATAGTATTTTCTCCTTTTATAAGACCATTTGGCATCTTCCTAAAAATTGCAAAATACTACTTGCTAAAGGATCAAAAGACCAATAATAACTTTATTATATTATTGTCTCTAAACTGATTTTTGTCTTTTTAGTTTGATATTTAAGGACTCTGAGAAGTCTTGAGTAGATATGATTTCAAGATAAATATCGGCTTACAGAATCTCTTAATGATTTTCTAATGAGTCCCTATGGATTCTACCAGGATCCCTATTTTCATATTCGGTTCTCTCAGAGGTAGTAGTAACATACAAATATTAGCCCTGGGTGGGAAAATCATGAGGTAATTCTGAGTTTAGAGAAAATAAATGTGAAGGGATAAAAAAAAATCAATGAGAGTTTTTGTAAATTGAATTCTAAGTAAGCTTTGTGAATCGTTTGGGTTGAAAATGTGGCCCCTTCCCTCTGTAGCTACCAGAATTAGCCCCAAGACATCCACTAGCACTACTTGATACTTTGTTAAATATTCACTATAAATTCCAGCTTTCATAGACAGAGTTTTACCTTTGATTAGTTTGCACTGGTGTAGCATTCCTTACAGGAGGAATGTAATTGTGGTTGGGATTATGGATTGATTTTTCAAGTCATAATGAAGGTTACTAACAAAGGACCATCCAGGCTCATATCATCTCCTCCCATACTCCTAATTTAGAACATCAAATAAGTTTAACTTCCCCATCTCATTTGCAATTATTTTCTTAAATTGCATTATATTAAAAGACAAAACTACAAGTTATTCATATTTCTCTTACCTAATTCTGGATTACATTTCAAAATGATGATAATCAACAGGCTGTAGAAAATGGTATGGTATTTATAGCAACATGGTAACCAACTTAATTAAGTCATATCAAAGATGAATTGAAATCTCTATGTTCTTTCTCTTGATTCAGACAATTTTCCTCATAATATGAAAACTCAGATGGAGTTATATGGCTTGATTTCTTTTTAAAGTGATTATTGAGTTCTCCAGATACTTATTGGTTCCTCAGGATTAGTTATCTACATTTATAATGTGCTATATCTACTTGGCAAATCTATTTCACTTACACTTTTTAAATTGCTCCATTGTTGGTCAAATCATGTTTGACAGCACCAGACTCCATTATACAAAGTAATTTAGTCACAAATATGATTTCAGGTTTCCCTAAAACAGTTTCTCTGATTATACATGACAACTTGGACAGACTATAGTCATTGTAATGATTGGAGCTGCCATAATCATTTTCTATATTATGGAATCAGTCTATATTCTTTATAAACATGGATCCCAGCAACAGGCTAAAACTTGATTTGCTGCATCAAAGTTTACAGTATAGGCAAACTCCAGGGAGTAGCAATACAATAATATCAATAGTTCAATAGATGAAGAAAACCTATAAAATCCAGATTATTTGATTATGGAATCTAAGAGTTAAAAGAGACACCAATGATCATCTAGATCTTCTAACTAAGGCAGAAATCTCCTGCCGTGTACCTGGTAGGGACTAGTCATTTTTTATATACAGTTCAATAATATAAGAAAATCACTCAGTAATAGGGCATCCCATTACATTTCAAAGCACCAGGGAAGTATCACATTGTCATGGTTAAGCCTGTATGTACTATAGAGACAGATTGCATAGGTTCAAATTCCATTTTTCCTGTCACCTGACTGAGAATCTAGGCTCATTTTATAACATACCTATACTTTAATTTTGTGATGTGTAAAGTGGATTTCTATAAAGATTAAATTAGTTAATATTTATAAAGACATTTTAAAAAGTATATACAGAGTTAATAATATATAAACGCATTACCATAGCTATTGGCATAAAACCAATAATATTTTTTAGAAAATTATTTCATACATTAAACATAATCTGTCTCTAGTGTCTTCCACACATGGGTTCTAGCTCTGACTCTAAAACTACACTATGCAAAACATATTCCTCTTCTACCTTTCTGGTCTTGGTCTTCCAGGCTTTCTTTACTTCAGGCAGAGAGCTACCAAGTCTAATATACGTGAATACTATCTTCAAGTCAGTGGGGGCCTAAGCTAAGATGTATGTTTTTCTTGACTTTTTTGCTGATTCACTGTATTCCACAATGATTTTTTTTTTTAATTATAAAGATTCTCAGCATATATCATATTTCTTCACAAAATTCACATCTTCATTTTAGCAAAAGTTTAACCACTAAATTTAGGGTGAGGAAGGTAAGCCACTTGCCCAATACATATGCACACATATACACACGTGCACATTATTTCTGTGGTTCTATAGCTAGAGACAGAGCACACGCTTCTGGAGCACCGTTTTCCCTAGTGGGGCTTCCTAAGGCTTAGGAAGAGCAACTGAATCAAAGTGAATAGTAAATATTTAATCATCATCTCATTTTCAGAAATCAGAGTCGTTCACGTTTCCTCAGGTACCTCTATCAAGCCTTCAAGAGGTGAAAGATACTCATCAAGACAAAAATTACACAGAACAAAATAATATATATTTGTCCTAAAAATTTAGACCACGAAGCATATAGTATAAAGGATGAAGCTCATTCTTTGCATCTGTATAGACCCTTCAATCTCCAGATATAACTTGATGTCCTATGGCCCTTTGCCATTTATCTATGCAAGTTGATTCAGATAATTTTGTATAACTACAGATTGGCACAGGGGCTTTGTTACTACTCTTCTATTAACTGTAAGACCCTAAACAAGGTATTTAATTTCTTGCTGCTGAGACAGGAACCAGCCTAATGAGACAGGGCCATCTGCAATGCCCCTGGCCTAACAAGAGAAGGCCCCTAACCAATCTGCATGCTAGGAGAATCAGATAGAGACCACCAAGATCCATATCCTGCAGTTTCAGGACTCTCCCAGGCTTATGCATGTGCCCTAGCACCCAGGAGTCCAGTGAAGGTGACCCTAGCCCCACTACCATACTAAAAACCACACCTGGGGTGGAGAGTTAGCATGCTAATGATACATGGATCGCATGTAGTAGGATGCTGCATGACAGCGCAGATGCAGGCACAACCCTACCTCTACATGCCATGACAAGGCACTCCTCCCTAAACTTTGCTTCATAAAAAGCCCCACAATCCCACTCCCTAATGAGCTGGTCACCTGCCCCTTTCCTTTCTGCACTGGCTGCCTTATACCTTTCCTGTGCACAAGGTAATAAACTTTTACTTTTCTACTCCTGTTTGTTGTCTCTCTTGATTTCCATCCTGGGGAACGACAAAGACCCAATGTTTCAGTAACATTTTGGTGACCACGAAGGGACTTTCTTGAGTCTTGGTCAAAGATTGGATGGGCCAGGTGCTGGCTGCCATAATGTGGACATAAGCAGCCACAGCCAAACCTTTGTTTTGGACTCCAGTGTCCAGTAAGTCAAGTCGAGGCCTGGAAGCCAACGCTCTCCAATCTGATCAACTTTCTTAAAGTCTGTCTCTTTTCCTTTTCACTCTCTCTCTCTCTTCCTCTCACTCTCTCTCCTCTTCAGGAGAATTTTCTCTCCTCTGGTTTCAGGGGAACAGTGAGCCCCTGGGTCAGTCATTAGCCTGACAATCTGGTTTTTCTGGTTTCGAAGAGTCCTAGTTCCACCTCTGGGAGCTCTCCTCTGGTTCCAGGCCTGATCACCCTGGCGACCCCAAATGAGGTGCCGTCTCTTGGAGGTCCTGGTTTCTGTTAATCCGTTTGGGCACCTGGAGCGATTCCAGGTTGACCTCTGGGTCAGTCCTTTGACTGACCAGGCTGTAGTCTCTGGTTTCAGAGAGTGTGTGTTCCACTCTGGGAGCTGTCCTCTGGTTTTTGGGCACCTGGAGTGATTCCAGATTGGCCCCTGGATCAGCCATTTGATTAACAATCTGGAACCCTGTTTTGTCTCCTGTCAAGGACCTCGTGAGTGTTTTAGGCGCCCACTGAGTCAGTTATGGGGACAGGAGATCTGTAATTTATTCTGTAAACTGTCCTCCCTGGGAACTGTTGTTTGTGTGACCCTTATCTTGATAACCATTGAGAAGAGGCCATGAGGGTGAGGTCTGATCACCTCTTTCCCTTCTTTGTCTGTCTCATTCATTACCTCCTCTGTTGTAACTAAGTCAAGGTTAAGCTCAGGCTGGACCTGAGCAGAACCTGGACCTTCCATAAAATTGAAAACATGAAAACCTTTTGCCAGGGAATTAACTCTCCACCCCAGTGTTTGGAGCCCGAGCCCCTGGCCTGCTCCAAGCCTTTGCTTCTTGCCTCCCTGGCTTGCCTTGTGCTGGCTCAGGGACTAAGCGCCTGGGCTAAGTGGGACCTGACTAAGTCTTATAACTATATTGACACTGGCAGTGAGGCTCTGCACCCTTCTCCGGGCCCGCTGTCAGTCAGACACTGGCTTTACCACCACGAGCAATGCCCCAAGTGTCCCTGGAGACTCACCCCTCAGGTGCATTTTAACTAATTGGAAACACTTTCAATTGGATGGGTTATGTCCCAGAAACTCCATCTTGGAGAAAACTTGAGTGATTTTTCTGTGCCTCTGTGATGTAGTTGGACAGGTAGATCAACGTATAATTTCATTTGAGTTACAACCCAATTTCTGAGAAATCAAGAGCAATTGTCCTTAAAAATATCCTTGCAGGACTGGAAAAGCAGCTCTAGAGGCAGTTCAGATTCCACCCAGTTCCTTTATCTCAAAAAAGATTATCATCTTGCCTCTCCAGAAACTGTTATCTAGCCCATCACTAATTCCTAAGACTGAAAAAAAAAAAGGAAAAAAAGCAAGAAAAATGGCCATAAGAGTGCCCTAACCAAATCTAGTGCCTTGAGTGTCTTCTCCATAAATATTAGTAAAAAGGCTTAAAACAAAATTTGGATTCATAACTAGGGAGCTTTGTATTACTGTACCTGATTCATGGCAGTAATTTAAAAACAATAGCTGTGGAGACTCTGTATGTGTGTCTATATGTATGTTACATATACGTGATATTTTACCTCCAGATGGTATAATTTCTAAAGAGCTCTATTCAATTGGCTTAAAGTAAGTGCTTACATAAATTCTAAATGTAATAGAAATTAACCCAAATGTCTTTCAAGTTAACAGGATATAAATTAATCTTTGGTAGCTGAAAACTTATTTAAGTTTTTTGTTTTGATTAAAATAAACATGTTTTCAGGATTATCAGCATTGGATATGATGCAGACATGCAGCCTTTATTCTACATTTATTGGTCAAATAAGCTGATGTTATGTCTATTACAAAACTGGTTAGCAAAAATAATAACCTAAAATGATGGCTAATTTTGTCTAATGTCTCATGAAGTCTTATAGGCAATCTAAATAATTATTGGGAACAAGTAACTAAACAGATGTAAAAAAGATGAGTGCTGGGTGAACTTTTAACAATAATTTTGTGTTATGGTGTATGTACTTAAAATAGCTTCCAAAATATCTCTGGTAACTTGAAACTGAAGTTCTGCTAAGTGAATTAAATGATAAAAATTCACTGACTATGTAGGTCATTTTCAAATAAGATAAAATACTGAAGCATTATCGCTAAACATGTGTAAGTTTATCTACTTTTGGCTTATTACAGAGAAACTAAAATATGTTTGGGTCTATTAGTAACATGTCTCATATTTTATTTAAAAATTGTACTATAAAGTCACGTTTCTAGAAATTATGAAAAGTATTTACAAATTTGCCAAGCCACAGAATGCTAATATAGAAGACAGTTCATATTATTCACTTTTTAGTTTTCACTAAAGTATTGTAAGGATTAAAAATCCTGATTAAAAAGTCTGTAAGGATTAAAAATTCTAATTAATATAAGTAAATCTTTTCACATAAGAAGTAAACTGGTACAAAATTAAAACTTGGTTTTCTCTCTCTTAAAAGGAATAATTTTCTTAAACTTTTAATCTGCTCTTGATAAAGAGGTTTTCAAAGGTTTCTGTTTATCTTTGAGTAAGTCTACCTCAAAGACAGAAAACCTGTGTTTTGTTAAAATAATTTCCTTTGTTCAAAAGGACTGAGGTCTCTCTATTAAGGTTTGTTTTTTTTTTTTTTGACTATTTTAACTCTGCTTGCCCTGGACTGTTTCTGTTGTCACTTCAATTGAATGGGTAACTGAGCATTGTTTTGCAGTGAGCGTTGTTTCCTATTTGATCAAGTGTTTTAAAACCTTTTTATATTTTTGACAAGCTTCCCCCCCAAAAAAAAACAATATTCAAATCCTGAATGAAGTCTTTCTTTTGACCTGGAATAAGGAAAAAAAATTTTTTTCTCTGAGAATTTTCAGAGGGGCCCCACGGACTTCTCAAAGAAATTTGTTCTCTCTCTTGCTATAAAGAAGAAGATACGAAACTAATTAGGCTTATTTGGTATGTTAAAATACAGGCAAAGCATTGAGAAATAAGTGATGATAAGCCTTCTTAGGTGGTATTATGTAGGTAAATGTTATTGATATGTTTTAAAAATTATATAACATTCCTAAAATTCTGATCTGTCCTGGTTGTCAGCCACAATTCTAGTTTTATCTTTAAGTGTTACATGTCACAGAAGTAGCCAAGTTTCTTTGTCAATTGCCCTTTTTGAGCCTTTTGTCATTTGCTGATAGTTGTTGTTTTACTCTGAAGCTTTTGCAAATATGTTTCATCTTCAGAGAGATAAGTGGAAAGGACTCTGACACTTATTCTAGAATACAGGTTTCTAATAAACTTTTAGATCATAAAACTGAACTGAGTAAGAAATCACAGAATGCTAACAGAGAAACTGATGACTTCATGAAACTGCTAACAGAAGATTAAGATCAAGAATCAATTACACAGGACTGAATGAACTGATGGGGATGATTATAATTTACATGACTTTTCAATTGAGATATTGCTGATTTTTTTAATGTTTTGTTTTTTTCTCTGATTTAAGGAAAACCTTTTTCTCTTTTCCTTAAGCTAACTATGACTTATAGCAATTTGGTAAAATTATGCTCTTGTAGGCAGAATTGAAACATTTATCTTTTTCTCCCTACCTAATCCCTCCAGAATTTGGAAACTGTGGGTAAGTGAGTATTGTTTTCATGACAATAAAGTTATTTGAATAAGTTCAATAAGAATCTGTTCTCCTTATAACAGGACACAATTGGAAACATTGGTTATAATACCAAGGCTTTGACTGGAACATCATATTCGAGAGAAACATACAGACTCAGATATGACAAGACAGCTTTTGAGGAATAAAGGTTGACTTTCTGGAATAAAGCCACTTGGATTATTTGCCTGATATCTTGTTTACAGAGTTGTCAGCAACCTTACCAAGTGAGTAAGGAGGATCACTTCTCTGGCAGGTGCAAGGAACCTCAAAATATTTTGGGGGACCTCAAAAATAGAGGAATTCACCCAAATCTAAGGTATTGCAGGTGAAGCCTGATGACAAATCCTTGGCTTGGCTTTCCTGGCCTCAAGGCCTTTAAAGTTCAATCTGAGATTCCTTATAAAAGTTCCAGCAAAGCAGATTTGAAAGAACCTATATAATCAATTGCTATTCTTGCTGTACTTATGTAAATAATTGGGCCAAGTTTATTGAAACTAGACTTATTTTACAAACCAATGAGTCTTGATTGGCTATCTTTGGTAAAAATGAGGGTGATTTTAGAGAGAAAAATTATGTTTCAATAGAAACCATAGTACACATTCATGGATATTAAGTTCTAGTTCTGATAATTATCTTTGAGGTTTTTGTTTTCTATCTGTAAACTGGACCAGATCCTGAATTCTTCTAGTCTCCTGAAATGTCTGGCTACAAATCTCCAAACTAATGTTTTCAATTTTTTCCCCATCATTTTCATTTGGAATCATTCAGAACTGAACCTGCCCTTTTCCTGAAGCCCTGCAAACTGAAGCTGTACAACTTGATATAAACTTAAGGGAGATTCATGTCTTTTGCTGTATAAGCCACTCAAAAGATAGCTGAACACCTGATGACATCATCACAGACATTTCAAGCTACAAAAGATGCTTCTACTCTGACATCTAGAAACCTTTTTGGCTGTCTGCTCCTTGAGCTTAGAAACTAGTTTACAATTTGCTTCCACCATTAACCTTTATGTTCTTTTTGTTTCACTAGAAATGACTTATGTTAATAACTCAGGGAAGGTTCAGACCAACATCCGGGAAATCTATGAACAAGCATCCTGTCTCCACTGATATAACCAAGGAACAGACCCTAATTGGGCATGGTCACTGATCAAGGGTGCCCTCCCATCCCTTACCTGGTTCCCTACCTTCTTGGGACCCCTGATAATCATCCTACTCCTATTAATTTTTAGTCCTTGTCTTTTAACATTCTTGTCAAGTTTGTATCTTCTAGGCTCCAACAATTCCACGTTAAACTGATGGTCATGCAAGGATTCCAGCCAGTTCCAACATCCAATCCACCTGGTCCCCATTCTCATTCTTACTGGACCCTGCAACAAGCTGAAAAAGATTTTTACTCCTCCTGATACAGGGCCGCTTCTCAACGTCCCCTGTCAGCAGGAAGTAGCTTCAGAAGAAGAGAGCTTCGCTCATGATCCTTATGATTAAGGAGGATAAAATCTCTCAGGAGAGAATGAGACAAGAACCAGCCTAACAAGACAGGGCCATCTGCAAGGCCCCTGGCCTAACAAGATAAGACCCCTAAGCAATCCACAAGCTGGGAGAATCAGATAGAGACCACCAAGATCCACATCCTGCAGTTTCGGGACTTTCCTGAGCTTGTGCACGCACCCTAGCACACAGGAGTCCAGTGAAGGTGACCCTAGCCTCATTACCATACTAAAAAATCACACCCGGGGTGGAGAGTTAGCATGCCAATGATACATGCATTGCATGTAGTAGGATGTTACATAACAGCACAGACGCAAGCACAACTGCCATGACAAGGCACTCCTCCCCAAACTTTGCCTAATAAAAAGCCCCACAATCCCACTCCTTAACAAGCTGGTCAGCTGCCGCCTTCCTTTCCCCACTGGCTCCCTTGTGCCTCTCCTGTGCACAGCTAATAAACTTTTACTTTTCTACTCGTTTGTTGTCTCTCTTGATTTCCATCCTGGGGGACAACAAGGGCCCAATGTGCTGGTAACAACACCACTTCTGACAAATGGTGTTTAAAAATAATCCTGCTTACCTCACAGATTTGAGACAAAAGAAACTTTGAAATATTAAAATCACTCTAAAAGTATAAAGTAAAAGAAATTATCAGGACTGTTGTTCACAGTCCTGAAAAGATTCTGGATCTCTTATCCATTTTTTCATTATCCAGAATATTTGGGTGTGACTAGTAGTTTCTTTCCAGAGCATTCAAACATGGAATCTAGGTAGGTAACCTGTATCAGGTTTGCTAGATTTTTCTCTAGCCCTTAGATTCATATGGCATTTTCCCAAGTTTGGATGGAGTTCTCAAAGAGCAAGGACCAAGCCTTCTCATTAGGGAACCTACAAAAAAGATATTTAATAATGATAATTAAATAAATGTGTGGCCCAAAGAGTCAAAAAACAGCATAACAGTTCTTTAGTGCTTCAAAAGCTTGTCTGAGAAAATCTGCCTTAAAACATTCGTGTGAACACATATTGAGTTTTTTAAATTACAAAAACACTAATATTGAACGGAAACACATTAATATTTTTAGTCTGTAAGGGAATGGTAAGATTTAGTAATCCCTACGGTACTTTGACAGTAACAGAAATATTATTGGTTGTGATGGTACGTTTACTTTTGGTCTCCTTTTCTTGTGGCACCTGGTGAGTCTTCAGGAGGCTCACCTGAAAAAAACGACAGCAGATGGGCCTGGAGAAGGGACTTCTGTGGTTTCTGCTGTTTCAAGTCACCTTGAACGGAAGCCTGAACAGTCAACCAACCTGTTGATGTCATGCTGATTTTGTTACCATAAAGTAGTGGCTCAGGAAAAGGAAAAAAAACCCCAAAACTTGCGTAGGAAGTGCCTTCAGACACTCTAGAGTCTACAATAGCAGAGATTCCTAAGTCAATGTTATTTTTTGAGGTTCATTGGCAAGCATTATCCTTAATAGGCTGGATGAAAATTTCCAATGTTCCATAAGCGCTTTTATTATGAATGAGATAGGGCTTAGCCATCACTTTTTATTCAAAAGACATTTGTTCATGCCATCTACGTACCAGGCACTGGTGGGAGAATGGAAAACATGTAGGCACAGTCCCTCCTCCCATGAAGCTCATGAAATAATAAAGTGGTAGTTCTCAAAGGATGGGAGTCCTGGATCAATATTTAAGAGCATCTCCTAGGGCAGGCCCTGTGGCTTGGTGGTTAAGTGCGCGCGCTGCGATGCTGGTGGCCCGGGATTTGGATCCCGGGTGCGCATCGAGGCACCACTTCTCCGTTCATCCTGAGGCCGAGTCCCACATACAGCAACTAGAAGGATGTGCAGCTACGACACACGACTATCCACTGGGGCTTTGGGGGGAAAAAATAAAATAAATAAAATCTTTAAAAAAAAAAAAAAGAGCATCTCCTGGGAATTTATTACAAATGCCATTTCTCGATCCCCATCCCAGACCTACTGAACCAAGAACTATGGAGGGACGGATGCACTAATTTAGTTTTAAAAGCCTCTAGTTGATCGGATTCAAGTGCAGATGAAACAGAGAAAAAAATGAACTAAAAATTACGATATTGGGAATGTAACGAGCTAGCAGGGAAATTTACTGTGGGAACTTAGAGAAAGTAGCGTTAAATTGCAGGCAACTTATTACAGGTGCTAATTTTAAAGGCATCAGATCGTTGGCAGTTGTGAGTAGAACTGATATCTTCCATAGCAGTCTAACTTCCTCATCATGGTAGGCATTTTCTACCCTGTAAGTAAAATCTGTGAATATTTTGTGTACTGCATTTCAATGCCACTTGGCATTTCTTTCCACTCCAGTTTCAAAGCACAGCTCCAGAATCACCGATTATGTGACACTATTTTCACAAGGAAGGGATGAGGTGTTGACCCTGTCCCAGGGCCTGGTGAGAAGCTATCATGAGAGTTCTCTTCCTGATGGAGGACATGGAACATGTGCAAAGGGCTCTGCCATGCCCTTGTGACAAGTGAGAGCCCTGCTACACGTACTGTCACGTTCTGAAGCATGGGTACCGGGCTCTCTATGTTATAAAGCCTAGGCTTTACCAACATGTGATTTTAAAAAGATCGTCTGATACTAGGTGATGGAGGCACTTGCCCTTACATCTAAAACATAGGTTCTCAACCACGGCTCTACAAATAAAGATCACCCAGGGATCTTTAAAAAAGTACCTAAGCCAGAGCTTCAACTCCAGAGATTCAACTGGTCTGAGGAAGAGCCCATCCATCTTTATTTTTAAAGAGATCTTCAGGTGAATCTCATGTGCACCCAGGTTTGAAAAGCACTGAGCCTCACAACTCCAATTGTGGTCCCTTGGACAAGATGCATCACGTCACCAGGAAGCTTGCTAGAACTGCAGAATCTCAACCCAAATCTACTGAACCAGAATCAGCATTTTAACAAGACCCCCAGGTAGTTAATGCCTTAAGTGCATTAAGGCAGGAAGCTCTGGTCTGACAGGTTTGTGAGGTATCTGTATCCCTAATGCGAAACCATAGCATGCACACCTAGCACAGCCTGAGTGTAGTTTCATACACCTTGAGTACCTGTAGTTTGTCCTGAAACACGCACTTTTTGTGGTTTGTTAATGCCTGAGAAGAGTTCTTTGGGCATGCGAAAACATTTATATCAGAAGATGTCTGTTTGGTTTAGGGGGCGTATAGTAATATGATCCTAAGGCCATTTGGGGGTGATTCTAATAGCAAATTGGAAGATTTCTTTACAAACCTCATATGTAACTTTGTAATTCGAGGAATACTATACCCAGTACTATACTTTATTGTATAAGCATCAAGGTACCATCTAAGGCTAAGTTATTGATTTCACTTACTCTTACAGTTATGCTTTACAATAACTATGCAAGTTAAATATTATTACGCCCATTTTTGCATAAGGAAACTGAGGTCTGGAGGGGTTACTTAAATTGCCTAAAGTCACACAACTTTTAAATGGCTAAGTGATAATTCAAACTAAGCCACTGAGACATCAAAAATCAAGATCTTTTCATTATTTCAACTTGATTGCTTTAATCCTGAAAGCTTTAGTAAAGCCTCAGTCTTCTCCTTTACACATCCTCTGGAATGTATAAATCATTCACTTCTCTTAGGATGAATACATGATAGTTGATTGTAACTTGCAAAACTGTCCTTCGTCACCTGCCGAAGTGCCAAATACTCTGTACTTAGTCCCAGCATGTCTTTCATCTAATCAAAGTGCTTATTCTTGGAGCAGTTGCTTTTGAGTGTTAATAAACTATAGGCGAATTTGATGAGATTTGGCATATTTTGGAATCAGATAAAAAGCACCTGTATGCCATTTCTGGTTCTTTCCCTAGCACTACCAAATTAATTCAATTACCGCCCTTGTCAGGCTGCAGAACATTGAGCTGTGGGTGCCTGCATCTTTTTATAAGTTAAAAGTGTGCCTTTAGAATTTGCTCGTTACTCTGGACTTGATGTATACATGAAAAAAGCAGCAAAATTGAAGTAATAAAATCTGTCTTACAGGGCATTTCGTCACTGTAGTTCTCTTTGGTGGAAAATGACCGTGGCTGCATCTTTCATGCACCCTGGCATTTGACTTAGGATGCATAATTCATACAGCAGTCAATTAGCTGACTGTAGAGCCTGCAACGAGAGGGAATATTTCATATAAATCATTGCTGGCTACATTGCTGGGACAATTAATAAAGTAGGAAATCTGTGGACATCAATTTGTAGGCAACACAGGTTCATGAAAAGTAAATCAATTTTCTCCACCTCTTAGAAAGAAATTGCACACAAAGAAAACACCAAATATCATTTAATCACTATTTCTTAGGAAGGGCTTGATCAAGATAATATTATTTGTTTTTTTTTATGAATGTGAACAAGCGTCTAATATAAGTGGCTCACTTATTTGGCTTAGGGCACTCAATCAACAATGCCATGCTATGAATTAAAATACAGCAATCAAATAATTATTCCTGCTTATAAGGCATCTATAATCTAGCATGGGGGCCTCAAGGTGAGATCTCTGCTAGGTCATGTGGGTCCACAAGGTGGCCTGTTGACTCCTTCAAAATGCAGATCATTTCAGAATGCATTGGTTGAGCTGCAAATGTTATTTTCATTAATTATTTCCATGTGTGTCACATGTAATCTAGCGCTTCAATTTGCATGTGTCTCTTAGAAATAAAGAAGTAAAGCCTACTTTTGGCGTGTGTGTTAAATAAAGCTATCTTTTTCATTTTTTAAAGATATATTGTTCAAAAATAGTTTGAAATTACATTAATAATACAGCATCATCTTTTAAATGACAACTCAAATAAGAGCCACACATGTGTTACTTTCATTAAATGGGAGACGACATGAAATGTGGTAGACTTCATATATAGGTCAATAATTATAACTTGGCCACGCATGAGAATCACCTGGAGAACTTTTAAAACTCAACTATGCCTGAGCCCCATCTCCTGGAGACACTAATTCAATTAGTCTTGTCTAAGGCCTAGCAACGGTATTTTTTAAGACTCTCAAATTGAGTTGAATGTTCAGGCAAGTTTGAGAACCATTTATCAATAGTATTGCATAGGGCAGTGTGCCTCAAACCTGAAGGTGCAAACAAATCACACAAGCTCACTGGTGATGCTGATTTGGTTGTCCTTGGACCACTATTTGAGTAACAAGGGTATGGGGCAGTGGTTCTCACACTTGGTTGCCCAGTGGGATCAACTGGAGATTTTTAAAAATATTACTGCCTGAGACTCAACCCAAATATTCTAGGTTAATTTCTGTGAAGTGCAACCTGTGCATCGGGGTTTTTTTGTTTGCTTGTTTTTTTAAGAGCTCCCCAGATAATTCGAGTGTATGCAAAGCTTGAGAGTTAGTGGTAAAGAAGAGTGATTCTCAAACTCTTTCAAACATTAGACTTTGCAGGTAAGTTTTAAAAATATGCTAATACTCCAGCCCCAGACTAAACTAATCAAATCATAATGGGGGGGGGGACGAGGCATGCAGATATTTAAAAAGCACTCCGTATGATTTTTATGAACAGCCAAGTTTGAGAAACCCTGGTATAGACGAGGCTGGAAAGTATGTTAGAAGAGCCCAAGTTTTGAAGAAAAGGTAAAGCAAAGTTCTATCTCCTCCTATGCCATTTTCAAGCATGTTCACAATAGCAATGAAAGTATATAAAAAGAAATATGCAGAGGGTCTTATGCAACCAAACAAGACATGGAAGGAGATTACAATACATAGAAGAAGCTCACAATACTTCTGAATTATAAATTTCCATGTTTGACCAAGTAATCTATAATTTCAAAGTCAGTGTAGGACAACTTTTTTTTATAATGGAAATACATAACTGTACAACTATTGGAAATGGGCAAGATTAGACAAAATTTTTTGAAGAAGAAAAATGTGGAGAATCGTCTTTCAGATATCAAAATATACCATAAGGCCATATGAATTAAAATAGTCCAGCTTGGGCAGAAGAATAGAAAGTTAAACAGACTACCAAACCCAGAAATGGATCTATGTACTATATTAAAATTTTATAAAGATAAAAATGTCATTATAAATCAGTTGGGAAATGATTAGGTACTCAATAAACAGAGTTGAGACATTTTGAAAATAATAAAATTGGATCTCTACCTCGTTTCATAGACCAAAATAAAGTCCAGAAGGAGTAAAGACTTAAGAAAAAAATAGAATAGAATTATTTTAACCTTCGTATAAGGAAGGCCTTCTCAAAAAAATCAGAAACATACTGAAAAAATTGACAGGTTTGGATACAGGTTCACACGCATGCACGTGCATGTGCCCACACATATGCACTTTTGTTCCCAGGAAGACAACAAAAGCAAGAAATTTTAAGACAAATGAGGTTCCAAATAAAGACAGAGACTGAACACACATATATAATTGCGCTATCTCCTGAAGCCTCAACAGAGTACCATAAAGATTTATTTATTTACTTATTTATTTATTTATTTTGTGTGTGTGAGGAAGATTAACCCTCAGCTCACATGCATTGCCAATCTTCCTCTTTTTGCTGAGGAAGATTGGCCCTGGGCTAACATCCGTGCCCATCTTCCTCCACTTTATATGGGACGCTGCCACAGTACGGCTTGACAAGCAGTGGGTTGGTCCATGCCCGGGATCCGAAGCTGTGAACCCCGGGCTGCCAAGGTGGAGTGTGTGAACTTAACCGCTATGCCACGGAGCTGGCCCCAAGATATACTTTTTAATTCGTTTAATTTTACAAGGATGAGAAGGGAGATTGGTAATGTACTTCTTCAGTCTAGATAACAGAAGAACGAGCGTGGGAATCAAATCAGAAAACTGCTTAACAAAAACACCAAAACAAAAAACTGAATGCTAAACTGGAAAGCTAAACATTAAAGCAATATTTCAAATGACACAATCTCCAAAGTCTCAAGAGTTAGTGGCATGAGGTGCCTTTGGATGTGGAGGTGAACGAAAGGCAACTAAAATAAGAAGAATTGGCCGAAAACTACATGAAAAGCAGAAGCAGATCCCTTCCTCCACATTGCCTCATCCCCACCCCAGAAGAGGGCTGGAGGTTTGATTTTGCTTTAAACAGAGGGTCTCTGGGCTTGGGCCACCATGCATGCTAAGGCAGAGTACTGAAAATGGAGATTAAATGGATGCATTTTTACTGAGGGCTGATATCCTCTCAGCCCTCCTCTTCCTTTATCAGCTCCTAGAATACTGTCAGCCAAATCTTGATCCTACAGGCAGAAGACTGGATAGATCTTCTCTGGGAAATCTGATCAGCACAAGAGAAAAGACCTAAAGAGAGGAATATAAGGGGTTCTGCAATAAAGCAGCCAAACCACATTTTCCTGCAGTGAATCCCACTATCAACCAGTCCCATCCACACATTACAGCTTCCTGCAGCTTGTCTCCTACTTTTATGTATGAGCAGACCATCAAGGGTTACAAAACAGTGGAGGAAAGCTTTTGATAGGAAAGATAAAGACTGAAATGACAGAACTGAACAAAAACAACTTGGAAGCAATAGGCCATGAAAAGAGAAGAAACTTCAAGCAAGAGCATACTGCTATCAATATTCTCAAAGATGGATACGATACCAAAAGCACAGGCAACAAAAGCAAAACTGGGTGCTTTTATATGACTAAACAGAAGCTTTTATATGAATAAAAAACAGAAGCTTTTATGTGACTAAAAAGCTTCTGTATAGCAAAGGAAGCAATGTAACAGAGCAAAAAGGCAACCTTTGAAATAGAAGAAAATATTTGCAAAACATACATCTGATATGAGGTTATTATCTAAAATATGTAAGGAACTCCTACAACTCCATAGCAAAAAAATAAAACCCTGATTAAAAAATGGGCAAAGGACTTGAATAGACATTTTTCCAGAGAAGACATACAGATGGCCAATGGGTATATGAAGAGATCCTCAACATCACTAATCAGCAGGGAAATGCAAGTCAAATTACAGTGAGTTATCAGCTCACACATGTTAGGATGGCCATTATCAAAAAATCGGAAAATGATGTGTTAGCAAAAATGTGAAGAAATTGAAACCTTTGTATACTGGTAGTGGGAATATAAATGGTGCAGCTATTATAGAAAATAATGTGGCGATTCCTCAAAAAATTAAAAACAGAACTACCACATGATCCAGAAATCCCACTTCTGGGTATTTATCCAAGAGAATTGAAAACAGAACCTCAAAGAGAGATTTGTGTAACTGAGATACAGACTACGAAAAAGGTAGGGGTAATCCCCAGGGGGTTTTCAATTAATGAAACTGGTAAAAATGCCATTCATAGCAAATTGACATTTTCTAGACTAGACTGCTTTTTGCAAAATTTGAATATTCTAAGATAGCTAGGTAGACAACCAAGACAGAAAGAAATTAAGATAAACAGATAGATAAAGCAGGAGGCTTCCCTAGGTTGCCACCTGTATGAAATAAATACCGATGTCTTCTAAGACCCTCCCTCCGTCAGGCGCAATGCTTCTCGACAACATTTAGGGGTGAAAGAAATGAGGTGGTTAAAGAAAAACTGTCACCACTCCTGCTGCCGCACTCCACAAAATATCTGAATTCGGAACATTCCAATGCCAAAATACCTCATTTTCCGTATCCCACTTTCCCTTAACAGAAATATGCATCAAAAGGGAAAGGACATGGCGCCTGGACTAAAGAAGCCTTCATGGACGCTGACGGTTTGCATTGCTCCTCTTTTGATGCTCCAGAGGTTTTAATATCTGATGCAGTGTTCCACGATAAGAATCAGAATGAATGAAAGGTCCACCTTCTTTTGTTTGTAAAGCAAAAGAAGAGTGATTGTGAAAGTGAAAATGGAGGCAAGAAGCAGCTGGATGCTTCACTTGCAGACGGGTTCTTGAGGCAGATCATTTGCAGGAAAAATTCATGTGGACATTGTGGATCTGGAAATTGACTCTTAAAATTATTAGTGTGCGTGGCCTACCTTCACGCATAGCCCGGGATACACGTATTTCAGTTTGAAGTACTGGGGTGGGAAAGTTCCTAATGTTAAAAAAAGGCTTTCAGGAGCTGGAAGTGGCCTCTAGACCGCAGAGAGACAGGGAGAGCAGAAGGGGATGTAGCTGAGAGCAGGCGACTCCGTGCTCACGGGCTATACTAAGAATGTTGATCTTCGTTCCAAGATCACTGAGAAGCCCTTGAAGTAAACAAAGGTAGAACAAGGTCAGATTTACATTTTGAAACATTATGGAAAATAGATTTGGTTGGGAAATGCAGGTGCAGGGAAAATAATTAAGAGATGGAAACCATCCTTCCAGTAGAGAGAGTCCAGGCAAGAGTAGCAGAAGTGGTAATGGAGAGAAGCAGACAGATTTCACAAATATTTAGACAATGAAATCAATAGAAATTAATGATTTATTGGATATAGGGAAAATGGAGACGAAGGTGTCCAAGAATGACTTCTAGGTTTCAGAGCTAGAAAATTTTTCATTATTTTTTCAATATTTTTTTGAAAAATATATATATGATATAATGGGAAATAAAAAATAAACCTTTTAAAACAGGGAACATAAATCTTCAAAATTAGGCAGTTTGGTTTTTTACTTATTTTAGAGTATCCGGAATTTAAAATCATGTTTATAATGTGATCAGAGATAAGATAGTAAAATGATTTTTTAAAAGAAGATGACCAATATCTGGTAATCTGCAAAATGTATTTTTAAAAATGAGATGGTGCACCGCAAGTATCTTGCCTCCAAAATATAACATTGGCCGTTTCTCCAAAGCCCCCAATGCCAGCACTCTTCCACTGCAATCCTCAAAGCAAAACCACTTCTCCAGTGAACAGTAGGGATCCCATCCTAAAAAATCAGCTCTGAGACCACAGAGAAAGTAATCGAATTCTATATCAGTGTTATTTTTTGACCTGTGCATCTTCCACCATAGGAAAACTGAAAATAATACTGTATCATCAAATTCTCCACTTTTCACATAGTTCATCTGGTCAAAGAGAATCAAATGCCACACTGTTGAAACACTATCAATTCTCCTGTGGTTATTTTACAAATAAATTTCTTTTTCTCTACTTTTATATAGCACATAAAATTTTCATATAGTTGAAATGAACTGTGCAGAGAAAAAGGTTAATGCCAGCAGGCATCTAAATATTGTAGCATCTGTTATATTTTACACTCTGTAATCACAAATCTTATAAAGCTTCATTGCATTTGAGGCTAGATTCTTCACAAATTATTGAAGATTGATAGCTGTAGTAATTGTCATTACACTTTTATTTTTCATTATATTGAATTGTACAAACTTTCTTCTACCTTTTTTTGTTATAATGTCTTTTCTTTTTCTAGAAAACAATTAATTTCCAATGTCTGCTTTATATTTTCTTGAAAAAGTCTAAAATTTATATGATGGAAATTAACATTTTTCAATTAAGTATCCAAAATTTGTAGGCTCTGTATGTGTGCACGTATTTGTGTGTGTGCTTGGAACAGAAATATTAAAATGTATTACTTTGAAAGAATTTTAAAACTGAAATGGGAACACCACCAACTCTCTGATTTAGTTTTGCTGTTTGTCATGAAACATAAGCAGCGCTAGTTTTAAATATTTGAAGGTTTCAAACTTCTGATAATATGCACATGTCCATTCTGTGTCACCTGCCTCCTTAAAGCCTGCATTCAGTACATGAAGCAAACCTCAGGTGCCACGTAATCGCTTAGTCCACCTTCTGAGATTGATTTCATGTTACTTTCTTTCAAGTTTTGACCCTAAGTGAACATCATCTTTTCCCTCTTGTTCTCAACTTCTCAGATTTCCTCTCACTTACCTACTTTCAGGGCAAACAGTTATTAAGCACCTACTATGCGCTTGGTACTATGTTAAATGCTGTTATGGGGATAAACTCTTGTAAAACCCCATCTTCACAAAATTCACAGAAGAACCATATCTGGTAGGGAAATTCTTTTGTAATTGACAAAAGAACCATATCTGGTAAGTAAAATCTCCATTTTAAAGATAAACAAATGGTCAAAGACAGCCAAGAACCTTGCCCAACATTATTTAATCAGGTCTCCAGCATTTGCCTGCCTCAGGAACACTGTATATGGTCACCCACGTTGTGTACTGCACAACTCCAGGGAATGCCGTTCACAGAGCCTATTGTATAAATGGCACCCCTTGAAGCTATCCAGTGCTGCAGCTCTATATCTCTCTCAAATGTCTAATCTTTTTTACTGCACTATATTGCCATCTCACTAACTCGTTCATATTAAAGTAACAAGAGTGGAATGAATTGGGAAAAGAAAATAACAATAGTTGAATTTTTCATTGCACTTCTTCGAAATACCACTAATGTCTCTATATAATTATTTTAAATAATTTAATCCTTAAAATAAAGACTCTCTCATATTTCCATTCTTACAGAAAAAGTAATTTATGACCATTTGTAAATAAACCTAAGTACAAGCTAAACTATCATTATGGTCTGCATTCATAAACCACGCACGGTGTAATTTTTTACTATTACTGCATGAACTAACTAGGGAGCCTGAAATGATGTTTTGACGCTCAGAATTAATCATATGTTGATATACAGGTTGACACTTGTTTGAGGGGGAAGTATCTCTCTTTAGCATTTTCATCTACTTATAAACTTCTCCATTTATTCAAAATTGTACATCTCAATTGATTACACAAATACTGTGCTTTCCAAATAAGACATATTAAAATAGTGAACATCTGCAGAGACATGGTTAAATGAGCAAAGACAATTCAAAGGCATTTGCTGTCCTAATTCCTAGCAAGGTGACAGACAATGCCCCGAAACTCTTTATCAGATCCGGAATGAACTAATAAGCTAATCAGAGCATAACAAGTCTTTGCCGAGTGACTTCCTAAGAGAACTTGAAGTATGTTTAAGCAGCACTCAAGGGTATTTGTTGCTAAACATGCAAACTCGTTCTGAGAAATATTGGTAAATATTGGTAAACTCATGTTTTCACTAGTGATTAGGGCTCTGGGGTACAGAGTGAAGAGAAGAGATATGTTAATTTCCCCTTGGAATTGTGAACTCCCAGACAGTAAAGCCTTCGCTAACAGACTGCTCAGAACTCCTATTTTAAGCTGTACCACTGAGGTTCTCATTTACTTGCTTATTGATGGCAACTCTTCAGCGGTTTATGACCACGCACAGTTTGGTCATGGTTCCTGGAGGCATTGAAAGTTCTCTTCTCAGGATAATCCTTTGCTTCAGTTCAAGACTTTGTAGAATGCCAAGTGTCTGAGGCAAATCTAGAAAACTCTGTAGGAATACCACGATTTGTTAATCAAAGTCATTATCTCATGCTTAAGGGGTCATGTAAATTATAAAGCTGTCAGGATTAACGACAATTGGTAAACAGAAAATTATTGACATAAATAAATATCAATAGTTAAGAAATATAAGAAGTGTTTTTCAAAATGTTCCATTTCTGACTACACAAGAGTTTAAATTACTTTGATCTCATTTAATATGAGTGCACTTTATTTCTCTTATGGGAATTATTAGCTCTATCAACACAATGTCCAAATATGGGACAGAAACCTTCTAGACCAAATTAACAATAATTGATATGGTCTATCTCTGTATAGGCAAAAGCAGAATCACAGTAGAACACTAAATAAATTGAGCCTATCTGTGTTCTCTAAATTAACAAGAAGAGAACATCTTCCAAAAAATTGGAAAAATCTATCAAAATGTTCCTCTTTCCCTCCTCCTCTACTTCCTTCTTTTTCTTCTTTTTTAGTTGTAATTCAAGTGACAAACCGAGGAGAAATAAAAATGTTTATACTCCTCTACAATCATAGGGAACTTGATTTTATGGCCTTATTATATTTTTTATTATTCAATACTCAGAATGGTAAAACATATTTAGACATTTTTTGCTACTGGTAAATTAGAAAATATTATAGTTTTCAAATTTTTCCTTGATGTTTATTCTTCCTTATTGAGGGAAGAAGAAAGTAGATCATAACACGCGAGAATATAAAAAACCCCAAACCTCTCCCTCAACGTGGAAATTTTCTTTAAAAGCTAGAAAAACCTCTCCACGTATTCTAGCAGTCACAGTTAGCACTGTGTCCACTTCCACCCACAAGTATTTTGTTCAATGTGTCTTTTTAAAATCTCTGAAATGATCCTAATTTTATTATTCCTCAATGTTCTGTCTTTGAGTCGCACAAAGTACTTTCATCTAAACTTTTTCGAGTGCGAATATTTAGAGAGTAAATTCATTTCAAACCTATGGACATCAGTTTTCATGCTGAAAATCATCTAAAGCATGTCCAAGTTAATTCATTTTCCTACTCCTGATGCAAGGAGGGACAAAGGCACGTTGCTTAGCTCTCTGAGGAAAACTGGCTAACAGCCAATTGACAGAGTTGATGCTGCAAATAGCTTGCACGGTCTTTGTGCTTTCTCTTTTTCCAAAAGATGGAAGAATCTAAAAAGAAACCCATCCTGGAGATGACATGTTTTACAGGAGAAAGACATACCTCAGTAATGATAAAAATCACATCAAAAACCTGCCACTTTGTTCCATCTGGTAAAACAACCTTATATTCTTCTCCACAGGCCAGAGGTCACTTTGCTACACATTCAGGAAGGGTATTTTTAATGGATTTGATAAACCTCCTCACTATTGACTCTTCTTCTCTTTCCTAGGGAAGTTTCCTTAACCTATACATATGCGTAAATGAATATAGTTTGCAGGGAGAGTAATTTGTATGTACATGAAACATACACATCAAATGCAGCATGTCCAAAACTAACATACATTAAAATAACCCCTCACATTCCCATCACTGCAGCAACCTACCGTTCTCAAGAGCCTCTCTCTGGGATTAGCATTACCATTATATCACCCGCACAGTGAGCTCCATGTGAGCAGGTGGCACATTTATTGTTCTCACCACTGCAATCCCAGCACTTAGCACAGTGCCTATTGCTTAACACACACATGATCCTCAATAAAACATGGAGGGCAGACCAATTTTCTCAAAACCTGGAAACACATGTGACTCATGGTTCAGTGGCAAGACTATTGGCCTTAGTGCCAAAAGGGTTGATTTCTGTTTCAAAGTCTGTCTCTATGTAGATGTGTGACCTTGAGCAAATCACTTACTCTCAATAGGTCTACAAATTGGGGAGTGGGAGGGGAACAGGCAACTAGATAGTTTATTAGGAGAAATCACTCTTTAAAATGTTGGCTCAGTTCTCATCCTAAGCCCCCTATATCTAGGCAATAAGTGTATATAATTTACCTTCTAATGGTCTTTGTACCCATCCTTCCTGTCTTATTTCAACTGCCACTTCCCTTAGAGCTGGCTTTCACCACCTCAGGTTTGAATTAATAAACCACAGTAGGTGTTCCTAATTTCAGTTTCTGGGCCCTCTTTTCCTTTCTCCACAGCGCAGTTGAACAATCTTCCTTATATCTTATGCACAATGGTTTTCTAACTTTATGCACAAGAACTTAGGGAGCCTTTTACAGAAACCCATTCATAAGACACACCTTCACGTACTCGGACACATCAGGTAGTCTGCAGACCATATATTGAGAAATTTCTTCACTGCAATGATTTTCAAACTCTTCATTTTACAACCAGTGTAGTAAAATATGTGTAAGCGGGCATAAGTATAATCCTCAAAAAATGAATATTTTGATAATCTCAAAAATATGAATATTTATGACTGAAATATGTACACGTACATATACATACATATATTTCATTTTATTATTGAATGCTAACTGATCATTTTGTGTTCTCCTTGGCACATTACCATCACAGGATTCAGGTCCCACGACCTCTAATCTAAAAGTTGGCTTAAAAATTTACTTCCAAGTGACTATGTGTATGGAATGTGGAACCACACTACTGGTTCTCTGTGCTCCTGTGGAATACTGTTCATACCTTTGTCAATGTATGGTAAGGTAGTGTTTGTAAACAGTAATCTTTTTTTTTGTTTTTGTTTTTTTGCTGAGGAAGATTCGCCCTGAGCTAACATTTGTTGCCAATTTTCCTCTATTTTATATGTGGGTTGCCACCACAGCATGACTGACAAGTGGTGTAGGTCCATGCCTGCGATCCAAACCCATGAACCTGGGCCGCCAAAGCAGAGTGCTCCAAACTTAACCACTACGCCCCGGCCCCGGGGCCAGGCCCAATAGTAATCTTTTTTAAAAACAACTTTATATTTCTGTATTTTCCTTGCTCTTTTTCTCCCTATTCAAGCAGATGTTCAGTTGTGTGCCCACAGCCTCAGCAGACGGATGTAATTGGGGAAAAACAGAAATAGTCTTCTGGAGTTTTCTGTTAGCAGCCCCCGGAGAGGGAGAATTTGGTGCACAATAGAATGTCTTGGCCAGTGAGGGGAGAATAGGCTTTAGCCCTACCTTTAACACACCTAAGCCCAGAACAGAGTAAAAATGGAAACCCCATACGATATGTGGAAATATGTAAAGTTATAAGTAAATCTATCAAACTATTAAACAAAATGTTTTATTCTCCTACTTTGAAAATTTGCCTTTACAATGACAAATGTGTGTAAAGTTATAGTTTTTAAGTGACTGAATGTTTGCAAACTATAAAAGATAACTATAAATTTTTGTGCACATGGTTTTGTGCAAATGGTTGTTCTGTTCATATGCCAATAACATTTGAATTAATAATAAAATATGGATACACATAAGTTATAAGCTATTATATAATTTTTTCATAAAATTTATTTTTCTTGCCTTTAGTACAATCACTAATTAAGTTATTTCAATCAAGATTTTCACAAAACTTCTGTTCTGCTGACAGTAATTAAAAAGTGAAGTGTAATTGTATTCAGTCTATAAAATCTGAATATATTTTCATAAAAATGTAAATTTAAGAAACAGGAAAAAAATGAAAAGTAAATTATTTTCACTAAAAAATGGGCAAAAGCCCTGAACAGACAACTCACCAAAGATATATACACAGATGGCAAATAAGTATATGAAAAGATGTTCAACAGCATTGTCATTAGGGAATTGCAAATTAAAACAACAATGAGAAACCATTACACATCTATTAGAATGACTAAAATCCAAAACATGGGCAACACCAAATGCTGATGTTTGGAAGATGTAGAGCCACAGGAATTCTCATTCACTGCTGGTGGGAATGCAAAATGATATGGTCTCTTTGGTGTTACAAAATACACAGTTTGGTATTTTCTTACAAAACTAAACATACTCTTACCATACAATTCAGCAATTGTGCTCTTTGGTATTTACCCAAGTGAATTGAAATCTTACATCCACACAAAAGCCTGCACACAGATATTTATAACATATTTATTCATAATTGCCAAAACTTGGAAGCAACCAAGATATACTTCAGTAGGTGAATGGATAAATATACAGTGGTATATTCAGACAATGAAATATTATTGAGCACCAAAAAAAAAATGAGCTATCAATCCATGGAAAGACATAGAGGACTCTCAAGTGCATTTTACAAAATGAAAGAAGCCATTCTAAAGAGTCTACATACTGTATGATTCCAAGTATATGACATTCTGGAACAGACAAAACTATAGAGAATAAAGAGGTCAGTGGTTGCCAATGGTTAGGGAGGAGGGACAGATGAATAGGCAGAGCACAGAGGATTTTTATGTCAGTGAAACTATTCTATATAATACTATAGTGGTGGATACATGCCATTATACATTTGTTAAAGCTCATAAAATGTACAACACTAAGAGTGAACCCAAATGTAAACTATAGACTTTGGGTGATAATGATATGTTAATATAGGTTCATTGATTGTAATAAAGATACCACTCTAGTGTGGGATGTTGATAGCCCATGAGGCTGTGCCTGTCTGTGCCTAGGAGGTAAACGGGAACTTGGTATTTTCTGCTCAACTTTCCTAAAGTCTATTAAATCATTAAAAATAAATGAAATATTTTCAAGAAGTTATTTTTTCTAAAATATTCAAAATTATCCATAAAAAGAAATAAATATAAATTATAACTAACTTCTATGGTCTGAAAACTCCCCCAAATTTCAAATGTTGAAATCCTAACCCCTAAAGGTGATGGTATTAGGAGGTGGGGCCTTTGGGAGGTGATCAGGTCATGAGAGTGGATCCCTAACGAATGGGATTAGTGCCTTATAAAAGAGACCCCACAGAGCTCCCTAGTCACTTCCATCACGTAAGGATACAACCAGAAGTCTGCAACACAGAAGAAGGCCCTCACTGGACTGTGCTGGCACTCTGATCTTGGACTTCCAGCCTCCAGAACTGTGAGCAATAAATTTCTGTTGTTCATAAGCTACTCAGTGTGTAGTATTTTGTTATAGCAGGCCAAACGGACTAAGATACTATCAAAGACAAATTTTTAAATAAAAATTGCCTTTATATCCTATCAATTTTTTAAAAATTTGATTAAAACTTATAAAACATTTTTATAAAATTCAACCTTTTACAATTCTAGCATTCAATTTTCACCTAGTTGCTAATGTAAAAAATTGATATGCATCACACTTTTTACGTCTATAAAAGTATGCTTCACACTTTCATGGATCCATATATTCAACAAATTCAAGAGCGATATAAACAGTTTAATATTGCAGAATATTCCTGAGCTACCATGTACAAATTCTGTGAATATCAAGCTATTTCCTGAGTCCCTTTCTCCAGAACCACACATTGTACAAACAGAGAAGTGAGCCAACAGTCATCCAAAACTCCTAGGAAGCAGAACTTGCTACTTACTTAGGCAAGAATTCACTTCAATCCATCTATGTGAGAGAAAGAATGGAAAGCTGTTTTGTTCTCTTGCCCACGCCCTTCTGCTGCTCAGATCCTCCCTGAACTCCTCACAGTGTCTCTCTCTGACTTCAGCAATGGCACAACCCACAAGCATTACTGTCCTTTGGACACTGTTGCCTTTTCTTTCCAGGACAGAGGGCCAGAAATGTGAAGAAGCATTTCCTGAGGCCTCAAGGATATTAGTTGAAAGAAGTGCAGGCCACCCTTGGCCAGTGCAGACCACCAGGTCCCAAGTAACAGAGGCAGCCACATAGTATGTCTTTGTGATATGGGGCCCACTGAATTGTAGTGTCCAGGGCAAGGGCCCCTTTATGGGCACATCTGTGCAGTAGTAGTGATGTATTTTTCCCTTCAGAATAGAAAGATTACCCCAGGATGGGGAGAGGAGAAATGGAGAATTCTAGCTGGGCCCTGCAAGTACTGAGGCCATAGAAGACAGTGGTATGGGGGAACCCAGGCAAGTGGTTCTCAATTGAGTGGCGTGTTAGAGTCACCTGGGGAACTTTAAAAAACACTTAGCCCAGAATGCCACCCCCAAAACCAATCGAATCAGTATCCGTGGCATTGGGGCTCAGGCACTGATATTTTTCAGTGAGGATAGAGAACCTCTAGACTAGGCAAACATTGGCAATCTTGGCAAAGATTCCTGTGCCCGTAGCTCAAAAGCAGCAGAGAGTGGCCAGATCTGAAAGAATATACTAACATGGACCATGGAAGTAACCTGTAGGCCTTTGAACCCCCTTTCAAGGCTTTGGCCCTGCATAAAACCCTCAGGAATTTGACACAACCACAATGTATGGGAATCTCCGAAAACTGAGGTTAGACTATCTAGCTGTCTTGGTGAGACAGGAGCTCACGAAAAAAATGAAGTTACAAAATGGAAAGGAATTTACATTTTTTGCATACCTGGAAGAAGTTGTGGATTTTGTGGTTTGTTCCATAGCCACTATAAACTTACTTACCGCATTACACTCAAAGTATTATTCACTTGCTTACCTACTAATGTGGCAGCCCTTTGAGGACAGAGACTACAATGTCAATATGACATTGGCCTGTGTCTTCAGCTCCTAAAACTGTACTAGCGGTTTTTCCAAAAATGTCCATTATGCTGAATTGGATTTTTTTTTTCAAAAAATCAAAGGTAATTTGAAAGTTACTCAGGCTTCGATTAAAACTACAAAACTTTTAGAAGATATTTCTTTGCTGGAGATTAGTTACTTAAATAATTGAGAACTCTGATTGGCACTGAGAAAAGTACTGAAGACAAGTAATTCAAAAGACATTGAGAACCCCTTGCGTCTCTACAGCCACTGTCACCAGCTCTGTCCAGGAGAATCCTTATGCATGTTTCATCTCTGGGGCAAAAACCTGACCCTTGATTCCTTTTGGAATAAACTCTTCACCTAACCACTTGATGTCAACTGCAGAATTTGATGAAATCCATTTACATAAGCATTTGGTTATTGTAAATTATTGCTGATGTTCTTAAGAGAAATTCAAGAAAATGTTATGATTCTTGAAACAGAACTGAATTAAGAAGAATGAAATACTTTCTGGACTCAAAACAGAACTAATCTACATGTTGTTAGCCATTCACCAAATTCACTTACTAGGTAAGCTCTAGTCAAATACCCAATCTCTATCTCTGACTAGGGCTTCTCCCTCAAGTCTCCCTTTCCCTTCTGATAAACTGATAAGTCTGAAGCCAGTGATACCTCTAGGCAGGCATGAAAGAAGGAGGATGACTGAAAGTATTGAGGAAGGGAACTAATCTAAAACAAGGTAGGCTCTCTAATAAGGTGTGTGTTTGGAAAGGGCAGATAAACTGGCAATGCTGACGGGATGCAGTGGACTCAGGGTAAACTCTAGTCAATACTGATATGAGGAGAGGACGTGCTGGAGGATGCAATCTGGTAGGTTGGCCACATTACAGTTCACAGTGATCATACAATGGACGAAGCTTAAAGATCAAGGGTCAAACCCTCAGAAGAGAGGGTTATCGTGTGCAAAACATGTTTTCAAGACTAAGCAAATAAATTCAGAACTTGGTGGTAAACTGGAGTAGTAAGCTTGAAGCCCATTCATCTGAATGGATCAAAGGTGTGGGGCAATGGTACCTGAATGCCAAGACTCCTCTTAGAGACTCAAGTTACCATGAGAACCAGGTGAACGCTGGTCACCAACCACAGAAAGAGAGAAGGGAATCTCACTTTCTCTCCCAGAGTAAGGCATTGTCTGTCTTTCTTCTGATCATTTCTCATCAACACTAACACTTTTGTACATTTCTCTGCTAGATCTTCACCAATTCTGTGTCTCTAATGGCTACCAAGTGCTTCCCTGTCCGTGGAGGTTAGGATAAAATGGGAGAAGCTGAGATCAATATTTCTTGCTAAGGGAGCCATTTTATGCCATTCTTGTTTTTCATGTTTCTTTAAGGACTGAATAAAAGAAAAAAACATAAGTTTGAGTGGTGGTGGTTTTAGTTTTAATCATATTTGCTTTACTTCTAAATAGCAAAAACCAAATCACATTTTGAGCTCATTTTACCAACTAATTCCTGGGGTTTCAGTAACCAGAGAGCCTCCTTCCCTGATGGAAGGAAGGCTCAATATTTTGCATATAGCATGTCTCCAGCTGCTGGCCAGTTGCAAACCCTGACAACACAAGCGGCACTGGGTAAGGACCATTCCAGGGGGCTAGGAAATGAGGTTCCCAGGTACAGTCATTCTACAAACAGGTCCTTAACCAATGGCCTCAAGTCATGAAGAACAGCTCCTTCCTCAACTGAGAAATTTCTTGTACTTGCTCTGAATAGTGGCTCTCTTCTCTGTGATTCAACTGTCGGTATGCTTCTATACAGCCTCTGTCTTCCAGAAATTTATCAAAACCTTTGGTATGCTGTTGTCACTCTCTCCCTTTAATTTTAGCACTTTTATGAGTGAGTTTCTCATTCTCTCCCTCTGCCAACTCGAACAGAAATTCTACCAAGAGCTCTCACTCTATTTTATTTAGCTCAAGAGACATTGTAGCAAATCCTGAAGATACATTTTTTTTTCAGCTTTGTTTTACTGCCCATTAAAGTGCCCAACTACATCATCAATCCCTCCTGAAACCTCACCCTATATCTAAACTTATCTCAGAAATCTGTGTAAAAATTACAGAATGAGCTATCAAGAATGGGGCGAGTCTTAAGGCATAATAAGACTTGATAATTCAGTAAGGCTGAGGAGCAGGGTGAGTCTCTCTGATTATTACCTGCTAAAAATAAAAAAAAAAAATGAATGATTTGTTTGGGGGGAACCATTAAATATGTGAGACCATCAATTTTTTCATAGAAAAAATGAGTACCTCAAAAAATTAAGGTCAATGGTATAAACTTTCCATATTAACATTATTAAATCCCCACAAAAACCATATGAACAAAGTATTATTTTCTTCACATTAGAAATGAGAAAGCCAAAGTAGCTAAATAACTTGCCCAAGGTCACACAGCTAATAACTGGCTTAGGAGGGATTTGACTCTGTGCAAACACGGCTGTCTAACTTATCCACTTTGTCACAATGCTCCCTATTACTCAAATGACCACTACTGGAACACGTCAAGGAAGAATAGAAATAAAATATCCAAAACATGGTGGTAAAATGGAAGTCAGTGTGTGGTCGGGGGAGAAAGGATGAGAGGTTCTACGAGAGAAATAGCCCACAAACAATTTTTTTTCATGTTCCAAAAAGAATCTGAAACTCCTGTGAGAAAATCTATTAGGGCCTAGGGGTACCACCACACAACAAAGCAGCGGAAGTGTTGTGAAACACCTAGCACTGGAAATATCCTCTCACCAGCAAAACACAAAATAAACTGGCAACCACTTATGAGGAGGTGAGAATACTTATTTTATAAGGATTGTAGCAGGTACAGCAATTTCAATACATCTGTTACAATTGCTTAAGGATGTATCTAAGGAAGCCACATCCTGTAGAATCTCAACTTTCAGTTCTATTAATCAAAAGAGCTAAACATTATTGAGTGCCTAATATTTGCAACATGATGGGTCAGGCAACACGGAGAAAGAAGAAACCGAGAATCTGCCTTGTGGGAGTATACTAGCTAAAGAAGGATTTAGGAAAAGAAGAATTTTGAAAAATGTAAGAGCTTACATTAACATTAATGGTAAGTAATATACAAATGTACACAGCACTGCGTATGGTCTACAAAAGGACTGGATTGATTAGGGTCACTCTTGGTCACTAACTCATCCTCTCCCCTTCCCACATGAACCCTAGGGTACTGATTAATTGTGGCTTATTTGATTAAATTTTTAAATGTAGCATATGTAAGATTAATCATGATTTTTGATTCATCATACTTTCATCAACATATTAAAGATTTTCTTATTTTATTTAATTTCATCCTTATTTTATTATATTTTCCCTTTTATCACTCCTACCCACTTCCCACCCTTCCAGTCTTCCGTCCAAATGATTAGATGTGTTGTATCCTTGGAAATTGAAGAGTGTCTTTTACTTGTGCTTTTAATTTGCGTAAACAATATTGTCATATATTGTGTTTCTTGCTATTTTCATTCACTACTATTTTTGAGATCATTCCATGCTGTCCGATGTAAATGTAACTCACTGTTGCTGACTACATTCCAGCATACACACACATCTCATTTTACTTGGCCCTTCCCTCAGGTTGCCCACAAAGTGCTGCTGTGGGCATATTTACTTTATTAGGTACTGTCAGCATCTCTCCACATTATTGTAGCATTTTACATCCCCACTAGATGAGCATATAGATGCCTCTACCACCAGCCCCCACCCCATCCTGACCTGCCTTCTGACTTCTAACTTGATGATTATAAAGTAGTATTTTATCATTGCTTTAATTTTCATTTCTGTAATTAGTAGTGAGTTTGAGAATCAATTTACATACTTATTTCCCATTTATGTGAATTGTTCTTTCAAATACTATACTCATTTTTATAGATGTCACATTTTGCTGAATAGCATGCATTTTTAAAAATATTTTAAATATTAAACAGTTCTCAATGTTGTAAATTCCATATGCTAAAATTTCCCATAGTGTGTCTAACTGAACATAAAACTTTTACTTTGATTGTAGTCAAATTCCCTAGTTTCTGTTTGTTTTGGTTATTTTATCTGTTATTGTTGTTGTTCTTGTTATTTTTATGCCTAAGCTTTTATGGATTTTTTAAATAGATGTCCTTTCCTAGCTCAAGATAGAACATAACATTCTCCTACCTTCCTTTCTTCCTCTTCTTCTTTTTCTTCTTCGTCTTTGTTTTTTAATACCTAGGCTCACCAAATACCTGTTTTGGCAAACAAGGGCAATTAAAAATTCAACTTCATCACTTCCTGTCACCACGGCATAAAATAAATGGATATTTTAACACCAAATTACAAGGAGATAATTTCACAATAATGAATAGTCACTTACAATTGAATAAATTTAGTACCTTGAAAAACTTCCCACCTGTCTGACTTTTTTTCTCATTTCACAGCACAGTAGTTCATGAACCAACAGTTGAGATGCACTAAACATTCCCCACCTTAGAGCAGAGACATGGATGAAGGGATAACCTGCCTGAGAATGAACAGAAACCTAATAGCTTTGGTCAAGCACATCTGGTGTCCTGTTGTACCTTCAAGTGTTGGCTCAGACTAAGCCCCAGGCAGCCACTGACGTGCTTTCTGACACTACAAAATAGACTGGTCTCTTCCAGAGTTTCATATAAATGGAATCATACTCTACATACTCTGTAGTGTCTGGCTGGTTCTGCACAGGGTATTTTTGAGAGTTATCCATGTTGTTGTGTATATCAGTAGTTTGTGTTTTTATTGCTGAGTAGAATACCACCCAATGAATATCCCACAGTGATTATCAATTCACCTATTGACAGACATTTGGGCTTCTTCCACTTTGGGGCCTATTATCAATAAAGCTGCTATGAGCATTTGTGTACAAGTCTCTGTGTGGACTTTAGTTTTCATTTCCCTTGAATAAATACCTAGAAGTAGACTTTCTGGGTTACATAGTAAGGGTATGTTTTACTTGTTGAATCTGCCAGTTTTCCAAAGTGATTGTACCATTTTACATTCCAACCAGTAATGCATCAAAGTTCCAGCTGCCTAAACATTCTTGACAGCACTTGGTACTGTATTTTTAACTTTAGCTATTCTAACAGGTATATAGTGTACTTCAATGTGGTTTTAACTTGCATTTTTTTAAGGACCAATCATGTAGAGCATGTTTGCATAAGCATATTGGCTTTTGTGTATCTTTTGGAAAGCATTTGTTCAGGTCTTTTGACCATGTTTTACATGCATGGAAAATATTTTATTCCAGTCTGTGGCTTGACTTCTCATTTTCTTAACTGTGTCTTTGGAAGAACAGACCTTTTTAATTTTGGTGACGTCTAATTTATCAATGTTTTATTTTATAGCTAAAGTTTTTTGTTTCCTAGCTAAGAAATCTTTGCCTAAGCCAAGGTCTTTCATGTTTTTCTCCTATGTTTCTTCTAGAAATTCTATAGCTTTAACTTACATTTAGGCATCTGATATATTTTGAGTTAATTCTTGTTCCTGGTAGGAGATAAAAATCAAAGTTGTTTTTGTTCTGTATCATATCCAGATTGTTTATCACTACTTCTTGAAAAGACTTTTCTTCTCCTATTGAATAATGTGGCACCTTTCTTGAAAGTCAACTGACTATATATTTCATTTATTTCTCGACTTTCAATTACATTCTTTTGATCTATATGTTTATCTTTACACCAATACCTAATTGTTTTGATTACTATAGCTTTATAATAAGTCTTGAAAGCAGATAACATGAGTCCTCCAGGTTTGCTCTTTTTTTTTTTGCTGAGGAAGACTTGCCCTGAGCTAACATGTGTTGCCAATCCTCCTCTTTTTGCTTGAGGAAGATTTTCCCTGAGCTAACATTTATGCCAATCTTCCTCTATTTTGTACGTGTGTCGCCACCACAGCATGGCCACTAGCGAGTGATGTAGGTCAATGCCCAGGAGCTGAACCCAGCCCGCCAAAGTGGAGCATGCCAAACTTAACCACTAGGCCATGGGGCCAGCCCCTGCTCTTTTTTTTTTCAAAATTATTCGCATATTATGTGGACGGCCCCATGGCGTAGCAGTTAAGTGCACACGCTCTACTGCTGGGGGCCCAGGTTCGGATCCCGGGTGCACACCGACACACCACTTGTCAGGTCATGCTGTGGTGGCATCCCACATAAAGTGGAGGAAGATGGGCATGGATGTTAGCTCAGGGCCAGTCTTCCTCAGCAAAAAAGAGGAGGATTGTCATGAATGTTAGCTCAGGGCTGATCTTTCTCACACACACACAAAAAAATTATTCACATATTAAAAGTTCTTTGAATTTAATATAAATTTTACAAATATCTTGTCGATTTCAACAGTAAAGACTGCTGGGATTGTAATTGGGATTATATAGACTATAGAAATCTTTGGGGGAAATTATGATATTATACTTCTCCATTTATTTAGATATATTTAAATTTCTGTCAGCAGGATTTTTAGGTTTTAAGGATATAAATCTTCACATATTTTGTTAAATATATCTCCAAGGTATTTCATATTTGTGGATGCCATTATAAATGGTATTTATTTTAACTTCAATTTCTAATTGTCCATTGCGAGAGTTTTGTATATCTAACTTGTATTTTGGGACCTTATTCATCCACTTCATGGATCATTTATCTTAGCATTTCTTCTTTTCTAATATAAGCCTTTAATGTTATGAATTTCTTTCTGACCCTTGTTCACCTATATCACATATATTTTGATATGATTTTGTTTTATTTTTATTCAAAGTATTTTCTGTTTTTTTTAATTTTATTATTATTTTTTAATTTTTTGTTTATTGCAGTAACATTGGTTTATAACATTGTATAAAAATTTCAGGTGTACACCATTATACTTCTATTTCTGCATAGATTACATCACCTTTACCACCCAAATACTAATTACAACCCATCACCACACACATGTGCCACATTATCCCTTTTGCCCTCCTCCCTACCCCCTTCCCCTCTGGTAACCACCAATCCAATCTCTGTCTCTACGTGTTTGTTTATTGTTGTTATTATCTACTACTTAATGAAGGAAATCATACGGTATTTGACCTTCTCCCTCTGACTTATTTCACTTTGCACAATACCCTCAATGTCCATCCATGTTGTCACAAATGGCTGGATTTTATCATTTCTTATGGCTGAGTAGTACTCCATTGTGTATATATACCACATCTTCTTTATCCATTCGTCCCTTGATGGGCACTTAGGTTGCTTCCAAGTCTTGGCTATTATGAATACATGCGCTGCATGTATCTTTATGCATTGGTGTTTTCAAGTTCTTTGGATAAATACCTAGCAGTGGAATAGCTGGATCATATGGTAGTTCTATCCTTAATATTTTGAGGAATCTCCATACTGTTTTCCATAGCGGCTGCACCAGTTTGCACTCCCACCAGCAGTGTATGAGAGTTCCCTTCTCTCCACATCCTCTCCAACACATGTTGTTTCCTGTCTTGTTAGTTATAGCCATTCTGACGGGCATGAGGTGATATCTCATTGTAGTTTTGATTTGCATTTCCCTGATAGTTAATGATTTTGAACATCTTTTCATGTGTCTGTTGGCCATCTGTATATCTTCTTTGGAGAAATGTCTGTTCAGGTCTTTTGCCCATTTTTTAATTGGGTTGTTAGTTTTTTTGTTGTTGAGATGCATGAGTTCTTTATATATTTTGGAGATTAACCCCTTATCCAATGTATGGTTTGAAAATATCTTCTCCCAATTGTTAGGTTGTCTTTTCGTTTTGTTGATGGTTTCCTTTGCTGTGCAGAAGCTTTTTAGTTTGATGTAGTCCCGTTTGTTTATTTTTTCTATTGTTTCTCTTGCCCGGTCAGACATGGTGCTTGAAAATATGTTGCTAAGACCGATGTCGAAGAGTGTACTGCCTATATTTTCTTCTAGAAGTTTCATAGTTTCAGGTCTTACATTCAAGTCTTTAATCCATTTGGAGTTAATTTTTGTGTATGGTGTAAGGTAAGGGTCTACTTTCATTTTTTTTTTGCATGTGGCTATCCAGTTTTCCCAACACCAATTGTTGAAGAGACTTTCTTTTCTCCATTGTATGTTCTTGGCTCCTTTGTCAAAGATTAGCTGTCCGTAGATGTGTGGGTTTATTTCTGGGCTTTCGATTCTATTCCATTGATCTCTGTGTCTGTTTTTGTGCCAGTACCATGCTGTTTTGGTTACTATAGCTTTGTAGTATATTTTGAAATGAGGGAGTGTGATACCTCCAGCTTTGTTCTTTTTTCTCAGGATTCCTTTAGCTATTCGGGGTCTTTTGTTGTTCCATATAAATTTTAGGATTCTTTGTTCTATTTCTGTGAAAAATGGTGTTGGAACTTTGATAGGGATTGCATTGAATCTATAGATTGCCTTAGGAAGTATGGACATCTTAACTATGTTAATTCTTCCAATCCAAGGGCACGGAATATATTTCCATTTCTTTGTGACTTCTTCAATTTCTTTCAGAAATGTTTTATAGTTTTCTGTGTACAGATCTTTCACCTCTTTGGTTAAGTTTAGTCCTAGGTATTTTATTCTTTTTGTTGCAATTGTAAATGGGATTGTATTCTTATTTCTCTTTCTGCTACTTCGTTGTTAGTGTATAGAAATGCAACTGATTTTTGTATGTTGATTTTGTATCCTGCAACTTTACCATATTCATTTATTATTTCTAAAAGTTTTTTGGTGGATTCTTTAGGGTTTTCTATATATAAAATCATGTCATCTGCAAATAGTGAGAGTTTCACTTCTTCCTTTCCAATTTGGATCCCTTTTATTTCTTTTTCTTGCCTGATTGCTCTGGCTAGGACTTCCAGTACTATGTTAAATAGGAGTGGTGAGAGTGGGCATCCTTGTCTGGTTCCTGTTCTTAGAGGGATAGCTTTCAGTTTTTCACCATTGAGGATGATATTAGCTGTGGGTTTGTCATATATGGGCTTTATTATGTTGAGGTACTTTCCTTCTATACCCATTTTACTCAGAGTTTTTATCATAAATGGATGCTGTATCTTGTCAAATGATTTCTCTGCATCTGTTGAGATGATCATGTGATTTTTATTCTTCATTTTATTAATGTGGTGTATTATGTTGATTGATTTGTGAATGTTGAACCATCCCTGCACACCTGGAATAAATCTCACTTGATCATGGTGTATAATCTTTTTGATCTACTGTTGTATGCAATTTTCTAGTATTTTGTTGAGGATTTTTGCGTTGATGTTCATCAGTGATATTGACCTGTAATTTTCTTTTTTTGTGTTGTCCTTGTCTGGTTTTGGTCTCAGGGTATTGTCGGCTTGCTTCCCCCCCTCCTGAATTTTTTGGAAGAGTTTGAGAAGGATAGGTATTATGTCTTCTTTCAATGTTTGGTAGAATTCACCAGGGAAGCCGTCTGGTCCTGGACTTTTATTTTGGGGGATGTCTGTGATTACGGTTTCGATCTCCTTACTGGTGATTGGTCTATTCAAATTCTCTATTTCTTCTTGATCCAGTTTTGGAAGGTTGTATAATTCTAAGAATTTATCCATTTCTTCCAGATTGTCGAATTGGTTGGCATATAGCTTTTCATAGTATTCTCTTATAATCTTTTGTATTTCTGAGGTGTCTGTTGTAACCTCTCCTCTTTCATTTCTGATTTTACTTATTTGTGCCTTCTCTCTTTTTTTCTTGGTGAGTCTAGCTAAAGGTTTGTCAATTTTGTTGATCTTTTCAAAGAACCAGCTCTTGGTTTTATTAATTTTTTCTATTGTTTTTTTGGTCTCTATTTCATTTATTTCTGCTCTGATTTTTATTATTTCCTTCTTCTACTGATTTTGGGCTTTGTTTGTTCTTCTTTTTCCAGTTCCTTTAGGTGCATTGTTAGATTGTTTATTTGAGATTTTTCTTGTTTATTGAGATAGGCCTGTATCGCTATAAACTTCCCTCTTAGAACTGCTTTTGCTGTATCCCATAAATTCTGGCATGTAGTATTTTCATTTTCATTTGTCTCCAGGTATTTTTTGATTTCTCCTTTGATTTCTTCTTTGACCCAATCGTTGTTCATTAGCATTTTGTTTACTTTCCACGTATTTGTGGCTTTTCTGATTTTCTTCCTATAGTTGATTTCTAGTTTCATACCGTTGTGGTCAGCAAAGATGTTTGGTATGATTTCAATCTTCTTAAATTTATGGAGATTTGTTTTGTGACCTAATACGTGATCAATCCTGGAGAATGTTCCATGTGCATTTGAAAAGAACGTGTATTCTTCAGTTTTTGGATGGAATGCTCTGTATATATCTACTAGGTCCATCTGTTCTAGTGTGTCGTTTAAGGCCAATGTTTCCTTATTGATCTTCTGTTTGGATGATCTATCCGTTGGTGTAAGTGCAGTGTTAAAGTCCCCTACTATTATTGTGTTACTGTCTATTTCTCTTTTTATGTCTGTTAATAATTGCTTTATATTTTTAGGTGCACCTACCTTGGGTGTGTAGATATTTACAAGTGTTATATGCTCTTATTGGATTGTTCCCTTGATCATTATGTAATGCCCTTCTTTGTCTCTTTTTACAGTTTTTGTTTTAAAGTCTATTTTGTCCGATATGAGTACTGCTACCCCAGCTTTCTTTTCATTGCCATTTGCGTGGAGTATCTTTTTCCATCCCTTCACTTTCAGTTTGTGAGTGTCTTTAGGTCTGTAGTGTGTCTCTTGTATGCAGCATATATATGGGTCTTGTTTTTTAATCCAATCACCCACCCTATGCCTTTAATTGGAGCATTTAGTCCATTGACATTTAAAGTACCTATCGATAAGTATGTACTTTCTGCCATTTTTTAACTTTTTTTTTCCTCAGTGTTTTAGTAGTCCTTCTCTGTTCCTTTCTCCTTCTATACAGAATTGAGGTCTCTTTAGTTTGACCTCTGTCTGAAAGCTCTACTCTTTAACTCCCCTCCTCTCTCATTTTATATTTTTGATATCATATCTAACCTCTTTTTTGTGCATTTGTATCCATTACCCTCTTATCATGGAAATAGATAATTTTTCCTATTTGTGGTCTTCTCTTTTCCCCTTAAATCAGTCCCTTTAACGTTCCTTGTAGCACTGGTTTCTTGGTGACAAACTCCTTTAATTTTTGCTTGTCTGGGAAATTTTTGATCTCTCCTTCCATTTTGAATGATAACCTTGCCAGATAGAGTATTCTTGGCTGTAAGTTTTTTCCTTTTAGCACTTTAAATATATCGTGCCACTCTCTTCTAGCCTGTAAGGTTTCTGCTGAGAAGTCAGCTAATAGCCTTATGGGGTTTCCTTTGTATGTAACTTGACTTTCTCTTGTGGCTTTTAGGATTCTCTCTTTATCTTTAATTCTGGACATTTTGATTATGATGTGTCTTGGTGTGGGCCTCTTTGGGTTTATCTTGTTTGGGGCTCTCTGTGCTTCCTGTACCTGGATGTCTGTTTCCTTCCTTAGGTTAGGGAAGTTTTCATCTATTATTTCTTGAAATAGTTTCTCTGCCCCTTTGTCTCACTCTTCTCCTTCCGGGACACCTATAACATGGATGTTAGTGCGCTTGATGTTGTCCCAGATGTCCCTTAGACTGTCCTCACTCTTTTTAATTCTTTTTTCTTTTACCTGTTCACCTTGGGTAATTTCTTCTAGTCTTTCCTCCAGCTCGCAGATCTGTTCTTCTGTATCCTCTACTCTGTTTTTGAGTCCCTCTAGTGAATTTTTCATTTCCAGTATTGTATTCTTCATTTCTGATTGGTTCTTTTTTATATCTTCCATTTCTTTGTTGACAGTCTCACTGAGTTCATCTATTCTTCTCCCCAGATCAGTGAGCATCCTTAACATTCTTTGTTTGAACTCTCTTTTGGGTAGGTTGCTCATTTCTGTTTCACTTAGTTCCTTTTCTGTGGTTTTGTCCTGTTCCCTTACTTGGAATGTATTCCTTTGCCTCCTCATTTTGCTTCTTTCCCTGTACTTGTGTCTATGTATTAGGTAGGTCAGCTTCGTCTCCTGCTCTTAGATAGGTAACCTCATGTAAGTGATGGCTTAGGAGGCCTGCAGTGTGCTTCCCTCAGTTCTCAATGTTCCAGGGGTGCCCCCTATGTGTGCTACGTGTGTCCTTCTGTTGTGGCCTGTTTGCTCTCCCCGTAGGTGCCCAGGGAGGCCGAGTTATGCTCCTGGCAAGCTGTTGTAATGCTCAGCTGCTTGTAGTTGTTGTGGGCCCTTCAGTCTCTTTATCAGGTGTGGGGAGCCCCAGCACAGTTGGCTGCAAGTTCTAATACCACATTTGTGTTGCAGTATTTCTTTTAAGTGAGTAGGCCCCCAGCGTGGCAGGTTGTTAGGCTTAGGGGCTTACAAATGCTATAAGCCTCCAGCCTTTAGGTCTCTTGTCAGCTCTCTGAGGATTGCAGCAAGGTGGGGCTGGCCTCAGGCACGGAAGCACCCAATTGTTTCAGGCTTTGTAGAGTGGGGCCAACCCCCTATGTGGGTTTTTGAGAAGCACAAGTCTTCTGCAGCTGACAAGCCCTGCCGCCCACATCCACATACACAGTCAACACAGTCCTGCCCCATGTGCACGCCCCGACCTCCTGAAGTGGACCCAGTCTCTCCACGGCGGGAGACCCACACACTCCACCACTGCCCCACACTCTCCACCCGCTCCTTGTGCATGCCCTGCCCCACTGAAGTGAGCTTAGTGCCAGGCTGCAGAGAATCCAGTCACCAATCTATGCAGGACCACAAGTTGCCTGAGGGCTTGTTGTTGGGTGGGGCCAGTTTCTAGGGTGGGCTCCCTGCCCTGGCTGGGCTGGATTAAATCAGCGCTCTAGTTGGTTTGACAGACCTGGGCTAGCAGGCCCCAGGGAGAACTCCAATGGCGTCTGTGTCAGCACGCCCACACCAGGCCACAACAATGGGCACCGCCAATGTCCCAGTCCCTGGAGAGGTCTCATCTCTCACTGAAATGCACTCAGAGCCTATCAAGTGAGTCTCTTTTCACCAAAGCACTGTGAACCTTTCTTTCTGGTGATTTTAGGTTGTTTTCTGAAAAGGGTGAGTTTGCGTGTGGGCCCTTTAAGAGCCGGTTTTAATTTCTTTGTGCACCAGCTTTTCTGGGGGTGGTCACCAATGTTTTAGTAGCAGGCAAAGTCAGATATTCTGCCACTCATCTCGATTGTGCTGGGTCCACAAAATGCCCACAGTGGGGGCGCTCCCCGGCTCAGGGCCCCGCGCCTCCAGGGAGGCTGCGTACATGTGGGCTGCTCCCGGGCGGCCGTGAGGCACTGTGGCTCGTGAAGGCGGCGTTTTTCCTCTCCAGAAGGGAGTTTCTGCCTCTTCCGCCTCAGTTAGGATTGTCCGTTGTTGCAGGAGTTCCTCTTATCCAGTTTTCAGTTCTCTCTCAGGGGTAATTTTTCCATGAGTAGTTGTAAATTGGCTCTCAGGGGTAATTTTTCCATGAGTAGTTGTAAATTGGCTGTGTCCGCAGGAGGAGGTGAGTTCAGAGTCTGCCTACGCCGCCATCTTGACTTCTCCTCTATTTCTGTCTTTAAATGTTTGGCTTTAAGGTGATGAATTTTTTTCTAGCTTAAAAAGTGTTTTCTAGCTTTATTTGAATGCTAATCCCCTCTGTTTTCTTTTCTGTTTGTTTTGTGGTATATTCAAATCTACATATTTTTCTTTAAGTAAATCTGTAGTTTCATCCTACAAACATTGGCCTATAGTCAAATAGTATGTATGATAGCTCCAAGATTTTCATAATTTCTCTTATTATTTCTTAACAAAAGTCATTTATTAAAATTTTATTTAGTATTCAGACATATGGAATTGTTTTAGCTTTCCTTTGTTACTTATTTCTAATTTTATTGCATTGTGATTTAAGTCTGCATGGTATTGATGAATTAGGTTATATTGAGGTTTTATCTGTGGCCAGTATGTGGTCCATTTTTGTAACTGTCTTTATATGTCTTCTACTTGAATCTATAAACTTCTGTGTATCTGTTTGTTTAAGCTCAAGAGTTCTGTTGCATATTTTTGATCTTCTTGATTTATCACTTTCTGAGATTTATGTATTAAGATGTCCAATTACAGTTATTTATCTATTTCTCTCCATAGAGCTACCAGTTATTGTTTTGAATATATAGTATTAAGTATATAAATGTTCATGATTATCGTGCCTATTATTCCTATTACCAATGCCATCATTGTCCTTTATAATATTTTTTTTGTCTTAAATTCCATTTGTCTGGTATTAAAACTGTTAATCTGACTGTTTGGGGAGGTGGTTGCACTCACCCACTATATATTAAACACTTTTTTCATTTTCCCCTACCTAGATCCTTTTGTTTTCAACATCTCTGTTAGACAAATATTGCTGTTTTTAATCACATTAAGAGAAATCTTTTAATCTTTGACTTAATCTTGAGTTAATAAACATTTATTATAAATACTCCTATGTAAAGATTTATTTTTGCATTGTATTTTGTAGTTAGTACTTATCCTACTTTTTTTTTATCAGTTCAACTCCCTTCTGATCTTTTCCTTTCCCCTCTCTCCATTCATCTCTGTCAGGTTAGTATCATTCCAAAGTTTTATTTGTGGATTTTTCTTTGTTTATGTGTGTTGTAGCCATTACCTAGGCAATAAACCTCAAATTATGTTCCTACCTCTGGGTTCACTTTCCTCCTGCTAGATTACTATATCAGTTTGAAATGTCCTGGGCTAGAGAATCAGAAAACCAGTTAATAATGACTTAATTAAGTTTATTTTGCTCACATAAAAAGACACTTTGAGGTACGTAGCTGTTGGCAATAGCTTATCAGATCAACAATATCAGCATCGGCATCTCTGCAGTTCTTTTGCCTCCCTCTTAGTTGCAAAGTGGCTCCCATACCTCTTGGCATCACTTCCACTTTCAAGGCAGAAAGAAGGGGGAAAGGATAGTGTTGGTGACAGCTGTAGACTGAATATTTGTGTGTCCCCCCCACCAAATTTATTTGTTGAAACCTAATGTCAATCAGATGGTATTAGGAAGTGGGACCTTTGGGAGGTGCTTAGGTCGTGAGGATGGACCCCTTATGAATGGGATTAGTGCTCTTATAACAGATACCCACAGAGCACCCTAGCTTCTTCTGCCATGTGAGGACACAGTGAAAGGATGGCCATTTAATTACCAGAAAGCTCTCACCAGACACCAAATCTGCCAGGCCCATGATCCTGGATTTCTCTGCATCCAGAAGTGTGAGAAGTAAATGTCCACTGTTTATAAACCACCTAGTCTATGGTATTTTGTTATAGCAGCCCAAATGGTCTAAGACAGTGACTTTGGTCCCTTTTATCAGTTGAAACTTTCCCAGATGCCCCATAGCAGGCTTCTGCTTACATCTCATTGGCCAGAACTCCCTTGTACGGCCACCCCTAGCTGCAAGAGAGGTTGGTAAAGTGAGTATTTTGCTTTGCCATACTATAATGTATATAATTTGCTATTGACAAGAGGGAGAGAAGGGATAGATTTAGCCAACCAAAATGTATGTCACAAGTACTTCTTCCAAATGTCTCACTATAATGTGCCTAGATTTGGTTTCTCTTGGTGCCCCTTAATGAGCCCCTTCAATCAATTTCACTCCCCTGTATCTTTTAACTTTTCTTTCATTTTTTCAAGTCTTCACTTCTTCCCCATGTTTTTGCTGCATCATTTTTCAGCTGTATTAGTTTTGAGATTCAATCCATCCACTGACTTCTTTATTTTAATAATTATTGGTTTTATACTCATTATCTCCTAATGGTTCTTTTTCGTGAATTCTTGTTACTGTTTCATTTTACCATAATCCTCAGTTATATCTCTGAGAATATTCTTGTTTGATCTTGTTTACTAGTTCTGTGCTCTCATGTGTAGATTAATATCTCATTTTCTTCTCACAGTTTGTATGCTCTTCATTATTCTCCCCAAGAGTTTACAGACATTGGAATTACAAGCTAGTTTTGCTTTACATGATGAAAGAGGGCAAAGTTTAGGTCCCAGTTTACGCTCCTCCAAGTGAATTTATGGCATCAGGTGTGGTGTCGTGCCTGTTGGAGAGCCTCTCATGTTATACTCTTGGGTGATTCCTCATTTGCCCACTGCATTTCAAATTACCTTGACCTTTAAGGCACCTCTCAATACCTCTGTCCTGGAACTTCTCATTTCCAAGAGTCTTTACCTGTGTCATATCCACTGATGTAAAGAATTGAGGAGAGGGAGAAGAGGGAACCCCAAAGCCCATCCATCCCACCTCTATTTGCTCTGATGGGCTCCCCACATAACCTAGGCTCCAGGACTGCTCTGCAGCACCACACCACCTCTGAGTACTACGGGCACTGCCCTTTTCATTCCCTTACAGAGTGGTAGGACTAACAATGCTGTACCTGGGTTAATATGGAGAAGATAAGGGGGCATAACTAGAAAGGTCTCTCACTCCCAACCTATCTCCTATCTGTAGTGTCTGCCTTTCTCTCATTCTAAATTAAGCATTTCTCCCACATCAGAGCTGTAGTAAGTTGAATAGTGTGCTCTAAAAATTCACATCCACCCAGAACATCAGAATGTGAACTTATTAGGAAATAAAGTCTTTGCAGAGGACCCTAACTTAATTAGTAAGTTAATATGAGGTCATATTGGATAGGATAGGCCCTACTCCAATGACTAGTGTCCTTATAAAAGAGGAAAAGACACAGCCACACAGAGTCACAAGGAGACACAACAAAGAAGGCCATGTGAAGACAGAGGCAGAGATTGGAATGATTCAGCTACAGCCAGGGAATGCCAAGGATAGCTGGGCACCACCAAGCTAGAAAGAGATAAGGAAGAATTCTTCCCTAGTGGGAGCATGGTCCTCTCACTACCTGGATTTCAGACTTCTAGTTTCCAGAACCGTGCAAGCATGAATTTCTGTTGTTTTAAGCCATCAAGTTTATGGAAATTTGTATGGCAGCCCAATGAAACCAATACAAACACCCGACCACTTTTTTTATAGTAAGGTCTAAAATTCTTCAACTTTTTTAGTATCTCCAGAGTTGGGCTTGGAGGAGAGAACCAGAAACTTGTATTGACTGAATATATTATCTTATTTTCTATCGTGGTACGTCAGTTAGCTGCAACCTACTGAAACATTACTTAGTTGCCTCATGTAACATGAATGTTGCAGTAGGTAGTTCAGGGCTGGAACAGAGGTCTCACAATGCCACTAACCCAAATCTCTTCTATCATTCTACACTGCAATTCTTAGCATATGGTGTTTGTCATCATACCTACAGAATGTCTGCTCTACCTCTAGGCAATACCTGAATTTCAAGTAGTAAGAGGTGGGAAGTGCAAAACATAAAAGGAATATGCTAGGTGAATTCAGCCCTGTAGAAAATACTTGCTGTCCCAGACATTCTAACTAGTGCACTTTTACTTGCAGCACAGTGGCCAAAAATGTGTCACATGGCCACCCCTAGCTACCAGTGAGTCTAGGGAGTTATGTATTATTAACTTGGCACGTTTACTTCTTCTAGTAAAACAGAAGGGGAGAATAGATATTGAAGAGGCAACTAGCATTGTCTGCCACAGACAGAAAATTTGACAAAACTTCATTTTGGTGAGAAACTTTCCCTAGCCAAGAGAGTTAATTTGCAAAAGCAATGTAAATATGCATACTAAACATCTAGGATCTCCCTATATAACAAACCCTCACCTGGTCTCCTTAACGAGGCTCACAGGAAAGAGCAAGAGCACTATAGTCTGGCTGTCCTGGCTCCAACCCTTATTTCTCTACTCTCAACTGACGATATTGGTCTCTCTTCTTACCCTAGTTTCTTTAGCTATAAAAATGGTGATGAAGCTACCTCTTGATATTGTGAAACAGAAAGATAATATTCGTATAAGCATCTGCTGCATAGAAAGAAATCAGTACGTTTCCCATTCTTCCATCCAATCAAAATCCTACCCAAATCAAATATTATCTCTTCACTGACGCCTTCCCCTATCATTCCAGTCTTCACTGTCTCCTTCTAATTGAGAAACCTTGGATATTTCAGAACTCATTTTTATCAAACCAAAATATGTTACAACTTAAAAAGATCTTATAAATCTGTTAGGCTTTACTTTAGTAACATGCATGGTCACTGACCAAGTCAAAAGCATCTTAGAAATGGAACCCAAGTATTACCTCAGCCCACCACACTATGCATAATTCAACACTAAGTTACATTCTCTCTTCTCTAAAGACTGTTGCTTCTTCTCATTTGTGTTGCCTCCACAACCAGGGTATAAATTTACCAGGTCATTTATTCATTCGTTTTTTCACTCACTAACTTATCTGTCAGTTAGTTATTGATTGAGTACATAAATCAGGCACTATTCTGGATTCTGAGTATACAAAGATGAAAAACAAATGAGTAGCTATCAAGTTTTATACATATCCAATTATAGCACTAATTACACACTGAGCACGTAATTACTCAATAAATACTTGTTTGATTGACCTTTAGAAACAATTGTAGCTAGCAATAACTAAATCAGCAATGATTTACGATTTGGATTTCAAAGTGGAAAAACAACCAGTCCTTTCCTCCGGTGTCTAATGCTTTTGTCCCTTGATCAAGCTACTTTTCCTCTTCCTTTAGAATAAGTTTTCTCCCAAGAGACATCTTCAAGATTTAAGCAAATAACCATGATTAGTACTTCTCAACCTATTCACAAGATTCTTGATAAATAATAAAAATAGAAAAAGTACTTAAAAAGGCAAGAATATGTAAATGGGGTTCCATATCTCAAATCGTATAAGAAATGTGCTGAAAGTGATCAATATTGTTCACTAAAAATGATTATCACCAAAAACGCTCCTAGGCAAACTGACTTTTAATTGTATTTGTTTTGGAAAAATTAGTTTTGGTTAAATGAATCTCTGGTGAATTGACCTGTTAGAGGCAGTAGAAAGCTTCTTTACTGTAAGGGTTCCCACAAACTCCTGATATTTGGAAAATTGAGGTAGCAGGAAAATCTGGTATTTGTGTCCTGCATGAGTGAAGAGTGCCTGAGTATTTATGCCTGTGCGTAAGTGAAGGAACCTGTGTATTTTCTCAGATCAAGGTAATCTGATCCTCAATGTCCCCTTTCTTATGCAATTGACAGCAGAAAAATCCACTGAATCTTGACCACCCTGAAGCCAACTTTTTAATTTTAATCTGCAGAAAAGGGAGACAGAATAGTGTTGCAGAAAGATCCCAGGATTGAAAACATATAGGCACAGGTGTATATCCACTGTGTGGTGTCTCCAGAGACTGTCTGATTTCGGGTTCTACCATCTGAGACTTAATGTCTTCAGCTATAAAATGTGCTGTATAGCTCATCACAGAAGCTCAGTAACTGACAGCTACTACTGCTATCATCATCATCGTTACCCACTACTAGCGAAAAAGATGGAAGAGTATAAAGTAGAGCTATTAGGATAGTGGCTACATGATTAAAAGTCATCTTGCACAGGGGAAGAGTTATGCATCATTTTAAGAATGTGTCCCACTTACCTTAGAATAACTAGATGTAGACATCTGGCTAATGTTCAGCTGGATGGTGCCCTCCCACCAAATTCTGGCCTTTGCCTTATTTAAGGCAGGTGTTGCTACCCAAGGACTTGAGACAACGTCAATGGCCTTGATATTTCTCTTCCCCTTTCTGTCCTCTTCTCCCCATTCCTCTCTCTTCACCTCCTCTTTCTACCTTGTTTTGTCTTTCCATAGGTTTCTTGCTTCCTTTCCCAGAGCATTTCATCCAGGCTGGAAACGTCAACTGGTACACAGCCAAGACAGTAAAACTATATCCTCTTCTCCAGAGTGACAATCGTGATGATGATGATGATTGTGATAAAAAGAGGAATTCACGTTTTTGAGCACTTAATATGTGCTAGATATTTTTTTAAACAGTTTCTTTTTTCTAGTCACTTTTAAGCATGTTCCAAACATTATTGCACTTAGTCCTAACAACCTTATGAGTCCTAACAACCTTATGGCTACTGATAGTCTCCCTTTTCACAGGGAAACAACACATGGCTACTGATAGTTTCCCTTTTCACAGATGGGGAAAATGGGGCTCAGAGAAGTTAAGCTACTTAATCAAGATAAAAAGTTACCAATTATCGAAACTTCTCTAGGTCCAGGGTTCACGCACTGGGAGGAATTTTGTGCCTTTTTTCCTGGAGTACATAGTATAGGAGTTTTGCAATGTGTTGGGAAGGGCCTCTGACATTACAGCATCCCACAGTGAAACACTGCAGCCCAGGCATTTCACTACTTTATGAGAAGAATCTTCATGAAAGCAGCAGCTGAACTTGCAGTTGCTCACAGGGAAGACGGGAACAAAGATAGCTTACAATGTTTATTTTGTGTTCGTGTTATTTACCAAGAGGAACCATACTCAGTTGCCTCAAAATAAGATGGTGATGACAAGTTCTTAAAGTCAGCATATAATGAATAAATCCATAGTCCATGTGAATCCCATTGTCTTGAAAGTGAGAGAAATAAAACTACCGAGGGCCTCATTGACTTCAGAATTATGGGAAGTCCCTGACCATATTACAGACTATTTACCCAAATAAATTCCCAATCATTCCACAATATGTCAATTCTAAGTGCCTGTACACACGCTTCAGTTGCTCCTCGGGGACCATTTTTCTATATAGAATGTGTTCCTGGAAAATACAGGACGTGACAAGAGAGCCTTGGCAAGCTGAGCACAATGGGGTTTGTGGGTGGGCAGTCATTCTTTAGGCATTCAGGAAAGTCGGAATATAGAGTCTGAGCCACTTAAAAATCACAGTCATATAATACAGGCATGGCTGACAGTGGAGGCCTGGTGTGAGTAGAATTCCACAGTAGCCCTGAAAAAGCAGGGAATGAGATCTAAGCATCTTCATTTAAACATTATTAGAGGCACCTCAGACAAAGTGGGTTAAATGGTGATTATTGCTTTGCTAGGAAATGATGTTAACTGAGCAGCTTTGTTTTTATTATTAAAAATATTTTTGTAATTACAAAATTTATGTGGGTTTCTTGTATAAAATAAATATTATAAACAAAAAAGAGAAAAATATGAACCGCAATGCCAGTAATCAAACAGTGTTATCGTTTTGCCATATGTATTTCCAGATTTTTTTCTATTTATTCATTCAATGTTATTTTAATATTGCCTATAAGCTAAGTACAGCTCTATGCACTGGGAATACAGGGGAGATGAGATTTTTATCCATAGGTGATATATGTACATATTTTCTAGGGTCATAGGGTGCTTACAATTTAACCTTACCTTTTTTCAGTCAACAATGTACTATGAACATCTTCCCAGGTAACTAAATAATCTTATGGATGTAATTCTAATGGCTATGTATCACTACATTGGCCATGTAATAGTTTATTTAAGCAATACTTTTTTTTGCCTTTTAGCTATTTTCCAATTCACCCCATTAAAAATATCCTGATGAATACCTTTGTAATTCTATTTGTCCATATTGCATTGGATAAATAATCGAATGTAAAGTTTTATGCATCAAGAGAAGGGGTCAGAAACATGGCAGGCAGGGTTTTAAGGTTTCAGACAGATTCCAAATTTCCATTCAAAAATATTTGTCCAAGCTGCATAATTCCTAGGAAAAATATGAAAGTCCCCATTTCCTCTGAATCTTGACAATCTTGGGTAACTCAATAAAAAATTCTTTTCACAAATTTTATGAAAAGATACTATCTCATTTGGTTGTGTTTTGCCTTTCTTTGATTAATAATTGGAGTGAATAGTGTGGATTTATGAGTATATTGCTTATTTATTTTTCTATTTCCTTTTTCTTCTTTTTTTTTTTTTGTGAGGAAGATTGGCCCTGAGTTAACATCTGTCAATCCTCCTCTTTTTGCTGAGGAAGACTGGATCTGGGCTAACATCCATGCCCATCTTCCTCCACCTTATATGGGATGCTGCCACAGCATGGCTTGACAAGCGGTGTGTTGGTGTGCACCCGGGATCCGAACCGGCGAACCCCAGGCCACCGCAGCAGAGCGCGTGCACTTAACCGCTTGCACCACCAGGCCGGCCCCTATTTTTCTATTTGCTAATGATTTTTTTTCCATTTTCTAATATAAATTGTTGGCAGTCACTTTTAGGAAGTCTTTAGGTGTTTGCATCAGAATGCTTAAGATAAAGAGTTGAAGTTTATTTCCTTTGAGAAACTAATACTTGATTGGGGAATAAAAATCACTGCAGAGTTAAAAAAACAAATAAGCAAACAGAGCAAAGACTCCTCATATCCAAGCTAATATTGTAAAAGTTCAGGACATAAATCAGTTGACACAGAGATGAAGAGCATAGAGCACTGAGACAGTTCATTGGGCATGGCTTCCCAATGTTGGGAAAGGGAGGTCCTGGATCTCCTGATACAGTGGAACACAGTGAGACTGGTAGTCAAGCAACCCAGCTCTTTCCCGTTCCAGGCTTGTTAGCATTAAGCAAACCAATGAAGTTGTCTGGAACGCCATTTTCTCGTTTGTCACACAAAGGGAGACAAGATGATGCCTTTCCTTTCCAAAATTCTATGAGCTGTATTTAGAAGAGTTGACAAAGATGTGGAAGAAAGGAATGCAGCATCAGAACTGGAGAAACTAGACTGATAGTACATGGTGAACCCATGGCTTCTACACTTAAATGTCTTCGGCACAGAATAGTATTTCCTAATGTGTGTTTGTTACCAAGCAAAGGCTTGCTGCCTGATGAGCATAAAAGCCAATACTATGGCACTGGCTTTTGAGAGAAGAAAGAGCTTTAGTGCAAGGTCGACCAGCAAGGAGACAGGAGGCAAGGCTCAAATCTGTCTCCCTGAGCTAAAGCAGGGACAGACTTTTAAGGAGTTGGGAGTGGGAGCGGTTATGCAAAATACTAGCTTGGCAGAATCTGATTGGAGGGTGGGAATACAATAGTCTTATAAGTCTGATGTGCTACAAATCAAGGGACCCTTCACTTCTTATTAGGTTCCCTGCGCCTTTCTCTTCACATTGAATTCTGTAGTAAGGGAACTTTGGGTTCCTAGGCAGCTTGAGGACAAAGTTTCCATCTGCCGAGCATGCTCCAGCTACATTACTTGCAGTTTTTGCTCATCATCCCTGCAAAATAACTTTGATATTTTGTTATTGACACAATAGGATACATTAGGGCCAGTACAAATTGGTCTATGATGGTTACATGTTCCATAGGACATTTGTTCCACAAAATGTTAAAGAATGTTATGAACAACAAGAGTCATATGGTCATATAAATCTGGGAAATTATGGGTTAAGCAAAGTTAAATGCATTTCTGCATTGCACGACTTTTTAGATTCTTTAAGAATCTAAAGATGCTTATGTGCATATGGAGCCTATAAGAGGAATATAGAGTTTGCAGCGTTTGTCAAGTTTGTATGACCATTGGATCCTTTTTGAAGCATCTTTCAGGACTAGAATCCAACAGAACATACTTTGGGAAACAGGCATAAACAAAAGTCAGACTGAACAAGCCGGGCAAATAGCCTTCTGGATTATCTAAATTTTCACCTTGGTTAAGCAACAGCTAATCCTACTCACGTAGACATGTCCCTCCATGAGCCAAGACACAATGTCAGTGAACACATCACCTAACAATCTTTAATGGCAAACCTCTATGTTAGGTTGAGTAGGGAGCATTATTTTCTGCTAATATGTTGAGAACAGCCATAGTTGGACCACTTTTTCCACCTTCACAAATCTCTCTTTAGAATTATGTTGAATCTAAAACAGCCTCCTTCCAGTGACAAGATAGAAGTTATCATATAGCATCGTATTTTTTGATGGTTGAACTTCGAGGATCAGAAAACATGATTTAAATAAAACAAATTCATTCAAACACATTTATGGGGTGCCTACTGTTTGTTAGTTACTATGCCTTGCTTTGGAATAAGACACGAACAGGCTTGATTTCAGTTCTCATGAGGTTGGATCATAGTTTATTTCTGAGTGGAAGGAGGGAAGCAAAGAATAAATGAACAGTTTAGCACAAAATGGTAAGAGCTATATGAGGTATGGAAAGGTTGTCATGGGAACCCAAATTAAGAACCATTTAGCCTAGATCAGAGATGCTCATGAAGGCCTCACAGACAAGGCAATATGGATGAGTTGGAGAACATCACCAAGTAGACAACGTAGGGAGAGGCATTCCATGTAGAAAGACAATGTGTCAATACATAGAAATGAGAAAAAGCAAGGGACATAGCAGAGTTGGATGTCATATCTTCTGTCATGTACAGAAGATAGGGGCTTGGGCTTTCTTCTGTAGGTTATGGGAGAATTACCAAAAAGTTTTAAGTGAATGAGTCATAGGAACAGATTTGAGGCATTTTATTTGGGATATGGTAGATCTGATTGGAAATTTGGATGAAGGGCCTCCAAGTCAGAGACTATTGATTGCAAATTTAGTTAAGAAATGATTAGCACCTGAGCAGGGCAGTGGCATAAACTGCAAATTATGTCCAAGACTAAATAAAACTTCCCTCTAAATTGAATGAACTTCTCCAGAAGAATGGTGTTAATAAGAATAATAGGGCAGAACTTTAATAGAGATATTGATTTCTTAAAATTGCTATTGGTCAAAATTGACAAAGTGTAACACCTCATTCCATGTTAGTTATATGCTCAACTAATTTTATTTAAGGTAACCATAAATGAGATTATCAGGAGTAGTATTTTTAACAGCCACATTTTGGGGGCATTTTCACAGTGCATAAGGTGCTAATCTGAGTTCTATAAAACCACTGACTACTCTGAAGTTCTTCCAGTCAAAATCATTGTCTCTGGTTCAGGAAGAAACTGAGTTTGGAAGGAAGATGATTATGATGGGAAGAATCTGAGCATTCCTCTCACCCAGGGTCCAGAACCCACTGAAATCTTGAGGGGACCAAAACCTGGGCTCACCTCTTACTAGCAGACACGGCTCCTAAGAGGTCTTGGTGGGTAAAAACCCTTTTTTCCCATAGACGTTGGGTAGATCCACACTCTTTTTGGTCCAGAGGATCAAATGTCTAAGCTATGACTAGTTGCCTTTGGCCTATTTCCGAAAAAGGTCCACAGACAGTCATTGCTGGTGCTGGTTTGGAGTTGGCTCAAAGCTTCTTCCCTGAATTCTCCAGCTTCACACCTGCCTTCCTGACCAAGCTTTCTGCTTAGAAAATGCTATTAGAGATTACTTTGATCCTAGCTTCTCAATAAAGTCATTAAAAAAAAAGTCCAGGGGCTGGCCGGGTGGTGTAGTGGTTACGTGAGGCATGCACCGCTTAGCCGGTTCAGGTTCCCAGGTTCGGATCCTGGGCTCAGACCTACACCACTTATCAGCCATGCTGTGGCCTTCACCCACATACAGAAGAGAGGAAGATGGGCACAGATGTTAGCTCAGGACAAATCTTCCTCAGCAAGAAAAAAAAAAGAAGAAAAAATTAAATTAAAAAGAAAGTCCAAAACAATCTCAGTAAAAATAAGCAGTTTATGTAACTTAAGTCATTTAGGTATCACTACAGCTTATGAATTATCTTCATTTTACCGATATGAAATCTGAGGTCCAAAAGAGACAGTTAAATTGCTCAAAGTAACACATCTAATAAATAGCAAAACCAGGGTGTGAACCCAAGATGTCCGGCACCAGAGCCTGTGTGCTTAAACACAGTGGGCTCTCCACCCACCAAGCAGCAGGCACATTGCTGTTCTGCCATCAAGAGGGATGTTGGTCCATTTCAAATGGTCACCATAACCATCAGTTCAAAAATATCAGTTCAACTGATCATTTAAAAGCAGGAATCTGCCAAGCTGAATGGTAAACCACTGTTTCAGAAGGGGCCACTTTCAACTTCTCAGAATGTTCATGGCCCAGATGGTCTCAAGTGCCCAACAATTATAGAGAGACCTTTTCTGAGAACTCAGAGCACTGACCTTCTCGGGGGAATTGACCTTCATGAAACGGAGCAATGCTTATCTTTGTAAGGAGATCTTGAATTCAGATAGACATTAGATTTTATTCTAAACAGAATAATTGTATAATGTCCTAAGACATCAGATTATTTCATTGATTTAAGCATTAAAACAACAGTTATTTATTGAGTGCCTATCTTATGAAAATCTGTTTGCATTTACATTTCTTTTTCAAAGATATTGCAACAATAAAGCCACAAAGTCAGAACTCAGAAAAGAGTTGTGAGTGGGACAAGTATTTGGGGGAAGGGTCTTTATGGTCAGGGGAAGAAAGAAAGGCTTAAATACACACACAAGTACTCCTCAGGACTTTTTGGTGAGATACAGTGATCTGTCACATATAACATCTAAGATACACACATATCCATGTGGGCACACACACTTCTATGGTACAATGACTCTGTCTCTGTCACCTGTGAGGGCAATTGAACTTTTCCCCTCCAACTTATTATGGTAGAGTAGATCTAAAAGATAACCTTAAACATAAAACCTTGCATAACATGTGGGTTCAGTGACTATTGAATTGAATTTTTACTTCAGGATTTGAATAAGTCTTGGAATCTGAAAAATAAAAGTATTGTGGCTATAAGAATGATGGTATATGGGATACAAAAAAATCAAAAATATTCTTTTGATGAACCATTTCTAGCATACATACACCTTACACTGAGAGGAACTATTTGCTCAGAAAGTGGTAATTTCCATTTTAAATGCATCTGAGATTTCAACTATTTTTAGTGGTACAAAATTTTTACAACCTTTGACTCAGTACCTCCTACTAAACGCATCCTTTCAAAAGCATGAAATGTTGAAGGTCTGTCTATATTATTCAAACCAGCAATTAGAACCAGATGTTACTGCACTTTATATTTAGACACTACATTTCAATATCTAAAAAAGAAAGAATGCTCATGAAGGACAGAGAATAATTTATAAACGCAATTAAAGCATATTGTTTAGGTTCCTTCTCACTAATTTACCTGATTGCAAAGTAAAATTAAATGAATTCATATTCAAATGCAAAATTGGGCCAATGAGTAATGAAATTTTTTAAACTGTGTGTATAAGGAAGATACCAGGTATCCTATTGTTGCATCAGATACATTTCTTTATCAATTTTATACCTTTACTATAAAGTCTTCCATCTTCTTTACAAGGCAGTCAAATTCTAGATAGTATGATATCTAAATTTATACCAACTTTAAAGAAAATATATGGACTGGTTACAAAAGAGCAACTTGAAACTAACTGTATACTCTATACAGCAGCAAAACTTTTAATAGGAATCTATAAATATTACAGATATCATAAGTTTTTCCTGAATTTTGTCATGTTCTTCACTTGGGGAAATAATAGAATGGAAATCATATGTCCCTTTCAACACTCCTTGAAAAAGTATGTCATACATATGGAGTATAAACATAGGCATAGCATACAAAATAGAACTCATTCTTAAAGTTTGGTTGACCTGAATTGTTGGTGCTTGGAAAGAAAGAGAATGGCAATGCACCCCTTTCTTCAATTATTGAATAATCCAGTGGGTACTGGTTTTAATTCAGTACATTATGGCATTTTCTTGGCAATGGATTTTCCTCCTAATTATGGTCTTCGTTTGGCTGATATTAAATGGATTGGTCTTGTCTGAGTGCGTGCAAATGCTGGTGGCACAGAGATAGCCTGCCATACAGGCCAGTATCAGAGGACCCTGTAATAGGTTAACAGCCTGATGCTACGACAGATGTACAAGACTGAGAATTGAAAGCAGTGACTGTGTGAGAAGTTGTGACTAGTTGATAAGTTGCATCACTCAACTAGTGAGTGGTGAATGACTTGATTCCTGGGGCTCTCTGCCAAAAGGATACTATTGTATCTAGATAATCACCAGAACACAGGGCTAATAATCTTCTTTGGTCTCTAACTGGTTTGCTCATAATTCAGTTAATGAATGGTTAATGATTAATGGTTAATGGTTAATGAAAAACTGAAAAAATTTTCATTAGAATAAAGTATTTCTATTAGATTGGAAAAAATGGTTTGTTTGTTGGCTATTATTATATATGTACACATTTTTATTTCTGGGATATTATAAAACCAAAATAAGAATAATAGAGGCATTGATAAGGAATTCAGAAAAAATATACCTATCAGTTTCCTGGTAAAAATATTCAGGGCGCCATACAACACATACAGAAAATGCTATTGGTTTGCAATGTTATGGAGACTTAGGACCCTTCCCCCTCCAAAAACGTTTCCGCATCATTGGTCTGGAGCGCCACTTCATTTCAGATCAAAGCAGGATGACATTCACTAGTAAACATAATTCCTCTTTTTTTCTATTTTCTGGAAGTCTCTAATCATATTCTCCTTGAAGTTGAAGGGTTATGAGTAGGAGTTATTGATACCACAAACAGGATGCCAAAGTCCCATAATTCCAAGTCACTGGAAATAGTTTAAAGTAATAGCAGGAAGCAATGTTCCCTCCTCTTTCCAAGAACGTTAAAAAAGGAGTTATCCAAAAAGGATCCTGGAAATGTGTGGATTAACTTGGAAACATCAAATATTGACTTGGAGACAATGCTATCCTTAGGCACATATATGAAATGGACCAGTCTGGTTTTTGGTAGTCCTCACTTTGATTTTCTAAACCCTTGCCTGTGCCTGCTGTCTTCTGCCACCTTATTCTCTTCCAAGCTCTCTTACACATTCTCACTCCTGTCAGAAGGAAAGCACCAGAAGCCACCAATATCTTATGTCCTAGTTTCATGTGTTCACAAGGGCAAGACATTGGGAAAGCGTTTTCAAAGGGAAGAATCCAAATGAATGGCTGTCCCTTAGAAAATTTTTAGAGTTCTAGAACTTACCAATAAATGGTATTTTGAGTGACTATATACTCCTAGTATCATCTTCGAATTTCATCAAGAGCCAGATACTCTCGTACTTGGCATCCATGAGAATCACTTGGAAGTTTTCTAAACAGTGATTCTCTGACTCCATCTAAGACTTACCAAATCAAAATCCTTAGCAGTAAAAGCCAGGAATCTGTATTTTTAAGAATCTTCCAGCCTTTTAAAATCTATAATCCATCTGAGTGATTCTGCTACAAAACCAGACTTGGAAACCACTGACATAAGCTGGCACATATCCTATGGAAGATAAGGCTGCTATTTGCTTATAGAATGAATAGAATTGATAGAAGATTTGCATATTCTTTGAATCTACAAAAGAACACAGCACTCAATTTTGTCATATGCAACTCCATGTGTTGTCTGTTATTAATTATCCAAAGAACAAGAACACTAAAATGAATAGAACTCCTTTGTTCAATACTATATAATGATAATTGGGGTTCATAATAATATCTTTAAGTTACCACAAGATACTCAAGTACCTCTGGCATTATCAAAGAAGATTAAACTCATTCAGTATGATTTTATGTAAGTCTAATTGTATTCCAGTTCTTTGAAAGTTGGTATTTTATATGTACTATGATGACTTTATTAATCAGAATAATAAGCTAAGTAACTGAGCAGCCAATTATGCTGAATACATGGGAATTTGCTAGGCTAATGCCAAGTGGTTGATATATGGCCTAAAAGTGTTGGGCTGTATGAGAATTTAATAGACCACAAAGCACAACAGCAAAAAGTACAGACTTTGAAACCAACAATGTGGATGCAAATCCAGATTCACAACTCATCAGCCATGTGAACTCCAGCAAGCTACATAAGCTTTCTGAATCTGATTCCTATCTGCAAAACGTGAATACACACTCTTCTCAGGGTGAAATTTCAAAGAGCTAATGTTTGCAAAGCTCTTGATACGTAGTCAACATTCAATACCATGGTAAATATTACTATTTGGGGGAGACACAAATGAGAAAACCAGAAGTTGCAGGGCACACCACAGAGAACTAAAACTGGGATCATCACTTGGGCTTTTTAAAAATATCAAGTCCTGGCCCTGGGCACCAGAACTCTGAAGATCTGGGATGGGGCCCAACTAGCTGAATATCAAACAAGCATTCCACGTGTTTTTGATGAACGTTGTCAGCAAACCTCACTTTGAGATTCTCAGCACTCAGAATTGTGAGCCTAGTGGCTGGAAGGCTGTTTTATATAAGTTTCCATGATCCTGCTTCTAAACATTCCCCATTTTGAAGAAAGTCTTTCTCCTACCCCACCCCACCCTCCAACAGTTAAGCACTACTTCATTTCCTATGCTTTGTTAGAACACCATGCAAAGTTAGCTTGAAGAAGGGCTTGCTTGTCCCTTCCATTTTAAACCAATGAGAAATAATATCTGCAGAAATGTTTTATCTTGAAATGCAATTTCCCTTGTGTGCATCTTAAATGGTTCTGAGGGACCAAATAATGAAATCACTTCATAGGATCCTCAATTTCTTCCAATAAGTATTGTCATTCCTACTTAAAAAGACATGTTAGCATATGAATCAGCATGCACTGCTGACTCTAAGTGAGATAGAGGAGAAGGAAGGATGGCATTAAAAAATTAAGGAGCCATGAAATCCACAGATCTAGTAATAAGGTTTGAAACACAGTGGTAAATATGATCTCTGAAGTCTCAGGTCACATTCTCCACCCTATAAAGGAGGCAATCAAGTCTATGGATGAAGAGAAAAGCTCCCCATCCTGCAAATCAAGAAAGCAAGGCCAGCTAACACAAAAGAACCAGGGAAAAGTTCAGTTCTCCATAGAAGCGCCTTGAGAAGAATGAAGCTGCCTGCAGTTCTTCTGCAAACCTTTCTTTTAGCACCTCGTTTGCAGGCTGGCCTCCCATATGCACAGAGATATGAAGGTAATGTGGACATAATTACGAAGCTTCTAAATGATTATGAATAGTTTTCCACAGTAAATATCCAGAACTCTTGATTTACCCCCACCTCAGTCTTCCCAACCTCAGTAAGTGATATCACCATCTTCCAGTTGCTCAGTCCAAAAGCCTCAGTCACCCTGTCTCCTAAAGTTTTCTCACATCCCATATCTGATATATCAGCAAACTCTTGTAGGCTCTAACTTGGAAACATAACTAGAATCAGATCACTTCACACTCTCTCGACTGCTGCCACCCTATCCAAGCCGCTATCCTTTCTCACCTGGATTATTGCAATAGCTGCTTACCTGGTTTCTCTGCCAGGATCCTCACCTCCCTACAGTTTATCCTCCACCCAGCACACAAAATGATGGTTGCTGGAGCGGTTTTTCTTTCCCTACTCTACACTCAGCTTTCAGCCATCCCTATGCCTGTGCCACAGAGAGCATCTCTCTCCACACTCTTGTCCCTCTCCCCATGGTGGACAACGGTTGCTTATTACCTGGGGGCAGGGAGCTGGGAGGTTCTCTGTTGTCTTGGTCTAGACTCAGTCTTAGGTAGGTCCTGTGTCCCTGGGTCTTGGTGACAGGGCTTAGTGATACTGTCTTCTTGCCTGTGGCAGCTAAACTCCTCCCTATACCGTAGGTGAATCTGCTGTGGACACTGTTTCCTGCCCTCCTCCAGCAGTAGGTGGCCTCAGATGGCCTTAGCCCAGGAAGTTTTCTGTCCCTCCCCCAGACACAGGCTTTTCCGTTACCTTCCTCCAAACAGCAGCGGGTCTTCCCCTGTGCTCCAGGACCACAGGGTTTGCTGCCTTTCCCCCCGTGGCCTCAGGCTTTTGTTCCATAGAAGACCACTGTCTCGGCCAGGATTCAACCCTTCCCTGGGAGTTTTTCCCAGGTCTCTCATCTTTCTTCCAATCTTTCTCTAGATAGCCCCATGGAGGGTCATGCAGAGGAATCTACAAGTGACTGCCAACACCCCTGTGTCTACAGCTCCTAGGGGTCTATTTAGTAATTCTTTAAGATTTTGAGCTGAATACTTCTTACTCACTTGAATGGCAGCCTTAATTCTGCCCACACTTTGCCACAGGTAAGCCAGGGCTCACCTTCCAGCTTCTTGGAGACACCTGTCTTTTTTTAGATTTCAGATCAATTGGCTGCTCTGTGAACTCACCACTCTGAAGGCATCCACAAAGTTAAGATCTTGTAGTCTATCTGGCTTTTTCCTGTTGTTAGGCTGGAGATGCTCTTTTTGTCTCATAACTAGATTTTTGCAATAGTCTTACTAGTTAGTTTCTCTATCATCTTTCTCTCTCTCACCTCAGTTTATTTTTTTCGACACTTGTTTTATTATGTCCTCCTTCAAAACATTCAATGGTTCTGTATTTCATAACCAGTCAATTCCTTTGCTATAATCTGACATTCAGAGAATCATACTTTTTAGTGCTAGGGGAAATTCAGAGCTGTTTACAGTGTAATTCCAACTACCTTTACAATCTTTTCTCTTTTTACCCTTCAACCCAAACCCATCCTCCTTTAGACACAATTCCTTAATGTCTCAACCCACAAACATTCACTGGACACCTGATTATTATGCATCACGTTGGATATTCTGGATTCAGAAATGAATCAAATACAGACTCTTCTCTCATGAAACTACAGCTGTGCATATTTTGCTCATTTACTGTCACTTTTGCTCATTCTGTGCCCTTCAGCAATGACCTTCCATATCCTATCCACATCTCTGTAACCTGTCCTTCATACAAACCATAGTCCAAGCAACATGATCTCCATGATGTCCTCTTTAACCACTGCAGACTTATCTTTTTTTCCCTTCCTCGTTTTTTAGGGTACTTCATTTGTATCTCTCTATATCCCTAATTAAATTATAATTCCTATGAAAGAATGTGCCAAACCTTAGCAAAACTTTGTATCACACCATAGTAGTATCTGGCATTTTAGATGCTCAATGTGTACTTATTAAATGAGGTTATACACCATAGTCTTTAGAAACATGAGCTAGGGTCAGAAAAATTTGAGTTGAAATTCTGACTTTGTCATTGTGTGATTGGAGGCAAGCTTTTTAACCATAGCCTTATTTTCCTCATTTGAGCAATGAAGAAAATAAGGTTGTTGTAAAGATAAAGGAGATGTTGTATATAAAGTGCCTGACATGTAGTAAGGATACAATAAATAGGAAACACTAGCATATTAGCCATAAAATTATAGTGCAGTAAGCACCTATACACAGCCATAGGCTGGATTTACCTTGGTACAAAGGGCAGCTCACCAAAGGAGTCTGAACTTAAAACCATAACGGCTTCATTAGTAGTTGGTGTAAAAAGTATTGCTGACTCTTTGTGTGTCTTTCCAGTCACAACCATGCACATAAGTAGCAACACCAACAGCAGCATGGTGGAACACAAAAATCTCAACCAATATGCCTTAAGTGAAAAGATCACTGTGAAATTGAGTTTAAAATGTTCAAATAATGTTCAAAACTTCTTCAAAAACTCAGGTTCTGAATGAACCAAAAGTAAACATTTTGATTGAAAGCCTGAAGCAGAAATTCTTAGTTTGTTTAGATGGGAGGAGAGGGAACTTAATTGCAAAATATGTAGAGGTTTTTTTTTCCTTTTTATGATAGATTTTAGAGAGCATCATGCAACATACCAGTAAGATTGCCACTAAAACTATCAAAGGTCACAATTGATGTTCATTGGAAGAGGCACTAACCCTAAGTTGATAACCTTCATCCCTCTCTTCAAGAATATCCTAAACTATGAGAAGAAAAAAATAGAAAAGGCCCAGATGGGTTCGCTGCTGAATTCTACCAGACATTTAAGAAAGAAATTATACCAAATCTGTATAATCTCTTCCAGAAGATAGAAGGAGAGGAAATACTTCCTAACTCCCTCTATAAGGCCAACATTATCCTACTACTAAAACTAGACAAAGACATTACAAGAATAGACCAATAACTCTCATGAACATAGATGCAAAAATTCTTTTTTTTTTAATAATTTTATTTATTTATTTTTTCCCCCAAAGCCCCAGTAGATAGTTGTATGTCATAGCTGCACATCCTTCTACTTGCTGTATGTGGGACGCGGCCTCAGCATGGCTGGGGAAGCGGTGCATCGGTGCGCGCCCGGGATCCAAACCCAGGCCACCAGCAGCGGAGCACGTGCACTTAACTGCTAAGCCACGGGGCCAGCCCTAGATGAAAAAATTCTTAACAAAATATTAGCAAATTGAATCCAACATGTATAAAAAGAATTTTACACCATAATCAAGTGGAATTTACTCCAGGTATGCAAGACTGGTTCGACATTCAAATATCAATTAATATAATCCATCACATCTATAGGCTAAAGAAGAAAAATCACGAGATCATATCAATAGATGCAGAGAAGCCATTTGATAAAATCTAACATCTATTTATTATAAAAACTTTCAGCAAACTAGAATAGAGATGAACTTAACTCGATAAAGAATAGCTACAAAAAACTAACAGTTAACATGATACTTAATGGTGAGAAACTACATGCTTTCCCACTGAGGTCAGAAACAAGGCAAGAATGTCCCCACACCGCTCCTATTCAACATTGTACTGGAAGTCCTAGCTAAAGCAATAAGACAAGAAAAGTAAATTAAATGTATACATATTGGGAAGGAAGAGATAAAATTGTCTTTGTTTGCAAATGACATGATTGTCTATGTAGAAAATCCCAGAGAATAAAACAAACAACAAACAAAAATAAAACTCTACAAACTAATAAGCAATTATGGCAAGATTGAAGGATATAAGGTTAATATACAAAAGTTAATTGCTTTCCTTATATACCTGCAATGAACAATTGGAATTTGAAATTAAAATTAAAATACTATTTACATTAATTTCCAAAAAAAAGAGAGAAAGGAGTACTTAGGTAGAAATCTAACAAAATATATATGCAAGATCTATATGAGGAAAACTACAAAACTCTAATGAAATAAATCAAAGAAGAACTAAATAAATGGAGAGATATTTCATGTTCATGTAAAGGAACTTTCAATATTATTAAGAAGTCAGGTTTTTTTTCCAAATTGATATACAAATTCAGTGCAACCTCAATAAAAATCCCAGTCAGTTATTTTGTGGATATTGGCAAACTGATTCTCAAGTTTATATTGAAAGACAAAAGACCCAGAATAGCCAACACAATATTGAAGAAGAACAAAGTTGAAGCACTGACACTACGTAACTTCAAAACTTACTATAAATATACAGTAATCAAAGACAGTCAAATGAGTTGAAAACTTATATCCACACAAAAACCTGTACTGACTGTTTATAGCAGCTTTGTTCGTAATTGCTAAAACTTGGAAGCAACCAAGATGTCCTTCAGTAGGCAAATGGATAAACAAACTGTGGTACCTCCAGACAATGGAATATTATTCAGCACTAAAAAGAAATGAGCTATCAAACCATGAAAAGACATGACAGAACCTTAAATGCATATTACTACGTGAAAGGAGCCAATCAGAAAAGGCTACATACTGTATGATTCCAACTACATTACATTTTGGAAAAGGCAAAACTACAGAGAGAGTGAAAAGATCAGTGGTTGCCAGGGGTTAGGGGGTAGAGAGGATGAATAAGTGGGGCACAGAGGATTTTTAGGGCAGTGAAATTCCTCTTGATGGTACTATAATGGTAGCTACATGTTATCATACATTTGTCCAAACCCATAGAATGTACAGCACCAAGAGTGAACCCTAATGTAAACTTGGGCTTTGGTTGATAATGATGTGTCAGTGTTGTTTCATGGACTATAACAAATGTACAGCAGTGATGTGGAATGTCCATGGTAGGGAAGATGGCGGCAGAAGGGGAGACGTGGGAACTCTCTCTACTTTCCCCTCAGTTTTTTTTAACTTTCTAAAACTGCTCTAAAAAATAAAGCCTATGAATTTTTAAAAATTAAATAAGTAAATAAACAAATAAAGCAAAGAGAAAATGAGACAACCAGAGAGTCCACATCAGATTTGTGGTTCCTTCCATAAAATCAAATGGGGAGTTAAAGAGAAAAACCTGGGAAGAAAACTAGCAGTCAGGAGATGAGAAGCACCAAAAAGACCAAAGAGATAGTGATTTCAGATAAGGCCAAGCAGTAGCATAGGTCATCCATGTGGAAGCCTCCATAGCATTGCTGCCCACTACAAGAATGACAAGGAAAACCTCTGACTTCTAGGAAGAAAATCAGAGTGAGTGGCATTTAAGTAGCAATTTAAAACAAGTGTATAGAAATGAGAAGGTATTAATCTGGGCCAAGATGTAACATTCACTTAAAAATCCCTTTCTAAATATGTGAATATAGGTAATTAGTGGTCAACATGTGTCTAGTTTTTTAATAGTCATAATTACATGACTTTAATAAAAATGCTGTAATTTGCTTTCTCATGAGCATTGAAAGCTTAACTCTCTGTTTATCTCTTGAAGCTTTGCTAACCTAACAAGGGTCATTCAGAAGAATCTTACCAAAATTGCAGGTAGGCATTTTGTTTGAGATGCTCTAACTAATTTCTTGGAGCCAGCCCTAGCATATTTAAATTAAGTGTTCTTTATTCTCTCTCTCATTTACTCAACAAAGAAGCATTGAGAACTTAGTTTTCCAAACTCTGTGACTCACAAGTAATTCTTCTGCCTGGCCTGCTAGCAGCTAACTCACTGTAGCTTGCCATCAAATGGTAGCTTAATTACATATATAAAAATGATGAGATTGGAGGTGGCTAGCTGCAAGATTAGACCAACTACCTGAATAGTAACAAACACATCTGATGCTGAATCCATCTCCTGCCTCACATGAAGAATGAGATAACAGGTTCTGATGCTGGTGGTATAAGGTCTCAGTTAAATCTATTCACGTGGCATGTGTGTGTGTGTGCATATGTGTATGCGTACATGTGAGTTTTCATGTATTTTCTACAATGTGCAGACACGTGGGCCAGTCTCCTGTGATCAGCGACACAAGCCTGAGAAGGTGAAAGAGACCAGCCTCAGCCTGGGATTAGTTTAGATGGTGAAAGCTTCAGAGTGAATCAGGAGCCTTGGCCCCAGAGGACTAGTTAGAGCTCTAATGGGAATGCGAATGCCTTGGAGGAGAGGGAGGACTGAGCGGGGACAGAAAGGAATATGGAAACCTAGTGCATATGGGAAAGAGAATTAGGAGACAGCATAGTGTCAGGTTCCATCCAAATTCTTGGGATCACACAGCCCAGTGAAATCTCTCAGGGTCATAAATAGGAAGCAACAAAATACAAGGACAAACACCGACAGGAAGATGTTGCCTGTTGAGGGGCAACACCACCTGAGAATCAGAGTCGATTAGAAAAGAATAGCAGCAGAAGCTTCCCTCTGGGGTGGAGTGCTGGCTGGGAAGTTCTTGTGGAACCACCCATGGGGGAGATCAGAAGTGGGTGGAAAGTCTTTAAGGAAACTGGAGGTCTTGGTCTGCTGTGTAACATTAACTATGACTTAGAAGATGTATGAGGGAAGCTTCTCTGAAAGCAAGCCCTGGGGACTGCCTTTGCAGGTCAAAGTTTGTATTTACAGAAAAGAACAAGCAATCCAAATATGGGAAAGGCCACCTGTGCCTCACTAACAGGTACCTCTTGCTTTCTGTATCCACGCTTTGTCTCAAGTGTGGGAGAGTCAGAACTAAAAGCCCAACTATATAAAAGACAGTAGTCGGACAATTAGCAAAATTTGAATAAGGTCCATAGATTAGATAATAATACTGTATCAAAGTTAATTTTCCAGTTTTGATCATCACACTATAGTATGTAAGAGAATGGCCTTGTTCTTAAGAAAAGTACTTAGGGATAAAGAGGCATCATATTTGCAACTTTCAAATGGTTCAGAAAAATTTACATAGATATAGATATAGATATAAGATATATAAATAAATACGAAGAGGAAGGAGAGAGAGAATGATAAACCCAATATGGCAAAATATTAACAATCAAGGCATATTGGTAAAGGTTATACAGCAGTTCTCCATGTTCTTCTTCTTCTTTTTTTTTTTTTTTTTCCGCTGAGGAAGATTCACCCTGAGCTAACATCTGTTGCCAGTCTTCCTCTATTTTGTATGTGGGTCACCACCACAGTATGGCCACTGATGAGGGGTGTAGGTCTGCCTCCGGGAACAGAACCTGAGACGCCGAAGCGGAGCGCAGCAAATTTAACCACTAGGCCACTGGGCCTGTCCCCTCTGTATTATTCTTAAAATTTCTCTAAGTTTGAGGTTATTTCAAAATAACGAGTTATTCTAAAAAGCCTTTTCCAGCAACAACAGAAAAGCTAACACAAATTAGAGCTATGCTTAAATGTAGATAAGGTTTCTTTAGTATTGGGACCTGAGCCACGGTTGGAAGTATGATGTGCTCACTGCAAAATACACCTTATCTCTCCACCTAGTATCTTTAATTTTATGGTAATCCTTCCTAGGGGTTGAAACATTTTCCAGAAATCTCCATGAAGAAACTAAAATGTCTTAGTTGGAAGAGTAGTGCCCTTATCTCTGCCCATTATCCCAGTGGAAGAAAGCAGGATCCTAAGGATTCTTTCTCTCTGGTTTCTGCTGTACTTACCCAATAGCCTTGCCCCTCTATTTCATGAATGTAGGTTTCAATTTCATTAGCCATGTAAAATCACATTAAACTCCCTGTGGGAGAATAGTAACATATAATGTGAAAATAATTTCTTTTGATTGATATACAGTGCTTTCAGAATAAAGTTCCAAAGTTTTGTTTGTGCTTCTTATAATCACCAGACAATAATACTAATGGCCTGGTCTATTATCCACAATCATTTTTGTGCTAAGTCCACTACGGATTTGGTATTGAACTCCCACTTAAGTGATGATCATTATGCTAATTTTTTGGAATCATTTGCTACGTGTTTCACATTTTAATGTATTACATTTATGAAGCCTTTATCCAATGGTAAAACTTCCTTAGATCAAAAAATATTATACATATTTTCTAGGTGTTTAGAGATGGATCCTTTCATTTCCTCTTCAGCATTCCAGCCTGAGCCCAGAAAATAAAAACCTCCACCCACTGGATAATTTCTACTCACTCACGAAGTGAAGATTGACATCTCATTGATGGAACTGAAAAGCAATTGAGCATGCTCACCTTGGACATTTTCTCCTGTCTTTGGATTAACGAGGTTGTGTGCATTCTTCTCTGTTTGTGTTCCGGGGGCAACCACACATGGGTCAGGACCAAAACTACTGTCTAGCAGTAATTGAAGGTCCATCTCATTCCCTGTTTGGGGACTCAGAAGTATAAAGCAACAGTCCTCAGTAAGTGTGTCTGCTTTGGAAAGACCCTTCCAGCCTTTCCAATAATAAAAACATTTCATTCTATGTCTTTCTGACTCTTTTGTCTATTTACATGAATTTGTTCAAAACTCAAGAGAGGAAGGGAAGAGAGCTATTATTTATTGACCGCCTAAAATCTCACCAGTCTTATTGCCTAGTTTTTCTGCTTTCAGATTTGTGAACTTTCTTTTTGTGAATTCCTACTGCACTGAGGTTTAAAGGCAACTTAGATTTCTACTAGGGAAGGATAATTAACAAAGCCTCTATATACATTTCAAAACAAAGTAGTTATTCACTTACTTCATTGCCTGGTGGGTTAAGTGTTCATTACTAGCCATTAGTGACCATTAGGAAATGCAGTTCTTTTCATTTCCTAAGGCTTTGTTTGAACGGCACATATCACATGACAAGCTCGGTCAACACCTTCAAAGAAAAGCCTCTCTCTGATGAAGTCAAAAAGCATAGAAAGTGGACCAGGAGAGGATGGAGCCTAGCTCTACTGGCCAGACAGGAAGTGGAGCAACCTGGGACTGGTAGAAACTTCATCACTGAAGTGGGCAGAGCCAGGGGAGCTGACCCAGCAACGGAGACTGGCTGCATGCAGGAGGCTGGGAGCCGTTAGGAAAGTAAGTTCTTTCTTCTTTTGGAATTTGTATTATGATAAAGTGAGACTAAGACTGAGAATGGTGTCAATCCAGAGGGAATGAAACAAACTAACAAGAAATCAATGCAGTGAGATGAAGTCTGGTAATACCATTAGAACTCTAAATCAACAATCCTCGGTCTTTTAGTTATGAGAGCCGCTAAATATGCTATTTTGCTTAAGGAAATTTTGGTTGGCTTTCTCTATCCTGTGATTGAATGAACGTTAACTAATACAGAAGGTCTACTTACACTTTTCAGTTTTCTTTATTTTATGCACAAGTGCTATAATGGTATATCATTTAGTTTGAAGCAGGAAAATAAAAATTACTCTAAGTGTTTAAAACAGAGGAAACTTAATACAGAGAGTTGGTTCCCCAGGTGATGAAAGAGCTGAAAGACAAATAGGAGATGGTAAGGCAACCTGACCATTAGCAGCCACAGGAGGTTTGGAGGAGGCAGGTTACTGCAGCCCAACAGCCAGTGTTACTTGGAGCAATTTGAAATCATAGAAGAGCTATCCATTGAGAACAAGAACCATGAAAGAGACTCCGACACTGAGAGAGATGTTGCCTGAGTCAGAGAGAGGGGGAGAAATACCCTGGCTTTTCCCCTTCACCCCACCTCTGATCTCGTGTCAGTGCTCTCATTGGCTAAACCCAAATGGAAGTCAGCTGACACAAGAGCCTAGGAAACACAGCCTGTAGAGATTGCTCATCACCCCCCCAACTCCACCTCGACCCACTCCATCCAGCAATGCAATGGAAGCATGAATGGAGCTGAAAGCAAACAAGCCGAGGCCCAGCAAAAACAATATTTGTAAATTAGCCGGTATTTTATCTCAATGTGTCAAATGCTTTCTAACCAGAAAAATGGAGTGCCAAAAAGTACTTGCTCACCACTATCATTCTTTTCCTCATTTCTCTCTCCCAAATCGTAAGGAATAAATAAAATGGATTTTTAAAAGTTTTTAAAAAGTTCTCCAGGTAGTTCAGATTACATTCGTATCACTCCTCTTCCTTTCATCCTCCTCACCCAGAAACACGGCTCTACCTCATGTTAAAATTCAAAATTTGAGCAATACTGTGCTTAAATGCTGATATTCTTAATGGTTTTCCCTTGTTGCCTACTTTAAAATTGGGAGGAAAAAAAAACAAACAAATGAACAAATCCAAAGAAATGGTTTCCTATGCTACGGACTCCTAGACCACTGAACCTATGTTACTTCTTAATAATACCAGAGCTTTATATCAGAGAGCTTCTAAAACTGAGAGGAAACAAAATTTAAAGAAAACACTGTGGCTTTATGTAGCATCTTAAAACAAAACTCTTTTTAAGACATAAATTGATTTGTATGTTTTATAAGGGGGAAAAGTCTCTCCCTGACCTCTCAAGGGCATAATTGGCACCATCTATAATGATTTGGCCCCAATCCTACCTATAATAGTAAAAAGTAGAGGCAGCTGAACCAGGTCTGAAACTAGGGGACAATTAGTTCCATCCATTAGGGGAAACTTTATGAGTTCAGTAAATGAGGAGTGTCTGGTTGAGTGCTTAAGAGGAAAAGGGGAATTTGGTGTAGTAAAGTCATAATATACTACTTATTCGGAACCTTCTCAGGAATCTAAAGGTCATCTGCCTCCCAGCCCCAAAGAAATACAACCCTGTAGAAACTTCCTTGGCCATTTATAACCTGCCTGGCTAAGCCTTCCCTCGGGGCCTGCAAGACTGACCCATCTGCCGACTCAGGCAGACACTATCCTGAGGCCTTTTCTAAATCCTTATGTCTGGCCTCATCTGTCCAGCACAGAATATGAGAGTAAGATAGTATCTGTGGATGTGCCAGGCTGCAGTAGTTAGATTGACCCCCTATTCTGGGAGGTAGCATTCAGGCAGGTAATTAAGGAGTGAATAATGGGGTTCCTCAGATGACCATGAGTCACCTCAGTGAGAATTCAGAAACCTAAATCCAGTGTGATGAGATGTGATCACAAACAGGAGAAAGATTCAGATATTAAGTGGCTCTGACAAATCTTTTCAACAATACCTTCCCTATCAACCTGGAAAATGTTCATTGGGATGCCCAATTCTGACATCAACTGTTCCCTGGGGATATCCAAGTGAGTTCAGAATGCACTGAGGACCAGAATGGACAGCTAAAACACCCTTGAAGACCTTTATCTCTTTCTTATATTGATGCTATCCGTTTATTCATTCATTTATCCCTTTGGCATTGGCCTCTCCTTCCTCTCCACCCTTACCTTATATCAGAATAGATTTGAACAACAAATGAACAAAATTAAGAGGTATTTTCCAGGTTAACCAAGTTCTCTCCCAGAGGATTTTATATCTTGAAGAGCTGTCCTTCATGGGGTATTCAATGCTTTTTAATAATGGTAAAATCATCTTGCCAATTGCAAAGTCATTTATAACCCACTCACTTCTCTTACTTTACTTTATTCCTAATTTTTAAATTAAAATTTTTTCTTTTTCTTTCTTAATATGTAATTAATTGATAATCCCACCTTGTTCAAAATTGATTAAATTTGCTTATAAGGACATGTATATTTTATTAAGATAATATAAATTAAATGTGTACAAGAAAAAAGAAAACAAAATAAGGATAAGATAAAATGATGCTAGAAGTGAAGCTAGTGACAAGCACATACATATGTAAGTACTATATACGTAATGTATTATACATACACATGTATGTATGTGATGCATACATTGCCTTATGTATACATATATATTTATGCATATATCAACACATGTAATAAATGCTCAATAAATTTTTGTTGAATGAATGAAAGAATGAATATATACATATATGCTTTTTGGAAACTACATGTACACTGTTCAAAAAACCTTCAATAAGGAAGACTGGGTTTGGGCGATGAAGTCTTTTATTTTCGCTTTACATCATTTGGTATCTTTTGCATCTTCTACCAGTATTCATGTATTGCTTCTTATTTTTCCATGTCAACCATAATTATCTAGAAAACAGGATTATAGGAACTTTTTGCTTTACATTTTTATATTAAAACACTAATAAATATTAAGAAACATTATTTATTTATTTATTTTTTTTTTTAAGATTTTATTTATTTTATTTTTCCCCCCAAAGCCCCAGTGGATAGTTGTGTGTCGTAGCTGCACATCCTTCTAGTTGCTGTATGTGGGACTCAGCCTCAGGATGAATGGAGAAGTGGTGCCTCGATGCGCACCCAGGATCCGAACCCGGGCCACCAGCATCGCAGCGCGCGCACTTAACCACCAAGCCACAGGGCCGGCCCCAGAAACATTATTTATTGACTACTTTTTCAATAATGTTAAGAATCTAAGGGGGAACAAACACCTTGATTTTTACATGAATCAACCCAGAACAATACAATAGATGTTACCCAAAGAACTGGTTTGGGCAGGGGAGTTGGCTTTTTGAGGGGGTCAAAATGCTCATCCCATGAATGTCCAGTTCCCCGAATTAAATAAAAAAAATCTAGAGGCGAGAGCATCACCACAGACAGGTGATAAACACAACTACTTATATTTCTTACTTTTCAACCTAAGTGTCATCTTCCACTAAATCTCTTTCATTTATCCTGTAGATCTCTGTCTCGACAATCATGTAGCCATAATTTAACTAAATATTAAAACTAAAAATCTCCTAGAAATAATCTTCCTCCCCACTCTTCTTTTTGCCTTTTAGTAATTACTGTACCTGTGGGCAGGTGGTGCAAAGGCTATGAAGTATTTTAATAGATTTTTTGGTTTCATGATTAACTGATACAAAACTGAAGTGTTACCCCTCTTAAATGTAATCAAGTGAAGATTATAGTTTTGATTAGCCATTGAATAGGTCCAGAAACATAATCAGATACTTGCCTATTTTGTCAACCTCTGATTTAGAGTCTTTATTGCAATTGAATGGCCTTAATCTACTAACAAATAAGATATCTGATTTAAGTAGACAGGGAAGAAAATGGTTTTACTATGAAAGTTTCCTTCTCTCTTATGCAAAAAGATGGATTAATTCTTCCTAGTGGTCTATCACAGTCTGTAAGGATTTGATATGGAAAGTAAGATGACTTTCCGTGTTCTGATGTAAGTTAGAATTTTTATTTTATCATCTCTTTTCTCAAATCAATCAAAAATATTTTTTGGACTCTTGCAATATAAAGCACCAAAGGAAAAAGAATCATAATCCCTACCTAATAATTTTCCTCTTGTTAGCAAAACAAGATACAACTAGATAAGAAAAATTAGAAAATTAAACTTTCTATTGAAGTATAAAATTGTGCCATACAGACAATAAATCCTCATTTTCTTTCTTTCTATTTTTGTCATTCTTAAGACTTTTTTTTTTTTTTTAAAGCTCCTCTACCTTCTAATATTGGATACCTTTACGGCTGATTTTTTCATCCTCTTCTCTGCACAATCCTTCAGTGATCTCTTCCTTTCCATGGCTATGAAACCATACAAATTCTAGTGCTTCCCGGATACATTATGTCCAGCACAGACCTATTCTATACATCTGCTTAAATATCTCAAGTGTTCCTAAAATTGAACATCTCCAAAACATCTTCTTTCTCCCACACCAAATCTGCTCCATCTCTAGACTTTCCAACCTCAACTGCTAAAGCCAGAAATCTGAGAATTGTCCTTGATATCTTACCACTTCTCCTTAATTCCTATATCTAGTCCATTATAAAGTCCAGTCAATTCAACTTCCAAAATATTACTTGAATCAGTCTACATATGTCTTCTCACTCTGATTGCTTATCTGGTCTCCCAGCATTTTACCCTCTTCCCTCCTCCATCCATTCTCCACACAACAGCCAAAACGATCAACTTAAAGTGAAAATCACATGATGTCACTCTTTTTCTTAAAAACTTTCAAAGACTTCCCATTGAATTTAAGATAAAGTAGGGCCGGCCCCGTGGCTTAGCGGTTAAGTGTGCACGCTCTGCTGCTGGCGGCCCGGGTTCGGATCCCGGGTGCGCACGAACACACTGCTTCTCCGGCCATGCTGAGGCCGCGTCCCACATGCAGCAACTAGAAGGCTGTGCAACTATGACATACAACTATCTACTGGGGCTTTGGAGGAAAAAAATAAATAAATAAAAATTATTAAAAAAAAAAAAAAAGATGTATGAGTACAATTTGAATTACATCCCTTGCCACCTTTGTGTCTCAAATAAAATCATTATTTTTTTACAAAACTTGTTATAATTTGTTAATGTATTTCATATGTGTTGTTTTCATTTTGGCTTTGGTTTTATTTAGTTTGTCAGTTTATCCACCCCTACTAAACTTTAAGCTCCGTATAGCAAGGACCATGTCTCCTTATACACATGATCTCATTTCACACTCAAAATAACTCTATTTTGTTTATTATCCCTATTTTACAGATGAGGAAAGTATGACTTAGAGAAGATGAGTCACTTTCCTGAGGGCACACATCTGATATAATGAAAAAGTAGATTTAAACTAAGATCTTTTGGAAGCTGATGGCTATACAGTCATCTATGATGCTGTATTATCCCCTCCACACACATTCCCCACTGCAGATGTCCAAAATCTCAGCCATACTAGGGAACTTCCTCTTTTAAATTATTAATGAGCTAAAATCAACAAGAAAAGAAGTCTCAAAAATGTCAAATGTCAAATAATTTTTTAATTGCATGATTGTGAAGAAGGTAGGATAAAAAAGTGGTTGCTGCACTTTTTTAGGGGGTGAACAGAGTATTTTTATATATAGAAACTTTAAGTGCTAAGAGCTTTCAGGAAAGACAACCCAGATTCCAGTTTCTCTATTTCAGTTTCCTTATACGTAATCAGTTTTAGCACTTAAGAATCAAATGAGGTAATGTATGTGACATATTTTTTTTTCAGCACAGCTGCACAACCATATAGTGAGAGAAGAGAAGAGACACAAGACAATGTGTTCTCTCTTTTAAGTCTGAGCATGCTTATGGTCAAGTAGCAGTGACTGCAGTCAAGCAAAATGCAATCCCCAAGGTTTAGGATTTGGAATGAACTCCAATTCCCCGCACTTGACGATGACTCCCTCCAGAGTCTACGGAGAACTTTACTGATGAGTTCAGTTCATGATTCTTTCAAGCCCTTATTACTCAGTTGTACTTATTGAGATCCTTTCTACTTTATTCTGTCAATTGACCCTCTCCTTTAGTATCCTTCAAAGCTAGTGCTTTGCTCTTACCAACCCTCCTCGGGGACTGTAGTTCTGATACCTACATCCTTAGTTCCCCTTGTTGGAGCCAGTTCTCCCAGGGCTGCCGGCCTGGACTGAGACATATCATCTAAGGGAATATTGGATTCCCTGTTGCTGTACTCTCTGGTCCTGCAGAGAAACCCTCCCCTAGTTGGAGTGATCATGCCAGCAATCAGCAGTTGTCACTGATCATGTTTTTGGATACCTTGTTCTGCTGCTAATACTCTACTCTTCCTCCTTCTTCTCTATCCACAAAACGGGTAGGTTCTGATGTCTACCATTCTACCTTGTGTGGATGTAGTAAAGAAATCATTTTCAATCCCTTTATTCCATAATGTAATGTACTTAACTTCTTAGCTAATTAACCCCTATTAAAAGGATAAAATTCTAAAGACCCAAGACATAGACAACAGACACTTATAGAAGAAAGTACTTGGAGGTGGGGAGAATTTCTAACATCTCTCCAGAGTATGGCTAATACATTCAAAAGTAGTTAGTTAATAGCATAGTTTTTTAAAACCACAAAGAACTGTCATTTCTTTAGAACTGATATTAAAATTAAACTAATTATGAATTATAATGATAAAAATACTTTGAGAAATAGTTTCAAAATGCTCAGATATATTACTGACCTTGAGGAAAACCAACGAAGGGAATCAAGCTCAGGAACCCTCCCAATTTTTCTGTCAGTGGTGTTCTCTCATTTCTGGTGACCCTGCTCCCTTTACCAAATGCCATCCCTTTCCCTGGGGATGCAAAATCACCACCCAACAGGGATACTTCTCCAGTTCATTGTCTGTATCCATCACACCTCATCACCCCTGCCACAGCCCTTTCCTTCCCTGGCCACATCACTTCTTGCTAACTGCTCTTTCCTAGCCCCTTGCTCTAACTTCTGCGGAATCCTCTCTCTATGCCTAGTGTCATAGGACACAGAATGAGCCCCAGGGCTTAGACTCTGCTTACCCATGGAATTCTGTCACACCTTTCCCAGTATACCCATATGCTTGTTTCATCGTTGGATGCTGCCTGGTTAGTAACTCGCCTTCTTCTTTGTAACTATTTGAAAACAAATGAATAAATGACAAGTAAGACTTACAGGGACAAGGGGACTGAATCCATGAGTCCATGATCCCTCCCCATTGGTATTCAAAGGTATTAAAAAAAAATCAATGAACTGGCAAGGGTCTGGCTCAAGGCAGATCCTAACTAAGAGCAACAGGACACCTGGGAGGCAACTTAACACAGAAGACAAAAGGAGTTTGGAAACACGAGTATGTGTGTTTACCAAAGCTATGAGTGAGTTGAGTGTGCTGGTTCCCTCCACACACACCATTGAAAATCTGATTACAAGTAATTTTGGTAATATGAGTGTAATTTATGGGCCACAGCAGAGTGAGGGGCTTTGAACTGAAAGAGATTTTACCACTCGTGAAGCTATTGTTGCTAGGACAAATCAACTTTCATCCATGGCAGGAAGGAATACAAGAGCTATGAGTAGCAGATTTCTGGATCCACTGATGGTGGCGATGGAGGTCTCAAAGAGAGTGGTCATTATGGTGTTCATTCTCAAGGAGAGCATTAGTTTCTGCTCCCCAGTAGGAAGCAGCATGGGAGAAACGGTAAGAAATTGTTTATAAACATTTATATGCTCCCTTGGGGAGCCTTAGAGATATTTAGGGAGAGAAACTCTTGGAAATATTAGGGAGTTTTACAGTAAAATAGCTGGGAAACCAAAATTCTTAAAATTTGGGATAATAAAGTAAATGTACTTTTTTATTTTTTATCTACAAATTACAAAAATTTCCTTTCACTCTTTTCTAAGAATACTTGAATTTAAATGAAATATTGATTTCCCTAATATCATTGCTTGAGTGTCAGAGAGACCACTAATTGCTGCTCATCTTAAATAGTAATTGAATTTTTTACTGGATACATGGTTTCTCTGAATAAGTATTACATTCCTCAGTCTTCTTTACAGGTATGTATGGCCATGTGAGTAAGTTCTGACCAATGAGATATAACTAGAATTTTTGCGTAGGAACCTACCATAAGTTTGCAGGACCCTACCTTAAGAGATAGCTGATATATGCCCTTTGCTTCTTCTTCCTTCCTTCTTCTATCCTCCTGCCGGGAACACCCTACCACTCTTGTGAACAATGAAGATGAAGGCAGTGTCCTAGGGATTGTAAGGCAGTGAGGCAAGAATGTTGGGTTCTTGATGAATTCGTGGAGCAGAGCCATCATACCAGCCCTGGAAGACATAAGATGGCATTTTCACTCACATGTCTAGTGCCTGGACTGGGAGGGCTGGAAAAGCTGGGGGCTGGATGGACAGCTCTCCCTCCATGCAGCCTTTCCACAGAAGCTAGCCTAGCCAAACTATCCCAGGGTTTTCCTTCTATCTTGCTAATTGTTCCTTCTTAGTCATCTTAAATGGGCTACTTTCCTCAGTTTCTGGCCACTCCTCAAGGTCCTGCCCTCTGTGAATTTGTCTGCTTCCTCTACACTCTCTCCTCAGGTAATGCAATTACCTCCCAAGGCTGCTGAGTGACCAAGCTCTGCCTAGAATGACATTAAAAACACTTGCAACATGACTCCGAGTTTGTTTCTCCACTCGCTCCAGAATGCCAATGGCATTTTGGAGGAAAAATACACATTGAAATCTCCCACATTTTACCAGGCTTTCCCCTCTATCTGGAATAACCTGTCCCTCCTTCCATCATATATGATAATGTGTGCCTAGTGTCTAACACAGTCAGCCCTCAATAAATATTAGTTTCAAAACAGAAACAAAGATCATATGTTATTTTTTTCTGAAATCACGTGCAATATCCCCAGAAAGAACTCATCATTGCCTCTTCCCTGCTTCCATATCAGTTAATCTTATACTCGTATTTACTACAACACTTATCACATTCATTCTTTTGGAGTTGGCTGCTTGACTGTTCGTCCTGTGCCCCTCTGTCAAAGGTCACAGGTAGACAGCCCGGGTCAAAAATCACGCCACTGACTGGTTTGTTTGGCCAGCACAATATTGGGAAACAATTGAAGTGGAAGGATTTGTCAGGCATCCTCCAATTTCTCAAGCCCCAACTCTCCCTTTTGTTTTATTTCTACTTTTCACGTATTCACAGGTAAATTCCTGCCCTGCCCTTTCTTGGAAGAAGAGAACAAGCCTTAGTCCTGCAGTCCTGATCATATCACACTATACCTGGTCCACAAGGGGCACTCAATAAATGCTAAAGGGAATTGAGAGAAAACCTTCCTTGCTGTTTTGGCCCAACCTAGGGCCTAAATAAGCTCAGAAAAAGAGTTACAGTGACCCTGGAGTGTTTGCATTTCCACAGGAGATTACACCACTGAAACTCTTCAATACTTCCTCCAAGCTAAGTCTTTCAGGATAGAGCTCTTCTAAGGCACAGAATACTAGATACTGAAATAGTTTAAGAGCTTTCCTGAGTTCTGCATTGTGCCCTGGGCATGCCGGAGCAGAGGTGGGGGGACAGGGAACAGGATTTGATTCTGTCCAGTTTTAATAAGGAATAACAATTGCTACAGCCTCCCCAACAAGCAGTGGCCACTCTCAGTCAAATCATCACCATCATCTTCCTCTGACTCTTTCTATAACCACAGTGGAGCTGAGAGGCCTCTAAAAACACAAAATCACTGCTGCTAGCCTTTTTAACATGAACGTAGAAGATGAGCTTCCTTCCAGCATATATTTGAAAGTAGAGAGTTTTACTTAACCCAAATAAACTGGTGCATCTCATTATAAAAAAAAAAAAAAAGAAAGAAAAGCACACCATCTAGGAATATGAATACATTTTTACAATTGCTTTGAGATTCGGAGCGTGAATTTTTTAATACTTAATATCCTAAGTTGTTTTCTTCATTTCCACAGAAATAACTCTGCAGGTTCAGAGTTTATTTTTTAAACTACTTTTTTTCCAAATCAGTGGGAAAAAATTACCATATCTTTCAGCTATATAAAATAGTTTTACAGTTTAGCACTTTAAAAACAACCCCCATCAATCACCAGCCGTAACTGAGGCACTTTATGTACCAAACAGCGTAAGCTGAAATTGAAACATCCCTGATCGGCGACAAAACAATTTTTGCCTTTCTAGTTTCTGGCATGTCTTCTCATCAATAGGTGTTAAGTCTAAGGTAAAGTCAATCTTGTGGCCCTATTTAAAATAATTCTAGGACCTAGGCAGTGAGTGACGTGAAAATCCTATCCAATTATTAAAAAGTATGATATAAGTACATATGTTTTCCTGCAAATACTTACTGCCTGAGGAAAACTTCTTAAGGACGTTATTATCTTTCTAACACCTTTATAAGAAGAAATATTTAGCGATCTGATTAAACATAGGTTGAATCTGTAAAGTAATAAAAGCACATTTTGGAAGAAAATAAAGTTGTTTATTCCTTGCAAGTTGGCAGTGTATTAACATCCAGACCAGTTATCTTTTCCTCCCTACTGGCCCCTTGAAAGAGAAAAGTCAGTGTTCTTCTATACTTGCATACTATTTTCTGCCAAAATGTTTCGTTTCTGTCCAGTAGTTAGGGACAAAGTTATTTTTGTGGGAAAAGATGCTGAGACAGCATTCTAGAATCTTATTGTTAACAGATACCAATCTGCAGTATAATAAAAGATTAACTTTATATGAAGAAATTTAATTTTCAATCGAAGTTATAATATGTATATATGTATTTATTAACACACATTTTAGATCTCCCCTTATAACAAAAGGAATCATATTTTAGGCACTTTTATAAAGCTACTGAACAATTTTCTTCTATTTCTCCTAATGGGAGAGTAGTCAACTTCACAGCCAATGACACTGGAGAAATACCAGGACAGAGAAAAAAGAGGGCTAAATAGTAGATTTGCCATCTATTTGTTTATTCATTCATTCAATAGATATTTGTTAAGCATCTTCTCTATGCCAGGCAATGTGCTAGATGCTGACATATTGTGGTGTATTAAATTTACAGTCTAAGGAATAGTTTGTGATTCTAGAGAAGCTAAATGTTAACTCAAGAAGACCATTCCACCCAAGTCCTCCTAGATCTGAAGAGAAAGAGTCTTAGACACATTAAACAAATCCCACTTCCTCTCTCTCTGTGACTTATTCAATATAATAAACTTACCAGTTCTTTTCCAACAAAAAAGTGAACCAGGAGTACAGACTACAATGAAACCATGATCAAAGAGTGGAACTTCTTGTAGGTAGTATTTTTCATTAGATTTTGTAATAAATTATAGAGGTAGTGTTAAAAAATGGAATAGTTTATAAATGTGAGCCCTCATTAGCATATATTAAACATTATTATTTATTAGAATGTTAATAATTTATTAGTTTTTAAATTAATCATCAAATCACTTTACACAATTAAGTCTAATTAATGCAGAGGAATTTCAGAGGGAGGATGTTCTAAAATCTCTCTCTTTTTTTTTACTAAGGAAACAGCATGATTCGAGGTTGTTACACTGGAGCCGTTAGGCACAGCTCAATTATCAGGCAGGCAGGGGGATTTGCATAACAGCATTTTTATGGTTTGGGTAGTAGGAACACTTGAGGCTCAGGAAACAAAGTACGTCTCAGAAGAGGCAAGTTGTGAGGAGAGAAATCCAGGGGTTCCCGGAGTGGCTGCCTGTTAGTTTGGGAGACACTCCACTGATAACACGAACACTTCTTCTCTTTCTACATCTTCTAGTTGAGAACGGCTGCACTGGACCCTTAGCTCCTTAAGGACAGGATGTCATCTCATTCATCTCCACATGCTACTGTCCATAACAGTACCTGACACGAATGTTCTGGGCTCAATGTTTGCGTCCCCCCAAAATTCATATGTTGAAGCTGTTACCACACAAAATTGGAGTCCTCTGCCTGATGCACATAAACAAGCCAATTAATTATGGCATCAGCCTTTAGGGGAGAAATCAGCTTTATTCTGCGAGATCTATTTGCAGGGAGGACAGAGGACGCATGCCCTCATATTTGTCTCCCCGATTCAGGATTTGGGGCAAAATTTAAGAAGTTAGGGAGAACAGGCTGGCACACAGAAATGCTGGTGGGACAGGTTTTGATTGGTCTGCTTCAAACATTTATGGTAAGGTTTTAAACATTTGTGATGAGGTTCTAAACTTTTATGATAGGGTTCTAAACATTTCTGATGAGGTGGGGAAGGAATTTTAACACCAGATCTTCCTGAATGAGGGATCCCTCGCTTCTGACAAGTCTGCTTTCAAGTTCCAGTCGTGTTCCGGTCTCTGAGTTTCGTGGGAAGGAGGATCTTCGGTTCCACAGTCATTTCAGGTCAAGCTTCCTTCTTTTGTACATGTTCTAGCTGCGTGACTTTGCAGATTATCTGAAAGGCAGTTCTTAATCACTCTGTTGATAAGAGATGGGGTCAGTTGAACTGGTCCTGGAGGGTCCACGGTTACTAAGCCTTAACCCCCTCTATGGTGGTATTTGAAGCAAGGAAGTGCTTAAAGTTAAATGAGATCATCAGGGTAGGGCCCTGACTCAATAGGATTAGTGTCCTTATAAGAGGAGACACCAGAGAGCTCATTCTCTCTTTCTGTGCACGCACTGAGAAAAAGCCATATGAGGACATAGTGAGAAGGTGGTTGTCTGCAAGCCAGGAAGAGAGCCCTCACCAGAAACCAAATCAACCAGCACCTTGATCTTGGACTTCCCAGCCTCTATAACTGTGAGAAAATAAATTTCTGTTGTTTAAGCCACCCAGTCTATGGTATTTTGTTATGGCAGCCTGAGCAGACTAATACACAAAGTAACCACTAGGATCAGTTGTCAGGTAAACAAACAATTTCTTCAAAAAATTCCAGGCTTTCTCATTCAAACATTTTTTGAACACCTGCTATGTCAGGTACCATGGCAGTCAAAGTGTTCTGTAATGAAAGAGAATTGCAGTTGTCTGTTTCTGCATCTGTAAAATGGGAATGATATTAATACCTTCCTAGGATTATGAGGAATAAATGAGATAAAGAGACCTTAGCTCAGTGCCCACACATAGGAATCATTCCATCATTTGTTATCATTAGGTCTCAGCATGCCATACCACAGATGAAAAGTATAGATTTTTCTTCTCTTTCTGCTGACAGAGATGCCAGAATGTTGCTCACCCCACCTGCCATTTTCATGGGTGTATTCCTTGTATTGTCTTGGGGAACAGGGTTGGAACCTGAATACAGAAGAAGAGACCTAGACCCAAAATTTAAGGATGCACCCATTCTTAGGTTTGTGTAAGTGCAACCCTGTGCCTGCAAGACATGAAGAAGGAACACCTCTTTTAATTTCGTACTCTAGGTGCCTCCTTACCTCCCAAGCCTGTTGGGGAATCTCCTTTATGAGGATGAATCACCTTAGAACTGTAAGTGAGCATAAGTGAGGCCATCTTGTTACACCAAATGGCCCCAGCCACTCCTCCATGTGACTACTCGCTGCTCTGCATATACTCCAAAAAATTCACACGCTCTTCTGATTTATTGCCTCTGCTTACGTATGTACTCCCCAACAGCTTGATAAATTAAAAACTTTGTTCTATGAGTTTCTCTCCAGGAACAGGCTGACCATAGGCGGGAAACACACCTACAAGGTATCCACCACATCTGACAGAAGAATAGAACAATATGTGATGCCTGGAGCCCATCACGCCTGGAGACGGACAGCCCTGGACTCCCTCCACACTGCCCATTTTCCCTATATAACTGCCTCAAGATTCCGTAATCTTTGAAGATGGGTTTTTGAGACATTAGCCACCTGTCTTCTGATTTGCTGGCTAATCTAATTAAACCTCGTTTCTCTATCTCTAACTCATGATTAATTGGCTCAGATGGTGGAGAGCAGAGCGAGCCCATTGCTCAGTATCAGAACTATTGAGAGTAACTTTCTTTAGGAGTGTGGGAAGCTATCCTCATTTTGTGAGGAAAAGAGGTATAATAACACTATTTGGATTTTGAGCACTTAGGAGGAAACTGCTTGTACTGAGTTAAATAGTGTCCCCTCAAAATTCATGTCCAGCAAGAACCTGTGAATGTGACTTTATTTGGAAATAAGGTCTTTACAGATATAATCTAGTTAAGATGAGGTGAAAATGGATTAGGATAGGCCCGAAATCCAATATGACTAGTCTCTTTATAAGAAGAGGGAAATTTGGACACAGAGACCCAGACATAGTGGAGAAAGCCATGTGAAGACAGAGGCAGAGATTGAAGTGTTGCATCTACAAGTCAAAAAATGCCAAGAATTGTCGGCAACTATCAGAAGCTACCAGAAGCAAGGAAGGACTCTTCCCTAGAGCCTGAGAAGGGAGCATAGCCCTGCCAACACCTTGACTTCAGACTTCCAGCCTCTACAGCTGTGAGAGATAAATTTCTTTTGTTTTAAGGTACCCAATTTGTGCTAATTTGTTACAGCAGCCCTGGAAAACTAATACACTGCTCAACCACTAGTTCTGATACCCTAGGAATGAACGAAGAAAGTAGTCTGGATCTGTGAGGTGTAGGACAGAATCAATAATGACCTAGCCTCTGTGGGGCCTCCTATTTCCCTGGGAGAGAGCTATCCATGTGAACTGAAAGACTGAGCACTAAGATCCGAACCCCTGGGAGCCAAGAGTGGGGCAGCTGAGTTTAGCACTGGTGTTGGTAGTGCCGCCCTTCTTCAAAGAACATGGAAGAATCTCACCATCATTATCAGGAAAGAAGAGCATCTTCTGAAATCTCTGCAGGGCCAGTGCTCATCAGGGACAGCAAGGACTAACAAGAGCCAGCAGAAACAGCAGTTGTCTCTCTGTGTGGGTATGGAAGCTAGACTGGTCATTCTCTCTTTTTCAGGCTAACTATATTCTTAGAGGTACAGGACAGTTTAAAGATGGGTGGGCCTAAAACAAACTTGAGGTATGTGAAGGAGGAGCCATGGAAGGTTTTGCAGAGGTGACACCCACACTGAAGGACAAACAGGAGTTAGCCAAGAGAAGAATGGATGGGGGAGCATTTCAGGTAGAGGGGTTAGCGAAAATGAGAGCCTTAACTTGATAGAAAGATGGCGCATTGAACAACTGAAAAGAATTGAGAAAGATCAGCGCAAAGACTAAATGCAGAAGTTCCAAGTCGTGGGATGGAGAAGTAAATGTTTCTATATGGCAAGCTGGGGAAGTGATAGAGTTGGTAGGGGTGGAGGAAAAATATTATATCCTAAAACCAGGGCCACAATGGAAGTAACTGAACCTCCAAACACTTTTCCAAATGTAAATGGTTGTTGGTTTCATCAGTACTATTATACCACCCTACAATTGCATTGTGAGTTAAAAAATGTTAGTGGGCTAGCCTAGGAATTATGTAAGTATTTTTAACAATGTTCCTATGGATTATGATGCTCCTGAATTCTAAACAACCAACTTACAAAGAAGCCCAATCCATTTCTACAAGGCAGACCAGCTATACTAGTGACTAGCCACTCCCAGAATGCCCTTGAAACTTGGGAGGGAATGCAGTTCAGCATAAATTATCCTCTGCTCCCAAAGAAAAAGCAAAATCAGCACTTTTCTCTAATGTTTGTATGCTCTTTTTTATTGGGATAGCCAGAAATGCCACAATAGATCTGGATAAAATTAAGCCAGAGACCAGAACCAAAGTACAGTTAGAAACACCCTTTTCCCCCTACACCTACCACTGAGCTGTTGTTACTAGAGCTGGAAGGGAACTAACCAGAGAACAGACAGACTGTTCTCATCTCCTCATCACAGCCTGGAGATCCTTGGAAAAACTCCAGAGACAACTGTATTTTCACAGGAAAACCCTTCCTCTTGGTTTTAGCATGAGAGAAGCTGCAAGCCTGTGCTTCTAGACTTACACAAAATGCAGTGGAGATTGAATAAGGGTGACAGTGGCCTTCCTTGAATCCTCTTCCTGTCCATGAATTAAATCTTAGAGGTGAGACTCTCATCACCACGCAGCCCCGGGAAAGGACATGACTGATTGAGTTCATATTATAATTCCTGGTACCTCTCCTGCCTCAGGGAAGGAAACATAAAATAAAGATGCCTGTTCCATGAAATACTCAAATATGTTCTTCAGAATTCAAGGACTTAAATTATTCATTGAGTGGGACATTTCTTTTTTTTGATGGAGAATAAAAGGGGAAAAAAATGTTCTAATCTTTCTGTCAAAAAAATAAAATATCAGTCTTAATGTTCAAATTCACCCTGAGAACACAGCATAATCCCATATTATAACCTATTTTGTAAAAAGTGAAAGTGTATGCAAAATAAGATAAACAAAAGAAAGCAACTGAGAACAAGAAAATAGCTCACAGCAAATGACATTTGGAATGAAAGATAGAAAACCTACACTATTTTGTTTTAGACTTAGACTGAGAACAGAAATGCACTGGAGACATTTGATAATCAATATAACGTTACCCCAAGGGCACCATATACAACTATAATTTTAAAAATAAAACTCAAGGAAATGGAACATTTAAATTAGAAGGACTTTTAACAACAAAATGGCAAAAAGAAAAAAAAAAGCTTAATGTCCTTTTATATAAGGGAATTCTTAACTTAAGGGTTATTTTTCACAGTCAGTTTTTGCCAAGCAACATGAAGAGAGAAAAAAAATATCTTAGGTCTTTCCTGTCACTGTAGCCTTCATAATCACCACAATTCAACATGACACCATGACTTGTCAGAAATTCTCCCCGGCATCCATTTAAGTGGACACTAATTGGAAAGTTCACCGAACAGAATAATGCTGTGAACAATATATATTTCAACATGCTGCACCCAATCCTGACCTTAAATGACGAGGAGGAAAAAAATGGTTCAACACAGCCTCTGCATTCAGCTCGGTATTGTGAAGCCATGACGTGAGTTAGCTCCGGGAAAAACCCCAGGCTGGTGGTGAGACCGCAATCAAACCTGGAAACTGCCCGAGAATCAATCTGCTCCACACACATGGTTCTACAAGGGAGCATCTGGATGCCCAGCACTGAAGTCAGGGACTCCACAGGGGAGGAGGCGATGGTAAGATGTTATTGAAAACATGAGCTCTGAAGTCAGACCAACAAAGATTTCAACCCTGGCTCACCCAGCTGTGTCACCTTGGGCAGAGAGTTTCACCTCTCAGATTTGTCACCTGTGAAATGGGAGAGTAATAACAATACCATGAGCTATTGTGAGGAATAACTTAGATGATGTAAATATAGCATAGCACCAGCCACATAGTAAGTGCTGCCTTAATAATAGCCAGCACGCACTGAGGGCTTACAACATGTCATTGAAACGTTTACATCTCTCAAAATAACCCTATGAACTACATATTATGGTTATCCCCATTTTACAGAGGAAAAACTGAGGCACAGAAAGGATAAGTAACTTGCCTGAGGTCACTTAGCTGTTTAGTGGTAAACTGGCACTTAAGCCTAGATATTCTAGTTCCAGGCTACACATACTGTTTCTCATTTAGTTTCATTGAATGAATAAAAGAATGGATAAATGAATGGTAGTTATTTTTTTTCATTCTGGAAGATTTGATAATCTAATTGGGAAGTGATATGCAGAAACACTGTAACCATAAAATAAGTTAGTATATAATCAATGGCTACCTTTAATCCAGAGCACCAAGCCCTACAAACAAGAAATGGAGACAGAAAGGGTTGTAAAAAGCTTTATGAGAGTTTTGCCAGCGCCAGGGCAGGAAATACCTGACTGCTTACAGAAGATTCCAGGCAGAATCTTCTGGGATCCAGAGCAGATGCCCACACCCTGACGTTTTGTAGTCTCAATGCTCTGCCTTCTCCTTCCTGGCTGGAGTGGGAGAACTCACCTTTATTTTCACTCTGGATTCCAAGATTCCCAGCTGGACAAGGTTCTGTGTCTAGATTTACATTTGGCATCTAAATTTACACTTGGGAGTTGCAGTCCCATGATCCTAGGAGACATTGAAAGGTTATGCCTCAGAAAGGTTAAGCCCTGGTGATTTGTGGACCCAGGGTAAGAAATTTAATACAACACATTTGCATAATCTTTTAAACTTAATAGTACTTTATTCACACAAAATTCCTTCACAAATGAGAGGACTTGGGTCCCAAGGTATAACTTGCACAAGGTCACAGAGTATGTATCAGAACCAGGATCTAAACACAGGCCTTTCTCGCTGTACATAGCATCCTCGTTCTCATGGTCCCTCACAGCTACCTAACGTGCAAATTCACGCTCATGCTGGAATTATGCCTTACCCTTATGTTAATTCTGGGAATTCCAAGAATTTTAGAAGGCTGTTGATAAGAAACTGTTTGGTTGCCTTTCTCATTTAGTGCCCTGGTTGCTGAACATTCTGACCCAGCAAAGAAAACTCTAGGGGATTGAAATCTATTGTTTTGATTGCCCAACACTTTTTATAAGCACTGCCTTCTGTTAACAGATTCCATCTCATAGTCATTGGATTCTGCATATGATCCAGTCCTGATCAAATACAGAACCCCATTTCCCTCGACACGGCTGTTAACTCAGAGATGGGAACATAATCTAAGGGAAGTTAATAAGAATCCTTTCGTGGATTTGCTATACAGGTACCTGGAGAGAGAAGTTTTCTTTCAAGCGAGATTTCTGAAATGAGAAGATGTAAATCTGGTATCTTCCAGGTCTTCAGTGTATCTTCCAGGTCTTCAGTGTCCATACTCCATGCCGTGGGCCAAAGCCTCTTTTCAGAACGCAGGCAAGACAGAACAGGGAAAATGAGAGAAGATGGTGAAATTCCAAGCAGGTTTTAGTGCCCGAGGTCTCCTTGGGTACAGCTGTTCCTTCAATCCTCTGAGTCCTCCCCAGTAGTCTTCCTGTCAAGTGAGCTAATATATTTCTTTTCTTGCTTAAGCTACTTTACCACTGAAAAGTCCTTAAAATCTTCTCTGTTTAGAGTTTTCCTGAAACCTAAGCCCCTCTGAACTCTTCTTGACTTCTTTATCTTGTCGCCATTTGTCTCCACCACCACTCCCACACTGGAATGTAAACTCTGTAGAAAGAGCAGAAATCTGGTGTGTCTTATTCACTGCTCCATCTGCAACATCTAGAAGTGAGCCCTGCACGTAGGCACTCAGTAAAAAGTGGTGAAAGAGTGAGTGGAGAGATGAAGGGGCAAATAAGGCAGAGCCGAAGCCCAAGACCCTAAAGCGTGCTCCGGAGACGTGCTCCGTGGAGACACATCAGCTCTGAAGCTGGTGAGGTGTGAGAAAGCTCACTGGGGCTGTGCAGGCTGAGCCACTTTAGAGACTTACAGAAGCAAACTTTTTGTCCCTTTGGAAGGAGGACAATGAGCAGGGTTGTCTCCAGCCAGTAGGAGGCCTCAGCAGACATCTCTTGACTAGGCAAGGAGTCTTCACTAACAGACCTTTTCTTCATAGAACAAGAAGAAAATCAGGATTTTTTCTGAGAAAAGGTGCTGAAATGACAATACAATGAGGGTATTGGGATCTCTTAGAACTTCAATACTGTGAAATTCAGCTCTGCCTCTTCTTGAGCATATATCATGTACAAATGACAGAATACTATAAGGAATGCTAAGTAGAAGATGTCTTCTACCTGCTGTGAAGAAGCCTTAAACAGATGAGACACACAGGAAAGATCTCACATACTAGGCAGGAAACAATGAGTGGTGGGTTTCCTAGGTAGAAAAGAAGGGGAAAGTGAAGAAATAACCCCCCAAATTTTATTTCTAAACCTTTTTTTGTGTCTTTCATATTCTCAAGAGAAAATCATCTTAATTCAATTGAGATTTTATGGGTCTGTTTGTTGTGTGATTTGTAGGTGTTCCACAGCACTCTCTTTGAGGAGGGTGGGAAGGGAATAAACTCAGACAAATGACAATAGGACAGTAGCCCTTTTAAAGAGGTTGTTATAAAAGAGAACAAAATGATTTCAAGGTTGAATATTTAAAAACCTAGACTTCCCACAAGCATTTGTTGAAATTGGCTGCATAAGACATTATTCAGGGCTCCTCTATGGGACTTGAAATTATGAGAGATGTAATCCCATCACAGCCACCCTGTCCTCAAAGTGTTTGCCTCACAAAGGGGGGAGAATCAAAACTAACATTTATTTGGTATATATGTTGCCCATCACCGTGTAAATGCATTATCTTATTTAACCATCACAACAAACAATGAAACACGTGGTAGTATTATATCCATTTTACAGAGAAGGTAGTCAACCTGCCAAAGATCACACAGCTAGGCAGGGGCAGAGCTAGGCTGTGAAAGAAGTCAGACCCCAGTATCCTTGCTTTTACCCATGAACTCTTTTCCATGCTAAGCTGTCTAGAGAGGGATGTTTGGCAACAATACTACAAATAAAAGGAATAGCCAAAGAAAGCATAAAAACATTTTTTTTACCAAACTTAGCAGTCTATATTGGTTGAAGGATAGGTGTAACCTGAGGAGAGCAGGCTGTTGAGGCTCCCTATGCTTGCCTGGCGTATGAACCCCATATCAGCACATGGTGGAACAATTCTCCCCTCCCCCAAAAACTTGCAAATGCTTCATGAGTCGTGTAGAGTTTACTGATGGTTTTCCGAGGAGGAGGGAGAGAGGGTTAGGTGACACCTCAGACAACAGAAGTCTCCAAAATCCACTTTAAACATACTTTTCTCTTTCCAAGAAAAAAATTTTCTCTCCAGAATGTGCTTATCTCCTCTCCATCTTCCCACCCTCCAGTCCCAGTCCTGAGCCCTAGTTTCCTGTCCCACATGCCTCTTAATATCCCCTTATCAAAACAAAATTGTGCTAGCTGGCTGAGGAGTATCAATGGGAAAAAAATAATAAAGCCAAAACCAATCAGGGGAATGAGGAGAGCCTTCAATCACCATTCCAAAAGTGAGTGATGAGATGTAATATTTTTAAGCATGTGCTATGTGCCAGATATTATTCTTGGCCCTGGGATACTACCATGAGCAGGACAGCCCAGAGCTTACATCCTGGAGAGAGAACCCAGACATTAAATAAGTAAACACTTACATCAACTGAATCATTGCAGGTGACAGTATGTGCTAGGAGGGGCAAAAATCTGGTGCTATGGTAGCAATGACCAGAATCATGGGAGAGAGCTATTTGTGCTTGGCAAAGGCTTCTCCAAGGAGATGACTTTTGATCTGAGTCCTAACAGGAGGAGAATAGCCATGCAAAGATGTGTGTTCTAGATGCATAAGTTAGCAAATCCAAAAGCCATGAATCAGTCCTAAGATGGTCAGGGAGGCTGGGATAAAATAAGTGAGAGATGAGGATGGAGAGGTGTGTGGGTGGGATCTCACAGCTCAGAGTAAAAAGTCTAGATTTCTTTCTCCATAGAGTAGGAAGCCGTTGTAGAAACTGAGCAGGAGTGGTTAACATTTTATAAAGGGTACTCTGACTACTGTGTGGAGAATGACTGTGGAGGGTCATAGAAGAAGGATGAATGGAACCTCCCCACACACTCAACTCCAGGTTGTGTGGCATTGGCTTTTATTTTGCTCATAGCATTCAGCTGGTTTATTAGATTAGGTTCCTATTGTAAGAACCCAGGTACCATGGGCCTTGGATTAGAGTGGCCAATTTCTATGGGAAGGTGGATGCATTTGTGAAAGTAAGGCAACCAAACCTGCTATGAGGGGTTGAGAAAGGGGTGAAAGATGAATCTCAGGTTTTGAGATGGGTCAGTATTGGGGGAGGATTAGTTGGTGTGTGGGAAGGGGAATGAGAGATGAGAAATCTAGAGTTGAGACCAAAATTTTTAAAACTCTATTTTAGCCTATGAAATTTTGACTCCACAATGAAGAATCCAGCAAAGGATACTTATTTGTTCACTTTGCTTTTAATAAACTTTTTATTGAAGTATGATTAACATGAAGGACTGGTTTCATGGGAACACCCTTCACTCAGAAGGGTCCATGCTTAGTTTATTGCTCTGCTGTTGAAATTCTTAATAGTTTTGCCTTTGAACTTGTGTTTTGTAAGTGAAGTCCAATGGGACAGTGGAGCACGTGTGTAAGCAGAAGAGATTGACAAAATGTGTCTAATGTTTCTTACCTCCCTGTTTGCATATAGTGTTCGTGATGCCCCAAGAGCATGGAATTCCACTGGACCCACCATGCATAGGAGCTCAGGAAAACGCAAAGTGAGTACAACGAAAGTGTATTACGGAAGCCAATGGTTTCCAAAGAGTGTTGGTAGAATGTGCACATATCAAGAAATGAAATAAAATTTATTTATTATTCTACTATTGATGGACATTGAGTTGGCTTTCCGGTTTGGGACTAATATGAATAGTGCTGCTATAATTATTCTTGTACATATCTTTTAATGCATATTTACCCATTTCCATTGGGTATTTATCTACAAGTGGAATTTCTGTGTCAGACGGTATGTGTATACTCAGCTTTAGTTGATAACTGCCAAACAGTCTTTCAAAGAAATTACATAAATTCTGCATTTACATCAGGGATTGTAGGTGTACTACCTGTTCCATGTCCCTTCCAGCACTGGTGTTCTATATGTTAGCCATCCTATGGTGTTTGTGTAGTGATATTTCATTGAGGTTTTAGTTTGCAATTCCTTAGCCTCTAAGATTCAGCACCTCTTCATGTGTTTATTGGCCATTTATAGATGCTCTTTTCTTAAGTACCTATTAAAGTCTTTTGCCCAATTTTCTATTATGTTACTTGCTTTTTTCTTACTATTTTGTAAGAGTTTATTATATATTCCATACTACTACTTTGTCAGATAAATGTATTGCAAATATCTTCTATTCTGTGGCATGCATTTTCACTTCTTTACGTTTTTAAATTTTAATGCAATCTAATTTATTAGTACTTTCCTTTTTAGTTAATGATTTTTTTGTGTGTCCCTTTGGTTGTTTTATCTTCCATATTTAGCTCCATGCTCCCATGTAGAATTGATTTTTTACATATATGAAAGACGGGTCAATATTTCATTTTTTTTCCACATGGATATCCAATTTACCCAACACCATTTATCGAAAAGACCATCCTTCCCCACTGCACTGCAGCCTCATCTTTCTCATTAACCAAGGGACTATATATGTGTGAGTCTATTTCTGGAATCTCTGTTATGTCTATACTTACTGAAAAAGTTCTTTTATCATACCAGACTCTCACTGCTTTTCAATTTCTTTTATCTATTCTGGGTCTGTTTGTCTATCCTTGCTCAATTACCACATTGTCTGAATTACATTTGCTATAGCATAAATCATTTATAATACATATTAATATCTAGTATTATATGTACTCAACTTTGTTTTCATCTCTCTGATTGTCTTGCCTATTCCTGGCCTTCATCTAAGGCTTTAGATAAGCAGACAGAATGATTATTGTGCTATGTTAGGAATCTTGTGGTATCATGGATATCTTGCCATGGGGTGAAAGAAGGATTGGTAAGGACCAGAGAAAGGAAGTAAGAAGACCAACTTACATGAATGATGATAAGTGTCTACTACTTGATATTAGAAATAAATATGAAAGGACAGATCTTAGGATGTAACAAAAGTAGAGTCAGGAGGACTCACACCTGATTGGATGTAGGAAGAAAAGGCCAGAGAGAAGTGAAAGATAACTGCAAGGTTTGAGGCCCAGATAACTGAAAGATTGGTGAGAACATTCATTGAAACAGGAAAGAGAGGATCAAGACCTGGTTTGAGGAATGAGGGGAAGATGAGTTCAACAGACAACAAGTGGAATCTAAAGGACTTAAAGAACCATAGCTGCAAGTGTCCAGCAGGCAGCTGAGTATGGTGGATTGGAGATTAAAAGAGATCAGAGCTGGAGACAGAGAATTGAGACTACATGAATATTATGTGTCATAAATTAGATGTGATTTCAAAGGGAGAATGCATAGAGAGGGGATGGGGAAGGAGGGATAGTTGAAGACTGAGCTAGAATAAGAGATCAAAAGTAGAAAGAGACAGACGAAGAATGAACAGAGGAAGGAAAGAGGAAGAAAGGAAAGAGCAAGGAGAGAGGAAGAGAAAGGAAAAGATTTTAAAATTTCAGTTAATAGAGTGGGCTAGCCATATCTGTATTCTAATATCAAATCCATATATTGCTCAAGCATTCCACTAGAAAATTATCTTGGTGGGACATTCCTGCGTCAGAGCCTTTGAGACTATAACTGCCTTCCTGATGCGCTGTTCTGTGCCTACTGCTGTCTCCCTTCCAGCAGAAGAAAGACTCCTGGGCTAATGGAATATTTTGGGCCTCCTGGATTTCCTGTCAATGTGTGTGCATTTGAAGTGACAGCAGATGGGTGAGTACCAATTCCTTACACTATTAGAGTGCTCTTCTGAAGAGGAATTAATGCATAAACTGATCGACTTGGGAAATAGGGAAAAATGTACTGCGCATTGTAATAAAACCATAAAAATAATGCCCTGCTTCCTAATTGCGTTCAAGAATTTTTATTACACTGCTGATCTTTTATTACTTTTAGTCAAATTTTGGAATGTTGATGATTCACAAATAAGAAACATTAAATGTTCCTGATGGCCTGTAGACAAGGTTAATTTACACCCTGGAAGCCAGATGAGGTGTTAACTATATTCAGGTTGCATTTCAGTGGTTTGAAAGGTAATTGTTTTACATTCCCAGAGCTTAAAAGTGACTCCAAAAATAGAGTAGCCTGTCACATACAAAGAGACAATAAAACACTTGAATTGTTGTTTTCTTAAAATTCCTTTCCATTCTGTGTTTTATCTAACACTGGTCAAAGTACTTCATACCAAATAGATAATAGTGAAATGGAACATTTTGGAGAAAGTTCTACCATCATTGATTAGAGTTTTGTACCACCTATTTTTTTTTTTTTTTTTGCTTAAACAAAATTTAGAGAGAAAATGAAATAAAAATTTTTTTTTCCATTTGATAGACCCTCAGTATAACTTTGAAGATCTGAACCGTATTCAGCAGTCATGTCCATTTCTCTTTTATCTATCTGACCCTTTGGGGAAAACAAGCAGAAGGTGAAAATTAGAAGATTCTTCTTGAGTAGTTTATACTAAAAACGATATTCCTTACTTGGACATTACGGGCCAAATATAAGCCAACAAAAAATTCCCAGGGCAAGATATTTCTCCCCTTCCCGCTTTTTTAAAGGATAACTTTGTTAAGAATATTAATAAGGGGGCCAGCCCGGTGGCGCAAGTGGTTAAGTGCACGCACTCTGCTGCAGTGGCCCGGGGTTTCACCGGTTCCGATCCCGGGTGCACACTGACGCACGGCTTGTCAAGCCATGCTGTGGCGGTGTCCCATATAAAGTGGAGGAGGATGGGCACGGATGTTAGCCCAGGGCCAGTCTTCCTCAGCAAAAAGAGGAGGATTGGCAGATGTTAGCTCAGGGCCAATCTTCCTCACAAAAAAAGAAAAAGAATATTAATAAGTGAACACACCAAGTTAACTTGCAATGACACACACACACACGCAAAAGTCTACTTGTCCAGAGGCATTGTATCATGGCTAACTTGATTACTAAACCAATCGTCTTGTGACACAGTTATTATGGTACTCAATAGGCGAAACATTTCTAGATAGTTTTCAGGGCCAAAAAAGAAATTGGAGTGCAGCAATCAAAATTATAATGCAAAAACAAGACAAAATAATTTGGCCAAATGAATAATCCCCAAATTATTTTTGTACTGAAATTTCCATAATTCCTCCTTCCATAAGAGAGATTTCCACTCCTAAGACCTCAAATAGCATGTGTTATCATCTTTGCGCTCTCAAAATAATAAAAGTGGTAAAGATCAAGATCGTACAATCTTTGCTTGTCTTTCACAAACAGTTACTTTAAAATGTATGTGTGTGAGAGAGGGGTGGCATATGACGTGAACTTAATCCATTTTTCTGTATTTAGCTATCTTGATTAATAAAAGTCATATATACTCAAGTAGATATTTCAGACTTCGAAAGTTAATTTTAAAAAAAGTTAACTTTTAATAGAGACTCTTGAACATAATCTAAGAGACACTTTGGGAAAGTATCTCAAAATGTTGATTTTCTAAGCAGGCAATGGATCCTAAAAAAAATCACAGCCCAATTAGCGTCACTCATGACTTTATAAAGCCTTCTTTTTATGTTTTGAGGACTGCAACAGCTTGAGTTAGATGAAAATTAAAATTCAGAGGTTGAATTCAGCTATGTACTCGAACCTTGTGTAAATTCACTGAGCTGAAGCTCACATTTGTTTACTTGAGAACTTTTCAATAAAGTCCTTATAACGTGCTTGCAGCTCCAAATAGCTGCTAAAATCACAAATTTAAAGCTATGAATATTTTTTTTGTGAAATGGTACACTGAAATTAACGCTACACTTTTTGAATAAAACACCAAGGTGGTACATAGAAATGTCTCCAATTTTCTTGGCTGAGGAAACACAGCTGAAGCTGTGTCTGTCATGCTGCTGGGTAGCAATTTCTTAAGGCAGCACCAGAGTCACTTCTAGTCAGAGACAGGAAAAGTCATTCCATGTGGAGCATGCTGTGAAAAGTCTTCCAGTTCCCCCATCCCTCTGACTTGACAAACACCTGGCAGGAGTCCTAACGTAGCCTATTAAACTGTCCCCAACTCTCCCCAGATCACAAAATCACTTTTTATTTTCCAATGGAACGTATCCTACTTGAATTGTTTCCAATCCCCATAAATCCATTAGAGAGCAGATATGAAAATGAAAGACCTTTGTAATTCAATGAAGATAATAATAATGGCTAATATGTATTACACACTTACTATCTGTCAATGACAGAAATAACACTTTACACATGTTATTTCATTTAATCCTCACACAGCCTGTGGGGTATTCTATATTTCATCATCTTAAGGAGGCCATCAGCACATTATGATATTTTTAAATATATAAATGAAAAAGGGGAAAAATGCTGCCAAATCAACTATAGCATAATGTTTTCTTGTCACTTCAAATTTTTATTTGGTACTTGTTGAAAGTGCCCTTGTATCATACCAGCCTCTTGTTGCTTTGCAAATTTTTCTCAATGTTCCAAAGGATTTGGAATTTCTCCTGCTTGCAGTTGCATGACTTGGTGTCATGACTTGGTGTCATCACAACTTGGTGTGTGATAAGCAATCCTTTTGCTGCACCTCAGTAACAAAATGAACACAGTTTCAGCTACCTGTGGGTGTCTTCATTTCTTGGATATCATAAAGCACTTATTTTTTCCTTTGCAAGAAAACCTGGCATGCTGATCATTCCTCTAATGATGAATCTTTGTTTCACAAATATCAATTTTAAGCCCCACTGCTCTGTTTCTGCGTATATGATCATTTTTTGTCTTAAAGCTAAATGCATTGTGTAATCTTTCTGAAGACAATTTAAATGGCAAGTTAACTCAGCGTGTGCAGTAACACCAAGGCCCATAACTCAGGGAATGTGATGACAACGTGCACAGCAATGACCAAGTGTGAGTGTGCTCAGGTAGTGCCAGCTATGTCTCAGCTGCCATGTGGCCAGTGGTGATCATAAAATACCATTCATTGTAGGAGCAATCTCAATTTCTGAGATGTGAAAATGCAAAATATTGTGTTTCTTGGAATCTATAAAATGTAGTGTGTTCAAAACATGGTATAATTGTTAAGAGGCCAAGCCAGAATTGATACACAGGAAATCTGACTCTGGATCACATTTTCTTAATTGCTACATTACACTAGATTTAGGAAAATAAAGAAAATAAATCCACGCCCTTATCTTAACTTTCCCATAATGAACTAAAGTTGGAACCCAATATAACTCGCACTTCAGGTCTGTGGATTTAATTTCAAACCTTGGTTGCTGCTGCTTCTTGTGTTTTTATTAAATAGTGACACCAGTCTTAGTACTCTGTGTAAAGAGGTGACGCTTTCTGACTGGAAAGTTTATGATCTAAATTAGACACGACAAAACCAGGAAAATTAGATGACAAAAGATCGTGAGAAGCTGGTGTTGGTTTCAATTTGCTTCATTTTCGTGGTGCCAATTTTCTTAATGCTTCCTCAACTCACACTTCCTGTCTCTTTTTCGCCCAATAATTTTCGATGTGTGTCAAGCAGGTAGTATGTTTCCTTTGGTGCAGGTGAAAAATCTGAGAAATATACCCAAATTCACACGGCTAGTAAGGGGATGAGACAGTTCTAGCACGCACATTATCCCTGTATTTGAAATACATCCATGTTCAAAAAAATTTTAACCTTGTTGCTACATTTAACAAATGGATAAACACAATGGTCTTATCTGATCACACAAGAATGCTCCTGCAAGAGGAAAATTTGACCGAACACCAGATTTCAAACACTTACCTTGAATTTAGTGAAAACACAGTAAGATGCAATAGCTAAGGGCATGTGCTCTGGAGCCAGCCTGTCTTGGTGCATATCCGGGCTCTGCCACTAACCAGCTTTGCAAGCTTGGCCAAGTTATTAACCTCTCTGTGCCTCATTTTCCTTATCAAAAGGTGGGGATAACGACAGCAACAAAAATTCTGGATATAAAGAAAATTAAAGGCTAAAATTCTATCAGTAAGGTTGTAGATAGACTAGAAAGAATAGTCTTTAAAATAGACAGAAGGAGCGCCCTTCTATTGCTAGATGGGATGCTGCCCAATTCATGAATGGTTTAGTTAAGCCAACTAGAAAAAATAAAAATAAATAAATAAAATAGACACAAACTTAGAAATGATGAGTAAAGAAATCCGGGGGAAAATAGGAGGCACTGTTTATCATTGTATTCAACTTGACTCCCAGTTCACCTTCGGTTTTTATATATGTTATTATTCATCTCTAAGTATCTAATCTTTCTAGTGACCCTCAAAGGGTTATCAATTCCCATCTCAAGTCTTTTGCTCACTGAATAATACTCCTGTTTAAATTTCCAGAAACATATCCACATATCATCTCCATAGTCCCAGAACTATTTGTTTATGCGCCTCAGAAAGAACATCTGATAAACACAAGCTTTCTTCCCAAAGCCACTCTGACTTCTTGGTATTTGTGAGCACACCTGGGAGATTTACTAAGCAAATGAATACCCACTGAATTCCTGCTTTCATCTATTTCCCTTTTAGTAACAGAGATAGTTACCAGCTCTTTTTAGGATTGTTAAAAAACATGTCCACAAGAAGACAGTATATGGAAAAATAATTTCTCATTCATGGCAGTATTATAGTGCTCCAAAAGGGTAATGGTGAAGAAAAATAGTACAGCTGTGGTGAAATATCTTAATTCAGCAAAAAGTATGTTTTCCCAACAGGAAAATCTAGGCTTAATGTATCTCGCATAGGCATATAACTACTACTGCTACACAACACACTCTTCACATGAATGCAGGTGGTAGGGTGGTGAACAATCTTAAACATCAGAAAATAATAATGCTTTTGTTTGTGGTGGACTATGGTAACTCTGGCTTGTCTTTCATGTTTCCCTTCTTTGGCTTTCAGTCCAGAACATTCTCCCTACCCCCTCCCCCATGCATACTTGTAAGGGTGAGCACTTGACCTGGGCTCCTACAATCAGAGGACCCCATCCCCCAGGCTGCAGTGGTTCAGGAATAGGCACATGACCCAATTTGGGCCAATCAGAGTCCTTCTTGGGAACTTTCTACTTAAGCGAAAAGGAGAGATTCTGTTTTCTTTCTGTTATAGCGTTGGAAGGATACAAGCTAAAGTTGCTTGTGGCCATATTTCCCGGCCATTGGAAGGAAACAAACCTGGTGTAAAAGAGAATAAGATGCAGAGAGAAGTGAAATCAAGCAGAGATGAAAGCATATCACATCTCCAAAGGGCATCCTTTACCCCTCACTCTACTTTGTACCGTACAGGGTGCCACTCTCCTGGAATACCATGTGAACGGTGCCCTCTGGAGTTGTGCCACAAAGTACAGTAGTCCCCTGTTATCCACAGTTTCACTTGCTACCTGCTGTCAATCACAGTCTGAAAATATTAAATGGAATATTCCAGAAATAATTCATGTTTTAAATTGCACCTTGTTCTGAGTAGTGTGATGAAATCTCATGCCGTCTTATTCTGTGCCCCCCAGATGTGATTCATCCCTTTGTCCGGTGTATCCACACTGTATACGTTACCCGCCCGTTAGGTACTTAGAAGCTGTCTGCGTTATCAGATCGACTGTGGTGATATCGCAGTGCTTGTGTTCAAGTAATCCTTATTTTACTTAACAATGGCCCCGAAGCGCAAGAGTAGTGATGCTGGCAATTCACAAATACCAAAGAGAAACATGAAGTGCTTCCTTCAATTGAAAAGGTGAAAGTTCTCGACTTAAAAAGGAAAGGAAAAAAGTCATATACTGAGGTTGCTAAGATCTACAGTAACTTTTATTATAGTATATTATTATGATTGTTCTATTTTATTATCAGTTATTGTTGTTAACCTCTTACTGTGCCTAATTTATAAATTAAACTTTATCACAGGTATGTACATGTAGGAACAAACGTAATATATATAGGGTTTGGTGCTATTTGTAGTTTCAGGCATCCACTAGAGGTCTTCAAATGTATCCCCCACCAATAAAGGAGGACTACTATAGTCTTAGTGAAGAGAAAAAAAGCATCCAGGTCACTTTTAAAACCTAGTTCCAGTCTCTAAGGAACAGGTTCCTACAGCTTGTCCTTCAGTTCTATGAAATATCCAATATCTGGTCCAGTTTCATCAGCCAATTAATTCCACTTACCCTCTTAGCTAATTTGAGTTGTTTCCATCTCTTGCAACTGAAAGAATCCTGAATAATACAAACCTTCTATAACTTTGTAAAATGCTTTCATACAGACAATCCATTTCACACAGAGAATGTGCCTATTTTATGGATGAGGGAAAAAAGAGGTTAAGGATTCGCCTGTCACTATAGCAGAGCAGATTTAAAAAAAAAAAACAAAGAGGGCTGGCCCCGTGGCCTAGTGGTTAAGTTCGGTGTGTTCTGCTTTGGCAGCCCAGGTTCACGGATTCAGATCCCGGACATAGACCTACACCACTCATCAGCCATGCTGTGGTGGTGACCCACATACAAAATAGAGGAAGATTGGCACAGATGTTAGCTCAGGATGAAGCTTCCTCAGCAAAAAAAAAAATAGTAAGAAAAAGGTTGGGGAGAAGATAAGAGTTATACCTTATATAACTCTTCCACGTGCGTTCAGCACGTCTTCCTCCGGGGAATACTATGCCGCATTTATCTATCTCCCAATTCAGGCTTGGATTTGGGAGGAAAGCATTCCTGGATTGTCACCTGCTCACTGCTGATTCTAACTAAGTGCTCTTCATTCCTCCTACCCACACTGGGTCAAATGCTCGCTGCTGAACCCCAATCATATTTACGAATGCCTTTTAATAGTTTATGTTTATTAAACACTTACTTATGTACCAAGAAATGCTCTAAGCATTGTATTTGTATTAACTCATTTAATCCTCAGCGAATTCTTGTAAGGTAGGTATTACATTTGTCCCTATTTTATGCATGGGGAAAGAGAGGCCAGAGGGATTATGTAACTCCCCTAGGTCACAACACTAACAAGTGGATTCAAATGGAGGAAATGACTCTCCAGCGTCTGTGCCTCAGCCTGGATTTGCATCATGTGGTGCTCAGGTGCTCTGCCTTAGACTCTTGACTACATTTTATACCACCCGTGCACCTGGGTGCCTGCCCTTTTAATCCCCACTCTCATATCTTGAGTCTATATTTCTTAGTGCATGACCTCTGTAGCCTGTGTGCCTATGGGACCAGATTGCTCCTTCTTGTTTTTCCTAACTTGGCTCCATCTTCCTCTGTATAACCTACGTGACTAATGGTAAACTAATGCTCATTGAATCTGCCCAGATCATATTTGCAGCTCTTGAGCCCACAAGCTGACAATAGAAGGATGAGCCAAACGTGAGCTAACCCTGCAGTGAACTAACACTGCCGGCAGGGAGTACCTGGAGGGCCCACAAGTAACAGAACTCTCTCTCATATTTTCCTCCCTTTTTTTTCACTGTTGGCCTTTCATAATATGAAGTACTACCTGAGATAAATTATTCTCCTTCTGAGAATTCTGGTGCTAGTTATCTGGTTTTTCTCACTGTATTTACTAAAAGAGTTTGCACTGTATTTGCAAAGAGTTCAAATATCAAAGATAAATTTTGGGAAACTTAAAAATATAGTTTATTGGAGGCATACTAGGTGCTGATAGAATAAAGGCGAAACTGGAAAAGTAGGCTTTGAAGTTGATAAAAGGATATGAAGCTTCAGTTATAAGATGAATAAGTTCTGAGGATCTAATGTACAGCATGGTGACTATAGTTAATAATACTGTATTGTATACTTGAAATTTGTTAAAAGAGTAGATCTTAAGCATTCTTACCAAAAAAAAAAGGTCACTATTTGAGGTGATGGGTATGTTAATTAACTCAATTGTGGGAATCTTTTCACAATGTATACGTATATCGAATCATCACTTTGTACTTGAAATATATTACAATTTTATTTGTCAAAAAAGAAAACTAGGTTTTGAGACAGAACATGCAGAACCACAAATCAAGACAGCTCTGTGACTCAACTATCCCCTGGGTTCACATGTTAGAATGAAAAGCTCCAAATAACTTTTTTCTTGACCCAGTCAACGCGAGATTCCAGGCAAGTCCAATCAGCTTGTTTTGAGTTCTGTGCGTCTTTCAGCTAGCACAGGGCAGGATGCGTGACGGACATTCCCACTCAAATTGCCCACAAATGAAAAAAAAGGAATTTGCCCAAAAGTCACAGTAAAATTAAGAATGGCAGATATCTGTTAGGCAGCCAAACAACAGCACAGCAACGTCTACTCTACAGTACCGACTTCAGCTCCACAACCTTGACCATGAGTATTGGGTAAGTTATTTTCAGTTTCAATGTCTACATTTAAAGCTACCTGGAGGGATGCTTTTATTCAGAACTTTATGAAGCTGGCAAAAGGATTTACTGCGCTCAAATAATGCCAAACTTGGTAATGCTACTTAGATACATGTTAACATACAATGAACTGGAAAGATACATGGGAGCTTCTGACAACCTATTTATCTCACGTAGAACTTACAGTAAACCTGGAACAAGGAGACTAAGGGAATAGTCTGGCCCAGAACCGGGCCTCATCTCTGGGTTCCATATTTTCCATGCTGAGACACCTACTTCTGTCTTAAGGGTCCCACATCTTTGCTCCTGCGCTTATATAAAGTCACAACCTTTGTCAGTTGATGGATGTTAAGGTTTGCTTTCCCTCAACTATTCTGTTACACTTTGGCTTTGTAACAGGGCAGCGCTCTGCCTCTCAGATGTGAACTCTCTAAGTCTGTGGCTATGTTTTCTTAGATGACCAACTTCTCTTCAGAAGATCAGACATCTCTGGGCTGCCATTATACAATTCAGTATACCCTTTAAAAAGGGCATCACTTCTTCTTTGGTATAACAACTGAACACTGATTCTCCTTTGCAAGGAAACATGGACACCATGACAATTTCTGAACAAGACAATTCAAAATCATCTATCTTTGCTCACTCCAGCCTTTGGAGTGAGACCTCAGGGGTAGCTCACAAACATTACTTTTAAATATCTTATGGACTGTACTTCCTTTCTGGAAGTCATTCTACTAATAGAATCATTGAAGTAAATCAAAATCCCATCTTATTACTTGATAGTAAACATGGCCTCCTCTGAAGAATAGAACAGCATTTGCTGCTTATACCTAAATGTTGTCAAATTTTAAAACTCAACTTTTTTGAGAAAATAGTATTCATAATTAGCAGTCAAGACATTATACAAATTCATTCAACAGGTAAATCCATTTAGAAATCTAGGTTTATATTTTACTATTAACTCAAATTGACAGATGCTTTAGGATTAATCAAATAGCATTCCCTTTAAACTCTATTAAGGTTTTTTATTAGTGAAGATAGGCTAGGCTTGGGCTATGCCATTGATTCCCCAATTTTATTGGCTTTACGCAACATAAGTTAATTTCTCACTTTCACAAAGATGGCTGCAGATCCTAGCTGCTCTCCAGGGCAGCTGCCCTCCATGTAAAAACCCAACTTCTTTTGATCTCTGGAAATTAAAGATTTCTAGAGTCTTTGTGCTACACATATTTGTCCATTCCCAAACCTTAGGATTTCTCTCTCTGAAAACTATCATTAGCCCTTAGAAATGCAGCTGCCCCTCTCATTAGCTCTCCTTTCCTCTCACATACTCTTCCCTCACACATTCACACATGTCATTTCCTTCTCCACATTTCGGAAACTCCCAACTAAGATGCTCATCAACTGCTTAGTTACCTTGACTACTGCTACCTTCTTCTCTGCCAGTTCTCCTTTGTCACCTATCCAATCTATTTAAAACTGCTCTGCCAAGATATTCCAATCACACAGATAAGACCCAGACAGCTGTGTCTTCCCACCCATCTCTAACTTCCCTTTCCTCTAACTCCTGGCTACTTTCAATCCATCAATCAACAAAAATTTATTAACTTGCTTGCAGGATTCTATAAACTGTGATAGGAACTCTATTCAAAAGAAAAGAAGAATGGTTTCTATCATCAAACATATTGAAATGTATTGAGAATGATAATATAAATGAAAACGAAGCTTAAATATATTATAAGACATTTTTAGTCACTACTTTGTGTTGATGCAAGGCCGTCAAAGGGAGTTCAGTAGAGGGAGATGGATACTTGGACTTGAGAATTTAGAAAGCATCTAATCTAGTGGTTTCCAAACATGACTAATCATTAGAATCATCTAGGGAGGTTAAAAATAAATACCTCAGATTACTGATTCAGCATCTCCAGGGATGGGGGCACTTGGATCTGTAATTAACATGTATATTATATATGTAATGTACATAGTGTATACAATATAGATACTATGTGTGCATATATACATACATACATGCATGTATGTATATACATACAGTCATACATTATGAATAAAAATAAACACTTCCCCATCCCCAAATGATTTTCATGATTACTCATGTTTATGATCCAACTCTATTCCATTCTTATATTTTGTTAATCAAAGCCAAAAAAGAATTGCAGAAAAGTTTAAGTGCCTTAGCTAAATCACACAACTAGTTACTGACAAAACTAGGAGCTAAAAGCAGATTTCTTGCCTCATTGCCCCACTCCTTCAATGCTAGGTACTCGGAGAAGATGGTAGGAAGATTTGGAACTTCAGCTGATCCTTGAATTAAGGATGGTTTTATAAACATGAGGAAAGGGTAGGATATTCAAGGGAACTTTCCTCTGCCCCTATCCAGCTAGTTTAAATTCAGTGTATATTTTGCATGTTTATCGAGAGCCTAACATATATAAGGCATCAACCTGGACACAATGGGCAATATAAAGATGAGCAAGCTACCATGCCTCAGGAAGAGCTTATCTTTGTTTGAAAGGATACTGCATTGCAAAGTCCTTTTTAGCATGGGGACCCGCTAGGGAGTTTTTCAACATGCAAGTTCCTTTTGTCTACCTCAGACTAATGAATTACAATTTCTGGAAGTGGGACACAGAAAAATGTATTATTAACATGCTTCTCAATTGATGCTATGCACAGTGAATTCTGAGAAACATGGTAATGGGGAATAAAGATAGGAAAATGGCAGAGATGGTGATTAAAATCAAGATAAGGTTTTTAGCTCAGAAATGTAAAGAGAAGGAAAGAGTGTTGCTCCAAACTTGCAGCAAGGACAAAGCTGTACAAACTGCAAATTAATGAATTTTCTTAAACCCATTAAGGAACTAAGGTTGCAAGGCCACCAAGTAACCTGAAGTCTGGGGAGACACAGGTGCCTTTGGGAAGAAACAGGACCAAGTATTTGCTTACTTGAGGTAGACAACACTAGATTCCCTCTTCGCTGAAAAGAAGATGCAGCTAATTTTTTTTTAACAAATTGCTTTCTTAGCTTGAGAGTGCCAAGCCCCTAACAATCTCAGCTACAGGGGCCTTCACACCCTCTTGCAGGCTTTGACTCCATGAACCCTACCAGGCACTCACAGAGAAGGTCAGGGAGAAGCCTGAGAAAGCTTTTCTCAGGGTGCTGACTGTGGAAGGAAGCAGTAGCTGCTGCCGAAAACCTTACCCCACCCATCACCTCAATCTCCCCTACAAAACAAAAGCCTTAATCTGCAGGGGTGAAAACTGTCACCTTAGGGCACTGGCAGAAGTCCATTGCAGCTGGGGACAAAACAGAAAAAGAAAGCAAGCTCTACCCCTCAGAGAGGGACAGGAGCATATGAGAAGACCACATTCCAAAAACCCAGGGACACAGTGCTTGACTAAGCTAGATGCTTAATCAGAATATCAGAGAACAACCACTTCTCCAACCACTCATCAACAGGTCAACAAACATCAAGTAAAAGTAACATTGGAACATGGCTGGGAAAGCAGAAAGAAACAAATTGTCACTTGGGCCCAGTGCAAAGGGAAGACCCTAAACCAAGGTAGAGCACACATGGAGAAAATAGACTTTGGTAGAGCAGCCCACATCCTAAACTCTAGAGGAATCACTAGAGGAACTCTAAACCTGCAAGCACTGAGGGAACTGTAGTAACAACAAATCTCAATTGCAGCCCATCTCCTGACTAGGCTAACATAGCCCTCTCCTAAAAACCTACCAGAAGGAAAAGTATGCTTATCTCCCAGCATGAAAAATATTTGTCTGAGTATCTGCCTTCCTACACAAGAGGACTTGCTTTCAGCCAAAGATTAAGAGGCATTAAAAAAGGCAAGAAAAAAACATACACTCTGAAAATACAAAGGAATCATCAGAACCAGACTCAGATATGACACAGATGTTGGAACTATCAGACAAATTTAAACTAACATTTTTAATATGTTAAAAGCTCTAATGGAGGGGCTGGACCCATGGCCTCATGGTTAAGTTTGGCACACTCCACTTCGGCAGCCCAGGTTCAGTTCCCAGACACGGACCAACACCGCTTGTCAGTGGCTATGCTGTGGCGGCGACCCACATACAAAATAGAGGAAGACTGGCACAGAAGTTAGCTCAGGGCTTATCTTCTTCAGCAAAAAAAAAAAAAGCTGTAACGGAAAAGGAGACAACATACAAGATCAGATAGGTAATTTCAGTAGAGAGATGGAAACTATGAAAGAATCAGATGGAAAAGCTAAAAATCAAAACCACAGAAACAGAGATGAAGAATAACTTCAAAGGGCTGACCAGAAGACTCAACACAACCAAACTGAACCACAAATAGAAAAATAAAGTGGAAAAAAACCAGAATGGAGAGCTCAAGAGCTGTGAGACAATATCAAGCAGTCTAACACATGCCTAACTGGACTTCGGTGGAAAGAGAAGAGAGGGAATGGTGCAGAAGGAATATCTGAAGATATAATGGCCAAGAATTTCCCAAATTTAATGAGAGACACCAAACTGACCCACAAAGCACAGAGAACCTCAAGCAGGGTATAGACCAAAAAACAAGGAAACAAACCAAAAAACAAAGCCACACCTAGGCATGTCATATTCAAATTGCTAACAACCAAAGACAAACATAAAATTTTGAAGTCAACCAGAGAAAAAAGACACATTACCTACAGAGTTATAGTAAGAAATATCTTTAAGAAGAAATAAGATATTGCCATATTTTCAAAGCATCTCCCCCAAAATATTTATTAATTCCTGTGTTTGTTTTAACATATATCTACAAATTATTCAATACTCCTCTCTTTAGGAACTTAATTCCTCTTCCCTTAAATGAACATATAAGGACTCACTTATTAACTTGCTTTTAATGAATAGACTATGAAAAAGGAAAAACAGTAAATTTACAGTGAAGAAACCTGGCAGTTACCACCTTAATCAAATTATCAAGGTTAACATAACTTGTAATTAGACCTATTGACATCATGTACCCCCTCATATGATGAGATGAGAAGGGCACATCACCTCTGTGGTATTTTTCCCCAAAATCCACAACCTCAGCCTAAGCATTAGAAATTACCCAACAAATCCAAATTGAGGGACATTCTACAAACACATGACCAGTACTCTGCAAGACTATCAAAGTCATGAAAGACAAAAAAAGACTGAGGAACTGTCACAGATTATAGAAGACTAAGGGGACATGATTACTACAATGTGGTATGCTGGCAGAAGACTTCACATGCAAGATTTTCTAAGGGTAGTAACATTTGAGATGATCAAGGCTTTGGAGATAGAGTTGCAGAAAGAACCATTCTTCAGAATGCCCAGTTTACTGACAAACACGTCTCTCTTCTCTCTTATCTGTTCTGTCCTTCTTCTTCCTTTCTTTTAGCCTTCTTCCCAATTATGTTTCAGATCAGGGAATTCTCTCTCTCTTATAACTGAGGTTATGCCACGTGATTAAGCTATCACAAAGGATTTCTAGGGAGACGTACACCTCAAAAGAATGTGCCTATCTACATCACTGAATTTTCAGGCCACTTTGCAGTAAAAAGGTAAAACTTTTGACAGCATACTTACTGTGATAACTCTGAAAGTCATGGCCATCATATTCTTTCTGAAAATGCACGTTTAAGAGACAAGCCCACTTCTTTCTCTGTCAGAGACAAAAATCCTCCCTGGTGAGTGAGATTTTGGCAAATATGGAGAATTGCACACCTTGACCAAGTACGCTTTGAAAATGAAGGGTCTCCTTTTGGGATGTAAGTTCTTAAGAGAGCGTGGAGATGGATTGACTGGACTAAAAAATAAATAAATTTTGTAATCTTGTATTTCTACTCAACAGTCATTCATTCACCCATTTATTTATTCACTCAGCATTCTTGGAGAACTTATTTTGTGTGAGATCAGGAGATACAAAGATGATTAGTTATGATGACCTTCTCTCAAAATCTATCATCTGGTGGCGTTCAAAGACATATTTCAGAATCCAGTTAACTTTCTGATCTACATGTTTAATTTTTATAATGGGCCATTAAAAGGATTATTGTACATTAGAATTATGTAATTACACACATTTATGTTTGAAGTACAATTGAGAATTAGTAGGGTCAAAGGCTATGTCTTGTCTTGAATAAAATTGAAATCACCTGTAACTGACATAAAACTGGGTCAGTTGTAGTTTTTCTATTCTCCAGTCAAATTTATAATAATCTCACATGCTTCATTTGTATTTGATCAATTTTGAGTTCTTGTCCATCCTGGATAAGAGTAACTCTGGTTGTTGAAAGATCTGGGTGCCTATTTATGGTCTCCAAAAACTATCAAAATATCTATTCACTTTACTTTTGTGTGTGTGTGTGAGGAAGATCCGCCCTGAGCTAACATCTGCCAATCCTCCTCTTTTTGCTGAGGAAGACTGGCCCTGGGCCAACATCCACGCCTGTCCTCCTCTACCCTATATGGGATGCCGCCACAGCATGGCTTGCCAAGCAGTGCGTCAGTGCGCACCCGGGATCCGAACTGGCGAACCCCGGGCCGTCGCAGCGGAGCGTACGCACCCAACCGCTTGCACCACTGGGCCAGCCCCCACTTTACTTTTTTAATGATCAAAAGCTTACTTTATTTATAAATTTTAATGAATTCAAAGTTAACTATTAGGATAACTTTCTTCTGGTCCAAAATTTAGGTCTGTATATTAGGTAAGTTGACTAACAAATTAAAAAAAATTTTTGAACACAGATATATATGGTATATCATGCAAGATGTTCTATTAGACTTATTACTAAAATTTCTTAGATTGTTTCTTTACGATATACGAAATTTTCTTAATGGCACGATCCTGTACTTCCTTCAACTAAGATTCGTCTAATGACCTCAAGGAAACTCTTGATAGGCTTTTGCTGTATATTTAGATATATTTTCCCGAGTCACCCTTCTTGATCGTCTAAATATAGCTACTTAACAGTTTCCTCTAACTGGGAAAATAACTTCTAAAAGAGATTATTGCCCAATACTAAAGGAACACATTCATTTTCTAAGAATTTATTTGCAAGCAGATATTCCTTACTTTTAAAAGACAAATTGTTAAAACCTTATGTAGTGAGTGCTTTATGCAATGCTAAAGGTCTAGGATTCACAGAGATCTAGCTTTGCAACCTACTAGTTTGAAACTTTAAACTTCTCTTAAGTCTAATTGAGTAATACATGTGGAAGCTCTGTACTCTAAAGCACCATATTAAAATGTTAATTTTATTATTAATACACATACTATTATCATTTATTCATTCAACAAACATTTTATTTAAAATTCTTATTTAGAAATTAGACATTATTTTTCTTCAAGTGACTTTTCCCGAACTTTTCCTCCCCGCCTGCCTCCCAGACTGAGTCTGATTCATCTCTGTAGCTCCATAATTTAGCTCATGATCTGGAACATAGCAAGTACTCAATACATATTTATTAAATGATTCCAGCCATTGTCAGCTTCCTCCTCCCTTCTACTTCCAACAACTAATATATTCTAAATTACCTTGTGGTAAAGTTATTCAGTAGCGCCCAGCTTCACTCCGTAACCATCTGTAGTCTTGAAAAGAATATTTCCACTTTGAATCAGTTTAAACTTGCCAGCATTATTAAGATAATTAATGGACATTTATACTTTGAATTTTACATCTTCATTCAAACTCCATCTTTTTTCCTTTAATTTAATCATGAAAGGCCCACCATATGTTTAAAAGCCATTATGATTGTTTAGATAGGAAGAGACTGGTGCTCCCTCTGCTGGTTGTCCAGAGAAAGAAGATTAACTGGAAAATTCTCTGCAGTCAGACTGACTTCCTGGGCAAGGAAGGCTTGCCCACCCGAAAGACGATTTTAGAATTCTGGGATGCTACATTACGACTGAGTTTGCCATACAGCCTGAACTGAACTAAAACCCTGCATTAATACTCGTGCTTGTCAGATGTGAAAGACACTATGGAAAGAGATATCTAAAATTCAAGGTTTAAAAAGCTAATGAAACCTAGGAGAATAGTAAAAAATATATAAAATAATACTTGACAGTTTCTCTTCAAATAATGAGTGTATAAAATAACAAAGATAGTTTCTTTCTTGGTGTGAATAGTTTCTTCACTTTGCAACCCCAAACAATATGTGTGTAGAGTGTTTTAAAGTTGCAATGCTGATTAATGAGCATTATCTCAGTTGATCCTCTCAGTAGATGCTGTAAGTTAATAAGCCAGGGAATATTATCACTGTGATTTTTTCCCGTTTTAAATGGAAGTCTCTCTACAATGATGCGGAGCACTTCCGCAGGGCCTGCAAAACAATCCCATGGCCTCTTCTATGCTTTAAATATCAATAACAGCTACGCGAATGCTTTCTATGGCCAGGCACTGAAACAAGTAGTTTACAAGTAATGCCTCATTTAATCTTCATAACAATCCTATGAAGGAGGCACTATTAGCATTCTCATTTTACAGATGAGGAAGTTAAGGCACAACCACTTTTCAGGGCCAAATTGTTATTCAGGATTATACCCCAACATCCATGTGAAAACTCACTAAAGTCAACTCAAACACTTACAGTGATAAATTGCATGGAAATCATAGCACTCTTAGTGGAATGCCATGAAATATCGATATATTTAATTCTATTTTATAAACTAGAAACACGTTTTCTAGCAGAAAATATTACTAGAAAATATGTATGGGTGCCAACCAAATTATATTTGTATTGTATGTGTTTAAATATAAAAACAATTTATAAATAGACTCTAGATTTGAAGAGGGATCTTATGTCCCAGAATGCCTTCAACTCTAATAAATACAGACACCCTATGTCTTGCAGAATTATCATTTATTTTTCTCATTGAATTTTACAAAAGTTGAAAATTCTTCAAGATATGTTTCAGCTGTTTTCAAGTCAGTCGGGAAGTTTTCCCACACCCTTCTACAAGATAAAAATTGGCATGAATTAAAATGTATTGACACACCCCTCCTCCCACGATTAGGTGCAAGCTTTGTATTTAGGCTCAATATATCTTTTCTTTAGGTCTTCAAATAGACTTGGCTGAAATCTTGGCTTTTCAAATGACTTGAAATAACATGAGCCACTACAGTAAAAATGTGCACAGTAACAAAAGTAACATGAAATTGAAATCAAAGATCTTTTGCTGATTCTAATTTTTGGCTGCATCATCCCCTTTGCTTTGTAGTATTTCTTCACAAGACTACTCTGAGTTTCTGTAGGTAATGCAAATTTTTTTAAGCATCTCTGAACTGATATAAGTCTCTACACTCCCAAAATACACAAAAATTTTCAGGAAAACATTTTATCAAGTTGAAACCATAAAAGATAAACTCAATTACCTTATAATGTGATGAAAGAGCTTGAATGGCTGTCCAATTTGCCATTTTCATGCTCACTGTGTACCCAGCTGCATGCGCCATTGAGCAAACAATCAATAGTAGTTACCAAGGTTTTATAAATAATGAATTAGGAAGCAAAAACTTAGAATTCAGAAAACTCTACCCATAAACAACTATTTTCTGAGTATTTGGGAAAATACCAACTTAGTGAAATTTTGTAGCAAAACCCCAGTGCTGTGTGGGAGGCTAGTTTGAGAACCATGTCTCTTTGGATTCAGACTTCGATCCTCCACAATCACCTAACTTTCGTTCCATTGATGCCCAATAGAAAATCCACAGGAATTAGCGTACAGGAAATTAAACTGTGTTGACTTGCTTTTAATTTAATTTTATATTTGAATGAAATTGAATTAAATCAAGCACTAGTGGACTGGCTCACAGATGGCAGAGCACAGGAGAAAAGGCACTGGCTGCCACACAATTGAGTTAGAAAAGTATCAGCTGAACTCTTTTTTTTTTTTTTGTGAGGAAGATCAGCCCTGAGCTAACATCCATGCCAATCCTCCTCTTTTTGCTGAGGAAGACTGGCTCTGAGCTAACATCTATTGCCAATCCTCCTCCTTTTTTTCCCTTCTTCTCCCCAAGGCCCCAGTAGATAGTTGTATGTCATAGTTGCACATCTTTCTAGTTGTTGTACGTGGGACGTGGCCTCAGCATGGCCTGACAAGCGGGCGTCAGTGTGCGCCGGGGATCCGAACCCGGGCCGCCAGTAGCGGAGCACGCACACTTAACCGCTAAGCCACAGGGCCGGCCCCTCAGCTGAACTTTTAAGGAATTGGTAAAGGCTGAGTGTGGGTAATGAGAGGATAGATCTCTTGCAGCTCCAGACAGGAGAGGAGTTGGTACTTACTCCCAGGCTCTTTTTCCATAGACTCCAGCAGGTGCTTATGAGAAAGATGCGGCACGGCAGAAACCTGAGAGAGTCCCCCTGGGTGGTACAGGCCAGCAGGAGAGGAACAGCTCTTGCTATGTGGAAAGCATGAACCCCAGCCACCCTGCCCAGACCATTCTCTCATGAATAGCAAAAGCTTTAAGCTGCTGAGAGAAGGGCAGAGAAAACCCTGTCACTCCCAGGCATAGATAAAGACCCATTGCTGATGGAAGAATGTACAAGAAAAAATCCTCTATCCCTGGGGCCAGCCCAGTGGCATAGTGGTTAAGTTCGCGCACTCCACTTTGGCGGCCCGGGTTCACGGGTTCAGATCCCCGGTGCAGACATACACACCACTCATCAAGCCATGCTGTGGTGGCATCCCACATACAAAATAGAGGAAGATTGGCACAGATGTTAGCTCAGGGCCAATCTTCCTCATCAAAAAAAAATCCTCTGTCCCTAAAGGAGGGCCAGGAAACAGTACTGGGCCCAGTGGCAAGATATAGTAATGCCATTAGAGGTGTGTCTCACTGCTGGAGAGGGCCAGGAAACTGTCTCCTGGCAGCAGGACATCAGAAAACCTACCCCCTCCTCCTCCACCACCACCCCTAACCTCGACCACCAACAAACAACTATCAGAACAGCCAGCAATTTCACTCCTAGGTATTTACTCAAGAGAAATGAAAACTTATGTCCTCACAAAACCTGTACACAAATGTTTGTAGCAGCCTTATTCATAATTGGTAAAAACAACCTAAATGTAAACAACCCAAATGTCCATCAACTGGCGAATGGATGACAAACTATATTACAGCTATTTAGTGGACTACTAATCACCAATAAAAAAGAATGAACATGCAACAACATGGAGGAATCTCAAATGCATCAAGCGAAAGAAGGCAGACACAAAAGGCAACATACTAAATGCTTCTATTCATGTGACATTCTAGAACGGCGAAACTATAATGACAAAAAGAGAGTTCAATGGTTGCCTGGAGGTGGGAGGAGGGGACTGACTACAAAGAGGCCAAAGGAACAAGGGGGAGTTAGGCGATGTAAATCTTCTATATCTTAATTGTGGCAGCAGTTACGCGTCTGTATACACTTGTCAAGGTCATAAACAGGGTGAATGTTATTTGGCATGAATTGTACCTCAATAACCCTGACTAAAAAAGTCAAAAGATATATATTTCAGCCTCATTTCTGACATAGTGTGAGTGATTTCAAAAAAAATTCAATTCACTTAAATAAGATTTTATGGAGTATCTACTATAGGCCATACCATGTTATATCTAAGAGGTGAATTAGCTGTGGCCCTCTAGGAACACACAGTAATAAAATACTTCTTAAAATATCCTCAGCAATTTATGGAATAAACATAAAATCTCAAGGCAAAAATCAAAATATTTAGAACTATATGGCAATGAATTACATCATTTTAGGACTTGTGAGCTGCAACTCAAGTTTTTTAAAAGAAAATTTATAAACTAAAAGGCATTATTGAAAATCAATAAAGACTGAAAATATATGTATCAAGTGCTTAACTCAAGAAGCAAAGAGAAAACAAACAAAAAAATCCTCATATAAACAAAAGGAAGGAAAGATGAAAGAACAAAAGAAACTATGCATTAAAATAAGCTTAGATTAAGTCAATAGATTGCTTTAGTCACAAATATTTCTGAGTCTTTGGTATATATATGTGTTGTTAATTACCGAGAGCTCACATAGTATGCAGCTTTTCCTAAATTAATTTGACCACTAAACTATTTGTGTGTGTGTGTGTGTGTGTGTGTGATTATAATACCCGCCTTACATCTAATGATCTGGAGGAGAAAATCTGGGAAATGCTGGTCTATTGGCTTAATTAAATCACTTACCTTTTCTGAGCCCCAATTTACCTCTCTAGAAAAACATTGAAATGTAATTTCTCTCTTCATCTCTATCCCTCAAAATCTAGTTGGTTGTACAGAGGGGAGAGGATAGTAAAACTAATATAAGAGATCCACAAATAAAGTTACATAAAGCAACAAAGAAAAATTATTTGAAATAAGCACAAAAAAATTAATAGTTATATCGCATGTAAAGTTTCTACAAACAAAAAGATAATCCACTAGAAAAGTGGGAAAAAGGAAATGATTTGGAATTCACAGGAAATACACATCAATTACAACTTTTTTTTGAGTTTAAAAAGCAATGAAAATTCTATTGCTGAGAAAATAGTGTTCTAAATGATGACCTTCCTCTTCTTTTTTGTCAAAATACTTATTTAGCTTAAATAGACATGTAAGACAGAACAGTTTCTCTTCCACGCACATCCTTTCCAAGCTTTTTGGCAATGCTGTTGGACTCCAGTACACTCATATCATAAACATTTATCAGGCACCTGGAAAGAGTTACATTCTTTTTTTTTGCCTCCCGAATCGTAACCTTCCCAATTTGTGAATCAAATTCAATGTTATTACTCCTCAATAATAATAGCCAAGCTACCACTACTATCTTTAAAATTTGAACTTATTTTTTCTGATACTCTTGTTAGCAAGATACCAGGTATATTGAGTAGTGATATTTTAGCTGAACTAGTTCCACTTATTTAGGAAATTAATTTTAAAAACCATTTTTAATCCAATGCTATCTGAAACATTGAATAGGTACTGCTTCTTCTTAGGAAAAAGTAATTGGGAACTAGGTGATAAAGGCATATTTATTTTAATATGGTCCTGACATGTGCTAAAAAGGAAAAAAATAGAAAATCTATTCTCTCTAATGGAAATGGCTTCATAAAACTAAAAAGATTTGGTAATATTGAGAAACAATCCATGAAAAACTGGTTGTTATCAACACTCAGTGCCTAGTTTGCTAGTTAATGAGGTGAGAAGAAACCAAGAGTGTTTAATAATCCCACAAACTGATCATAATCAAATCATTACAATGTTAATTATGGAACTGAGGAGATTGCAACCGTGAAAATAAAAATAAATATAGAAGCACTGCTTTTGTTCTACATGTGTCGTGGTAAAGCTTATTTTCTAAAGCTAGACGGGACTCAAAAAGATGGCGCTTTCTTCCACAGAAATTATTTTCAAAAACAATCAGGTTGAGTGGGTTAAATGATAGCTCCTAAAAAATATTTATCCTTGTTTTGTCACGCAAGTCTAAGAAAGAAAACCTCGACAAATTGGTGGAGAGATTTAATTTCCTAGACATCATACATACTCACAGGGCAAGTCATTATCAAGACCAACTATTTTCTGATTATGTCAGAAACTTAATTAGATTTATAACTTGGTTCTCAGTCTCTTGTATTTTCAAGAGCTAAAACAACTGTTTCCATTCTACAATGTTGATACAGACATTCTTGTTTATTTACATAACACTAACAGATTTTGCCTAATTACACATTTTTATAATAACCTAACCTCAGAACTATTGCCTCTTTTCATTGGATTTGCCAATCTCGAGAGCATTTTTCTTTTGGCAAACAGAGTACATTACTAGAAATTTAACCTAATGAGGACCATACATTCTCCATTATGCCTTGAGAACATAAAAGCCTCCAGAAACTCTTTAATTCAAATTTACTTTTTCCTGAACATGAAGTAATCTATTCTGATGCAAAAATTTCCAGAAAAGGTATAGAGACCAAAACAAAAAGATCAGTATAGTCTCACAAATCAAAGGCAACTACTATTAACTTGTATTCCTTCCTTGTATCTATCTTCTTTAAATAGTTAAAATCATAGAAATATACAAATTTGTTTTATACTACTTTCATTTAAAATGATTAAGAATAAGCACTTTCCATACCATCTCTAGCTGCATGGTATTATATGGAATGGGTCAACCATAGTTTATTTTACTATTACATTATTAATAGATTTTTTTAAGTATTTTTAAGTTTTCACTATTATATCATGAAAGATATCTTTGGGTAGAATAAAATAGTAATGAAGAGCCCAAGCAGAATTTAGAGCAGACAGAGATAAGTTCAAATCCTGGCTCAGCTACTTAATACTTTTGGTGAGAAGTGAATTATATAATGTAAGTAAAGCCTGTCACGTGGTAAGCAATCAAAGAATTAAAGCTATTATTATAATGAAGCTTTTTCTAAATTTTAAACTATTTTGTTATTATATATGCCCTGAGAATAGCTTCTTCAGTTAAACAATCTAAGCATTTATAAGAATTTTCAGGGGCCGGCCTGGTGGCAAAGTGGTTAAGTGTGCACACTCTGCTGTGGCGGCCCAGGGTTCATAGGTTCAGATCCCAGTGTGCACACGAACGCACCGCTCGTCAAGCCGTGCTGTGGTGGCGTCCCATATAAAGTAGAGGAAGATGGGCACAGATGTTAGCCCAGGGCTGATATTCCTCGGCAAAAAGAGGAGGATTGGCAGCAGATGGTAGCTCAGGGCTAATCTTCCTCACCAAAAAAAATAAAAGAATTTTCATACATATTGTCACATTACTCTCCCAAGTGGGATACCAATTTAAGTTCTCACCAGTATTATGTGAAAAGTGATCCTCAGCAACACTGAGGTGTTCTCATATTTTTTAATTCAATAGGTGAAAATGTTATCTCATTTTGAATTTTATCTTTTTGAGCATTTAGTAACATTATACATTTTTAAGCATGTATGAATCATTTGTACCTTTTAAATAAATTATCTGTGAATGTCTTTTGCCTATTAACGTAACATAACAATTTATATAACTGCTTTAAATATTAAGGTTATTAAAAATTTGTCACATATGTAGTTAAATAGCTTGTCAGTTTCTCTACCTTTAAATTTGTTCATAATACTCCTGATATTGAGAAATTTTATATTTTTCTCTGGTCAAAACTATTATGGTTGGGCCGGCCCTGTGGCTTAGCAGTTAAGTGCACGCACTCCACTGCTGGCGGACCGGGTTAGGATCCTAGGCGCGCACCAACACACCACTTCTCCAGCCATGCTGAGGCCGCGTCCCACATACAGCAACTAGAAGGATGTGGAGCTATGACATACAACTATCTACTGGAGCTTTGGGGGAAAAAAAAAAGGAGGAGAATTGGCAATAGATGTTAGCTCAGAGCTAGTCTTCCTCAGCAAAAAGAGGAGGATTAGCATGGATGTTAGCTCAGGGCTGATCTTCCTCACACAAAAAAAAAAAAACAAACTATTATTGCTTTCCTTTATGAATTCTTCCTCCCTTATCTAAAAATTGGAAAATAATCACTTTTTATTTTTACTAGGTCAAATTAAGTTTGATATTGTACAGTTACCTTTTTAATCTTGATAAAACATACTTTGGTTTATGCCATTAAATAAGAATCTAAGTTGAATTTTTCTCCAAGTAGCTAAACAATTGCTCAAATCAGATTTATACAATAGTCCTTCTCTTTCTCATTGACCTATAATGTCTCCCTTATGATGTATAAAACTTTTACACACAATACAGTTTAATTTTACAAGGCATCAAAGTCAATCAAAGATATCATCCATTGCATTTGATCTGCTTTTGGAAGAGGAGCTGCAATTAAAGATCTTTGCTGGAACCTTCGCTCAAATTATCTCCCTTCCCTACTGTGCCTAGGAGATCTCTGAGACCAGAAAGGAGGATGCACAAAGGAGAACAGAGAGTAACTGAAAAATTTTTCTACATTTTAATTCATGGTCCATCCTTTCCTCTCACTTTGCCCACAATAAACCTACATCATTAAAGGAATGAGGTAGAATATAGGGAACATTTACCAAGTGCTTACAGTGTTTTAGGTCCTCTTAGCCCCTCAAAACCCCAGGAGAGAAAGACATTCTTCTCCTAATTTTGCAATTATGGAAACACATTCAACAATCTTAATTAACTGCCCAAACCACACAATCAATAAGTAGCCAAAACAGGGTTTGAACCTAGGTCATTCTGAATCAAAAATCATGTTTGTTGAAAAATACCCTGAATTGGAAAGAACCTCTCTCTCTCTCTCTCTCTCTCTCTCTCTCGGACAGATCATTCCTTTCCTGGAGTAATGTTATATTAATATTAGCAGATTTCATGTAGTATATACCGTAATCTGGAGTTTTTATACTTTTCAGGGGTAAATGTGCATGTGAAGTTGGAAGAACGAGGAGGGAAGAATCTCATGGTTGGGACGAGGGAACTCTGCAACAAAGGGAGTGGACAGTCCTGTAGAAGGTTAGATGAGGATGTGACCACATCTCAACACATCACCAGGGTCAGTGAGGACAACATTAGGACCAGATAATACTGGCTGTGACTTCAAGGATGCAAGTGCAGTGTGACACAGTACTATCAGTGGACATTCCCTCTTTATTAATGCCACCGATGACCTTGGCTAAGGCCCTCAGAGTCTCAACCCAGGAGAAGAAGGTAAAACAATCCTGACTGTGACAGTTTCCAACATGAAGTGACTGAATAATCAGTCAAATAAATCTGACTGAACTTTTAGGTTTCATTTTCTGTGTCATGAAGAATGGGGATTGAGGTTCAAAAATTCATACAAGCTATAGAAAATAATTATAAAATTTACAATAGGCACTCATGGAACTGAGCCCCGTTCAAACTAGGTTAAAAGAGACTACTGAGGAATTAAAGGCACAGCCAGCCTGCAGGTACACTGGCGTGAGAACAAGAAAGCAGAAAATCAGGCTTTTGTCTCACAGGGCCCCAGGTGCTCCTTCTCGTCTGCTTGGGTGGCTACTTGCCGCTCTCCGTCTTGCCTCATCCTGGACAAGGATGAAGAGCTCCTGCTCTGCTGCTCCCCGGAAAGGCAGAGTGTCAGTCAAGAAATCTCCAGCTCATAATACCAGTGGCTCCTGCCATTTCAAACTCCATTTCCTCATTCCTTGCTTGACATTTCTGACTTAATGCACTCCTACTGATTTCTTACTCATCTCAGTCTTCTTTTCTCTTTGCCAGCACTTTTTCCTCTATTTTATACCCCAACATAAATGTCATCTACATTGTCATTTGGTGGAGATAAAACCCATGTAGTCCATGTGTATGTGTGTGTGTGTGGATATACATGTATATGGTAGATATAACAATGGACTTACGGATTATATGAGGTGGATACAATTCTCAGTCCAAAACTTATGTTTTACAAGAAGTGTAACATATGTCTTTTTCTATAATTCAGCTTGCTTTCTATTTCGAGTCCCCATTCTGCTATAGTGGTGGAAACTCAATGTTAGCCAGTTTGTGCCCACACTCCTCCGTTTCCCCAGGATTATGCCAAAGCTTTAAGGAGCTTGTATAGTGCCAAGAAATTGGAGTATGGCTCCCAAAAGTCTTCCATTTGCTCCCTCCAGATTCATTCTCGACTCATCTCCACCACACTCTTTGCCCTGGAGCCTGAACTGAGAGGAGCACATCAACAGAGTTCCCTTCCCTCCGTTTCCAGAAAGAATCAGCCTTCTCTATATGATTCTTTTTTCTTCTGGTTTGTAGCATCATGCCCTCTGTTCAGCCCTTCAGGCCTAGCAGTGGTAACAGTTCTGTTGCTGCTAGCTCCAGGCTCCTACACTCCACACTGTGCCCACACCTTTGCAATCACTGCTTTTGTAAATAATCCCTCCCCGTCTTATCTTACTGTGAGGGTGCCAGCTATTTCCTGCTGTGATGCAGTTCCGAATGTCCATTGTCCATATGGAGATTCTGAGATATCTTTCATTCTGTCTCTTTCCTGGTTGTCAGATCATAAGGTTTCCACAGCCACATCCCTCCTGTTTGTCCACTTTGACCCCCAGGTCTTGTCACTCTCTCTGTTGCTGTTTCCATGCCATACTGGGGGCCATAAATGTGGGGTTGTCAGGCCCTGTCTGCCTAGACTTTATGTGCACTCACTCTCTCTCTGCATCTAGGATCGCAAAATGCAGGGAGATCCCTCTCTCTCTTCTGTCTGCTTTATGCAACCCACACAAGGGGTTATGTTTGACTGGTGAGAGATGAGGAAAGAAAGGGGTGCATGAAATACTCAGAGAGGAAAAATAAATATCATAATATATAGAAGTGTGTTAATATAGGTATTTAAATATCACTACTCTGTAACGAATTCATGAAACTGAATAGTAACATGGCCACTAGAACCATCCAGCTTGTGGGTTCTAAAAATAAGGAATTAAACATTCCTATTGCCAAATGCCAGGCTCTTCGTTTATACAGCAAATTATAGTTTGAAAAGCACTTCACATATAAAAACTCTTTGGATCCTCAAGACAACCCTAAGTGGGCTATAAAATATACACCATGTTACAGGCTGAACTGGGTGCCCCCAGATTCATATGTTGAAGTCCCAACTCCCAGTACCTCACAATGTAACTGTATTTGGTGATCAGGTCTTTAAAATGGGAATTAATTTAAAATGAGATCTTCAGAGTGGTTCTTAATCTAATACGGCTGATGTCCTTATAAGAAGAGGAAATTTGGACACAGACGTGCACATTCAGAGGAAAAACCATGTGTAGACAACGGGAAAAGATGGCCACCTACAAACCAGACAGAGAGGCCTCAGACAAAACCAATCTTGTCAACAAGTTGATCTTGGACTTCCAGGTTCTAGAACTGTGAGAAAATCAATTTCTGTTATTTAAGCCACCACTCTGTGGTCCTTTGTTATGGCAGCCCTAGGAAACTAATACATTGCATTTTATAGATCAGGAAACTGAAGTTTAGAGAGGTCATATAGCCTGTCAAAAACTCACAGATTGTTTTACAGTAAATTATTTACAATAAATTATGACACTAGTGATCCCAATACTTAAATCCAGAGTGCCTCTCACCCTATATTACTTCTCTCATGAGGTGATTGCAAAGTGCTCTGCAACTATACAATATTATTGTTATCATGAGAATATTCATGAGAATATGTGTACAAACTGCTTCAAAATGGAGCAATGCGTCTGTGGGCTTAGGCCACCAGGTTGTGGCTGCCTCCAGGCTGTTTCCAGACTCCCTACTTCCCGCCTGGCTCCACTCCATCTGCTGCCTTTCCACTCCATTCACTCTCCCTGTCAATTTCCTGAACGACGGGTCCAATCAGAAGACCGTACAAAGAGGGAAAGAGGTGAGGGGGGAAGCCTAGTGCAACAAGTGAACTGTACTGAAACACCGTGCTGTACGTAAAGGAGAGGACACTATTGCAACTATTGAATTCCCAAAATGTGGCTGAAAAGAATGAGGAAGGAGTGAAAGCAACAGGAATGTCCAATTTTGTTCTGAATTCAAGCGCAGGAGATTAAGACTGTGTGGTGTGGAAGGTTTAATGACAAGACGGAAATGAGAGAGCTTGGGTTATGATCTCAGGTTTGTGGATTCCCTATCAAGAAATTTGGGCAAATTGCTTTAATTACTGGGCTTCCGTTTCCTTACCACCAAAACGACTACATTATATTCAAGATTTCTTCTAGCTCTAACATTTGGTGAGATTTGTACCGGACACTGTAATTTTGTGTTTTTTCATGGAAGTAAAAAATCGCACCATATGGTTCAGCTGCCATTTGAACCTCAATGTCACGTTTTGATGCTCATGAAGAGTTAGTTTTTAAAAATAAAGAATAATCCCACTGTAATAGTGTTATTCTGAAGTCAATCTTATTCCAATTTCAATAAAATAGGGAATATTTTGATTTATTGACTAATTTAACTGTAACCATAGCAAATGTTCCATTCATTTATTCATTGATTTAATCACAATTGAAGGAACACCTACTATGGGCTAAGCACTTACTCTGCCTGCCCTTAGAAGCTCCTAGTCTCTCTAGGGGGAAACAGACATTACGATCTGCAAAATACTGTGGGTCATGTATACAGGTAAACTCGGAGTGGCATGGCAGCCAATAAAAGGGCACGAAGGATATCTAGCCCAGCTCTTGTGAGGAGGATGAATCAGATTCTATGAAGACAAAAGGAGTAATTTGCACAACGTCCCAGAGAGGGCTGGACATAATTAAGAAATCATAAGAAAACAGGAAATCAGTCTGTCAAACGGGTTGGGTATTTATGACGAATCATAAAAGACTCTCATACACTGCTTACAAATGAGCTCAAACACAGAAAGCTAAATTCCTTTGCTATTTGCTACTGTTATAAAGGTTTCCAAGAGATGCGAATCCTCTACGTCAATCCATAGTAATTATTATATCCTTCCTTACTCTGGGAAGCAAAGATGTCTGAAATCACAGGACATTAGATATGGAAAGAACCTTATAAATTAGCTTGTTCAACCCACTCGCTCAGAGATAAACTGATCGCTCCCAGGTCTCACAGCTGCAGAACCAAATCTAGACCCCAAGTATCTGAACTCCCATTTCAAGGATTTTTGGGTTTTTTCTACTGAACTTCGCTGTACTTCCCTCCAGCCTTTATCCATAAACTCCAGGGAAAGAAGTCAAGCATTCTCTGTCATTCAGTTAATCAAGCAATCAATCATTTAGGAGGCATGCCAGACCTATAAATGTCTTGGAATCTACCATGACTATATGCCAGTTGTGCTGTTATATATATTTATCTGCTTCTTCCATATTCTGAAATATCCCTTCTGTTGGAATTGTCCTGGCTGGAAAGACCCATGGATGGGGACAGTGAATGGACATTGCAGTAATTTCCCCAGAGTCAAGTGAGGAAGTAGATAGCGGCAGATGACACCAAACGTTGATTCACGGTTCCTTCGGCAAACACTTCATGAGCACCTAATCCGTGCCAGGCCCTGTCCTGAGCAGCATCAGTGAAAGGTAGAATAGCTGTAAAACACAGCATCCTGGGCCACATGGTGCTTATTTACCGAGCAAAACAGACAATAAGCAAAGAAACAAATATACATAATTATAATGTCAAACAATAATAAGTATATGACAAAGCTTCCAAATGCAAAAAGTAAAAAAAAACTTTTCTTTAAATTCTGAAGGAACAGAAAGTGCAATAAGAAGAAACTGTAATGACTCACTTCCAGAAAAGAAAGACACTTGGATACATTGAAGCCTTTCACATTCACCTTCCTCTGCCGTGGAGTCATTCTTAGAAACGTAGTGGGAAGAAGTAGGAGGCACTCTCAAATTTCTTCTGCAGTGTCAAGAACCACCCTCTTAACTCTTATCAGACTGGTTTTCAGAGACATTGAGCCCCAGCACTTTCTTCTCCACACACAAGGTATTCCATGTGTTTTTACACTATTGAGCAGATGTTCTGTTAATGTTCCTAGAAGAGTTCACAGTTTCCTTTGAACTTCTGATTTAAAATAGAGAACAAAACACCCACAAGTACCTATAGAGAAAATGTTGCGTTAAATTTCAGGGGGTTCATTGAAGACCATCAACAATCAACCTCCTGGCGACCCCTCCAAAAAAATCATATTTCTTTGCATTATGGGGAGTGGGTTCTAACTGGCTTAAGCACAAGGGACTGTGATTCAAGAGTTCTCCGGTTTAAACATTGCACATGTTCGGAGACCACTGGTCAAAGAGCTTTAGGTTGCAAGGCTGCACTGCTCAGGAAGCAAAATTCACATGTGTCTCCAGCAGTACTGTTGACTGCTGGTTATTAAAGACCAAATAGGATTTCAAGCCTCTTCATTTAAAAAGAAGAATTTTAAATGTATGTGTGAAATTAATTGCTCCTGAAATGCACAGAATAAATACAATGAAATCCTTAAAACAGTGGTTCTCAATCCTACCCACATCTTAGAATCACTTGGGGAGGAATTTTTTAAAAATCCTGATGCTCAGGCCTGTATCAGACCAATTAAATTAGAATCTCTCAGGGTGGGGTCCAGGAATTGGTGATGGTTAAAATCTCCCCAGAAAATTCCAATGAAGAACCTGGTTGCAAGCCACTGTTTTAGAAGGACTGACTTATCTTCATGCATTGTGAACCTGGCTTTACTAAATTAAGAAGAGAAATGCTCAAAACTGAACTCCATTGATCAGAGAGTTGTTTATTCAGTTTATCTAAACTCAAAGTCCAATAATTCTAATGGTTCTGAATAGTCCTAACATTTCACAGACCATATGAAGAACAGAAAACCTGTCAGTAAATAGGTCATTGGTTTCCTTATATGGGTGAAAACAAGCACAAATACCTGTGAGCAAAGATTCTTCCTACTCCCTCCTGGAATTCCAGTACCTAACATAGAACTCGGCACATATGAAGGCTGAATTAATGTTTGCTGATTTAACCGCACTATTTTGGTCCCTCCTTCTGCCATCAAACACTACGGGAAAGAGAACATCATGATCTCTCAGTCGGTTGTCTAATGGAGCATTTAACTGCACCCTTGAGAAGCAATATTATTGAATTTATTCTTTCATTAAAATATTGAGTATCTACCATGTGCCAGATACTATAATTGGTGCTGGGGATGATAATGATAATTTAATCCTTTCAAAATAATTTCCAACATCTTTTTTTTTTTTAAACAATTATTGGAACTTAGTTCCAAAAAGATTAAGAGATACTCAAAGCCACACACTTTACATGTGGCAGAGGATAAACTGGAACTCCTATCTTCTAATTCCCAGTGTGGTGCTATTTGGGGGGAAACAAAATGTGTGTAAATTTCATTGTGGGTAAATTTAAAGTCATAAAACCAATTCTAAAAGCAGATGATTGTGTAAGAAAGAAGTCACAACATGTGTCAATCTCATGGGAACTTTCCAGTTCTATCAGCCAGTTTTGTGTCATAGTAATCTTTTATGTGAGATGAGAAGTAGATTTTCTGGTGGAAGGAAATAATGCGTGATTACTTCTTCCTGAGAATGACAGTAACCCCAGATTGAGAGGTGGGGAATATAACGTTCCAGACAGTGTGCTTCTCAAGACTTTGAATTTCCTATTTCCAGGCTGCACCTTCCATGATGCTGATCATCTCCAGATGAGGGCCTGGGAATTTGTAATTTGATGATCTGCCAACATTGATAAGTACTGAACTGGGCCCTTTGCATCCATGTAGCTAGCTGGTTAAATTACCCTCATTTTACAGAGGCTGAATTAGGCTGCAGAGGAAAGGGAATCCCCCAGGGTCTCACAGCTAGTAAGAACGGGAGCTGAGATTTGAACCCAGATAGCCTGACTCCAGGGCCAACTACTGTAAGGTGGGTGCTGGGAGGTGAGGCAGGCAGGACAGCTGTTATCAAGGTGCCCAGTGGGAGTAGGGGGACGCCTTCCTGGGGTGCTTAGGGCTGGGCCCCGCGATCCAGACCTCAGTGTAATAAAGCGTGTTGACTGCTGAGAAAAAAAAAATGAATTAAAATGAATGGGTTAAAATGAATTTTGTATTTAGAGCAAATAATCAAGTTCTGTGTAAAGGTAAAGAAAATTGTCTATGAGACTCTAGGAGAATAAATGAAGTTAAGTAAGACCAAGAGTAGGTTGAGACAGGCACACAAAGTTTGAGGAGAATGGAGAGGACTCGATTTCAAAATGAGTCTCTAATCTCAAATGAAAATATGAAATTGTTCAGAGATTTCAGTTATTCCTACAGATTATTGTGCAAATGTATAAAATTTAGAGGAAAAAAGACCCTAGTAGTTTCAGATAATAATCACCTCTCTGGGCCGCCCCGTGGCTTAGTGGTTAAGTGCGCAAGCTCGGCTGCTGGTGGCCGGGGGTTCGATCCCGGATGTGCACTGATGCACCGCCTCTCTGGCCATGCTGAGGCCTCATCCCACGTACAGCAACTAGAAGGATGTGCAACTATGATGTACAACTATCTACTGGGGCTTTGGGGGAAAAAAAATTTTTTTTTAAAAAGAAAATAAAGTTTAAAAAAAAAAAAAATTAATCACCTCTCTGACCTCATTTTCCCCACTGCCCCGCCTTTTATTCTCTATTCTCCAGCAGCTGGAACCTTCCAACACTTCCTCAGGAAAGCCAAAGTCGACCCCTTGGGGCATTCCTACATGGAATTGTCTTTCCCCAACTCTTCCTAAGGGGAATTCCTTCCCTCATTCAGTCTCGGCTCAATATTCCCTCCCAAGGAGACCTTTTCTGACCACCCTATGTGAAACCCAGCTCCTGGGCCCATCATTCCCCATATACACCCACAATGCTCTATGATTTTCTTCTGGCATTTACCACTCCCAGAAATTTACTTCCTTGTTTACATGGTAGTCTCCCTCACCAGTGTGTATGCTCTATGAAAGCAAGAATTCTGATTCTCTTTTTCATTGTTGTGCTCCTGTCAGTAGAGCAATGCTTGCCTTACTGCATTCAATAATATTTTAATATTTGTAGTGGTTAGGAAGGAACAAGGAAGTCAGATTCAATGACCAACATACGACACTATAAGTTCAGGCAAATATAAAGATAACATGTCTTTCCTAGCTGATTGGTATAAAAAGGTTAATAAAATCCAGTGTTGTTAAGGGGGTGAAAAAATGCCCCCTCTAACACATTGTAGGACTCTAAATTAGTGCGTCCTTTGGAGAGAGGGAATTGGCATTGTCCAACAAATTTTTAATGTGCATATTTTTGACCCACAAATTTTTCTTCCCATTTATTATTTTATTAATATAGTCAAGGTAAACCAATAATAAGTTGTACATGGATCGTATGGTAGATTGTATGTAATAGGGGAAAACTTGGAAGAATTTTAAAATGTCCATCAATGATTAAATAAATTATAATACATAGAAATATGAAATACGGAGTAATTGTTTAAAAAGAATGAGGAAAATCTAAGTGGACTAGCATAGGATAATATCTGTGATGTGCTGTTAGTTATTACAAGCGAGGATAGAAAGATATGTCTATCAATGCTTAGAAAAAGATTTGTAAGGATAGCTACCAAACTGTCAACTATATTTACTTCTAAGTAGCAGGACTGTGGCATGGGGGTGGCAATGAGGGGGAAATATTCACATTTTATGTAACATCAATTTGTATTATATGATTTTTAAATGTATTATAATTTGTTTTATTAAAAATATGTTGGCTCGCCAAAAATATTGCTATCTTGGATTTCTTGAGAAACCATAGCCTGTGTGCTTCAGGCTCTATAAGCTTGGTTGAAAGTCTGGCACATAGAAGGCACTCAATAAATATGTTGAATGAATGAATAAATGAATTAAAAAATGTCAGGGAATAATTTAGCTACAGCAATTTGCTGAAAGTAAGTTGATCAACAGAATATATCTTAAAAAACAGGAATATTCCTCATTCTCAAAATTATCTAAATTTTTTTAAATTTAGAATTCTTAAAAATGTTTTTAATTCTCTAAATTTTAAAAAATGCTGATTAAGATATCATGAAGAATCTTGGTCTTCAAGCATTTTGGTTGATTTCTAAAAACTGAGACTAGGGCCGGCCCTGTGGCTTAGCAGTTGAGTGCGCACGCTCCGCTGCCGGCGGCCCGGGTTCGGACCTGGTCGCAAACTGACGCACTGCTTCTCTGGCCATGCTGAGGCCACGTCCCACATGCGGCAGCTGGAAGGATGTGCAGCTATGACATGCAACTGTCTACTGGGGCTTTGGGGGGGAAATAAATAAATAAAATTATAAAAAATAAATAAATAAATAAAATAAAAAATAAACAAATAAAATAAAAACTGGGACTAGGCTGGGTTTTTAAAAAATATTTTAGCGTATTGTCAGCCAATTTGTGTTGCTCTTCAATTTTTTTATCATGTAAAATCCACATAACATAAAATTTAACATCTTAAATTTTTAAGTGTACAGCTCAGTGGTATTAAGTACATTCACATTATTGGCCACCATCAACACCCTCCATCTCCAGAACTCTTTTCATTTTTCAAAACTAAAACTTTATACCCAGTAAATAATAACTTCCCATTCCCGCTCCCCCCATTCCCTGGTAACTAACATTCTACTTTATATCTCCATGAATTTTACTACTCTAGACACCTTATATAATCAAGTCACACAGTATTTGTCCTTTTGTAACTGGCTTATTTCACTTAGCATGATACAACAAGGTTTATCCATGTTGTAGCATACGTTAGAATTTCCTTCCTTTTTAATAATATTAAAATATTGCAATAATATTCCAGCATATAAATATACTACATTTTGTTTATCTATTCATCCATCAATGGACACTTGGGTTGCTTCCACCATCTGGCTATTACAAATAATGCTGCTATGAACATGGGTATACAAATATCACTGAATCCCTGCTTTCAATTATTTTAGATATATACTCAGAAGTGGAATTGCTGGATCATATGGCAATTCTATTTTTAATTTTCTAAGAAACCATCATACTGTTTTCCATAGCAGCTGCACCATTTTACATTCCCACCGACAGGGCACAAGGGTTGCAACTTCTCCATATCTTCACTAACACTTCTTATTTCTGGGGTTTTGATAGAAGCCATCCTAATGCGTGTGAGGTGATATGTTGCTCTTTGGTTTGTGAAATAGCAAAAACTGGGACACTCTCAATGACCAACACAAAGAGATTATGATATTTTTATTCTTAGACTTTTTTTTTTTAATTCTAGCATCTCTGAAATGAGGGTGCATATTACAATCAAAGTCATCTTAGAGTTACATGTAATAGCACTTTTTAACATCTCAGTGGTATTTAAAACAATGGTGTTTTAAAATTGATAGTGCTTTAGATTCAATTAAATATGGAATAACCAAAATTTTAAACAACAAAAGATTAAACAAAGTATCTGAATTATACAGCAATGAAGATCAGTTGTAATAATCACCCTAAATAAACCCAAGAGAAGAAGTAACCAGTCAACCAGAAAAGGAATAATTAGCATGACATGAATTTTTAAAAATACTTACAATAGTAAAGGTACAGGTTGATTCTAGATCATACTAGATCCTAAGCTGTGAAAGCTTGGGCAAGTTATTTAACTGCTCTGTGGTGCAATTTCTACAACGGCAAAATGAGAATAACAACTGTATCTACCTACTCATAGGACTGTTGGGAAGATTAAAATGTAAAGCAGTAACTGACACATTGAAAGTGTCACCATTATTTTGTAGTTTCTCATTTTTACATTTTTTTTATTTTAAAACCAATGGCTACTCATTTCAGAAAAAATAGTAGAAAACATAAACAAGCTAAAGGGAAAACATTTTTCAAAAAGTCAAATAACTCCTTCCAAAAATTCCTTGGCAATTTTTTATCTTTTTCCTATGTATATTTTTATATATTACCATATTTCTATATTTTTCTGAAAATATTGGAACATATCATTCATGTCATTTTATAACTATCACAATTTATATAGGAGAATCTATTGGGAATATTTTCAATAAAATAGCAAAAAGCAAACAAAAAAAATAGTAGCAAAAAAAAATTAAAAGCAATTTCAAAGACCATGGATGGATAATCCAAGACCAGAATGGCAGTTCCTAGAAGTTTCAGGTACCCAGGCTACTTCCAGCTCTCTAGTCCACAATCCCCAGAGTGTGGTCTTCATCCTCATGGTCCAACATTACTGCTCAATCTGCAGATATTACTCTTGAATTCCACTCATCAGGAACAAGAAAATAGGGAAGAACAGTATGCCCATTCCTTTTAACAACAATTTTTAAGATATTATATCTATAGGCTTATATTCCATTGGTTACAACTTAGCAAATGGCACCAAGTGACGGGAGGATAACTCATATTTTTTTCCCAAGGTAAAAATCAGAGCTTCTATCATTAAAGAAGAAAGGGAGAAATAATGTTAGGAAACAATTAGCAGTCTTTATCAAAAGAATTTAAATTATTCCAATAAATACCCAATAATAGTTCATTAATTTTTTGAATTAACACCCTATTTTTAGATTTTTAATCCATTAAATCTTTATATTTTAGATATTTCAGAGGTGCAATTACTAGCTGAGAGCAAAATAGAAATAAAAGAATCAAGAAAATCAAAAAGAAAATTTCTGGAAAAGATTTAAATTGCCAGAGATACATTTGCAAAGCCTCTCCCAAATTCTCAAAAATATGATTAAATAAAATGGTATGTACACTCAAATTTTATTTGATTTTTATTTTAACCCAATTTTCCTTTGTTATGAACCAAATTTATTTTGACCAAATGACACATTAACGTGTAATCCTGCACAATGCTGTATGTTCAGACAGTGCATATGATTCACTAGATTATTGATATGCAAGCTTTATAAATGAAGTGTATATGTCTAGGTCCATGATATCTATCATAGATAGAGGATTTTGGAAAATTCTACCAGGCATGTGCCAGGAATCACAAGGGAATGGAAGGTAGAAAGGGAATATCCTGTAATATGTCTCCCCTGGCTTGACTGTGGTGAGGAACTAGATTGAATACCTCTCTCATGGGAGGTGTCACAGAAGAATGTCCTTTGCATGACATGCTCACCAGTCTGCAGCTAATTCGCTGCACCTAAGTCTATGTTGAGCCACTTCCATTCTCAGTGTTCTTTCCTCTTTTTAAAGGTTATATTGAAGCAGGATAGAACATGAACTAACCCCATTTGGATTTTTTAAATACTAAAAAGCTTGCTATACCTTCAAGATTAGAACATCTGAGAAAAATGGTAAGACGTGAACTAATATGCTAATTCAACATGGTCCAAATTTGAAGTAAGAAAGTTTAGAGTGGAATATACCAAACTCCTGAAGACATAATAAAATGCTAATGCCAAAATCAAGATGAATAACCTAGTTGTCCTGCAGTGTAATGTCTAGCTACAGGAGAAGTACTTTTATTTTTTTATTTATTTATTTTTTTTAATTTCATTTATTTATTTTTTCCCCCCAAAGCCCCAGTAGATAGTTGTATGTCATAGCTGCACATCCTTCTAGTTGCTGTATGTGGGATGCGGCCTCAGCATGGCCAGAGAAGCGGTGCATCGGTTGCTCGCCCGGGATCCAAACCCGGGCCGCCAGCAGTGGAGCACGCGCACTTAACCACTAAGCCACAGGGCCGGCCCATGGGAGAAGTACTTTTAGAATGGCAGAGTAAGGATCTTAAAAATCAGCTCCTACATAAAAGCCAGAACACTGATGATAATTGTCAAAATGATCTTTTTCAGAACTCTGAATAGTAAACAAAGGATTTCAATGGTTCAAGTAGAATTTGTTCAAGAAAAACAGCTGAATCTTGGTAAGAACAGTAACCTTTGTGGTGATTTAACTTGCCTTCCTTCTATTCCCCCCTCACCAGTTTTGTGGTAGCCTTGACAACTAGCAGCCTCAAAACAATGGTAGCTGTGAAAAACACAACATCATAGTCATTGGAGGTGGCAGAATGGGCTTGGAGCTCCCTAAAAAGCCTCACCCCCAGAGAATTATCACCACTGACCTTTCAGGAAGAATTCTTAAAAAGCTCAATTCACAGGGCCTGCCTTTATTTGACTTGTCTCAGAGATTGCTCAGTGAAAAAAGCTCTATCACCAAGGCATTTGATTAAAATAACCAGTGGCAATTGTTTAACATTGCAGCTGCTTGAAGCAGTGATACCTGTTGTGCCAAACAAGAGTCTGGCCAAATACAAAAAAGAAATATCTGGAGAATACTACTGGGGGCTTTGAAAAGTTCTGATATATTCCTGGTGATCTGTAAGTCTGAGACTTACACCTTGCACACATGCCCAGCAAAGATCTGAGAAGGCCCTAATTTCTCAACTGTGGCTGACACTGAAGCTCTACAGAACAAGAAGTGAAGGCTAAGGCAGAGTTATAAACTGTCAGAGCATTGATAGCATACCCCAATACTTGCACAGTGCACTTGGCAAAGGGTGGGAGACATTGTTCAAGGGATTTAAAGAAATTTCTAAAAAATCATTAACTGCACACTAAATTAATTGAGCAGAGACATCAGTGGCCAACTTTGCAGAACAACAACAACACACATACACAAAACCCGGGAGTGTGGTAAGTCTTATTTACAAAGTTGCTATATTATATTATTTAAAATGGCCAGTTTGTAGCAAAAAATTATGAGAACATGCAAAGAAACAGGAAAATAGGCCCATACACAGGAAAAATAAAAGCAGTCAATAGAAACTGTCCCCTGATTACTAGACAGAGAATTAAATCAGCTGTTACAAAATGCTCAAAGAATTAAATGAAACCATGTATAAAGAAATAAATAAATGTATGAGGATGATATTTTATCAAATAGAGAACATCAAAAAAGAAATATATGGCTGAGTAGTATTCCATTGTGTATATATACCACAGCTTCTTTATCCATTCGTCCCTTGATGGGCACTTAGGTTGCTTCCAAGTCTTGGCTATCGTGAATAAGGCTGCAATGAACACAGGGGTGCATGTACCTTTGCAAATTGGTGTTTTCAAGTTCTTTGGATAAATACCCAACAGTGGAATAGCTGGATCATATGGTAGTTCTATCGTTGATTTTTTGAGGAATCTCCATACTGTTTTCCATAGTGGCTGCACCAGTTTGCACTCCCACCAGCAGTGTATGAGAAACGACGAAATCCAGCCATTTGTGACAACATGGATGGACATTGAGGGTATAATGCAAAGTGAAATAAGTCAGAGGGACAAGGTCAAATACCGTATGATTTCCTTCATTAAGTAGTAGATAATAACAACAATAAACAAACACATAGGGACAGAGATTGGATTGGTGGTTACCAGAGGGGAAGGGGGGAGGGAGGAGGGTGAAAGGGATAATTCGGTACATGTGTGTGGTGATGGGTTGTAATTAGTATTTTGGTGGTGAACATGATGTAGTCCATGCAGAAATAGAAGTACAATGATGTACACCTGAAATTTTACAATGTTATAAACCAATGTTACTGCAAAAAACAAAAAATAAAACACAGAGAAAAAAAAAAAAAAAAAAAAAAAAAAAAAAAAAAGAAATATAAATTTAAAAAAATAATAAAAATTATGGAGTTGAAAAGTACAATAACTGAAACAAAAAAATTCATTAGAGGGACTCAACAGCAGATGAGCTTAAAGAAACAAGATTCAGCAAACATGGTGACAGATCAATTGAGATTATCAGGTCTGACTAACAGAAAGAAAAAGAATGAAGAAAAATTTATAGAGCTTCAAGGACATGTGGCACATTGTAAGAACATTAACACACATACTATGGGAGTCTCAGAGACAAGTAGAGAAAGAAAGGGAAAGAAAGAACATTGGGAGAAATAATAATCAAAAAATCCCATATTTGATGAAAAACATTAATCTACACATCCAAGGTCAGCAAATACCAAGTATGATAAATTCAAAGAGATCCGTACCCAGGAACACCATAATCAAACTGCTGAAAAGCAAAAACAAAGGAAAAATCTTGAAAATAGCAAAATAAAAATGACTTATCATGTATAAGGGAATTCAATAATAGTAACAGCTGACTTTTCATCAAAAACCATGAAAGCCATAAGGAGGACATATTCAAAGTGCTAAAAGAAAAAAAAAAGTTAATCAAAAATTCTATATCCAAGAAAACTATCCTTCAGAATGAAGTAGACCCACAGCTAACATTATACTCAGTGGTGAAAGATTGAAAACTTTTCCACTAAGATTAAGAACAAAACAAGGATGTCCACTTAACCACTTCTACTCAACATAATATTGGAAGTTATATCTAGGGTAATTAGGAAAGAATAATAAAAAATCAAAAGGCCTCCAAATTGGAAAGAAAGAAGTAAAGTTATTTGTGCTTGCAGATGACATGATTGTATATGTAGAATCCTAAGGATTACACACATACACACACACACACACACAACTTGTCAGAACTAGTAAAAGAATTCAGCAAAGTTTCAGGATATAAAATCAACATTCAAAACTCAGTTGCATTTCTATACACTAGCAATGAGCAATAAGAAAAGGAAATTAGGAAAAAAATTCCATTTCCAATGGCATCAAAAAGAATAAGATGCTTAGGAATTAACCAAATAGGGAAAAGAATTGTCACTGAAAATTAGAAAATTGCTGAAAAAAATAAAAGATACAAATAAATGGAAAGATATCCTGTGTTTATGGATTGGAAGATTTAACATTGTTAACATATCAATATTAATCAAAGTGATCTACAGATTCAATGCAATCCCTATCAAAATCCCAATGGCATTTTTTGCAGAGGTAGGAAAAACTCATCCTAATATTCATATGGAATCTCAAGGGACCCTGAATAGCCAGAACAATCTTGAAAAGGAAGAACAAGTTGGAGGTCTCACAATTCATGATTTCAAAACTTACTACAAAGCTATAGTAATCAAAACAGTGTAGTCACTCACATGGAACATTTACCAAGATAGATCACATTCTGGGCCATAAAACATATAGAAATCATAAAATGTCTGTGGTCATACCACAGTGATATTAAACCGGAAGTCAATAACAGAAAGATAACTGGAAAAATCCCAAAATACATGGAGATTAAGCTACACACTTCCAAATAACACATGGGTCAAAGAAGAAATCTCAAGAGAAATTTTAAAATATTTTCAACTATATGAAAATGAAAACACATCTTATCAAAATTTGTGGGCTGCAATGAAAGCAGTGTTTAGAGGGCATTGAATGTATGTATTAAAAAAGAAAACAGATCTAAAATCAATATTCCAAGTTTCCACCATAGAAAACTAGAAGAGAAGAGCAAATTAAACTCAAAGTAAGCAGAATAAAAGAAATAATAATTAGCACAGAAATCAATGAAATTTAAAACAAGAAATCAATAAAGAAAATCAATGAAACTAAATGCTGGTTTGTTAAAAAGATCAATAAAATCAATAAACCTATAGCCAGACTAAATGAGAAAAAAAGACAGAGGACACATATTACTATCAGAAACGAAGAGGGTACATCACCACAGATCTCATGGATATTAAAAAGATAATAAAAGAATACTATGAACAGCTCTATGCCTGCAAATTTGAAAACCAGGATGAAAGGGACCAATTCCTTGAATGACACAATCTGCCAAAGTTCATGCAAAAGAAATAGACAATCTGAATAGGCAGTAGCTATTAAGGAAATTGAGTCAATAATTAATAAACTTTCTAAAACAGAGAGCATCAGGCCCATAGGTTCACTGGTGAATTCTACCAAACATTTAAGGAAGAAATTATCCTAATTTTCTACAATCTCTTCCAGAAAACAGAAGCAGAGAAAATACTTCCTAATTCATTCTATGAGGCCAGTATTACCCTAATACCAAAACCAGACAAAGACATTACAAGAAAAGAAAACTACAGACCAATATCTCTCATGAATATAGATGCAAAACACCTCAACAAAATGTCAGCAAATTGAATCCAATGATGTATAAAAAGAATTATATACCATGACCAAATGGGATTTATCCCAGGTATGCAAGGCTGGTTCAGCGCTCAAAAATCAATTAATATAATCCATCAGATCAACAGGCTAAAGAAGAAAATCACAGGATCATATCGATAGATGCAGAAAAGTCATTTGACAAAATCCAACACCCATTCATGATAAAAACTATCAGCAAACTCAGAATAGAAGGGAACTTCTTTAACTTGATAAAAAGCATCTAGGAAAAAAACCTATAGCTAACATCACGCTTAAGGGTGAAAAACTAGAAGTTTTCCCAGTAAGATCAGGAAAAAGATAAGGGGATATCCTCTCTCATCACTCTTTTTCAATATCATACTGGAAGTCCTAGCTAAAGAAAGAAGATAAGAAAATAAGAAAAGGAAATAAAAGATATACAGATTGGGAAGGAAGAAATAAAACTGTCTTTGTTAGCAGATGAAATGATTGTCTATGTAGAAAAACTGAAAGAACTGACAAAAACAACTCCTGGAATTAATAACTGATTATAGTGAGGTTGTAGGAAACAAGGTTAATGTACAAAAGTCAATTGCTGGATCCAGCCCCATGGCCTAGTGGTTAAGTATGGTGCACTCCACTTCAGTGGCCCAGGTTCGGTTCCCGGGCATGGACCTACACCACTCATCGGCAGCCATGCTGTGGTGGTGACCCACATACAAAAATAGAGGAAGATTGACACAGATGTTAGCTCAGGGCGAATCTTCCTCAGAAAAAAAAGTCAGTTGCTTTCCTATGTACCAATAATGAACAAATAGAATTTGAAATTTAAAACACAACACCATTTACACCCAAAAATAATTAAATATTTAGCACCCAAAAGTAATTAAATATTTAGATATAAATCTAATAAAATATATATAAGATCTATATATGAGGAAGACTACAAAACTCTTATGAATGAAACCAAAGAACTAAATTAATGGAGAGATATTCCATGTTCATGGATAGGAAGACTCAATATTTGCAAGATGTCGATTCTTCCCAATTTGATCTAAAATTCAATGCAACCTCAATCAAAATCTCAGCAAGTTATTTTGTGGATATCAACAAACTGATTCTAAAGTTTATATGGAGAAACAAAAGACCCAGAATAGCCAACACAATGTTGAAGGAGAAAAAGTCAGAGGACTGACACAAACTGACTTCAAGACTTACCATAAAGCTACAGTAAGCAAGACAGTGTGGTATTGGCTAAAGAATAGATAGATAGATCATTGGAACTGAGTAGAGAGTCTAGAAATAGACTCACATAAATGTGGTCAACAGTTTGAAAACGAAGCAAAGGCAATAGAATAGAGAGAAGATAGTCTTTTCAACAAATGGTGCTGAAACAATTAGACATCTACAGGCAAATAAATGAATCTAGACACACACTTTTATATCCTTCACAAAAACTAACTAAAATGGATCACAGTCCTGAAGGTAAAAGGCGAAACTATAAAACTCCTTGAAGATAACACAGGAGAAAATACAGGTGACTTTGTGTATGGTGATGACATTTTAGATACAACACCAAAGGCAAAATCTGTGAAAGAAACCATTGATAAGCTGGACTTCATTAAAATTAAAAACTTGCTCTGCAGAGAACAGTTTGGTGATTAACAGGGGCAAGGGAGTTGGCGGGGTGGGCACAAGGGGTGAAGGGGCGCATTTATATGGTGACTGACAAATAATAATGTACAATTGGAATCTCACAATGTTATAAAATATTATGACATCAATAAAAAATTTTTTTTAAAAACTTGCTCTGCAAAAGAACTGTCAAGAGAGTGAGAAGACAGGTCATAGATTGGAAAGAAATATTTGCAAAGATATGTGATAAAGGATTCTCTGGACAAATAGAACCAATAGGATATAAAAAGAGATTTATTATGAGGAATTGGCTCACTCACTTATGGAGGCTAAGTTTCAGAAACGGCCATCTGCCACCAGGAGACCAAGGAAAGCCAGTGGTATAATTCAGTCTGAGTCCAAAGTCCTGAGAACCAAGGGAGCTAATAACGTAAATCTCACCTCAAGAGCAGAAGATGAGATAAGATGTCAAGTTCAAGCAGTCAGGCAGGAAAAAATGGGAGAATTCCTCCTTCCTCTGCCTTTTGTTCTACTCTGGCCCTGAATGAATTCAAAGATACCCTCCCACAATGGGGAGGGCTATCTGCTTTACTGAGTACATTGGTTCAAATGCTAATTTCATCCAGAAACATCCTCAAGAACACACCCAGAAATAATGTTTACTCTAGAGCAGCCCATGGCCAGTCAAGTTGACACATATGATTAACTATCACAAGGATTGTTATGCAAAATATACAAAGAACTTTTAAAACTCAGTAACAAGAAAATAAACAACTTGATTTAAAAATGAGCAAAAGACCTGAATAGACACCTCATCAAAGAAGACACACAGAGGGCAAATAAACATAAAAAGATGTTCAATATCATATGTAATTAGGGAATTGCAAATTAAAATAAGAAGATACCATTACACACATATTAGAATGGCCAACAAAGAAGACTTAATACCCATCCTCCTCAAACCATTCCAAAAAATTGAAGAAGATGGAACACTTCCTAACACATTTTACAAGGCCAACGTCACCCTGATCCCAAAGCCAGACAAGGACAACACAAAGGGGGAAAACTACAGGCCAATAACGCTGATGAACATAGATGCAAAAGTCCTCAACAAAATATTAGCAAACCGAATACAGCAATACATCAAAAGGATCTTTGGGCCAGCCCAGTGGCATAGCAGTTAAGTGCACACACTCTGCTTCAGTGGCCCGGGGTTTGCAGGTTCGGATCCCGGGGGTGCACCGATGCATGGCTTGTCAAGCCCATGCTGTGGCAGCGTAGAGGAAGTAGAGGAAGATGGGCACAGATGTTAGCCCAGGGCCAATCTTCTTCAGCAATAAGAGGAAGATTGGCATCGGATGTTAGCTTAGGGCTAGTCTTCCTCACACACACACAAAAAAGAATCTTACACCACGATCAAGTAGGATTTATACCGGGGACACAGGGATGGTTCAACATCCACAAATCAATCAATGTGATACACCGCATTAACAAAATGAGGAATAAAAGCCACATGATTATCTCAATAGATGCTGAGACAGCATTTGACAAGATCCAAGATCCATTTATGATAAAAACTCTCAATAAAATGAATATAGAAGGAAAGTATCTCAACATAATAAAGGCGGTAATGACAAACCCACAGCCAACATCATACTCAATGGGGAAAAACTGAAAGCCATCCCTCTGAGATCAGGAACAAGACAAGGGTGCCCACTCTTGCCACTCTTATTCAACGTAGTACTGGAGGTTTTGGCCAGAGCAATTAGGCAAGAAAAAGAAATAAAAGGTATCCAAATTGGCAAGGAAGAAGTGAAACTCTCACTGTTTGCAGACGATATGATTTTATATATAGAAAACTCTAAATATTCCATCAGAAAACCATTAGAAATAATCAATTACCGCAAAGTTGCAGGATACAAAATCAACTTACAAAAGTCAGTTGAATTTCTATACTCTAATAACAAACTCACAGAAAGAGAACTCAAGAATACAATCCCATTTACAATTGCAACAAAAAGAATAAAATATCTGGGAATAAATGTAACCAAGGAGGTGAAAAACCTATACAAGGAAAACTATAAGACATTATTGAAAGAAATCGATGATGACATAAAAACATGGAAAGATATTCCACGGAACATGGATTGGAAGAATAAACATAGTTAAAATGTCCACATTACCTAAAGCAGTCTACGGATTCAGCGCAATCCCAACCAGAATCCCAATGACATTCTCCACGGAAATAGAACAAAGAATCCTAAAATTCATATGGGGCAACAAAAGACCCCAAACAGCTAAAGCAATCCTGAGATAAAAGAACAAAGCTTGAGGCCGGCCCCGTGGTATAGCAGTTAAGTGCGTGCGCTCCACTGCTGGCGGCCCGGGTTCGGATCCCGGGCGCGCACGGATGCACCGTTTGTCAGGCCATGCTGTGGCGGCGTTCCACATAAAGTGGAGGAAAATCGGCACAGGTGTTAGCTTCCTCAGCAAAAAGAGGAGGATTGGCATGGATGTTAGCTCAGGGCTGATGTTCCTCACAAAAAAAAAGGACAAAGCTGGAGGCATCACAATCCCTGACTTCAAAATATACTACAAAGCTATAGTAATCAAAACAACATGGTACTGGCACAAAAACAGACACACAGATCAGTGGAACAGAATTGAAAGGCAAGAAATAAAACCATACATATACGGACAGCTAATCGTCAACAAAGGAGCTAAGAACATACAATGGAGAAAGGAAAGTTTCTTCCATAAATAGTGTTGGGAAAACTGGACAGGCACATGCAAAAGAATGAAGGTAGACCATTATCGTTCACCATACACAAAAATTAACTCAAAATGGATTAAAGACTTGAAGGTAAGATGTGAAACCATAAAACACCTAGAAGAAAATATAGGCAGTATACTCTCTGACATCAGTCAAAGGATCTTATCGAACACCGTGTATACTCAGGCAAGGGAAACAAAAGAAAAAATAAACAAATGGGACTTCATCAGACTAAAGAGTTTCTGTGAGGCAAAGGAAACTATGAACAAAATGAAAAGATAACCCACCAACTGGGAGAAAATATTTGCAAATCATATATCTGACAAGGGGTTAATCTCCATAATATATAAAGAACTCATATATCTCAACAACCAAAAAACAAACAACCCGATCAAAAAATGGGCAAAGGATATGAACAGACATTTTTCCAAAGAAGTTATACAAACGGCCAACAGGCACATGAAAAGATCTTCATCATCATTAATCATCAGGGAAATGTAAATCAAAACTACAATGAGATATCACCTTACACCTGTTAGAATGGCTATAATTACCAGGACAAAAAACAACAAATGTTGGAGAGGATGTGGAGAAAAGGGAACCCACAGACACTGTTGGTAGGAATGCAAACTGGTACAGCCACTATGGAAAACAGTATGGAGACTTCTCAAAAAATTAAAAATTGAAATACCATATGATCCAGCTGTTCCACTACTGGGTATTTATCCAAAGAACTCGAAATCAACAATTCAAAGAGACTTATGCACCCCTATGTTCATTGCAGCATTATTCACAATAGCCAAGAAGTGGAAGCAACCTAAGTGCCCATCAACTAATGAATGGATAAAGAAGATGTGATATATATATATACACAATGGAATACTGCTCAGCCATAAAAAAAGACAAAATCGTCCCATTTGCAACAACATAGATGGAACTTGAGGGTATTATGTTACGTGAGATAAGCCAGACAGAGAAAGATAAACTCCCCGTATAATTTCACTCATATGTGGAAGATAAACAAATACATGGACAAAGAGAACAGAACAGTGATTACCAGAGGGGAAGGGGGTTGGAGGGTGGGCATAAGGAGTAAAAGGCCACATATATAGAGTGACTGATAAATAATAATGTATAACTGAAATTTTACAATGTTATAAACTATTATGACACCAATAAAAAAAAAAAAGAAAAAAAAGAGAATGGCCAAAATCGAAAACATTGACAACACAAAATGCTGGTAGAGCAACAGGAACTCTCTCTTTTATTGCTGGGTTAATGCAAAATGGTACAGCCACCTTGGAAGACAGCTTGGCAGTTTCTTACAAAACTAAAAATACTCTTACCATAAGAAACAATGATGCTCCTTGGTATTGACCCAAAGTTAGTTGAAAACATATCCACACAGAAACCTGCATAAAGACGTTAATGGCAGCTTTATTTCATTGCTAAAAGTTGGAAGCAACTAGAATGTCCTTCAGTAAGTAAATGAATAAATAAACTGTGGTACTTCCAAACAATAAAATATTATTTGGCACTAAAAAGAAAATGAGCTATCAAACCATGAAAACGCATGGAAGAAACTTACATTACTGTTAATTTTATTAAATTTATTAATTTATTATAATGTTATTACTAAATGAAAGAGGCCAATCTGAAAAATCTACTTACTGTATGATGCCATCTATATGACATTCTGGAAAAGGCAAAACTATGGAGACAGTAAAAAAATCAATGGTTGCCAGGAGTCGGGGGAAAGGAGGGATGACTAGATGGAGCACAGAGGATTTTTACGGCAGCGAAACTATTCTGTATAATACTATAATGGTGGGAACATGTCATTATACATTTGTCCAAACCCATAGAATGTATAACACCAAGAATGAACCCAAAAGTAAAATACGGACTCAGGTGATCATAATGTGTCAATGTAGGTTCATCAATTGTAGCAAACGTACCACCCTGGTGTGGATGTTGGCAGTGGCAAAAGCTGTGTGTGTGTGGGAGCAGGGGGTATTTGAGAACTCTCTGTACTTTCTGTTCAACTTTTCTGTGAACCTAAAAGTGCTCTAAAAGAATAATAAAATCTACTTTTTAAAAAAAGAAACCAAGTACTGATTATTGCTACAATGCGTATGAACCTTGAAAACATTATGCTATGGGGCCGGCCCGGTGGCGCAAGCGGTTAAGTGCGCGCGCTCCGCTGCGGCGGCCCGGGGTTCGCCAGTTCGGATCCCGGGCGCGCACCGACGCACTGCTTGGCAAGCCATGCTGTGGCGGCGTCCCATATAAAGTGGAGGAAGATGGGCACAGATGTTAGCCCAGGGCCATCTTCCTCAGCAAAAAAAGAGGAGGATTGGCGGATGTTAGCACAGGGCTGATCTCCTCACAAAAAAAAAAAAAAAAAAAAAGAAAACATTATGCTGAGGGAAAAAGCCAATCACATAAGACCACGTAGTATATGATTCCATTTACTATTTGAAATGTCCCGAAATGGCAAATCTATAGAGACATAAAGTAGATTAGTGGTTGCCAAGTCCTGGAGGTTAAGGGGTAACGGGCAGTTATTGTTAACGGCTATAAAATTTTTTTGGAGGGAGGGTGATGAAAATGTTCTAAAATTACATAGTGTTAATGGTTGCACAGCTCTGTGATTATACTAAAAGGCAATGGATTATACAACTTAAATGGGTGAATTTTATAGGATGTGAATTATATCTCAATAAAGCTGTTATAAAAAAAGACTAGCTCTAAAAATACTTTAAGCAAGGATAGTTGCATCATATAAAGTGTATAGCATTAGCCATAAATCAATCAGTTAAGCATAACACAGCTAACTTGGAATCCGCTGGCTCCTCCATATACTTTCTTTGTGCCTGCAGACAATCACTTAAGCTTATTAAGTTTAAGTGTTTTCCCATCAGTAACATGGGGATAATCCTCAAAGCATAGCGGAGACAAGTTAATATGATATCACAGAAAAATCACCTGGTGTGAGTTTTCTCACTGTTGGAGAATGAAATTACAAATGAGTAAGAAGGGAAGCGTAAAACAAATCCTGCAGTACCGAACTGCAGGCAGAGATATCAGTATGAACTCATGTTTATTTCAATACATTTGCGGATAGATACAGGAGTAATCATACATGTCTGGGTATACATGGTTTAACATACATACAGACACTTTCTAGCTCTGTTAGCACAGAGGGCCTCGAAGCCCAATGATACTCCAATAGCCATCAGCACACCTAACATCCAGATCTGAGTTTCTAAACACACTTCTCTGATAAAAGGAATTAGGACGCCCTGGAGAAATGGAAGATTCCAGGACTGGAACAGGGAAAATACAGATAAATCTGACTATCTTGTAAAAATGTGAAGAAAATGCTTTTTGAAAAAATAAAGGATGAGTACATGACAGGACACAAAGGCAACCTGCAAAAGGTCTAAATGGCCAAAGCTGGAAGAATTTGAACAACATGATAAATATAATTAATATTGGATTATGGCCCCATAAATAAAATAAATATCCATGATCCCATACTGATCTACACAAATGATTAAATCCATAAGTAAAAGGGGAAAATAAACAAATGTTCCTTACAAAAGAATTCTAAAGGATGGGCCGGCCCTGTGGCTTGGTGGTTAAGTGTGCACGCTGCAATGCTGGTGGCCCGGGTTCGGATCCCGGGTGCACATCGAGGCACCACTTCTCCGTCCATCCTGAGGCCGAGTCCCACATACAGCAACTAGAAGGATGTGCAGCTATGACATACAACTATCTACTGGGGCTTTGGGGGGAAAAATAAAAATAAAAAATAAAATCTTTAAAAAAAAAAAAGAATTCTAAAGGATAAATAGAGAAGGAATGAGGGGAAAATAACATCACCGCTAGACACAGTAACAAGTGCTGAAGATCCATAGATGAATGCTCGAATTGGTGGGGGAAATATGATGGAGTAAGAGGATATTTCCTTAGCCTCAAAGTACTGCCCTCAAAACATTTATTAATTACTGTGGTAGTTTTAACACTTGTTTACAAACTTATAATAAATTTTCAGCAAAGAAACCTGGCAGACACCACGTTAAACAAGTGATTAAGGTTTACATCCCAGTATAAATGTTGGTATCACGTACCCCTGATAACACGACATGATGTGAAGAAAAGGACACATCATCTCTGTGGTATTCTTCCCACCTATAACCCCAGTCTAATCATGAGAATACATCGGATAAACCCAAACTGAGGAACATTCTACAAATACCTGACCGGTACTCGTCAGAACTGTCAAGATAAAGAACGAGAGAAGACTGAGAAACTGTCATTGATTGGAGATTATGACAACATGATGACTAAATGCAACGTGTAGTATCCTGGATTGGATCCTAGAACCAAAAAGGACATTAGTGGGAACACTGGTGAAATCTGAATACAGTCTACAGTTTAGAAAATACTGTACAGTGTTCATTCTTAGTTTTAGTAAATGTGCCTTGGTTATATAAGATGTTAATATTAGGGGAAGCTGGATGAGCTGTATTCAGGAGTTCTGTGTACTATTGTATAGATCTAGAGTCATTTTAAAATAAAAAGTTAAAAAACAAAAAGAGAACTGGTCTGCTATACATGCTCAAAAAATCATTCTCAATAATATACCCCTTGTTAGCTATCACAATTGCCTTCTAAGGTGATACCTCTTGAATTGATTACACAGTCCAATTTCCCCTGTTCTGAGACAGCCCTCCCTAGCCGCAAAAATCCCTTTGGTTATAATGGGAAGGCTCCAAGAAATCACATTAGCAAATACAATGCTTCCTACCATGTGCCTCCTATGCCCTGCTCTGTCATAACTGATTGGACCAGGAATGGGCACTTGACCCAAACGGAGCCAATATGTGCCTTCTCCAGGGAATATGAGATTCTAGGTACATCTGTCTGATTTCTTAAAGATTTTTTTTATTTATTTATTTTTCCCCCAAAGCCCCAGCAGATAGTTGTCTGTCATAGCTGCACATCCTTCTAGTTGCCGTATGTGGGACGCGGCCCCAGCATGGCCAGAGGAGCGGTGCGTCAGTGCGCACCCGGGATCCGAACCCGGGCCGCCGGCAGCACAGTGCACGCACTTAACCGCCAAGCCACGGGGCCGGCCCTGTCTGATTTCTTGAATGGAAGAGATCTGCTTAAGAGCTCTTAGAAGCTATTTTCTAATATTTGTCTTGGGAAGCAGGGAAGTCATTTTTTACGGACTGAATGTTTGTATTCCCACAAAATTCCTATGTTGAAATGCTAACCCAAAAATGTGAATTAGGAGAATTCACATTCAGAATGGAAGAATTCTCAGAATTAGGAGGTGGGACCTTTGGGAGGTAATTAGGTCATAATGGTGTAGCCTTCCTTCACAAATGAGATTAGTGCCCTTATAAAAAAGAGACCCCAGGGGGCCAGCCCTGTGGCCTAGTGGTTAAATTTGGTGCAGGCCTACACCACTCATTGACAGCCATGGTGTGGTGGCAACCCACATACAAAATAGAAGAAGACTGGCACAGATGTTAGCTCAGGGCCAATCTTCCTCAGCCAAAAAAAAAAGAGACTCCAGAGAGCTTTCTTACTCTCTTTCTGCCAAGTGAGAAGTCAGCAGTCTGCAAACCAGGAGAGGGTCCTCATCAGTACCCAACCATGCTGGCACCCTGATTTTGGAATTCCAGCCTCCAGAATGGTGAGAAATAAATTTCTGTTGTTGATAAGCCACCCAGTCTATAATGTATATAGATATGTTTGTTGTAGCAGCCCCAATGGACTAGAACACCATTCTACAGCAAAAGACCAGAATGAAACAGATGTGCCCTGAGAGGCAGAACTGATACACAGGGAGAGAAAGGATTACCTGGGTCACTACAGAGCTCTAGTCTTTCATCTCCACTGGTTCCCAAAGCCTAGCTGCTTGCATATTCATAGATTTCATGAAATACCCACTTCTCTCTATTTTTCCTTAGGCTTAAACTAGCTAGATTTGGTTTCTGTTAACATAACTTAAAAAATGCTAATTAATACAACTACTTTGTAGGAAACGACATGCATTTAGACTTATGTTTTCTGTTGTATTTGCTTTTTAATAGTCAAGGTCAGTAATTTTTTAGTCATAGTTTATATAAACTATCTGGTTAAATTATCCCAAGTCTTATATATATATATCACGTCTTTTCAATTCTGGTCGTTTGTTTATTTTGTGCTTGCTCTCTGAAATGCCTTCACTCTATCTCACCATGTCCAAATCCCACCCACACCGCCAGGCTTGGTTTAAACACCATCTCTTCCGTGCAGCCTTCCCTGCCACCCACCTAAAAAAAGAAAAAATGTATATACATCCCACGTTTCTTTATCTGTATCTTTTATTCCTCCTTGGTGTAGTCGTTTAGTTACATTTACTGTCTTCTCTCTTAGATATGAAGCTACATGAGATCAGTTCTCTGTTCTCTTCAGGTAGCATTTCAAGAAATATTTCTATAATAATCTATATACATAAGTTAATTGCAACTGCTTAAGAAGGATAGAAGTGCAAGTCATTAATAACACTTCTCTGGTGTTTATCTGTTTTCTTTTACTGCACTTAATAAGAAAGTTATTTTTAAGAAGTAAAGCTATCTCACACATACTTCTAAAAGAAAATATTGCAGAATATCTTCATCACCTTGGTTCAGGCAAAGACATCTTAAATAGGACACAAAAAAGCACTAGTAAAAATAAAGTGGATACACTATACTATATTAAAATTAGGAATTTCTGTTCATCAAAAAACATCATTAAGAGAGGAAAAAGGTAAGCCATAGAGAGGGAGAAAATATTTGTAATACATAAAAGATGCAAACCCAGACATAACAAATCCCCTACAAATCAGTTTAAAAAGAAAAAAAACGATAAACATTCTAATAGAAAAATCGACAAAAGACATGACCAGGTACTTCACAAAAAGAGATATTCAGGTGGCAAATAAACTTATGAAAATGTGCACAACATCAGAGAAATGATGCATATTAAAACCACAATGAGATACCACTACATACCCACTAGAATGGCTAAAATTACAGAGATAGAAAAAAACAAGTATTGACAAAGTGGTTTAGGAAGCAAACAGGAATGCTACTGGCAGGGTAAACTGATACAAGCACTTTAGAAACCGTTTGACAGAATCAGCTAATGCTGGACCAGGCACATTCCACAACCCAGCAGTTCACAGCTGTGCACGTATGCATGTGTTCACCAAAGACATGTACAATAATGTTCATAACCCCACTCCTCGTAATACTAAAACCTGGAAGCAAATGTCCATCGACAGAAATGGATAATGTCATTGTGGCACATTCATACAAAGGCAGATTATACAGCAATGAACAAATTATTGCTAAATCCAAAAATATGGATGAATTGCATAAACACGATGTTGAGGGTTTTTTTGTTTTTTGTAAAGCAGGCACAAAAGTTTTCCTATTATAGGTTTCAACTTATGTAAAGTTCAATCCCAGGCCAAATTAATTGCTGGTGTTAAAAATCAGATTGCGGTTATCTTTTTCAGGGGATAGTGACTGGGAGGGAGAAGGAGGAAAGCTTCTAGGGTTCTGGAATATTCTATTATTTCTTAATCTGGAGACAGACTACACAGGTGTGTTCACTTTGTAAAAATCCATCAAGTTGTAAACTTATAATTTGTGTGCACATTTCTGTATGATTGTTATACTTCAAGAAAAGATTTTAAAAATAAAACTTTTCACACATTACTTGTAGCAACAATCTCATTGCCTTAGGCATCGTGTCAAAGGGTTGTATATGTATAAATTACATGTTCTTTTAGTAGCACAAAAAACAATTAAAATCAATATTTTTATATTACACCTTTGAGAATTAAGAGGTAAAATTACACAGTGATTTATTCAGAGGTACAGACAGGAACAATAATAAATGTTTATTGATTTTAAAATTACGGAGGCTTGAGAAGTTAAATCGGAGTTTCAGTTTGCAAAAGCAGTTAATTTGTTCAAATGACCTTGATATTTATGATTAGCTGGGAATTTGATTAAGCGGGGGGATATATCATCATCTTGCAATGTGAAAGTGTTCCCCTCACCCCTGTTTTTATGCTTTGGTGTATGTTGCCTGGGGTGTTCTGGAAATGTTCTTTTTTTTAACGTTATAAACTTACTTGGAAAAGTAAGTGAGGCTTAAAATCCAGCTAAGTCAGTTATGCTTCCATCAAAACTATTAGGAGAACCAGAATTAAGTATTAAGAATTATCTAGGCCATGAGACAAAATCTGCACCGTCTGTATTCCTGGGAAATCTTTTCCAGAGGAAAAGATGTTTTGATTTTTCTGTTTTTTGTTTGTTTGTTTGTTTGTTTTCCTAGAATTACCTCAAAACAATCCCTAGGATCTGAAGACCTAGAACAAAACATTTTGTTAAGTCTTCTGGGTTTCAGCATTTTTATTCAGTAATTAGATTTAAATTTAAATAGACATTGGTCATAGCCTTGAAGGATAACAGAAGCCACCACAGGGCAAAAAGGAGTGTGCAGTGGGGCACCTTGAAGGAGGCGTGGCTGCTAGGTGAGGAAAGGGGACTCCTTAGACCTGCTGTCTCAGTCCACTAGGGCTGTTATAACAAAATACCATAAACTGGGGGACTTACAAACAACAGACTTTTATTTCTCACAGTTCTGGAGGCTGGGAAGACCAAGATCAAGGTGCCAGCAGATTTGGTATCTGGTGAGAACCTGCTTCCTGGTTCACAGACAGCAGTTGTGTTGTCCTCACACGGCAGAAGCGGCAATGGAGCTCCCTGGGGCCTCTTTATAAGAGCACTAATCCCATTCATGTAGGCCCCATCTTCATGAGCTAATCACCTCCCAAAGGTCCCACCTCCTAATACCATCACACTGGGGGGCACGAATATTCAGTCCATAGCACTTACTATACTTTTTCTGAAACTCAAAGATGTAAGTGATGCTTCTGGCCAATTACCCCTGATATGCTGAAAACCCACAAAGCCACAACTAAAAGGCCTACCACTCAATGCTTTCAGAATAATCACTAATGTTGCAAACAACCTCTCCTCCCCTGAAGAGTCCAGGCCTCTCCCTAGGTTCCACACTGTAGAGGGCTCCACATATTCCTAACACACACACACACACACACACACACACACACACACGCACAGGCAGAGAATATATATGAAGATGACAAATAGAAGTGGAACTACTGAAGTGATGGAGTTTTATCTGACTTACTGCAGACCAGCCTTTTATCTTTGCAAAGTCCAGGGCGAGATAAAAAAAACAGAGACCCACATACAATATATCTAAAAATTTAAATTTATAAATCAACCTGAAAATTGTTACATAAAATGTTTTATCTTCCTATTTTTACAAATATAACTTTCATAGCATGTATTTTGGGCTCAAGTGCCTGAGGGTAGGCTAGGGAGGTCTATCTCATGAGTCTCATTCTGGAACCCACGCTGGAGGAACAGCACCGTGCAGGGCATGCCCTTCTCCTGGCGATGCAGAGGCACAGGAGAGCAAGCCTATCCTCCCAAGCACATTTCAAGCCTCCACTTGCATCATGTTTGCTAATTCCCATTGGTTAAAGGAAGTCATCTGGCCAAATCCAAAGTCAAGGAGACAGGAAGCACATTCTGTCTAAAATGAGGCGATGGCAAAGGAATAAATAGATTATTTTACTAGGGAGAGGAAAGACTTGGGATCAGTTATTCAATCCACCTCACTCAGAGACACAGTTCTTCCTATTCAATTACACTACTTTGACCTTGGGACTTTGTCATCAGCTTATTTTTAAATTCTCTGCTTGGGAAAAGGAGTGATTTTAGAAAACTATATAATTAAAAGCCCATCACAACTTAATGTGTCATCTTTTGCAAGAATGATAAATAAGTACAAAGCAAATGTTTCAGTAGATTAAAAAAATGAATACAGTTCAGCTTACTGAGTCTATCACAAAATAATGTTTCCTGCTGAAAGTTGTCTACTAAAACACTAAAAGGCTTTCATTTAAGCAAATCCACAAATAATACTAGAATAGCTAAAAATTTGCACAATTGTGAAATACAAGCTTGGAGGATAAAGAAAATGATTATAAATGCTCCATTTCTAAGTCTACATCTTTAGCCAATTGCATATTTTGAATTTTTTTGTTTTCTTTTCCAAATAATTACTAGAAAATGTATGAAAAACTAGATGTGCAGCCATACTCAGCAAATATTTTTCTGAAAAGAAATGTTTTAATATTAACATTTTAGATTAATCACCAGGCAGGAATTATTCATAATGGAAATCCTTGAATGAATGATATTTTTCAGAAGATGTATTTTTTCAATTTAATTCATGTTTAATCCTGAGTAGGATTGTTTTATAATTGAAAAAGTGATAGTGTCTGTCATCATGGAGTTTAGAATCCAGTAAGTCAGTTAAAATATAGCTGGAACACAGGCATAAAACTAAATGATATCAAGTTGCTTGTGAGAAGTGATGAAATAAAATGTATTATTAATCAAAGTATTATCTGCCCCTACATTGGGGAGGATTACACTTCTCAACTCACGATGTACCAGACATAGCTGTGCGACCAACAGTGCCTACCCTGTGGGTGAATTATACAACCCTCCTGTACTGACTTCAGGGTTGGCCATGTAACCTGAGGCATACCTCCCTAGGCGAGCATTATATTTCTCTGTGTTGATGACCTTAGGACTTGTTTCACCAACGAAATGTACATAGAAATGACCTGGGCCACTGCCAAAGGGAAGTTTCGGGTGCCATTGTTTGGTTCTACTGTGCTGTTTTCTCTCTATGATGAGACAGTACACATCTCTCATAAATACTACCTCCTCAGCCTCGGTCACAAGTGAAGATGTTGTGGAACAGTTTCAGTTGATCTTTAATAAGCCTGTAATGTGAATGAGAAATAAATCCTTGTCCTTATAAGAAACTAAGGTTTGGCTTAACATAGCCCAACTATAGCATCATATACTGGGATAGAAATTGATCCCAAAAGGAGGTGATACCATAACACAAAACCTAAAACACATGGCATTAGCTTCATTGATAGGCAGTGGATGACACAGAAACTTATTTTCAGTGGACAGATGATGACCCTTGTCATGTAGTTCATGACATGGTCCCATGTAGTCTCATGTAGACCCACGGCAAACTGAAATAACCTGGAAGAAAGATAATGTACCAAATGAGCTTGTGGCTTTAAGTAGAGAGGTTGGGAGACATAATATTAGTACCACGCCTTGGTTGCTATTGGTTGCATTTGCTAAGGTCTTACAGAAAGGCATGAACTCAGAAAAGAGTTGGATAACTTATAAGCAAGAGTAATAGGTAATAAAGAGAGTACAGAAATTCTGGAACTTGCAGTGTTAAAGAATGCAACTGTTTTTCATCGCCAACTGGTAAATGATTAAACCAAAGGAGAAAGCTTTGGATGACAAAGGCCAATTAAAAAGGAAGCTTCATGGGAAAGATGAAATCAAGGATGTGACCAAAAAACCCATTTCAGAACTTCTGAATCAATGAAGAGAGCAAACAAATATCCTTTCAGTTGGACAAATGGCCGAGGGAGAATAGACTAAGGGCATGGCCCCCCAAGAAAATCTAATAGGCTTAAAGTGTCCACGATTAACTTGAGAAAGAGAAGCATGTATCAAAAAGAATTGCTGGTGCGGGTATTGGTACAAGGAACTAAATGAAATCAACTGGACAAGAAGCCATGTAAGTTTTTGAGAGTTACACTCCAAAGGATCACCCATTCTGGATCAAAAAAGAATGACTGTTTGAGACATAAAATGACTTTTAGTCCTCAGCTTTCTATGGAAAGTGTATGAGTTGAGGTTAAGTCAGGAAACCAGAGCCTAGAATAAAGGATTTAATATGGGAATTAGAGTTTATCCAAATGTGGGTGGAGCTAGGAAAATGAAGGTCTTGGAAATAGGAGTTGAAAGATCAGAGAAATAGTCACTAAAGACTTTATCCTGAAGCACTGGCACAGGAGGACAAGTTGGAGCTTGGAGGAAAATACAAGAGCTCTGCACATTTCACTGCCAGAAAGCATCTGGCAAAGGAGGAGCTTGCGGAGAGTTCTGTGCAAGTCTCTGTGGGCCTACAGCCAAGCTTGCATGAGCTTGAGGCAGCTGTTCATCAGCATGGCCGGCAATCAGGAAGATGAGCTGGAGCAGGAGGAGAGAACAGAAGGCCCACCAGGCACCTTTACACCTGACCTCATGTCTGACCACCATCATCTTCCGAGAGTCATGTAAGCTGAGCTCCCAAGGAGAGCATTTTCAGATGTGGCCAAGGATGATAAAGGGAGAGGCAGGAACTCCCAAAAAGTAGAGCTAACGGTCAGAGAATACAAGAGACTGAAATTCTACTCACAGGAACAGAAACTAGCATGTAAGCTTGGAACAGTCTCCACCCTGGAGCAGGAGGATCTTGCTCTATGGGATTTCAGAATTTCTATGGACCAGTGACTGCTCTGTGACTCCCATTGTTCTCTTTTGCAAATAGAAGGGCTTACTCTGGCTATGCTACCCCTATTCTTCCGTCCAATCAGTATTCAACTTGCCTCACATATTTCTTTTAGTAGTTTGTCAGGTGTCAGCAAACCACAGCCTGCCGGCTGAATCCTGCTGTTGCCCATTTTTGCAAGTAAGGTTTTACTGGAACGCAGCCACATCTAGCCCATTTGTTCCCATATTGTCCATGGCTGCTTTTGCATTACAAAGACAGAGTTGAATGGTTGTGACAGAGACTTATCTGTCTATTTTAGACTTACCACAAAGCCTAAAATATTTACTAATCTGGCTCTTAGAAAGTTTGCCAACTCATGCATAAAATCTATACATTGCAATGGGTGGATATGTCTCTTAAGCGTCTCTTTTAATCTATTAATCCAGTGATGACCTCAGAGTAGCATATAATGATCTTTCTAATTTCTCTTTAGCACTGCATAATATCTCATTGAGTGGATGTAACATAGCATTCAACCAGTCCCCTAATAAATAATGGGCATTTGGGGTTTTTCCACTCTTGCTACAATGAATAGCCTTGTGCAAACGTCTTCTTGTTTCCCACCTCTCCCCCACGGTTTATTCGAATTAGGTGCCTAAAGTAAGAATTCTGTGCCAAAAATAAATAAATAAATAAATGAAAGAATTCTGGGCCAACTAATAGATATTGCCAACTTGCCCCCCCACTGAGGTTGTACAGTTCTGTGTTCCTACCAGCAATGTACGAGAGCACCTCATCCTGCCAGCAGGAGATGCTGTCAAACTTTTGGATTTTGGCCAACCTCATAAATGGGAAATAGGATCTCAGTATAGCTTTAAATTGCATTTCTGTTATTATCAGTGATGTTGAGCACCTTTACAAATAGTTAAGGGCCATCTGTATTTCTTGTGCTATTATATATCTATTTAAATCTTTTGCCTACTTTTCTGTGGGAGCTATAGAATGTTTTTCTTCTTTATTCTAATAAGCTCTTTATATACTAGGATTATTAACCTTTATCTTTGATATAAATTGCAAGTATTTTTTGCATTTTGTCATTTTTACTTTGCTCATGGTGGGTTTTCTTTATTTACTTGTTTTGTTGTTTGTTTGTTTGTTTTTGGTGAGGAAGACCGGCCCTGAGCTAACATCTGCCAATCCTCCTCTTTTTTTTTTTTTTTTTTTGCTGAGGAAGACTGGCCCTGGGCTAACATCCATGCTCATCTTCCTCTACTTTACATGGGACGCCGCCACAGCATGGCTTGACGAGGGGTGCATCAGTGCGCGCCCGGGATCCGAACCGGTGAACCCCGGGCCACCGCAGCAGAGCACGTGCACTTAACCGCTTGCGCCACCGGGCCAGCCCCTATTTACTTGTTTTTGCCATGCAGAAGTTTGTTGTTGTTTTTAGTTTTTGATGCTGTCAAATTATCAATATTTTCCCTACTGCTTTTGTGTCTTGAGTTATAGCTAGGAAAATTTTTCCTTTGTCTAGAATATAGAGTTTTCACCCATGCTTTGTTCTAGGACTTGTGTGGTTTAATTTAACTCTCTGACACATTTGGAATTTGTCCTGGTGTGGTGAAGGGGACCACTGTTTTTTTTATATTTCTATTACCATCCACTTATGCCAACACCAGTTATTTAAATAAATTCACCTTTTCCCTACTGATGTGAGATTATCTTAGAGTGCATTTTCGTAAATATTCATCTCTTTTTGTTCCTTCTATTCATGCCGTAATGCTATACTATTTTAACTATAGAGCTCTTATAGTATGATTTAATATATTTTAGGACCAGCCTCCCCTTAGTGCTCTTTTTTTTTTAATTCTCATGTCTATTCTTACCTTTTTCTCTCCAAATCAACTTTAGAGACAACTTTCCTAGTGTCAGGAAAGAAAAAACTATGGTATTTTTATTGAGATTTTATTCAATGGAATAATTTAGAAATAACTGACATCTTTATGATGTTAAGCTGTCCTATGCAAAAACATATATCTTTCTCATTTGTTCAAGTGTACTTTGAAATCTTTCAGCAGTGCTCTGTAGTTTTCCTTACAGAGGTTTTGGACATTTCTTGTTGAGCTTATGTCAAGGTATATCTGTGTGTGCATTTAGTTATAAATTGGGTCTTCTATTTTATCATAACCTCAAATAGTTTTTGTTTATATATAGGTATTTACATATGTATATATATAAAATTTATTCAACTTTTTTTTTTTTTTTTGGTGAGGAAGAGTGGCCCTGAGCTAACATCTGTTGCCAACCCTCCTCTTTTTGCTGAGGAAGATTGCCCCTGGGCTAACATCCATGCCAAGCTTCCTCTACTTTATATGTGGGATGCCGCCACAGCATGGCTTGATAAGTGGTGCATGGGTCCACACCCAGGATCAGAACCTGCAAACCCCAGGCCGCCATAGTGGAGAGTGTGAACTTAACCACTACACCACCAGGCCAGCCCCAAATTTATTCAACTTTTGTATGCCAATCTTAATTCTGCCATTATATTAAGTTACATCATTACTTGTAGTAGATTTTACAGAGATTCTTTTGGGTTTTTATTCATATAATCACACTATCTGAAAATAGAGATACTTTAACTTAATGCTTTAATTTATTATTTAAAAATAAATTCTTAATTATTGATTACTAAATTAATCAGATTACCCATGGATGAAGAGGTCTGTTTTTACTTTTCAAAAAACTGTAAGAATCTCAGTTGAAAAATTGGCTTTATTTTTCTTCCTTCGTTCTTACTAATTCAATGTCAAATGTTAATTGAATGGCAATTTATCCAAAAATTTTAGAGTGAAATCTTTAGAAATACTTTAAAAGCTCTTAAATGTATTTTGAAAAAAATGTGTGTGGGCTGGCCTGGCGGCGCATGTGGTTAAGTGCGCTCGCTCCGCTGTGGCGGCCCGGGGTTCGCCAGTTCGGATCCCAGGCACGCACCGACGCACTGCTTAGCAAGCCATGCTGTGGCAGAGTCCCATATAAAGTGGAAGAAGATGGGCACGGATGTTAGCCCAGGGCCAGTCTTCTCCACAAAAAGAGGAGGATTGGCAGATGTTAGCACAGGGCTGATCTCCTCACAAAAAACAAAAGTGTGACCTCAACTTTAAGGCTATTATCTCTTAGGACTTAATTGGATAAGTTACAGACAACAGGATCAATCCAAGGCAGAACTGTCAAATGGTTAGTTTGAATTCTTCTTTTACAATTAGTAATCCTTTCTTAAGCCTCCACCTTCCCCCAAGGACGTTTGGTTGTCACACTGACCCATTACACTCTAAGAACCCCTAAAAAGGAGGCCACCCAGTCTTGGATATCCTTCTTACTCCTGTCCTTCCTGGTTCCCATCTGACATAGTAGAAGCTGAGCTGGTATCAAAACAAGAACTTTACCTAAGTACTCACTGCAAGCATAATCTGACTCTATTTCATGTAGCATGTAAATATAGTTTCCAAAGGAACCGAAAAAAGCAAAACAAAACAAACAAGAAAAGCTAGTGAGAATGTAGCAGTAACGATTAAATAAACTCAGAATGATCTTTAAGACCTTCAACATAATTTAGCTTCATTCAACTCTCCTCCACTCTCGTTTCCATTCAGGCTTGAATTTTTCAACCAAGAGGCAATAATTGATAACAAAAATACTTGACAGGAGTTATGATTATATTTATACTTATTATATAAATTATAATTTTTATATAAAGTATAAAATTTACTTATATAAATTTAAAATTTATAAATAATATTTTATATACCACATATATAAATTATAATTTATATAAATCATAATTTCTGTAATATATAAATTATACAGATATATAATATAGTATAAATATGAGTAATAAATATAAATATTATATAATAAATGACATATAAATATAGTATATAAATATAATGAATTTTAACTTTAAAATCTAAAATATATATTATATAAATATGATTTATATATGTTATATAAGTTTTATTTATATTTATGATAGATCTCCTGTTTTGTGTCTTCTGCCTGTCCAGTTGAAAATTTGAAAACGAGAACCTTTCAATTTCAGTAGGATCAAGCTAGAATGTGTGCAAAAATCAATACAAAATCATCTCCATGACTGTTGAAACATAAAAGATGTTAAGTACCTATCTATTGAATGAATACATTAACAACATGTTTACATCAATAATATCACAATTGCCTGTGAAGGATGCTACATTTTATTAAATATCCAGGGATTTACTGAGAGGATTTTATGACCGAAATCAAATTCTATAAAAAGTTTTGTACATTAATTTTCTCTGATATGCAGAGCTGGTTACAAGTAAAGATTTTCTCCAATTTTGGGAAGAGTCACTTTCAGAATTCAGAGTCAAGAAACAAACAGAGAGCCTCATGTGCATCATCAGTAAATGCCTTGATGAATTGGAATTTCCAGAACCCCAAAAATGAAATTAGAAGTGTAAAATAGTACTCACGAGGGGAAAAGCCAAACAGATGTCTCTTTGCCATATACCTCACCAATTTTTAGATTTCAGTTAGGCTCCAAGTTTGGATTAAGGTCAAAAGTCATAATTTTAATGACTCTTAATCTTAAATCACCTCTGAATTCTAGGGGGGAGGGGGCCCACCACACGATGGAAGCCCTTTCAGTCACAAGAAAATCTTCCGTAGGTTTCCTTCTCTGACCATTCCTCAACCTTTAGTAAATATATGTAGTTTAGCCCTGGTAGTGCATAATATTTAAATATACATTGGTTAATAAACTCTCAGCTCTTTGAACTCGGAGACCTTGACTGTACTTTCCTTGTACCACCCACAAAACCTAAGAAAGGGCAGAGAACAATGTGCTGTTCAATATGTGTGGACAGTTGATAGATTCAGATCAGGGAGGCTGTAAAATAATAAATATACTAAAATTATGGCTGGGAATCCAAAATTTAACCTAGAAACAGAGATTCAAAGCATTTTTAAATTAAGTTTCTTAAGGCCAGGAATCGTATCTTTCTTCTCCTTGTATTTTAGGAATGTAGCGCAGCACAGGGATAAAGAAATGCACAGTAATTATGTGCTAAATAAATGAATTAATAAAGCAGATTGGGTCTCAATTTTTTGTTTAGAATACACTGAACACTAGGAGAGAGCTTCCCCAGTGTTATGCAGCAGGGGAGAAAGGCTTGCTCGTTCCGGGCACTTTCTCCCTGCCTTGAATAAGCACAGAGCTCTGATTCTGTTCTCCCTCTTTCTCAGATGCCTGTCATTTTTGCAAGTTAACTCCACAAATCTGGTAGCTAATAAATTTTAAGAAGTGATCCTTTCCAGAGACACTTGAATTATCAATGTCCTCTTAATCTAAACAGATGATTTGAATGGTGGACTTTAAGCACTAAACAAACTCGCGGTCATAGTGTGGGGTGTGCATGCACAGGTAAGACAGTCAGCTTAAGGTTTCGTCTCTAAACCCTACAACGTCTCGACAAGGTAGATGCTATTGTCCCCATTTTAAAGATGAGAACACTGAGAATTACTGTGGTGTTTCTCCAAGCGTGGCCCTCGACTGGTAGTGTTAGCTAACTGGGCTAATTCTTGGGCCCACTCTGGACCTATTGAATCAGACCCTGAGGAGGGGCCCAGCACTCTTGCGTTTTAACAAACATGCTAAAGCTTGAGAAGCACCGTTTTAGAGAATTTAAGTGATTTGTTTTGCCCAGGGTCACGCACAGATGGGAAAGGCAGAGTTGGAAATTGAATCCAGACATCCCGTGCCAATCTCTCACTTTCTATTGCACCCTACTTCCTCATGTTGGGGAGTCGGTCACTCTCCCACTCCCTCAAAAGGCAGGCCCGATACTAGAGTTGAAATTCAATAAGGGAAAAGTTGAATGCAGTTCATAGAAGAGCCTATAATCTCAGAATTTTAAAGACTCTTAAGAATATGTTTACAGGGCGGGCCCCGTGGCTTAGCGGTTAAGTGTGTGCTCTCTGCTGCTGGCGGCCCGGGGTCGGATCCCAGGCACGCACTGATGCACCGCTTCTCCGGCCATGCTGAGGCCGCGTCCCACATACAGCAACTAGAAGGATGTGCAGCTATGCCATACAACTATCTACTGGGGCTTTGGGGGGAACATAAATAAATAAATAAAATCTTAAAAAAAAAAAAAAAAAAAAGAATATGTTTACACATGAAGTCCAAAGAAAAAAATATATAATTGTCCTGATTAAAATAAAACACATATAATGGTTTTTGCTATGAAAATATGGAGATCGGGAAGGACTTTCTAAGTAGAACCTTAGTCTCATTTTATTCAGTGCTTTCTTTAAAAGTTCTCTGTATGGGTCTTAAAAATACCTTTTTTCTCTTTATCTGATCTGATACTGACATTGAGTAGATGCTTAAGAGGAACAGTAGTTCATAGAGTTCATGGTTTGGGTACGTGTAATTTGTGTTCTAATTAGCCACTTTTCCTTCCTTGACTTGAGCTGACCTATAAAATCCTGTGAGAAGAGAACAAAAATTAAAGAAAACTCTGAATTGGCTTTGTTGATGTAGCATAGTACAACTCAGGTTTTGGCGTCAGGATCACCTGGATTTGATACAACTTCAACAACTTACTAGTCAAACAATTTATTTAGATTTCCTACACCTCAGTTTACCATCTAAAACAGAAATAAGAATTGTACTTACCTCATTGAGTGGTTGCAAGGATTTTATAAGATAATTCAGTGAAGCACATAACACAGTTCCTGCACAGAATAAAAGCTCAATAAATGCTTATCATTATTAGTATTGTTACCATTATTAGCCGTGTGAGAATACAACTGAGCTCCAGGTCTGCTATTTGCATATATTTATTCAGAGTGCTGCTTCCCTTTGTCACCCCTCACAATGTTTTGTAGAGCTGTTTTAATTTTCAGTAGCTATTTCTTCTGCATATGTTTTGTCTCCCCCAGTACACAAACTCATACACTCAAGACACCCACTCATTGCTATGACTCAGTTTGTGACATTCCAGATCCAGAGTTGGGGCCTCTTTTCCAAAGCTGATTATAGGAGTGATGATTACTATGAAGGACCCTGTCTCTGAAAGTATCCTTGCCACCAATCACCAAAACTCTGTCATTTTGAGTGACTTATTCTATTGTGTTAAGATCAGCTCTTCCTCCCCATATTCCTCCTTTCACACAAAAATGCTATTGAAAATGGTTAGCTTAGTAAACCATCCGTGTGAAGAAATTGTCAGATTGAATGAGAGAAGTGTGGATCTTGAGTGTATTGGATTCTGCTGGGAAAGGCAGTGAAAGAATTGTAAGTTCTGCAGTAGGTGAATCTAGGTGCCAAATGCAAACCCATGCATTAGATGTTAGTCTGTAAAAGCTGGCAAATGCCTTTGCCTTTGAAATCAGTACAAACTTTCAGAAGTATCTTTCTCTATACACAGTTTCATCTGAGAAACGTTAGCTCCGTGATCTGCTCAGGATCAGGATAAAAATATTGGGCGCAAATATCACCAAACATGCACATAGTAGTGTCATATGGGTAACCTATAACTAGCTTAAGCAAACCAAATAAATAGAAAGATAAATAGATAGACAATAGATACATAGATAATTTCACACACATGTACGTCCATGAAATCTTTAATCAGAATGAAACACACAAGGACTATGAAAATTAAAATTAAGAAACCCAATGCCAACTTATCCACCTACACATGTTAACCCAACAACTTTGGTTGAATTAGCTCTGTAAAGGTTCACAACTTAGGTCGAAGTTCAGTGCTAATGAGATAAACAATGGTGATGGTCAATCTCATTACATTAGCTGACTTGAGATCCCAAAATTGCAAAATTAGCATCTCCACCCTCCCAAAGCCATCACTATGTAACAAGGCCAATTACACTCAACAAGCGTCAGCATGTTTGGGTTTTAAACACTACAGTCAGTTGCTGCAGATGAGTTGGGCATGTTTCCAATGCCTTCCTAAGTATGAAAATAAACATATATTCAAATGAGGGTAAACAATGACCTAATGGGAAACATTCAGTCAAGCGTCTGACAACCAGTTCAGACTGGCACTTTTATCCCTTTCAGTTTCATCTGTCCCTCCCAGTCAGTGGAATGACTATGCACCAGTACAGAGTTGAGGTGCGGGGGAGGGGTGGTCTTTGCAGAAGTCCAGATGTTTTGCCTAAACACTGATTATGACAGTGGATCCAACAGCGGCAGGCATCCTATCTGCAAAATCCTGATAACTCTATCAGACCCTGCTCATTCAAGCGGCTCCGGAGGCCCCGTTTTCATCCTCAGCTTGAGGCAGATCTCAATGGGCTGAACCAGTAGGAGGAACTGAGATAAGTGCTAGCTACAATTCGAGAGATATGCTTGTGCTGCTGTAATTAGGGTTGTGTCAGTGCTTCTATTAACCTTTGCATTGCCAGCATTTTCCCACTTGGCATTCCAAGTGAGTAACAGCATTGAAATTAGGAAGGAACATAAGCTGCTGAGTTACAGACCCATGAAAAGGGTGAAAATGGCCAGCAGTAGATAGGGACAGCCTCTATTGAGCTGCTGAACAAGTAGAGCAGGGAACGGCAAGGTTTATGCAAGTGGCTCCCACACCAGTGTTCCTGTATTCTTTGATGTTGACACAATTTCTGGTGATGAGGTGGACTTAGAACTGTGTCACCTGAGAGAATCTGGACACTGGAAGGAGCTCAAGAATTTATTGAGGCCTTTCCTTCACTTGAGTTAGATTCCCTGACCAAAAACTCTTTTTAAACAGTGCTGAAGAATAATTTTCAGACCACTTTGAAACAAAATATACAGAATTTTTTATTATTAATGGAGTTTAAGAACTCTTTGTATTTACACCCCTTATCTCCTTTGATTCTCACAATAATTTATAAGATGCATAAAATGTGTTGTTAGGTTTCTTAGATTGAAAATGTAACGCAGAACAGTTAAGTAACTTTCTCAAAATCACACATCAAGTTAATACCAAGACCAACCCAAATCTGAGCATATTGATTAACAGCAGGGACAGATCACAGTCTTGACCACTAAGAATTGAAAAGCTAAAATACATTTTTTTCCCTGTACCACAAGCCAGCCCTTAGTTGCTTAACCAAAAATTAAAAGAAAAAAGCTCTGGGTTTGAGAAAGCCTGTCATAATCAACATTAAGAAACATTTATCAGGCATTTTATACGTAAAATAGATTCTTTTTCTTTACTAACTTCCTGTACCATCTGAAAACGTTTTCACTAAAATTCTTGATCACCCCATGCTATTCAGCCTTGAACTCAGTTAAAACTGAAAACAAAACAATAATCTTCTTCTAGAAACCAGATTCCATCTCTCCTATTGTATTTGATTTGCTTCAAATATCCATGCATAAAACTAAAATGAATGATACTGCCACTATATTTTACCTACACCGTGTGATTCTCTTCCCTCAAAAATTTAGTCTTAGGATTTTTTGTGTGTGTGTGAGGAAGATTAGCCCTGAGCTAACATCCATGCCCATCTTCTTCTATTTTATGTGGGACACCACCACAGCATGGCCTGACAAGTGGTGCGTCGGTGCCCGCCAGGGATCTGAACCCATGCTGCCAGCAGGGGAGCGCGCGCACTTAACCGCTTCGCCAGATGGCCCCTAGTCTTCGGAATTTTGAAATGGCACTAATTTGAGTTCAGTTGCTTTTTTCTTTTCCATAAATAGGTTAAAAATTAATTATGTTAAATTTTGTTCACATAAATATAGTTCAGAATGCTGTTTTCCCATCAAAACTTAAGGCCAATTTCAAGTACATCTGGCCCAGCAATCTGACTGATATTGTGTGTCAAACCAGCTTGGATTGTACAAATCTGAGTTGATTATCAAGAAATCTAAGACTAAATTTCAAATGGCTTTGGGCTAAATTAGTGATTCCCAAATTTGCTGATGAGAAAAATAACCTGCGGCCATTGTTAAAAATATAGATTTCCAGATTCTTCTGGAATCCTTAGTTGTAGGAAGTGCCCCAGGGGATTACTTTGCTCAGCTAAATTTGGGATACATTGTACTAAATGTTCATTTAAAGTGAAACCAAATATAAAGCCAAAATCTTGGTTGACTTTTCTTAAGATCTTAGAAGTTCATCTTAATTCAAGAAATTGAAATTGATTTATGTCAATGGATCTTGGGAAAATAAAAATATTATGAAATATAGCTATTGCCCACTACATAATGATTTTCACAAAATTTTGGTTATAATTTTGTGTATAAGCATCAATCCTTCTTAAAATTTGTGTGTCACAAGTAGCTAAGCCAGGTATAGCACTGTGCTTGGTATAGAGTGCTTAATAAATATTTCATTAAAGAATGAATGGATAAAATGACTCAAGTTCCCACCTCTCCTTTTCCTTTTCTCATATGCCTGTTATAAATATAGCCTACTCCACCCCACAATGCACTTGATCTACTTATATTATGTTGTTCCTGTAAGGGAGCACAATGCAGCAAAAAGAAATATGGTTTTAGATTCAGACACACGTGGACAAATTTCTTAACTTCCAATCTGCAAAATGAGGATTGCTAAGTATCTCACAGGGTTGTTGAGGGGATTAAATGAGTAATGTCTGCCTAGTACTAGACTATAAACTATTTGAAGGCATGAATCTTTGTCTTTTCAGGACTTAATACAATATCAAGGTCATTGTAAGAGCTTAAATTTATTGTGTTTTCCTTCCGTCCTTCCTTCCTTAAATGATTTAGAAATTCCTCAAAATCAGGGACTAAATCTTATGCTTCTGTATATTCCTTTACCTCTATCCTTCACCATTTATGCGGTATATGCAAAATATACATTCAAATAATTGTTGGTTTAGAAGGAGCAAAAAGAAATGACATAGGAAAATAAGAGAAGAGGAAGAGAGAAAGATGGAGCACTGAAGAAAAAAGAGAAAAAGATATAAAGGAAAGAACTTTATATGCTAGGAAGGGTTGTCTTATTCTCAATGATTCTCCAGGCACCATGGACCCAGCCCTCAGGGCAGATCAGAATTGACATCCTAAGACTGCCAAGCAGGAGCTGTTCTCACAGCAATAATTATTTGTAGTTTTGTTCACTTCTAATAACTTAGGTTTCAGAACCAAGAGTAAATGCTTGATTTTACCTACACTGCACATTATTCTCGTTGAACTGTAGTTTTTAGTTACTGAGCCATCTCTGTTTTCAAAATTCAAAATTTCATTCAAATATAATTCATGTAATTTTTAAAGTCCAATGGAAAAGAAAAGTAAGAATTATATACTATATACAGACCAGAATTCTCCACATTCCTAGCTCCAAAGAAAAGCAAAAACTGAAAACAAGTGGGAAAATTTTCTCAGGTAGCTTTCATTAGTCTCAGTATTTTAGAGCTAAAAGGCCGTTAGAGATCACGGACAGTGTCCCCATCTTTTTACAGAAGAGACCCCAACTGACACCCAAAGAGGTTAAGTGATTCACCTAAGAACAAATGAGTCAAAATTCCAAGCAGGACGAACAATTTATATTTATAGAAATTTTATAGAATTCTTACATTTTAGATCCATAAGTGATCTTAGAAACTCCCAACTCTAACGTATCACTCCTAAATAGAAATAATACTACATTCCCGATGGTGCTGCCAGAACAGCACCTGAGAGCTAATCATTCCTTCACAGTTAGCCATCCCATTCAATTTATGAGATTTCATTTTTATATCAAGCCGTAATATCCCTCCTTCTACCTTTTGTTTCCAGTTCTGATCTTTAAAAAATGGATTAGTACATGGCGCCAGCCCAGTGGCATAGCAGTTAAGTGCGAGCACTCCGCTTCAGCGGCCTGGGGTTCGTGGGTTTGGATCCAGGGCATGCACCAATGCACCGCTTGTTAAGCCATGCTGTGGTGGCATCCCACATAAAGTAGAGGAAGATTGGCACGGATGTTAGTCCAGGGCCAATCTTCCTCAGCAAAAAGAGGAGGATTGGCATCGGATGTTAACTCAGGGCTAATCTTCCTCACAAAAAAAAAAAAAAAAGAATTAGTACAGTTTCCTTCTCTCTTTATATTTTCACTGTACTTTCGAGCATTTATTATATTCCAGATTTCCAAATATTTTATGACCTTAGTCTCCTCCAGATATTCTTTAGTCAGTATTGATGCTGATGAGAATGATGATGATAATAAAGATGAAAATAATAATGAGAATAACCTACATTTATTGAGTGCTTTCTATGTGTCAGGCATTATGAACAATCATTAGCATTTATTATCTTTGCTTTGTTCAGTGCTATATCCACAGCACCTAAAACAGTGCCTAGCATATATCAGACTTTCAATAAATATTGGTGGACTGAAGGCATCCTCATCAAAACACTTTTAAGTAGACATAATTAGCCAATGTATATATCAAAGTAGGAATTTGCACCTAGGCATTTTGACTACATAAATTTATACATGCACTTAACTATTGTGCTTTATGCTTACAAATGTTTTTCTCTCAAACACAGTAACACAGCTGTGACCATTGAGTCTATTTATTACCTAGTATATGTAAAAGTTCTGCATCTAGAATTGAATTACAACATTCCAGAGTCCTATCCATGGGGGCCAATTCCCATGGCATACAAATAAGCTATTGGTTCTCCCTTTTTAACAAAAATACATCTCTTGCCCCCAACCCTGCAAGCTACCACCCCATTTCTTTTATTCCTTTTTCAGAAAAATTCCTTTACAGAGTTATCTACTTTACTGTCTCCAATTCCTTGCCTTCTCTTATCTTTTAAAACCACTTCATTTACTTTTTTCCCAAATCCTCCATGAAAATTGCTCTTGTCATCTTCAATGACTCCCACTGTTCTAAATGCAATAGTCAATTCACAGAACATAGAACATAGTTAATCCTCACTTTCCTCACTTGCCTTCTAGGACATCAACTCTTTTGGATTCCTCACACCTCACTGAGCACTTCCTCTCAGTCTCCAACTCCTTTTCTTTATCCTGAGCTCTTGGTGTTGGAGTGCCCAAGGTTCAGTTTTTGGTACTTTTTATACTTACTGCATTGTTGATCTAATCCCTTCCCATGGCTTTAAACACAATCTCTATGCAAAGACTCTCAAATTTACAATTCCTGCCCACAACTCTCTCTCCAACATGTTCTCTAGATGTCCAATAGAAAACCAAAACAGTACTCCTGTTTTCCCTTCACTCCAAACCCACTTTACCCATAACTTCCCTATCTCACTTGATGGAAACTCCATCATTGCTCAGGCCAAAATCCTTAGAAGCAACATTGACGCTTCTCTTTCAATCTGTCAGACATTCAATCTGTCAGAATATCCTAATGGTAAAAACATCTTCATTTTATTTAAAAAAAATAATAAATCTGATCATTTCACTCCTCCCCTCAAAACTTCGAAGTGGTTCTCCGTTTCACTCAGGGTAAAAGTCAAGTTCTTACAATGACCTATCATGTCCTGCCTAATCTATCTCTCTCTTGCCTTTTTAACCTCATCCTCACTAGCTCAGTTAATCCTCACAAAAACCCTATGACAGTGTGTTATCCCTACATTATAGATGAGGAGACTGAGGCTCAACAAAGTTGAGTAATTGATCTAAGATTAAAAGGCCAGTGAATGCTATACAAGATGTGAACTCAAGTAACCGTGCTCTTTATCATCATTCCATCTGCTTAAACAAGAGATTAAGCAACCTGATTTTCATTGCAGAACCCCAAGGAGGCTCAGAAACTAATGGTACCTGGTACCTCTAAAAATAGAAGGCTAATGTGGGCCTAAAAAGAGGAAGATCCATTGAAAGTCTGATTAAGATTCCACTCTCCACCCTGGACAGACAGGCAATGGATCCTCCCAACCTTGGAAGAGGAATGGAGGTTTATATGACGGTGATGGTGAGACAGGATACCGGACTGGAGGACACCGGGCATTAGAAAGGCCCTGGGGAGCCATACCATTCCCCAGTCTAAAATGAGAAAGTATTCTTCCTTATAATTCTCATCACTATTCCTATGAACATTTCAAAAACAATTTTTAGAGTATTAGCATGGAGGAGTATAGACCTGGCTAAACAGCTTAGTCAAAAAATTAATGAAAATGACAGTCTGCATTCAAAGACAAACTATTTAATGACTAATTTTTTTAATTGGTTCTAGGCTGAGACCTTGTATAACAAGTTTCAGCCTGGAGAAAATTTTTTATGCTGCAGTTATGAACCTCTGATAATAGAAGATTTAATGGAATTTCAAATAGGCCATTAATTGTAACATGCCAATATAATAACAAGAAGATTAAAATATGTCTAAACTAAACAAGTTCAATACAGCTTAAGTACTTTGTTTGAAATTAAACTTTCCCAAGTATATATTTTGATATCAAATCTTGAAAAGTTAAATACTGAAACAGATAGCAAAAGTTTTTTGTGGCAAATTTCCATAAAATATGCCTGAATAGCTTTCTCCAAATATAACAACTTTGCAACCATATGAATTAGAAATTAGATCAAGCATAAAATAAATTGGGGATAAGACAGTTGTGGTATGTGTATATTTACAATTTCTTATGCTTTTTGAAAGAAATTTTGGGGGAAATGTGATTTTTTTCAGTGTAAATTTTGAGATGTTTGTGACTTTTATTTCCCACAAAATAAGTTTACAAAACAGGGAAAAGGACTGGATAAAGTGTTGTTATTGAGTGTATTAAGTGTGTAAACCTTTGGAAAAGCAGATGGTGTATAGAGGAAGCTCATTCTTTGGAGATTAAGGAAAGGATATGAGTGGTAAATAGCCACTGTGCTGTTTTTCTTAGAGTGGTGCGGTGGGTCAGAGAGAATTATATAGATTCCAGCTGCATTTGGGGTTGGTATCAAAAAGACTTGCTGGTGAGTTGGATGTGGGAGGTGAGGAGAGGGAGGAATTAAAAGATGATGAACAAGTTTCCGGCTTGAGCAACTGACAAAAGATGATGCTATTTACTGAAAGCAAATGGGGGTAGGGCAAACAGGTTTGTGGGGTGTAGAATCATGAGTTCCGTTTGGGACTTCCTAAGTTTGAGAAGCTTGTGAGTCATCCAATGGTGAAATCAAGTAGGATGTTGACTATCCGCGTCTAGAGTCATCTCCACTAAATCAGCAGCAATGAACACGACATTGGTCAGGGTCCACATTACCTGTGCACAGAGTAAGTGGCCACCCTGAAAAGTGATGTGGTGTGGCAGGAATAGTCTAGCAGGAAAGCGAGGAAATCTAGATTCTTCTTTCTCCCCTTCCATTATTTAGATGTAGGATTCATTTTAACTTTTTAGAACTCAAAATGGAGCAATTGTTTATAATATACACTCTAATATAGAGTAAGGGGTCAAATTATAGCTGCACCTCTTACCAGCTGCATAACTTCAGAAAAGATATTTAAGTTCTCTGTGCCTCGATCTCCTCATCTATAAATGGGGAACATCATTATAACTATTTCAAAAGGTTGTTTTGAGAATTAAATTAATATATTTGTATGCACACACACACAAATAGCACTTAATGTTGTACACACACACACACACACACACCTGGCATATAAGTGCTATTTAAGTGTTTGCTATTATTATTATCAATAAAAGGATTACTCTACAATAACATTTTTCAAACGTTATCTATTGATAAGATCTTTGTTCAAAATAATATTATGCAGAAACCCAATATGAAAAGAAGTAAAGATAGAATGGCTGTGGCTGGAAGGTAGGACCTGGATCGCCACCCAACCCACTTTAGCATTTTTCCCTCCCTTTCCCACCACAGTATCAGTATCCATTGAAGAAGATCCGTGGAACTTCCGAAAACCCCAAGACCAGATAATCTTTCAAAAGTGAGAGAAAAATAAAGATGCTTTTAGACATACAAGCAATAAAGACTCTCCCATCCATATATCCTCACCAAAGGAACTCTGTGCATTGGCAATAAGAAAAGTGAAGCGGGAAGGTCAGTCCTCTTACTGGATGATGCTTCCTCTCCACTCCTTATGTTTCGCACCATGTGGAAGGTCTTCCACGTGCATCACAATCCCAGCCTTCCTTGCCCCACCCCATCCCCGGCTCACTCAGTCCTCCTCTAAGGAAGAGTGAGTAACATGACTGGAAAATTTGAAAGGAGAGACTGAGTAGGCCAGCCTCTTTCTCTTCCCTTCTGCTTAAGACCTAGGCTGCCTACAGGGAAGCACCTTATGGGCCACAGAGTGGCCAAGCGTGGGGAGGCCTGCCCTCATCCAGCACTACCTCTGACTTGGTTAGTATGACCATCTCTTGGGATGGTAATTCTGGGAACTGGTATGAGGAAGCTCATCTGTCCACCAAGGAGAAATTTTTCCAAAATCAACTCTATTGGCAACAAAGGTCATATTTAGGTCCCCACACGCCTTACATTTTTGTCTTATTTCTCAATTGGTTCTGAACTTAGATGAGGAATAATTGTGCTGTTTAGAAGACCTCCTTGACTTCCAATAGTGTGGAACAAAAGAAACAACAGTGAACTCAGAAATGGATCAAATAGGGTCAGCCCCGTGGCTTAGCAGTTGGGTGCGTGCACTCCCCTGCTGGCGGCCTGGGTTCGGATCCCGGGCGCGCACTGACGCACCGCTTCTCCGGCTGTGCTGAGGCCGCGTCCCACATACAGCAACAGGAAGGATGTGCAGCTATGACATACAACTATCTACTGGGGCTTTGGGGGAAAAAATAAATAAATAAAATTAAAAAAAAAAAAAGAAATGGGTCAAATACATTAGCAAATTCCTGAGATAAGAAAGGTCCAGATCACAAAAACAAAATTTGTTTATCCGGCTAAGGAAGTTGGATTTTATCCTACAAGGAGGCAAAGGCCATTAGAACACTTTCAATCAAAGATGACATGACCAGATTAGTATTTTGATTATTTTTTTAAATAGGATGAGCGTAGAAGGAAGAGAGCACTGAAAAACAGGATCAGGTTAGAAAGAGGAGGCATTTTCTGAAGGCCAAATTCACCTGTTTTATAACTTTGTCTAAGGCTGTCTCAAATGATGATGTCATATTTTTCCAACCTATTGCTTAATTTTGAACAGCTGGTCAGCTGTCTGAGAAAAATTTCATTAAGCCAAGCAATCAGATAAGCAAATTTTGAACTGCATTTGGGATCTTGATCACAGTGTTTCAAAATATGCTTTACAACTTTCCATTTCAGAAAAAGAATGAAGTACTATTGTTTCTCTTCTGACCTCCAAAGTTTACATTTTCAAGGAATATCCATGATACATTATTATTTAGAATTTTAAAAGGCAAAATATTGATAGTCACAAAGTGATAGATTGAGAATTAAAATTCGTGGCTATAGAATAGACAGTTTGTCTCTCACAAAATCAGCACAATATTAAATTTTGATACAAAACAGATATATTCTACATTGCTGCAGGTTGTTTTTCTCTGGAGACAATTTTTTAGCAATGTCAGAGTAGGTCAGTTATCTAATGATACCTCTAAGCCATAAGCTGACACTTGGTCTCTTACACCTTTTTGAATCTTCTCTTTTTGTGCCATTCCTCTGAGCAAGATACTTCCATCAGACCTAAGACAACTGATTTTGACCCTGAGATAAAGTTACTCGTTTCTGCCACAAACATGTATTAAGTTCCATAGTTGTCTGGTACTGTACTAAGCATTGGGTGTACTGGGATGAGTAAGCAAGACATGATACAGTCCATGTTTCCACAGAACTTTCAGTCTCCTGAGGAAATCAAAAAGACAAACAGAAACAGTGGTGATAATAACACCCCCATCCCTGCTTCCTAATGTTTCTCCCTCCATCAGAAAATCCCCTGACATTATCGTCTACCTGGTGAGAAACGCTGTTGGGAAAACACAAGAAATGGAGAGATAGGACACTCACCTATCTAGGCAAATCAGGCAAATCAACTAGGACGATAAATGTCATTATCCGATTGCCCTACCTCCAAGGAGGTCACTTGGGGACTTCAAATCTTCAGCTATTTTGCTATTATTTGTTTCTTTATGTTTTTTTCCACACAGTAGCTAAGTGCTCCCTTCCTTTGTTGACTCCACTCATCTCCCCAACAGGGTCCTCTTTTCCAAAGTGCAGGCCCAGCTATTTCCTAAGTCCGGCTATTCTCCTCCCCATCAATCCCTAGGAAACATTATATATTAACAAGGGAAATCTTTCACTAACAGAAATCCTACCCAAAGTAGTTAAAACAAACAAAGACTTGTCTAGTTTTCTAACAGGGAAGTTCAAGCAATGAACTTCAGGCATGGCTAGATCATGGTGCTCAAATTATGTCCTCAAGGATTTAACTTTCTCACTTTACCTCTGTTTTGCTCTGGACAGATGCTCCCACAAAAAGTGGCAAAGATGGCCACCAGAAGCTCTAGGATTACATCATCCTTATAGCTAATAATCCTATCTCCTCCCTCAACCCACCCACCCCCATTGTCTCTTTCTTCAAAGCTACAGCAAAAGTTCCAAGGATTGTTCACCAGAAAGATGTTAGGAAGAAAAAAAAATGGATATCCACTTTCACAGACCTCCTTTAATATTTCCTAAAGATTTTTTACTAAAGGGGAACAAAAATTGATCCCCCGTATGATCAAATTACAGTGACAAGAAACTGTATAGCTTAATACTTTTTGTGGACTTCTTTCTGGAGTTTACAGAAATGTAAATGGAATTAGGCCAATTATTTCTTAGCTCCTCTCACTGACTCATTTTTCATTGTATGGTTTAGAAACATCTCCACCCAACTCTTTTATTTAGGTTTTTGTTTCCAGGATGATGCTCATGGGCTTTCCCAACTTCTTGGTTGGCATTCTTTCTAATTCATAGAGCTGATACCAGAATGGAATTGTGTAGCTGCTAGTTATGGATAATAGATTTGAAGACAGCCAAGTAGGATTTACCTTCTCAGAAAACTCTAGGCTGTCTGTCTAGATTGAACATCTTCTGACTTCACAGAGGAAAGTCGACTTATTTAATTCCTTGATGTTTGACCTGTTCTTCACTCCAACCTTCTTTAACAATGATTGCCAGACAAAGAGTTAGAAGGTTGTCTCCATGAGACTGGAACACAGCAAGCTGGTGCCAAGGTTTGAGAAACTCTCATGAGGGAGAGGAGAGTCCAGGCACTCCAGTGAAGATGAGGATTGCACACATTTCCCCAACTGAGCTGGCCCCTTTCCCTTGCCATTCCCTAAGGCTATAGAAAAGTGGATATAATGTAAAACACTCAGTCCACTGCCTGTAGGTGGGAGGAAAACAAATCTTCCTCACATAGTAGGGAGAAGGCATCAATACTATATCACATTGTATCAATGGAGTATTACCTGAGCATGATCAAGATGAAAATAAAAACATGGCAAAAACAAATAATACTTAATGCAAAGTAAAAGAACCCAACTTAGAAGAAATTATAGCTTAAAACAAGAAGGAAATATCTCACAATTGCTTCAGCTATAAATGAATTTAATAAAAATATAAATTCAATTTTTTTTAAATGGCTCAAAAATGAGTCAATAAAACAACATTATGAGATGAAAAGGGAATTTGCCAATATGAGAAAAATAATTAAGGATGGATAACATTGTTCTCTGGTTGTAAAATTATTTAGCTCTTCTCTTTTCCTTTAAATAAAAGAGAGCTAATGAATTCAGGAAATGAAGTGGACTCATTGTTTGAGGAGATTCCCTAGGATACCACCTGTTTCCTGCTTTGAAGATTGTACTTTTCCTCAAATTTGGAGAGATCAAGTCTTCATGAAGACACTGGTGGAAACTTGCCAAATGTGCACATTCACACACACGTGCGCATGCATACACACACACACACACACACCAGTGAAAAGGAGTAAATATTTGAGATTTATTGAAGAGTTAAAATCTTTGTGATCTGTTAAGAAAGTAACATAAATTGACAAGTATGTGCTGTTTATTCTCATTGGCCAAGCCATCACTCACCACTGCTGCCACTGCCATTTTCTGGCCCTCTCTTCTCTGCTCTGGTCCAGAGGAAGCTGACCCCTTTGACCCATCACCCTTGCTCCCATGCCCTTAGGCTTCCAGGTAGGCAGGAGATTAGAGGGTGGGAGGAGGGAGAAGCCTAGGGTATTTCTTCTCCTCTTTCCTCCTGCTTCCATGCATGGATCCTGCAGTAGATAGGACCATCTCGAGCTCCAGTTTACATGGGAGGAACCCTTCTCCCACATGTCCTCTGTCAGTGGATTCCAGGAGCACTATTTCTTCCACTTGTCACTTGTCCTTTTTGTCCTAGGGGTGGTAACAGATTCAAGCAGCTATTAATCTCTGGGATCTTACTATTCTTTGGTTTTTTTTCTCTTAACCTCACCCCTACCCTAACAGTAATCCTTTCTTTAATATCTCTAAATTTTAAGCATCTAGGGTGAATTCTGTTTCCTGCGAAGATCTCGAGTTGTAACAACAGAAACTGATCTTGGCCAAATTGGGAAAAATAAATAAATTTGAAAGAGCAAAGAAAATAAAGCAGGCTGTGCTGAATATGAAATTGCTCTCCTAGAGAAAAGGCTAGACATAATGAATACAAAAAAAACAAAAGAGAAAGAAAAAAGGAAAGAAAGATCTAAGAGATTAGAGAGAAGCTGATAGATATGAAAGATAGACAAAGAGACTCCAACATAAAGATATTGGGTCATAAAGAAATAAACAAATAAAGCAGAAAAAAACGTATTTGAAAATATAAAACAAGAAAATTTTCCCTGAAATGAAGAAAATAAATGCTACAGACGGAAGGAGCATGCTGTGTTCAAAGTAAACGACGCATAGCAGTCAACATCAATTTCTATTCTAGTTATGCTATTCTTTATATGCTAGTTATGCTATTATCAAGAATAAATAAAAAATATTCAAGCATAAGACAGAAAAAGCCAATCACTATCATGGGGGAAGAAATCACGCTGGCCTCAGACTCCTTTCCCAGTTGCTTGGTTCTACAAATTCTGAGGAAAAGAGAATCACCATTATAGTATATTATTTCTATATGTTAGAAAATAATTTTTAAGAAAACCTGGAAGGTGGGTAGAGTGAGATGAGAGAAAATATGTGACTGCTAATGTCCTCATCATATATAGCAGGTAATCACTCTATTCTATTGAAATTGAGAACTTAAAAAAGAAAAATGATTCTAATTTCTTGAAGTTTTTTTCCAAAATTTCTTCCAGAAGCTTAAAAGAGCCTTTTAGGAAATATATTTTTTTTAGAAAGAAGAAATATTTATTTCAAGTTCAGATTTCCATCAGGATTTTTGGGAAGTCTTTTTGTTTGTTTTTCTGTTTCTTCTTTTTTGGTTGAATAGAAGTTTTTGTTTTTACTTTAGAAAAACATCTATAATATAATCATATTTAAAAGTATTTTTTCTTCCTATTTATCTCTCCTTTTTAAAGTAATATGACTGGGGGCCGGCCCTGTGGCAGAGCGGTTAAGTGTCAGCGCTCCACTGCTGGTGGCCTGGGTTCAGAACCCAGGGCATGCACCGATGCACCGCTTGTCAGGCCATGCTGTGGCAGTGTTCCACATAAAGTGGAGGGAGATGGGCACGGATGTTAGCTCAGGGCCAGTCTTCCTCAGTAAAAAAGAGGGGGATTGGCATGGATGTTAGCTCAGGGCTGATCTTCCTCACAAAAAAATAAATAAATAAATAAAGTAATATGACTGGATAAAGTTCATGTAATCTTAAAAATTCTTTCCATGTAATGATATTTAACTGATTTTTAAATCTTTGTGCTTTTCTGTAGTATTTGAGTAATTTATAATAAATATACTTAATATTTACAAGAAAAGATAGAATAATTTATTTTATTAAAAATAAAACTGGAGGGGCGGGCCCAGTACAGTAGTGGTTAAGTTCACGCACTCCACTTCAGCAGCCCAGGCCTTGCCGGTTCAGATCCTGGGCGCAGACCCACACACTGCTCATCAAGCCATGCCGTGTTGGCGTCCCACATACAAAATAGAGGAAGATTGGCACAGATATTAGCTCAGGGACAATCTTCCTCACTAAAAATAAATAAATAAACTGGAAACAAGCCAAAATGTTAACAACTATTAATCTTGTGTGGAAGGAAATGAAACATTAAGGTGTTCTTCTTCCTGTTTTTAACAAAAGTTTGTTTCATGTCTTTGCAAAACAAGATACTGAACTTCATTTGAGGAGATAAAGAAAGGTTCAATAATTTGAAACGCATATTGTAGGATAAAGAGTATTGAAGTTTTAGTCTGAGCCTAAATTAAACATCAATTATCTACTGTTGCATAACAAATCACTAAAAAGTTAGCTGATATAAAATGACAACAGTGTTATATACTTATGACTCTGTAAGTCAGGCATTTAGGCACTGCACAGTGAGAATGACATGTTTCTGATACGTGAAGTCTGGGGCCTCAGCTGAGGTGGCTTAAATATCTAGGCTGGAATGGCTTAACTGAGGCCACATGTCTAGAGTCTTAGTTCTGACTCTCTGCTGGGCACCTCAATTCTTCTCCACATGGCCTCTCCACATTGCTTGCTTGAGTAGTCTCAGGGTTCCAAGAGGAAGCACTACAAACAAGACAAGCTCCCCAAGAGCGAGCACCTCTGTTTATGTCGTGCTCACTAATATCCTATTGGCCAAAGCAAGTCATGTGGTCAAGCGCAGACTGAACATGGAGCATGCACAGGAATTTGCATCTCAGCTCTATAATTTTTGACTTCAAAAAGTAATTTAATTTTTCTGAGTTTCAGTTTCCTCCTCTGTAAAATGAAGATAATACCCAGTTCACATGACAGTTCACATCATTTAGCGGATTAAATGAGACAATAAAAATGTAGCTAACATAGGACCAAGAAATAGTAGGTGGTTAATAAATATTAATTCCCATTTATTACACACTTGTGAAAGGTGTTTATTGTTAAAAAGAAAATTGGTTGCTCACCTCATAAAATCACCTTCTGAATAAGCCTCACATATTTGTACAGTTGTGATTAGCATTGTTTTAGGTTTGCTTTTCAATGTTTTTATTTATTTTGGGTGTCCCCTGCAAATTATGTAATTCCTTCCATGAGGTGATTATGTCATTTTCTATTTCTTTTGTTTGTCATCTTATCTCACTTTTATTTTTATGGGCTTCTAATTTGAAAGTATATTTCCCATTGAAGTACTTGGAGGGCATCTCATTTTTCCCTCAGCTTTATTGAGATATGATTGACATACAACCTTGTGTGAGTTTAAGGTGTACAGTATGATACATGTATATATTGCAAAATGTTTACCACAATAAGGTTAGTTTACACATCCTTCAGCCCACATAATTACTATTTTGTTGTTGTTGTTGTGGTTAGGGTAAGAACATTAAAACTCTACTCTCTTAGCAACTTTCAAGTATACAATCCAATATTGTTAATTATAGTCGCCATGCTGTATATTACATCCCGAGAATTTAATCATCTTATAACTGCAAGTTTGTACCCTTTTATCAACACCTCCCTATTTCCCCTACCCCTCAGCCCCGCAGCAACCACCATTCCACTCTCTGTTTCTATGAGTTCAATGTTTTTATATTCCACATAGAAATGAGATCATACAGTATTTGTCTTTCTCTGTCTGACTTATTTCACTTAGCATAATGGGAGGGCATCTTATTTAATCTTCATACAACTATGCAAGGTAGATAAAGAAATTATCATCTTCACTTCACTGTTGGAAAAATTACACCCATGAAAAGGAAATGAATTTCGAAGGTCATCCGATGACAGAGGCAAGACTAAGTCCAAAATTTCAATCCTCCCAGGCCTCTGATCTCTAGACCATAGTCTTTTTCTAGATTCTCTTGAGCCTCTTAAAGAATCTATGTTGACATTCCAGAAATGTTACTATTACTAAGCTTCTACAATCTTTTTAATATTCCCTTGAAGGGAATTCATGGTAGTTAAAAGAACTTAAGTTCTTTCTCCAGGTATCAACCACAAACCTGTTACGAGATTAGTATGTGCTTAGCATTGTGTACCAGCTTTAAAAGAACTTTTCTCTTTTCGTTCAACTAAAATAGGACTTACAAACTCACGAATGAACTGGAGAGAACGCTTAAGGGAGACTCCTTAGAATACACCCACTTTCTGCTTTGAATCCAGTAATTTCCCTCACTTAGGAAAGATCAAGTTCTCGTAAAGGTGTTGATGGAATCTTAGTATTTGCGTATGTGTCTCACATACCAACACACATGCCCTCAAGCATGCACACATACACACACATCTATGGAAAGGAGTAAATGTTTCATATCTGTACACTGATATAAAGTGTTAAATCCTGTATAATCCTTTAGAAAGATAACACAGGTTGAGGTGGAGTGCAAGTTCTTGTATATTAATCAGGGATCTTTAGTTGCAACAACAAAGTCCAGCTCTGGAAAACTTAAAAAATAAAAAAGGACTTAGAAAGATATGGTGTGACTCACAGAACCAAAGAAGCAACTGCAGAAGTGTGCTCAGCAAAGAGCTTAAGGGATGCAGGTCACGAGAACCAGGTACCAGGAACTAGTCAGGGGTTTCACCAGGTCCCCTCTGTGGGCATGAATGGGCTCTATTTTTTCTGTCTTTCTACCCCTCCTTTCAAGAGTCAAATCTTGGGGAAGAACATCTGATTGGCTCATGGACTCACCCCTTAACCCTGCAAGGGTGGGGCATTTTAGTTGACAGTAAACAAGACTGCAAACAGTGGGTGAGAAGTAATTCCCAACAGGAAACCACGGTGCTCTAATCAGAAGGAAGAAAAGACTGCTAAGAAACACATGAAATGAAATAAAATTCCAAATGTCTTAATTAGATTTACTACATTTTGTAGGGGAAAGATTTGCCTCAGGTAAACCCAATAAATTAAGCTGATTTAAGATAATTGCATCCAATCATCACAGAGACTTATTCTAGAAAGTCCTCAGCACCTCAAGTTAGATGTAGTTTTATATTGTTCTCTTAGTACGTTACTTACAGTTACCTGTTTTATTGTTATTAAACCTGTCACTTAAAAACATAAGCAGCACAATATAGTTCATTCTAAACTACACTTTCTTTTATCACATAATTACATTAGAAAATACTAAGCCTTCTGCTACAATGAGATAATACAATTCCTAGGTATTCAAAGACACATGGCAAACAATGCCTAAAAGGGAATGTTATCTTACAGTAAAATACGCCTATCTCTGAGGGCTTTGTTTTACCACCACTAATGTGCTCTTGGAATTCTGACAGAGATGTACGTATAGGAACACAGTTGACTGACAAATCGTTACATACAGAACACCCAAAGGGAAAAAAAATGACACTAAGAATTCAAAACAAGACAGAGTGCATTTCGAAATGAATTTTGAAAGGCATATTACATGCAAATTAAAACCTTCTTTTTTGCAAACTGCCAAAACTGTTTTCCTTGATTGTAATGAGGTATTTGGTACAATTAAGTATTTGATATCTATAAATCATTTATAAGACGGAATAAAGAGCTAGGGTTGTTGGTGTGTGACGTGTAGCCCCTGAATTTACTCAGAGAATGAGTTATAGAGTTGTGACTCTGTGAGTTCTCCAGCAAACAGGACACGGTTTTTCACAAGCGTAGATAAGAGCTCTGCGTGAAATCAGAGTTTTAGAACTTAGAGAATTTAGAAGTAGAGAAAGAACTTAGAAACCATCCACTACAAACCCTTTATATAACAGTTTCTCTTGTTGTCATTCATGTGGTTTATGTGTCTTGTTCAAGGTTAGCAGCAATCTGATTCACTCTTGTATTACCCACAGTAGGAAGGAGACTATTACCAGAATATCTGGAAGGGGTTTCAAATTGCTCTACCCCACCCAGAAGTCCTTGGGTTGAAGAAAGTAAGGAAAAATCATGATGAAAATATGAGCCAGTCTCCTGTCTTTTGAGTACGTTAAAAACACTCAAAGATTCTGCGAGTTGGTAGGTACCTGCGAGGTTACTTCTTTATATATCCCTGGCTTTGTTCTTAAAAATAATTTATGGTGACTTTAGAAGTCAACTAGCAAAACCTGATTTCCCAGAGAGGAAATCCACGCCATCTCAAACAGATGTTTTCTTTTTCTATTTCAATGACAAAACACACATTTATTCATAAGCAGCTTTCCTATGACTTGATCAATCTAGTTATTAAAAAAACCTCCCTTATATGGACTCACATCCTCTTTTCTGCAATGTACGCTTTGTTTCACTTAATACAGTCCACTTTTAGGACTTTTATCAAGATCATAATCTATCCATAAACTTCTCACTAACACTACAAATTTTCCTTTGTGTATCAAAGACATTGTCTGACAGAATCATTCATCCATTGTCAAAAGTAGTAAGTGTCTCTTCTGATTCTGAATCAGCATCAGAATCACCTGCTGTGCAAATTCAGAGGCTCCATTCCAAACCTAATGAATCTGAATCTCTGGAGATAAGACCAGAGAAGCAATGTTTTAAATAAGCACCTTCTGATGTTTACATACACTTAAGTCTGAGAACCAGTACCTAAGGGATAAGGAAAAAAGGCTGATGTGGTTTCAACCATCTTTAAACTTACTCTTAGAAAATCTCCTCCTTCTATAAGAAAAAAAACAATTATCTGAAAGTTCTGAAGTCCCACAAAGCACTACATTTACACAGGTGTAGGAATCCAATACACGGTTAGTTCTTAGTCTGTTGGGGGCTAATTGTTCAAAGGGTTGCAGTCTGCATGGAGCAAGTGTACAAAAACAATGAGGGGCAAGCTAGCATCTGGGAAGTTGGGGGTGAGGGCAGTCCTGTGAAATGTTGCCCTCATCTTGTCCCGTGAACGTGAACAACACCCCAATATACCTGACATTAAGGCAAGCTTCTTTATAATAAACTTTGGATTCTCGAGACACTTTTATAAAATTTTGGCTTTGGTAGCCCACATTAGAGTTAAGTAAATCATATGAGCCTTAAACTAATATTCTAGTACACATTTTGGTAAGGACATCAGAAGACTGAGTTCTAGACTAAAATATTGAATGTCTCCAAGGACCTAATCCTTGGAACTCTCTTCTTTATCAACGTTCACTCTCTTGGTATTCTCATGGCTTTAAATATCATCGATACTCTGATGACCACTAAGTTATCTAGTCCAATTCTCTGATCTAAATTCTAGATGCATATTCAACTGCCTATTTGACCTCACTCCATGGATCTCTAACAGACATCTCAAACAAAACGTTTCTAAAACTGAACTGTTCATCTCCCTCCAAACCTGCTTCTCTTGCAGCCTTTGGCATCTTAGTTAAGTGCAACTCTATCTTTCCAATTGCTTAGGTTAAAAACCTTGGAATTGTAGATGCAAATAATCAATAGTCATTCTCTTGGAAAAGAAATAAGAAGAGTTTCATTCAAGCCTTACTGAGGACGATAGCCCAGGAGTCACAGCCTTCACAAGGGAAGAAAGTGCTTCAGAGAAAAGCGATTTCTGGCACAGTTATATACCTTTTTTTTTTCTTTGTGAGGAAAATCAGCCCTGAGCTAACATCAATGCCAATCCTCCTCTTTTTGCTGAGGAAGACTGGCCCTGGGCTAACATCTGTGCCCATCTTCCTCCACTTTATATGGGACGCCGCCACAGCATGGCCTGACAGGCAGTTCATCGGTGAGCGCCCAGGATCTGAACCCGGGCTGCCAGCAGCGGAGTGCGTGCACTTAACCGCTACACCAGGGGGCCGGCCCAGTTATATACCATTTTAAAACAAAGATACATACATCAAGCATGACACGGGTACATTCCTTCAAGGGTTTAAGGAGATGTTCGTTATAGATTGGCTATGTTCCTTGAAGGGTTCTGGCATCATAGGAAGGGAGCATTGATCCCTATCTTCAAAAGAGTATGTTCTTTATCTTAGGTTAAAGCAGATGTGTGATGTATGTTTGACAGGTCATAAGTCAGGCTCATTTGGTTCAAATAAAGTTCAGGCCAAATCAGGTTCAAACCAGGATGGCTTCCCCATGTACCTGAAAATATAAAAAATTTTTCTTATATCAATCATCTTTAATTTTTCTCTTTTTCACCCCAAATCCAATCCTTCAGTAATTCTTCTTGGCTCCACCTTCTTCAACATACATTCAGAATCCAATCACTTTTGACCATTTCTACCACTGCCACCTAGTCTGGGCCACCGTCTTCTCTTGCTTGTATTATTGCAACAGCCTGCTAACAATTAGTTTCCCTGGTTCTACCCCAGCTTCACTCTAATCCATTCTCAACACAAAAATCCAGAGTAATCCACTTAAAACTAAGCCCAAAGGTACCACTCCACTGCTCAAAATTCTCCAGTATTTCCTCATCTCACTTAGAGTAAAAACCAAAGTCCTTGCCATGGCTGACAAGGCCCCACATAGATCTGCTTCCCCATTACCTCTAAGACTTTGTACCCCACTACTCTGCACTTTGCTCATTCTGCCCCAGCCACCTGGCCCTGACCTCCCGAAGATGTCATCATACTCCTGCCTTAGGGCTTTGCACATGCTTTCCCCAGACACTCTCATTATTTACTCCTTCACCTCCTTTCTGTTGCTCAAAAATGTCACCTTGGCAGTGACTACCTCCCTGACAACCCTATTTAAAATTTACCCAGTGCCACCAGCACTCCTTACCCCCCTTTCCTGCTGCTATGGTTTGAATGTTTGTGTCTCTCCCTCAAATTCATATGTTGAAATCCTAATGCCCACTATGATGATATTAGGAGGTGAAGACTTTGGGAGATGCCTAGGTCATTAGGATGGAGCCCTCCTGAATGGTATTGGTGCTTTTATTAAAAAGACTCCACAGGTTTCCCTACCCCATTCTAGCATGTGAGGACAGAGTGAGAAGGAGCCAACTATGAACTTGGAAGAGGGTCTTCACCAGAACCTGAGCATGCTGGTGTTTTGATTTCAGACTTCCAGCCTCTAGAACTGTGAGAAAAAAATTTCTGTTATTTTTAACTTACCCAGTCTGTGGTATTTTGTTATAGCAGCCCAAACAGACTAGGACACCTACCTGCTTTATTTTTCTCTCATGTGTTGTCACCCTTTAACATATTCCATAACTTACTTTTTCATTTTTATTTATTATTTGCCTTCCTCTACTAGAATATAAACTCCATTGAAGCAATGATTTTTGTCGTTTTTTTTACTCCACTGCTGTATTTCTAATACCCAGAATAGTTCCTGGAACAAATTAGGTTTTCAAATAAATGTTTTTTGAGCGAATCAGTTAATGAATAGAGAAGCCTAACTTTGCTCCCTGGCAGTGATAGAATAGGTCACTTAAGTTCACATCCTCTATCCTCATTTGTAAAATGTGATTCATGATCCTTATTAAGATCCCTTTCATGTTCTAAAATTAAAGTCATGATCATAGACCCATTGATATGGCAGGAAGCCCAGTGAAGCTCTGGATAGAGTTTCACTATATGAACACTGTTGTCAAACCCAAGCTGGAGTGGCTGTGAGAAAGGCACTCAGTGTTCCCCATTATAAAGACTGAGTTTCAACATACCTTGGCATCAAGGTGGGTCTGAAGCGGCACTATCCTGTCTCACAGAGTCATAAAGAAAATCTGTCTGATTGTTTTGTCCTTATATCTTTTTGCTACTTTGGGTAACCCAGGCAGTGTTCACTGCCTCCACTCAGCAGGATTTTATAAATGCTAGCCACACTACAGAGTTTCAAGGGATGAAATGTCTAATTAAAATGAGATTTCTGGTGGGAATAGCTTTCAGAGAGTAATGATGTGACTAGACAATATTTAACATAAAAAAAGTCTGAAACTAGGAGTCAGGGGAACTCAATGCTAAATCTATTGCTGTCAGTATCTATGTGACTTCAGTGAAGCCACTTAACCTATAGGCCTCAGTTTCCTCATTTGTCAAAGAGGGATTTGCCATCCCTCACAGAGTAATCGTGGGAATTGCAGAAGATAACAGACATAGAAGTACTTTCAAAATTTATAAATGCCCTAGACTTACATGTGTTAAGGAAATTGTTTCATCCTTTTAAAGCATTAACAATGCATTAAGTGCTAAAAATGACAGAGAATTAAATGTGATCTTGGCTCATAAAACCATGAAATGCAGTCCTATAGGCTCAAAATCCACCTAACAGGATATGACATGAGCACTGGGAAATACTCCAGGGAAGAGGCTGTTGACAGAGTGGAAAAGTCAGGCACACGCAATTACAGTGTTAAATCCAATCATCATCATGAGCTCATGGTAGATATTTATGGATCATCATGGGGATCGGGAGGAACCTGACATTCTAGATGAGTAGTAGGAGAGGATTTTCTTGAGGAAGGCGAAGGTATCAAAGACAAAGTCACTTCCAATTCAAGAACTGGATATTTTACAAGTTGTACTGTTCATCTATTTAACAGGCCCTAGCATTTGCTGCATGCAGAAACTGAGTTTGGTTGCCATGAGACCACACAGTGGATGCACTGAATGCCACACTTGGTACCACTACAGCTGTAATCAGGACAGATTGCAATCAGGATACTTTTCTCTGGCTCCATAGATACTGACAAAATCCATGTTTTCTTTTTCCAGGGCCCAGCTCAGAAATCAGTACTGATCAAACAAAGCACACATTCCATTTTGCACTAAATTTGACTCGGCAGAGTCTGTATGGGGATCCTGGCAAGCCGGAGACTCATTTTTCTAAGCCACGGCCAGTCCCTGAAAGCAAATCTAATCCTAGTACAGTGTTCCAAGAAGAAACGTGAGACATTTTCAGAGATGGGCAGAAGGGAAGATATAAGAATAACCATAACAAGATCCTTAGTGAGGAGAGTCATACTGGATTAAACTTTATATGCCCTTTAGCAGCTATACAGTGCCTAAGTAAGGGCCTATAAAAAACTCACTTCATATATTGATTAATGAAAGGATGAAAGCCTAGTCAGGAGAGGCTAAGTCTCTATGATTGTATTTATTTGGTTGTAAAATCAAAACATTCAGCCTTCAGAATCACCGGAAACTGGTTCACCAATGTATAGATACAACTGTTATTTCCGAATGCCATCTATGTGGCACAGCCACCAAGACGAAGCACCAATCAGAAGAAGCAGCAAATGTGTGCTCTATGCTACGCCCAGTCTGATTTGGCCAAGGTCCCACAGCTAGCTTCTACAAAGGAAGCATTATCGCCTTTGTCATTGAAACGCAAGCCTACTTTTGGAAGACAAATGCCTTATAAATACATCAGTTGAAAACCAGTGAATTTAAGGCTATGTAAGCAAGAGGAGATTCTTCTTTTTTTTTTAAATTTAATTTACTTTTTATTTTTTTCCAACTTTATTGAGATGTGATTGCCAAATAACATTGTATATATTTAAGGTGTACAACGTGATTTGATATATGTATATATTGTGAAATGATTACCACAATAAGGTTAAACATATCCTTCACATCACATAGTTACCCTTGTGTGTGTGTGTGTGTGTGTGTGTGTGTGTGTGTATACGTGGTGAGCACATTTAAGATTTATTCTCTTAGCAAATTTCAAGTATACAATACAGAATTTTTAACCACAGTCAATATGCTGCACATTAGATCCCCAGGACTTATCTTATACTTAATGACCTCTTCTACTTTTTTCTGCCAAACCTTTCAACTTCTAAAGTCCTCAAAACCTTCCTGTTTCATATCCATGAGTCTGGGCTCTTCAATGACTTCAGCTGCTCTTTGGCACTTGTACACAGGAACTTTTCTTATATGATACAGTCAGCTAATGCAATATCCAGGCCTTACAGATATTCTGGTTACTGGAAAGTTATGCTTCTGACATACCATATAAGGTTTCCAACAGATTTCCAACAATAATACATAATTATATTATATATTATACTACATTACATTATAATCATATAACTACACCTCTGCTGGATGTAGTATGATCTTCTCTTGGTGACTCATAAAGCACTTTAGGATCCTAGTGTGTCTCAGTTATATCTGTGCTCGCAGCAAGCAAAGCAACTGTGCCCAAGTGCTGGTGAGTAGAGCATTATGTTTAATAGATTCCTGGTAAGCACAACTACATCTTTGCTTCAAAACTATTTGGAATGTAGATGGTTCTTGGTAACCCTAGGCATTTTTTATCTACATACTCACCAAGATTAGCTCTAGTTTCCCAAATCAAATAAGATCAGGTGTGCTCTATTTAGTATGTTTTAAAATATTTTCTTGTGATTATATTCATTTGTGCTCCAAGTTTTTTCCATAATAGTCCTTGTTATGTTTTTATTTCAGACTCTCTCCAGGTTCAAAGATTTTATTTTCCATGGCACTTTCTTCCCCTGGATATTTATTTTAAGGCTATGTACAATGAGTCCTCCAACAAGTTGGCTCATTGACTGGTGCTTACTGGCTACATCTTATATAGCAAAAATAACCAATATATTATTAAGCAAATAACCAAAATGTTCTTGGAAATAATACAGATTTATGGTTTTCCTAGCACGTTCTGCAGAGCTCTGGGATTCTACAGATGTGCTTTGCTGGCCACCATGATATGAAGAGAAAGCTAAACTCACTTCTCTCTGTGCATCCCATACCCCTTAACCTGAGCAATTCTTTCCTTATCTGTTTTATATACTGAGATTTAACATAAGGTTGTTTGTAAAATGGATTCCATAGTATAAAAATAATTTGACAATAAGTATTGTTGCCCAACTACCGATTGACTGTGAATATTTCATTTTGGTTGATCTAGTTGCGTGTTGACAATGCAGCAACAAAGTTGTTGCTTGTTGACAAAGTATTGAACAGTAGCAGTGATGTTTACAAGTCCTTTCTTTGGTGTAGAATATTTTTAAATACTTACCAAGTGTTCAATGCTGGATAAAGCCCATGCATTCCCTATGCTTACTGTCCAAAGTAGCATTGTGCACAACACTTAACTGGGCTTCCACCCTACAGTTCTAAAATCTAGGCAAGAGTGTGTGCTGTTGCTTTGAAGATTTGGATTAGAAATTATTGGAGAAGCACGTTCACATGCAGTTTGATTTGTCTCCACATTGGAGTAATCACCCAGCGTTGTAGCTGGACTCAAGGGATGTTGAATGTAGTAATGAATTGCTGCAAACCTTCCAAGAAATACAGAACCATATGTCTCAGGGACTTGTTTGGAGGCTGAAGCTATAGATAAGGATGTTGGAAGGGAATGCTAGTACTTCTAAAGCCAACTATGTAAGGTTATGAATTGAAATTCATTGCCAACATGGACGAAGCTGGAAAGCATCTTTTCCATGCTGGTTAGGGTGGAATTTGTCATAGTAGTAGGAAATGGATGCTAAACTCTATAATTTGTTTTCTAATGATTAAAGAACAGAATGTCCAGATTCTTAGAATTTTCATACTAGAAGTTCAAATTTATATACGGCTTATATTATCTGGATGGCTACAATGAGAATCTCTCAGAAGCTTGGACAAGATCAGAAAAAGGCCAAAGTATGAGACCAAAAGTAACGAGAATTAAAACACAGTAGATAAAAGTAGTCAGCTGTAGAAGTTCCATATTTGAGAGATCTCTTCTTTTTCCTTAGGAGATCTAAATCCAGGCAAGGAATCAAATGTAAATAAGAAAAGCAGTAACTTAATCAATTATATCCATTTATTATCTTTAGAAAGGATGCTATGTGTTCACAGAAGCACAGTATTCAAACTGAGGCTAGGAAAAAAAAAAAAGATTTGTAAACATGTATTCAACACTATCTAAGAAGAAGAGATACTATATCTAAGTGACCTAAGATAAACTCTCACTGAATAAGGATGGCTCACCAAGCTTTTCTTATAGCCTTTAGACAACGTTTAGGATCTTAAGAAAGAACAGAGAAAATAGACATCTATAATTAGCTGACTTTAAGAGATTATTCTAGATACACTGAATGGGCCTGATTCAATCAGTTGAAAGGCTTTAAGAGCAGAATTGAGGTTTCCTGGAAGAAGAAAAGAATTCCACCTGTGGACTACAGCTTTAACCTGCGTCTGAGACTTCCAGCCTGCCTTTCCTGACAGCCTGCCCTATGGATTTCAGACTTGCCTAACCAGCCCCCACAATCACATAAACCAGTTCCTTGAATTAAATCCCTTAGTGTATGTCTCCTATTGGTTCTATTTTTTCTTGTTGAACCCTGACTAATATATTTCCACACATCCTTTCTCAGGCAATTAACAGAGAATATACTTCATCAAAAAGAAAAAGTCAATAAAGAAAGAGGAAGACTAGGATCAAGCAAACAGGAATTCAATTTAAAAGAGAGATAAAGCAAATCCCAGGATGATGGTGATTAAAAATCCACGGGATAACAGACATGGGCCATGTTGGATGGGATGTCTAACATCCATAATGGAAACAGAAACTGATACTCATAACATGAAAATTACTAATATGTATCAGATTAGCAGAGATTAGTAGCTTGAGAGGAAGAAAAAAGCCAGACAGATTTTAAAACATTAGTGACAGGAGCTCTTAGTGACCAAGACAAAAATGTACAAGCTGCCTGGCCATTAAATGGTAGAACCACAGAAGTTTGTGTTTCACTGTGAGCACAGGAAGCAGGGACACCAGCAAAACTCTTTCAGTGCCCCAGATGTGCCATAATTATGCCTTTGCCTGAGATTGTCATCAATTTTGTGTTCTGTGTTCTGAAGAAGAATCTAATCTCCATTACAAAGGACAGGTTTAAGAAAAAAGTCTGAGCAACGAATGCTTCTCTGTGATTTGGTGTATTAGAGAAAATGAAGGTTTCTGAATAGGGTTGAAGAAATGATCTGGGAAACATGCCAAGAAGGAAAGATCTGTAGGAGGCAAAGGAGAATTAAAATCTGTGTTGATAGAAAAATGCTTTTAGTAGGTGGAAAGAAACTCAGTACTACAAAAGCTGTGCTGTGGGGAATAAAAACTCCAGTGCCAGAGTAATGACTTTGATACCTCTCAGCTGCCAGAGTCTATAAAATCATGTTATTTAGATATCAGCATCATGTTTTTTGCTCAACTGAGTCAAAGGCTAAATTTAAAGTAACTTCAGGTATGAATTGGTTAGGAGAAGGAATGCCTTCTGAGGTTCTGGAGAGTGCAGAAACCATCAAGTAATGGAATTATGAGCAGTGATTTCTATCAGCCTCAGGTAGATATATGAAGTGTCATTCAGGCATGTCATATTTCCAGAAGTGGATGGACAGGTTATAAATAGTAAGTACAGTTCTCTAGGGTCAATTGAGTGGTGGCTTCAAGGGCTTCAAAGGCCGTCAAGACTACCTTCTTCCACATCAGCATAGGATTCGAGGGAAAGTTGGAGATACAATACCTTACTCTTTAGTGAGTTTATCTTAAAGTAATGGAAACAAATGCATTTATATGTGCATATAGAGATAAAGGCCACAGTATCATAAACTAGGCAGACTGAGACATGAGGCATGTTGGTACCTTAGCAACATGTATAACCAAGAAAGGAGGAGAAGCTAGACTGAAGAACAGAGCTTGAGAATATCAACCAGCCTGGAGCAGCTAACTTCTCTGGGAGTAGCTGGGAAGGAAGTCAAATGTCCAAAAGCCAAAGGACACGGCAGCCTCAAGGATGAGTAACTAAAGATCCCCGTCAGGTGGAGAACATCAGGAATCCATCCGATGTTGATTATAACTCTTCACAGCAAGCCTTTGCCAGGAGCCAGGGTCCACAGGAAAGAGGTTTGGTACAAGCCAAATAGGGAGTTGCCGTTACAGCCAACTGAGCTCCAGCTCAGAGAGTATCTCAAGTTCAGCAAGCAAAGCAGAGCAAATTCATGATCTGGATTAATATGGTGGGTAACAGAAGGGAAAAACAAAAACCCTGCAACAAAATGTTCATATGCTCCAAACCAGGAGCTTTCTATGGCCATGCCAATTATGAACTAGGAAAACTAGATGTAGGCTCTATTTATAGGTGGTGCTAACAAAACTGCTCTAACCTGACCTGGTCAGGCTCTGCTAGGGAACTGGGGTCAGCCTGGTCCAGCACAAGAAGGACATTATTGTCTCCAGCTGGAAGGAACTGGGGACAAAAAAAAGAAGGGAAAATGAGATCATTAAGGACAACAGCTCCATGTCTGTAGCTACACAAAAAGAAATGATACTTGAGTCTTATTTCAAAGCTGTTATATACGCTGAGAGTCCAAGGAACCCTTGTCAGAGACGAATTAGTTTTTAATGAACAGGGTTATGGGAGTTCTATGCTATATATTTCTAAGAACTCCTGAGCAGACCAATGAAAAGAAACGTCTGCTCATCTACTCAGGCAGATACTCGTTCAGAGTGATAACAGGAATTGTTATGTTTTGATCTTAGTAATAGTTTATGAAACCAACTGGAAAGTCATGGAAAGAATGATCAAAGCAAGGACAAAAATAATCTATACTTTCTTTTTCCTGTAGAGCCTGAAAAATATTTTTTACCCACTTTTCATTATCCTTTGAAATAACTTGTAGGGAAATAAAAGCAGATGTCTGGAGAAGTCATCAAGAAAAGCCACAAATCAAAAAGAGCTTCAAACAGATATGTTTTTAATGAACTGGCAGAAGGTTTTGTGGGTTTTTTCCCCCTGTTCCATCCCAACTGATCCCAGAGTGTTGGTGGCAGGGTGTTCTACCAATCAGTACTTTTTCAACTCTAAATGTGTTGTCCTTCTACTTTCTTTGGTAAGAGAAGACTTAAGAAAGTGGAAGGAAGCATGCCTTAGAGTACTAAAGAGCTTTCTTCTGCAATCCAGTCCTACTGCTTTCTTCTTTGTCCACAGATATAGCACTTTGCACCTCGAAAGCTTGGAATAAGTCCTCGTCCATCCCTCTGTTACACCTGCAAGGGAAAAATATGAAGTCACTCCTCATAAGGGCTGTCTAGATTCACAGAACATTCATTCAGTGGCTTTTCTTTTTTCTTTCCCAGAGTCATAGTATTTAACAACACAATTAAAAAGATCCTTTGATAGTCTGGGTACTTTTTCTTTTTAAAAGGATACGTAATTTTTTCTGTCTATCTAAGGGTTTTGGATAGATAGACATAGTATTTCTGGATAAATAGATCTCTACCCAAAGAGTCACATAATTTCTACAACTTTCAATTCTTAATATGACCCTAATTCTGAGTCAGCCAATGGTATTGGTGTTTGTTAGAAGTCTGAAGAGTTCATCTTGCCCTATCCCCTGTGTTCAAACCAATAAGATGTAATTATGCCCATGTCTTCATTTTATGGAGTGAAGTTCAACTGTTATGCTGAGGACTCACTGAAACTCAGAGGGCATGAGAATCCAGGACAATCGTCACTTGTGGAGGGCCTTCATCTACCACCACACAGCACTGCTTCCTTTCTGGAACACTGGCTGATTTAAGCCATATTATTATAAACACAAGCCATAGACATTAACTTAGTAATTGAGTTCTGTGAAATTTCCAAGCTAAATGATGATGATTAAAGACTGTCTTCATGATAACAACTTAATAATTAAAACAAACAAAGGTTTTGTAGACTATCATGGGCAATAAAACACGTTTTTTCTTTTTAATAAAGTGGTAAAGAATAATAGGAGGCATTACTGGTAATTATTTAGATTCTGCTACCAGCCCTATGGCTTAGCAGTTAAGTGCGCACGCTCCACTGCTGGCGGCCCGGGTTCAGAACACAGGCGCGCACCGACGCACGGCTTCTCCGGCCATGCTGAGGCCGCATCCCACATGCAGCAACTGGAAGGATGTGCAGCTATGACGCACAACTATCTACTGGGGCTTTGGGGGAAAAAATAAATAAATAAATAAAATTATAAAACTAGCATTGATTTTGGTCATTTCAGTTTAATTGTGTTCCCCAAACAATATTTGTTTAAAATAAAGTAATTTAGAAAATGCCTTAAAATATGAAAGCTTACAAGAACTTGAATGTAAAATAATATCCTTTTATTCTGAGGTACAATTTTGGATAAAATATTAAGTCTATTATATGCTGGGCATTATGTTAAGTACTAAAGAGAAAGATAATACAAAGAGACAGAGAGAGACCGGAAAACTGGGGATGCAGGAATGGGTGTGTATGCCATTTTAACTGATGGGAAGAGTAGGCCTCTCTCAGGGGGTAATATGCACGCTGATGGCCAAATGAGGGAGAAAGCGAACCATGTAAAATTTGGGGGAAGGGTATTCCATCCAGAAGAAATATTAAGCACAAGCACATAAGCCATAAGGCACAAACAAGTTCAGCTTGTTCAAAAGTCCTAAAGAAGGTCATTTTCTAGACAGAGAGCTGTAGAAGATTAGTTCAGAGCAGTAGGCAAGATCTGAATCATGAAGGGTCATAATGGCCATGGCATGGGGTTTAGATTTAAGTGTGCTGAGAAATAGCCCTTGGGTATTTTTAGTAGGGATCACCTGATTCATATTTTACAAAGGCCACTCTGTCTTATACATAGAGAATAGTATCTAGAAGGCAGGGGTTTGGTAGGAGGCTGTGGCTCTAGTGCAGGTGGGAGCTGATGGAGGCGTAAGTGGGCAGTGGAGATGGAGAGAAATGGACAGAATTCTGTAATAAAATTCCAAAGACACACAATGAAGTAGGAAAATATTTGTATCTCATTTGACAAAGGGCTGGTTTTCTACAGATCATAAGAAAAAGACCAACAACTTGAAAGAAAAACGGACAAAGAATATTAATGTACAGTTTGCAAGAAAGGAAATAAAAAAGGCTTTGAAATATGTTAAGCTGCTCAACCTCACTCCTAATAAGATAAACGAAAATTAAAATTACACTGAAATACTTGTTTAACTAGAAGATTGGCAAACAGCAAAAAGTTTAATAGAATGTAGACTTGGGGAGGGTATGAAGAAATAGATGCTCTCATACATTTCTGGTATGAATGTAATATACTGTGTGATGGACAACTTGGAGATGTCTATCAAAATTACAAATGCGCTTGTCCTTAAACCCTGCAATTCTGCTTCCTGTAATTTACCCTACAGATAAACTTTTATTCTACATCCTTGTAACAGATCTGTCAGTGCTCTGCCCATATCCCTCAGATCCGCAGCCTTCAATCGATGACTCTCTGAAGCTGGCATGTATTTACCTCAGCTCTCTCACTCTTGAGGTTGAATAACAGTGAGGAGTGTGTTTTGCTCCTTTCTCAAATTTCTCCATGTTAACCTTCCCCTAAGATTAAGATCCAGTTACCTACTAAGGTACTTGGCTTAATAGTGCACCATTGGTTGACTTCTTTGCCCTGGATCACTTTCCTCTTCCTTTAGTAGTTTGCCCAGCACCTCCAAATAAACTGCTTACAATCTACGTTGCTTTCTGGAGGAACCCAACTAAAATCCTGGACCTCTTCTCTGAATGTGCTTTCCACCTTGAGATTCCTAATGAGGGTGCTACTGGCATTTGGGCAGGATAAGTCTATGTTGTATATCTGCCCCTACCTTTCGGGACTTTTAGCATCCCTCTTCCCTGGATACTAAACTTCTACAGCACTCCAGTCACTAGTCATTGTGACAACAAAAACTTAATCCATGCATTTCCACATTTCTGTCTCTTCCCTGGGAATACAGTTTCCCCTGCAGCCCTCATAAGTAGTGTCAATTTCTTCTCTCAGGTGCCTCACACCACTGGGCCCGGTGGTGGGCCAAGTGTCCTCTTTACTGCTTCTAGATAATTTTCTCTTTCTCTTCCCCAAAAACTCAAGCTTTGAATCTCCTATCTTCCCACCATAATACCACTATCCCTCATTGTAGGGGTACCCCTGGAAGACTCTTCCTTATTCCTTGGTGATTTTAGCCCCTAGCTCATTGTCATTCTGTCCAACACTACTCCTATCATAATTTTTGGTAGTTGTAATATTTACCATGGCCTCTCAGTCCCCCGACCTTCTCTCTTCTCTTTTTCAGTGACCTTACCTGTCCTTCTAAAGAGAACCTCCACAACTTCCCACCACAATATCTACCTCTCTCTCTGCGTCTGTGCCATGTATGGCCTTCCTTTCTGTTACTATGAATGAACTGTCCCTGCCCCTATCTAGACCAACACGTTTTCTAGTATTCTAATCCCATACTTTCTTGCCTACCCAAGGACATCACTCCAGAAGTTCGCATCTCTCTAACTGTATCACCAATTTTTCCCTTTCCACTGAGTCATTACTTTCAGCATTCAAATACACTGCAATTTTACCCATCTTAAAATGATAATATACTCACCTAGTTTTTGTCCTACTTCACTGGACACTTTGTCACAACCTTCCTTGCTGGTTCTGCCTTATCCCTATTGAAGGGCCCCCGGGCTCAATCCATGCTGCCTACATTGGTGATTTTATCCATGTTCATGGCTTTAAATACCATATATACACTGACAACTCTAGAATTTATTTCTCCAGCTGGGTCTTCTCTTCTGAATTCCAGACTCATATATCCAACATCCTATTTGATATCTCTATCTGGATACCTGATAAATGGTTTTAACTGAAAATCTTCAAAGTCAAACTTCTTATCTCCTCCTACCCAGACATGCTGCTTCAATGGTCCTCCTCTACTCAGGAAATGGAATATCCGTCCTTCCAGTTGCTCCAACCATACTCCTGTATCATTATTTGATTTTTGTCTTTCTCTCACACTCCTCATCTACTTTATTAGCCAATTTCTTTTTGGCTCTACATTAAAAGTATACACAGAATTCAATCACCACTTACACTTCCATTGCCAACATCCTAGTCCAAACCATCACTCTTTTCTTCATTGTAATAGCCTCTTAACTGAGTTCCCTATTCTCATTTTTGCTCCCCTACAGTCTAATTTGAACACAGAAATCAGAGTAATCTTTAAAGACTTAAGTTAGATGATGTTAGTACTTTGATCAAAATGCTGCATTTCATTTGGAGAAAAGGCAAAAGTTCTTACAATGGCCCACAAGAACACACAGAAATCTAATCCCCCAGGCACTGCTCCACATGTCCCCTCCTCAATGTCTTTGAATAAATAACTGGAGAGTGGGACAGATTCAGCATATTTTTGGGGTTAGAACTATTAAGACCTGCCAATGGATTAGATGTGGTAGGATTAGGGAATGAGAGCAATCAAACATGGTAAACGACTCCTTAGTTTTTGGCTTAAGCACTTGGGTAAATAATTGTGTGTTAACTTTCATGAGAAAGATAGAGAAGAGTAGGTATGAGCCTGACACATATATATGGAATAGGGTTATAGTGAGTAGATAAGAATTCTGTCACATACATTTTAGGTTTTAGGCACCTATTAGACATCTAAGTGAAGATAATGCATAGGTAGCTGGTTATACAAATCTGGTAAGAGAAAACTAGGTGAGTGTGATGTCACGGAACAATAGAAAAAATAATGCTGTTTCAAAAAAGATGCAGTGTTAAGCTATTTTTGATGTTGCTAACACTGAATAAAATTATGACAGAGGTTGACAATGAATTAGACAAATGCAGGTCATTGGTGACCTTGGGAAGACTGTGTCAGTAGAGTGGTAGAATGGATTAAAGAGAAAATGGGAGGAGTTAAATGGAGGAGACTTTATATAACTGACTTGATAGTGGGAAGATAAATTAGTTCCCTTCTGATTACATCCATTTTTGAAACATCTTTACTGTGATATAATTAACAATCCATAAATTTACCACTTAAAGTGTACAATTTAGTGGTATTTAATATATTCACAAGGTTGTGCAACCATCACCACTATCTAACTCGGTATATTTTCAGTATCCCCAAAAGAAACCCAATACCCATTAGCAGTTCCTTTCCATCTTCTCCACCCCAAACCCCAACCCCTGGCAACTACTCATCTTTCTGTCTCTATGGATATGCCTATTCTGGACATTTCATGCAAATGGAATCATATAACATGTGGCCTTTTGTGTCTAGCTTCCCCTACTTAGCATGCTTTCAAAGTTTGTCCATGTAGTAGTAGGTGTCAGTACTTCATTCTTTTTATGGCTGAATAATATTCCATTGAATGGATATAGTGCATTTTGTTTATCCATTCATCAGTATATGGACATTTAGATTGCACCTTTTGGCTATCATGAACAATGCCGTTATGCACATTCATGTGTGAGTTTTTGTGAGGACATAAGTTTTCATTTCTGTTGGGTATACCTAGGAGGTGAAATGCTGGGTCACATAGTAACTATATGTTTGGCAATTGCAAGAACTGCCAGACTGTTTTCCAAAGAGGCTGCACCATTTTAAATTCTCATCAGCAATATACTAGTAATGTGTATTTCTCCATATCCTCACCAACACTTGTTATTATCTGACTTTCTGATTACAGCCATGGTAATCATATTAACTGATATCTCACTGTGGTTTTGATTTGTATTTCTCAGATGACTAACAATGTTGAACATTTTTTCATGTACTTATTGACCATTTGTACATCTTTGGAGAAATGCCTATTCAAATCCTTTGCCCATTTTTAAATTGAGTTATTTATATTTTTAGTTTTGAGTTGTAAACGTTAAAAGGAAGTGTAAACACAAGTTCCTTATCAGATACATGATTTGCAAATGTTTTTCCCATTCTTTTGATTGTCTTTTAACTTGCTTGATAGTGTCCTTTAATACACAACAGTTTTTAATTTTTTTTTTTTAATTTTATTTGTTTCCCCCAAGCCCCAGTAGATAGTTGTATGTCAGAGCTGCACATCCTTCTAGTTGCTGTATGTGGGACACAGCCTCAGCATGGCCAGAGAAGCGGTGCGTCGGTGCGCGCCCGGGATCCAAACCCGGGCCACCAGTAGCAGAGCGCGCGCACTTAACCTCTAAGCCACGGGGCCGGCCCTACAGTTTTTAATTTTGATGAAGTCAAATGTATCTAGATTTTCTTTGGTCACTTGTGTTTTTTTTTTTTTTTGCAGGGAAAGATTCACCCTGAACTAACATCTGTTGCCAATCTTCCTCTATTTTTCTTATTTTCCTCCCTAAAGCCCCAGTACATAGTTGTATATCCTAGTTGCAAGTCATTCTAGTTCTTCTGTGTAAACCACTGACACAGCATGACAACTGACAGATGGGTGGTGTGGTTCTACCACCGGGAAGGGAAGCAAACTCGGGAGCGCTGAACTTTAACCACTAGGCCGTCAGGGCTGGCTCTGGTTGCTTGTGCTTTTGTCATACCCAAGAAACTGTTGTCTAATCCAAGATCATGAAGATTTACACCTATGTTTTCTTTTAACTGTCTTATAGTTGTAGCTCTTACATTTTTCTTATGGTGGAAGTGAGATCATTGACTTTGGGCCTTTGTTTTTTTTCTAATATAGGTGTTTGATGGTATTAATTTCTCTCTAGGGGAAACATCCCACAGATTCTTATATGTTGTGTTTCCATTTTCATTCAGTTCAAAATAATTTCTGATTTCCCTTTTGACTTCTTTGATTAATGAGTGATATGAAGTGTATTATTTAGTTTTGAAATATTTGGGATCTTTAGGTTAATTATTAAATTATTCTAATTTAATTCTATTGTGGTCAGAGAACATACTCTGTATGATTGGAATCTTTTTGAATTTAAAGATTTGTTTTACAGCCCAGGATATGACCTATCTTGGTAAATCATTCATGGCACTTGAGAAGAATGTGTGTTCCACTCTTGTTGTGTGCAGTGTTATATAAAGGTTAATCAGGTCAAGTGGGTCACAAGTGTTGTTCAAGTCTCCTCATTCATTGTTGATTTTCTGCCTACTTATTCTGTTATTGAGAGGAGTATTGAAATCTCTGAGTTTAATTGTGGATTTATCTATTTATCTTTGCAGTTCTATCAGTTTTTATGTCATGTATTTTTTTAAATTATTTATTTATTTATTTATTTTTCCCCCAAAGCCCCACTAGATAGTTGTATGTCATAGTTGCACATCCTTCTAGTTGCTGTATGTGGGACACGGCCTCAGCATGGCCAGAGAAGCCGTGCGTCAGTGCGCACCCGGGATCCGAACCTGGGCCGCCAGCAGCGGAGCGCGCGCACTTAACCACTAAGCCATGGGGCCGGCCCTATCTCATGTATTTTGAAGCACTATAATTAGGTGCATAAATTTTTAGGATTATTATGTCTTTTTGATGATTTGACCACTTAATCTTTATAAAATTACCATCATAATCCTTATGAAATGAACTTCATTTCATAAGAATTGTGAGGGATTATGCCTGGTAATATTTTTTGCTCTCAGAATTTTGTTGTCCAATATTAATATGGCCACTTCAGCTTTCTTTTGACTAGTGTTAGTATATCTTTTTCATCCTTCTAACATATTTCTGTCTTTATATATGAAGCCCATTTCTTGTAGGCAGCATATAGTTGGATCTTGCTTTTAAATCAAATCTAATAATTTTACTGTTTTAATTGCAGTGTTTAGGCCATTTACATTTAATGTGATTATTGATATGGTTAGGTTTGAGTCTATCATTTTGCTATTTGTTTTCTATTTATCTTTGTTAAAGCTGTTCTTTGTTCCCCTTTACTCTTTATCTACCTTATTTTGGATTGAATATTTTATGAATCCAATTTTACTGCTTTGTTGAATTATTCAATATAAGTTTTTTTGTTATTTTAATGATTGCTTTATCTTATCACAGTCTATGTTCAAGTGATATTATACCACTTAAGCTCTAGCATAATAATTTTACAATAGTATATTTCCATTTCTTCCCTCCTGGCCTTTATACTATGTTGTCATGCATTTTACTTATACATATGTTATAAACCTCTTAGTACCTTGTTATTATTTTTGTTTAAATAGTAATTGTCTTTTAAAGGATTTAAAGAATAAGAAAAAACAGTTATATATATATATATAACCCATGTAGTTACCAATTCCAGAGCTCTTTATTCCTTTGTGCATATTCATATTTCCATCTAGCATCATTTTCCTTCGGCCTGAGGAACATCTTGTAACATTTCTTATGGTATGCATCTGCTTGTAATGAATTCTTTCAGCTTTTGTATGTCTGAAAATATCTTTACTTCATCATTGTTTTTGAAAGACATTTTAGCAGGACATATAATTCTAGGCTGACCAGTTTTTTCCTTTCCTTACTTTTAAGACATTGCTCCACTGTCTTCTTACCTGAATTGTTTCCAATAAAAAAACTCAAGTCATGCTTATTTTTGTTGCTTTGTATGTAATATGTCTTTTATCTCTGGATACTTTTAGGTTTTTCCTCTTTATCATTGTTTTTTAACAATTTGGGGATGATACACCTTGGTATAATTTTCTTCATGTTTCTTGTGATTGAGTTTCATTGAGCTTCTTGGATTTGTGGATTTATAGTTTTTATTAAGTTTGGAAAGTTTTTGGACATATTTTCTCAAATATTTTTCTTCTTCTACCTCCTTTTCTCTTGTGGGGACTCTGATTACCCACACATTAGGCCACTTGAAGTGTCTCAAACTTACTGACGCTCTTTAATTATTTTGCATTCTTTTTTCTCTCTGTGCTTCATTTTGGATACTTTCCATTGCTATGCCTTCAAATTCACTAACCTTATCTTCTGCTATATCTAATTTGCTATTAATCCTATGCAGTGTATTTTTCGTCTCAGACATTATGGTTTTCATCTCGAGAAATTTGATTGGGATCTTTTTTTCTTTTTTATCTCTATTCAACTTTTTGAATATATAGAGCATAGTCACAAGAACTGTTTTAATGTCCTTTACTGCTAATTATATCATCTGCGTCAATTTTGGGTCAGTTTTGACTGATTGGTTATTCTCCCCACTATGGGTTGTATTTTCCTATCTCTTTTCATGCTGGTAATCTTTGATTGCATGTGTCCTTTGCGGGTTTTATTTTCTTGGGTGATGAATACTTTAGAATGCTCATAAATCTTCTTGAGCTTTGTTCAGAAATGATGTTAAGTTACTTGGAAACAGTTTGATCTTTTTACGTTTTGCTTTTATGTTCTGTTTGGCAGGTTGGGAGAAGTTCTCAGTCTAGGGCTAATTATTCCCCACTAAGGAGGCAAGACCTTCTCGAGTAATCTACCCAGTGCGTTATGAATTTCCGGTGTGGCTGGTGGGAACAGGTGCTATTTCTGGCCCTGCATGTGTTCCAGGCACAGGTTCTTTTTATTCCTCCCAGATGATTTTTTCCTGGGTCTCATGTAGTTTTCTCATAGGCATGTGATGATCAGGACTCTGCAAAATATTTGATAGGGGTCCCTCTGCAGACTGCCAGTGTTCTCTCTATAAAGCTCTCTCCTCATTGTCACTCGTTCTATCAACTCTCACTGCCTTGATCTTCCTGGACTCTCACTACTGTCTCTTCAATTTATGGTCCTAACTGGGCTTTGTCTCAGTTCCCCTTCCATATGCCAGGGCCTGAAAACTCTCTCAAGTTAGTACTCTGGGGCAATAGTAGGTGTTATCTCTTTCGTCCCCTTTCTTTCAAGAATCACTATCCTTCATTGCCTGATATCCAGGGTCTTGAAAACCATTATTTCACGTGTTTTGTCTGTTTTATAATGTTTTCATTCTGTTTTTTGTTTTGGTTGTTACAGGTGGGAGAGTAAATCTAGTCCCTATAACTCCATCTTGGTCATACAGCCTTTCTCAATCAGAGGTAGCAGGAAGGACGCTGAAATGGCCCATCATCAATGTCTTTCCTTCCTTATTTATGATAAGAATGGGAAATTTGGCTCAGATCATTTCTCTATATATTTACATATATATTTACTATATTTACATAGTTTTTTGTTTCTCAGATCTTAAAAAACAGACGAGGATTACACTGATACCTCAAGTGGATTCCTTCTCCAGAAACAAGAGAATTCCACTAGGGAATACTCATTTATAGTGTCGGATGCTAGCCCAAGCTTTGTCTTGGCAGAGTTTACAGATCCAAATATCTACACAAGGGTCTGATAGAGGGGAAGTTGCAGGCCAGATGTCATATGTAATAAACTGGGGAAATGGTAGTGAATGTAGAGGTAGGCCTGGTTCAACGTCATTCAAATTCAATAGTATGACAGCAAATAAGAGGGTCCTAACTCTCTGGCCCAACTTAATGGCACTGTGGGCATCCTAAACTTCCACCACCTACCTCAGTCATAAGAGTTTTTATAATAAGTTTTTATTGAAATACTCTATGAAAAAAATCTTTAAAAGAAGAGCAATATATAATATTAACAATTATAGTGGAATAGTGGAATTACTATTAATGCCAATAAGTCCTTCAAAGAGGGCCCATAGTCCCCCAAAGGAAGATTAACAAGGAGAATACAAAATCATAGAATGAAGCTAATTTTCTTGAAGCAGTAAGTATCCTTTTTACCAATCTTGGAGACATTGTGTGTCTATAAAGCTTAGCAATATACTAACCTTAAATATAGTATATCTCTTCTGTCTTCCCAGCAAAAGTAGCCCTATTACTACAACCTGCTTCTCCTGTTTTACAATCTGCTTTGGTCAATATTTTCTTAAGCTAGTAAGAAAGCTAAGTGACAGAGTTGAAGATAGGAAACTGGTCTTAGAAACCTGTTGACAATATAAGCTAGAAGAGATATGTTTTGAGAGCTGGGATCAATATTTTTAAAATAATAATTTCTAGATTTTAAACATCTATGGTTTGTTCCAGTGTCCTAGAAATTCAATGGTAGCTACGAGTATCATATTAGGAATTGTAATATGAAGGATTCTGCTGATTATGTTCTAGCTGTGATGCTCATAAAATTTTAACTCCTGCTGCTACTCAAGGTAGTCTAAACAAGTGCAGACCCAGAATATCTGAGTCATATTGTGACTGACACATATGTTCCTACTAATATTCAATTTGTTTCCTTGCCTTAAAGGACATCAAAAGATATCAACATAGGATAGAGTATTAGTATGGTTTTTTAAGACCTAGTAAAAATTACAAAAGGTATTAATTGTATGAAGAAAGCCCATCTTGTTTAGGCAGTCCAACCACAATACTCAACAGGAAGATTAGCCTCTCCAACATAAATATTTAGTAAGACACATCACTGCTGTGACAACAACCACTGACTTTCACTGCAGAGTATATAGATCTCTAAGACAGGTTATTTCACGACTGAACTGCATTTTTAAAAGTCCTTTCCCAAAATCTTCTTTGGAAAGCCAAACTCGTTTATTTATTTTCTTAACAACTTAAATTAAAAAGAGGTGACATTTTCGGGGCCAGCCCCATGGCTTAGCGGTTAAGTGCACGCGCTCCGCTGCTGGCAGCCGGGGTTCGGATCCTGGGCGCGCACCGACACACTGCTTATCTGGCCGTGCTGAGGCCGCGTCCCACATACAGCAACTAGAGGGATGTGCAACTATGACATACAACTATCTACTGGGGCTTTGGGGAAAAAAAGGGAAACAAAGGAGGAGACAACAGATCTTAGCTCAGGGCCGGTCTTCCTCAGCAAAAAGAGCATTGGCATGGGTGTTAGCTCAGGGCTGATCTTCCTCACAAAAAAAAAAAGAGGTGACATTTTTCAAAGTAGATTTGGTTAGATCAGTGATTCTCAACCTGGGGTGCTTTTGCTCCTCCCTTCCTCCCAGGGGACATTTAGCAACGTTTAGAGATGTTCTGATTGTCAAAACTAAATGCTATTGGCATTTAGCAGATAAAGGCAGGGATTCCACTAAACACTTTACAATGTACAGGACAGCCCCCTACAACAAACAATTACCCAGTCCCAAATGTCAATAGAACCGAGATTGAGAAATCCTGTGTTAGATGAAGGCTGGGGGATGCTATTAAGCTTCAGCTTAAACGCCAATTGAGGAATACCTCTGCTGCTAACTTTTAAAATATTTGTTTCAAGAAAAAAATAACTAGTCTTATTTACTGTTTTTAAGTAATCTCTTACATTTGCTTAGCATTTTATCACTTACAAAATCCTTTCTTATGTTTTAATCTCTTTTGCTCCTCATAGCTCTGATGAAGAAATCATCTTTTCCTGTTTCACTACCAAGGGCACTGTTGTGCAGGAAGAGGCTAAGGGATTCAAGTGCGGTCACACAGACTCAAATTCTAAATGGAAAATCCAGTGCCCTTTTTGCTATCCTACAGCTGTGACACTCTTGTTAAGAACGCTATATAAAAGGGATTTAAAAATTAAAAAAGCAAATTGTTGGGCATTTATGGGGATATGACTCCAGATGACAGATGTCATACGCTCGCCCTAAGGATGGTGAGCTGGAAAGGACAAGGTATGGACTGGGTATTATGGGGGGGAAGCAAGTATGGGAGGTAAGGAGCAGAAAGAATAATGACATTAGTCAAGCCACGTGGAGAATAGACAAGTTTAAGTTTAAAATGACTATTTCTCTGTGAAAATCATTCCTTCCCCTATAAATAGGACAAGACCCTTATGAAAACATAAAATGGATAAATGTGCTGAGTCCAACCACAAAAACAGAAACCACACTCATTACTTCAAACAGAGATAGAAAGAATCCCTTGCACAGGGGCTGGAAAAATTGAGATGAATACAGGGATTAGCAACCACAGGAAGCCATTACACTTTTATTTATTTATTTATTTTTTATTTTATTTTTTTGGGGGGGTTAATTGATGTATATGCTGAGCAGTGGCAATTGTGCTCCAATTGGCACCATGCATTTTTTTGTTTTGTGTTGGTGAGGAAGATTGGCCCTGAGCTAACATTTGTTGCCAATCTTCCTCTTTTTGCTTGAGGAAGATTGTTGCAGAGCTAACATCTATGCCAACCTTCCTCTGTTTTGTACGTGGGATGCCGCCACGGCATGGTTGATGAGTGGTGTGTAGGTCCGCATCTGGGATCTGAACCTGTGAACTCCGGGCCAACGCCAATGCAGAGCACATGAACTTAACCACTATGCCACCGGCTGCCCTGCCATTACATATTTAAACCGGAGAGGGGGAGGAGGTGGTATTGCCAGGGCCGATTCCATGGCAGGCTTGACCAGCAGGAAATGGAGACTGGGAGGAAACAGTTGCTTCAGGGGAGGGTGCCTAAGGCAGAAAGACAGGGGGAGAAATACACTGGCTTCTCCCTTCTTCCTCCTACACTCCATGCTCCTGTGAGTGCTTTCTATTGACCTAACCCAGCAGAAAGCCAGCTGACACAGGAGCCTGGGATAGAGCCTGCAAGAGCTGGCCGAGATGTGCAGCAGAGAAGGAGAACAGCAGGGATAGATCTGAAGGCAAACAAGGACACCACGAATCAGTTCAAGGCATCAAGTGAATATTCCACGACATAAATCATGTTTTCCTTCAAGTCAAGGAAAACATATCTCAAGTCTATCCTGGACCAAACAAATAAATAAGTAAAATAAAAATCAAACTCAGAACAGAAAAGGAATTTGACAAACGAAGCACAATAACATTTTGTATAAATATCCAGACCTTTTATGGTTAAATGATTACAGCTGAGAGAAATAAAAAATAGAAAAAGAAAGAAAACAGCTCTAATAGGTGTTCAGAAAGGAAGCTGGGATTTTGTCACACCTGTTTTGCACACAGTAGGCTCCACATTCAAAATAGAAGCAAATTCTTGCTGAGCTCCTGACAACATGAAAATAACATTCATCACCTTCCTTTCAAAATTGCAGACTGTAACAGACCACGATTTTTAAAAAGCTAACCTAACTTTCTTTCTAGGGGAAAAAAAATGAGAAAGGAGCTAAAGAGGCAATAATGTATTGCTGCAAGCTCTCCCTCTTAATGGTTCACTATGTGTACTAAAGATGCATAATTCAATTTTAAGAAGTATATTGAAATTCTCGAATCACTAGTATATAAACTGGAAATCCTGGAAAGTAAAAGCCAAACTTCAAATGGCTATTTCAGCTAAGTAATGGTTAATATTTAGAAGAGATGTGATCTGGGATAATTGCTGGGACATTGTTGTTTCTTGTATATATTCTCAATCTGCAATAATGAGTGATTAGAAAAACCTCCAGAGAAGTGTAGCAGCAGTGATGCTATGTGTAACTGAGGCATAAAAGGCCTCGTTCAGGGAAGGAGACACCCAAAGCACAGAGAAATGTGGGCAGGCACTTAAGTAAGAAAATGTAAAGTGTGATTTCTGGTAGCTATCCTGCTTCAGACACAAGTGGGCTTCGCTGGTCAGTCCTAGCAGAGGGTAAGACTGAAGCATCTGAAATGCAGTCCTGGACCTGTCTCTTGGAGTGGGGTGCCGCCAGAGAGCTGGATGCAGCTGCAGACTTAGGAGAGTCCAGTCTGCAAAGAACATCATCATGTCCACTGGGTCAAGCAAACAAATGCCATAGTCCAAAGCAGCAGTCTCCTGGAGAGACGGGGCTTTAAGACAATAACCTAGGGCCCTCAGTGGTGGAAGGAGTGCTGTGAAAGGGAAGCCAGGGGCTGGTGATGCTGTGAAATTCAGGCTGGCCAACTGGCATTTGGAATAAGGGGAGTGCCTGTGTGAGCAGCGCAGGTAAAAGGTGAGTGACCTAGGCAGGGGATCAAACAGAGAAGCCAGTTATTAAAAACTGGGGAAGAGAAATATTTAAGTGATGACGGGGGTTGGGGAGCTTGAAATTGAGTCAAGTGTGGAAGTGCTTACCTCCCTCCCTCCCAGAGCCATTTTTTAAATCTTTTTAAGGCTCTGGTTCTCACTATAGGCACAGCCCCCAGGGTCCATAAGCTTTTCCAGGTTTTATCAAATTGTTTGAGAGTTGGAAAAGAAAATATGTTGGCTCTAAAATACAAAGAAAACTGCAAAATGAAGTTAATAAATATTTCAAGAGGAAAATGATATGAATCGTTCATTTTGCATAACAAAACATTGCATTTTTCGTGTGGGACATGGGTACATTTTTCAGTGTTTGATGCAATGTGGGATGAGGCCTCTAAGAGTATCCAGGGTTTATGTAGCCCTTGAGTTGGCCCTTCTTCAGCCTAGCATAGTTCAGGCAGAGAAGGTCAAGAGTGTGCTAAAACTTGGGCAAGGTTGGGCGGGCAAAGAGGGGAAGGCACCAAGGCCAGAAATGTGGGGGAAGAGGAGGGGAGGGAGGCTTGGGGGAAGGGTGTTTGGGACAGTTAAAGAGGTTGGGCTTGACCGATGCTGGAAGGTGCAGGCACAGTGTCCCTGGAGACAGCACAGTCTAGTTTCCAATTTTGGAAATGGCCATACCAGGGTTTCCAATCTGGCAGGCAGGCTGGCAGCAAAGGGCTCTGAATAGCAGAGACAACCATCTGGTGGCAGGTGGCCACTCAGTGTTGTGTAGGGGTATGAATGCAGAATTGGCAACAGCTGGCAACAGGGCTTAGTTTCTAAAGCAAGGAGGCAGCAGAAGGGAAGGGAGGACTGAGCAGGAGAACTCAGTCCTTCTGAGGCGGCAGAGCAGTGGAAAATCAGTGGGTCAAGGAACACTGAGGCACAGAGGTTCCAAGGCCCCTGGGTTCAGCTAGTGCCTGGTTGGCTGTAGGGCAATCCCGGGAACTCCACAGGAGCTCACCCAATGGGCCCTCTAGGACTTCTAACTTGCTGGTCTGGGAGCAGGGCCCAATTCTATATGCCTCCCTGTTGGGAGGAGGGATGCCTCAGTCTGGGTGATACAGGAGGTCATCTGACAGCACACTGGAGGCAGGGCCCCTTACTGTGTCCAGAGAAAATGGCCATGGACCTGCCATTTCTTGAGTCAGGGTCAGAAGGGAGTGAAGTGATCCCAATTTTTGGGAAGAAGAAAGCCTGAGAGACAGGGAACCACACAGTGGGTGTTGCAGGCCAGCTGTTTAAATAAATTCCTCTAGTCGGAAATTGCCTTGATAGGCAGAAGGGTGTGTCTCCCTGGGAGGGGACCAAAGATCATGACCCGGAGACATTGTGATGACTGAGCAGAGATAAAAGAGGAGGAGACTGCGCAGCTGCACCTCTAGAGCCATTTGGGGCTGCTGCAGAGGCTGGTGACCTCTGGCTGGAGAGCACAGTGGAGAGCTCTAGGCTTCCTCTGGGACTATCGCCAGGGTCCAGAATCAACCGCAACTTCTCAGGTTACCGAGGGCAGACAAGGGGCAGGGCCAGGGCACCAGCAGAGGAGAAAGAGCTTAGCTGGCCAAGCTGAAGAGGAGAGAGGTCATCAGGGACTACCAGATCATGGCAGCAGCAACCGCCTGGATCCTGGCACAGAAAAAGATATCCAGCAACTGTGAGTGACCTTGGATGAGAGTTCTCAGGGCACGCCTGGAGGGATGCTGTAGGGTGTTTGGATAATCTTGTAGGAGAGATCATTTTTGTTGTTTTTTTCCTATTTCATTGTGAATAGAGGACTTGCAGGTAGGGTGACCAAAATTCTTCCAAGATATATTGCCTAGGTAGAAGTACTGCTATTTTTCATTCATCGGGCATTACTGATCCAGAATCTAGGAATTACTAGGGTCTTAACAGCCTCAAAAATGTTTCAAACCTGATTGATATTAATATTTAATTGAATGGCTATAAAACGTTATAGTGTGCCCACTATTTGCAACTGAACCTTTACTCTTCACGTGATAATAGAATAAAAACAACAAAAATCATCTCTTCTGTAGTAGACCTGACAGATTATCCAAAAGACCAAAACATTAACTATATGAATGTATATTTAATTTGAAACAAGGGAGCATCTGAAATATTTGACATAATGTGGCTGGGAACATGAAAATAAGGGCGTCAATGAAGAACTTAAACAAAGGAATAAAAATGATCCTGGTCTCAGAATTCTGGGTGGGCCCTGTTCTCAGTTTTCTGCTAATGATTTTTGAGTGATAAGTACATCCAACTTACTGGCCCTTTTTTGCTACTGGCATCATTACACAAGGGCTGTAGGTATAATGCTAGAGTTCTGTAGTTTTTGGATCCTTAAAAAGTGAGTATCATATAATGCAAAAGTACTACAAAACTAGGAATTCACAAGCAAGGTGAAAAGCCAGAGATAAAGAAATGGAGACATGGGAAGAGAAAATGAAATTATGTGTAAGATTAACTTATAAGTTATTAAACAAGGGTTTTAGTGTTTTCTTCCAGGCAAAAGGTCTAATATTTATAGCAGTGAAAAATAATTAGCAAACAAGTTGTTCTTTTCTTGCCATATAAATTCCAAAAGCTAAATGTTATTTTAAATGTCTGATCACAAGTGTTAGCTTATAGAAGTAAGGCCAGGGGACGGCCCAGTGGCGCAAGTGGTTAAGTGCATGCGCTCCACTTCAGCGGCCCAGGGTTCTCAGGTTCGGATCCCTGGCGTGCAGACACACTGCTTGTCAAGCCATGCTGTAGCGGCATCCCATATAAAGCAGAGGAAGATGGGCCTGGATGTTAGCCCAGGGCCAATCTTCCTCAGCAAAAAAAAAAAAAAAAAAAAAAAAAGAGGAGGATTGGCAATGGATGTTAGCTCAGGGCTGATCTTCCTTACAAAAACAAAAGTAAGGCTGAATTTGGTTCTCTTAAAGAAAATTTAAGATAGGAGGGGATAATGGTTAGAAAAATACAGGGAAGACAGCTCACTAGGAGAGAAGAGCTTGGTGGACCACATTAAAAAGGGTAGGGGTATCAGTAAAATGTCCAGGGAAACTCAGAGAGTACATCACTTAGAATTCAAGTAGACCATGTTTGCTAACAAGCATATTACTACTTTTTTTTTTTACCTCTAAACAGAAGATAATAATAATGGATTTGTGAATTGTTTGCCACTGTATGCTTTAGTTTTTGACAACTAGACTTGGAAAATGATACAAGATAGGTGGTGGTCTGGAAGGCAGTAGCGAATCCATTGTGCATACCCAGCCATGAAATGGGAGCATCTGTAATTTTAATATAGAAAAGAGGAATAACTCTAAAAGATCACTAAAAGATCAAAGTGGGCTGCTTCGTTGGCTCTTCAGGCAGAGCCTCATAGGGTTGGGTCAAGAAGATCCTGGAAGTCTGGTCTTTATCTGTGCTCATTAAGCTCAAAGAACGGCTTTTCTGATCTTTACTAATTGCCTACCTGTTAATTACTATAAGTAGAACTTCCAAGTCAGCCACATCCATTGAGGAATCTGAATGGTTTCCTATAGAAAATTGACAGTAAGTAGCAAAATGATTATCATAAAGTTTCTTGGTGTCTAAGGATTTGGATGATCCTAGTGGCTAATGCCTTAGGTGATGCAAGCCTGATACATGGCGGTGGAAGCACACTATGCTCTACACCAGTGATAAAACTGTTCCTTATTTCTCTATTTTTTAAGTCACTTATGGCATGAATAAACTAATGCCTACTCTAATAGTCTAGTTTTCTAATAGGTATCCAGGAAGTAGGAAATCAAATCAAGAAATGTAGTTTTATTTTTGTGAGGAAGATTAGCCCTGAGATAACAATCGTGCCCATCTTCCTCTATTTCATATGGGACACCACCACAGCATGGCTTGACAAGCGGTGTGGCAGGGCGCGCCCTGGGTCCGAACCTGCCTGCCTGGGCTGTCACAGCGGGTCGCCAGCACTTCACCAATGTGCCACCAGGCCGGCCCAAGAAACGTAGTTCCTTAGGGGATTGGTAATATAGCACCAAGCTTTAATCCAAGCTGATTGACATTAGAGCCATTTTTCACTTTGCCAAACCATCACAGTTTTATTAGCATTACTTACAAGCCGTATTTACTCTTACTATATAATATTACTTTATCAGTGGATAAAGTCACTGAATACTGCAAGGAAAAGAATGGTATATCCTAACACTGCAGAGTTCAAGCCCAGGGAAAAGAATCTACGAGATTACCCTGACGAGTTATTTGACATCCTCGTGATAGTTTATCAAACCACTCCCTGACTAGAACCCAGTTAAATGTCAAGGGTCACCAAGTACCATTCATTTCTTAACTCCCAATTGGAAATCTACTGGAAGGATTTATTATAATTTGATTCCTTGAGCATATGACATTTATTACTGCTTAATAATGATTGATTAGTGGGAGGGCGTGATATAATATTAAGGGGTTGAAATAGCTAAAAGGCTTGGGCAAAAATTACATGTAATATACACTGTTTCCATCACATATCATAAAGTTAACACAGACCCCCAATGGGTATAGCAAATAGCTTTTACTGTTCTTTGTTCATGTTTGGAGAACGTGAAATTTTGCACTAATATGTCCTCTCCCCACCAGTCCTCAGCAGACCAACGCTTACTTTCATTTCTGTTTTTTAACTCTTGGCCTAAGGCAACTTTGAACTCCGTGGTTATGCTGATCATTTTTCTGAAAATCTTTGGCCGCTGGTTGTATCCTACGCAGGTTTTGTGTGTTAAATATGTGAATAAGATTGCCAATGGAGTGTTAATTGGAAGTGAGGGGGATCTGCTTTCCCAGTATTCAAACTCCAGTAACCCTTGGATGAGTTATGTATTATTTCTGATCCTCACTTATTTTATCTGTAAGACGGGAATAATTTCTACCATGAAGTTGTAAAGAAGTTTGGGAGGATTAAAAAAAGATAACGTGTGTGCTTACAGTGATCAACACATAGTGAAACAATAAATGTTTTTCTTCCACCAGCCTCTCCTTTTCTTGGGAAACCAGGTAAGCACTCAGCTGAATGATGCTCAAAGTGAAAGGCTTTGGGGTCCTTCAATGATATTTGTGCCTGCTCTGGCAAAGCCTGAATTGTTAGTCTTTCAAACCTCTTTAATGAGAATATTCTCGGCAGCTAGATCAAGTATCTTTCTCCTACAGGTGTGCCGAAGAAAGTTCTGTTATCTCTTTCTCTAAACTCCACAAGGTAGTCCCCTCATCTTTTCAGACATTTGCTTAGATATAGCTTTATTGACCAACGTCCAGTCTTGGGACGCCGCCTGCTCTTCCGCGCGTCTCAAGCATCCCGAGCCGTCCCTAGGCGGCCCCTCCCTCCTAGGCCTGAGACTTCCATTTGCCGCTCATCTCCTCCCACCGTTCTACTGTGGCATCTGGTCTACCCGGACTACGGGTTTTTATTTCTCGTTGGAGACTGTAAACTGCTGTTTTTGTTTCAGCATTTCATATACTTCTGGGCTCTCTACAGGGGCTCAGTAAAAGTTGTAGCTTGGCATTCTAGCCTGGTACAGCCCCAAGGAAATCGTGCGCAGAAACGGTGGCCGCCTTTCACACGCTAGATGAATCAGACCAGTTAGGAGGCGTTATCGGTGGGCTTTTTAACGCAAAGAAAGTTTTATGTTGGGCCAAAGGGCGGGGTGGTGGGGGTGGCCCCCGCAAAGCTTGGTCCCTACTCGTCCTCTCCAGAAGGGCCCGGGATGGGGAGCTCGCCCTGCCGGGAGGCCAGCGCCCGCTGCAAGCGGCCGCAGCTGCTTCCAAAACCCGGCGGCGGATCCGCTCCGGCCCGGAAGTGCCCGGCCCGGGAGGGAGGGAGGAAAAGCCTCGCGAGCCGACGCCGCCGCCGCGCGCACGCGCCCTCGCGAGCTGGGGCTGGGGCTGGAGTCGCAACTCGGAAGCCGGAGCCCGGACGGGCCCGGGGCGGGGGGGACGCTGCGCGGGGGCGGGAGCAGCAGAGGCGGCCGCCCCTGGCGGCGGGTTTGTTTATCCCGGGGAAGAAGTTTAGGAGCTGGAGATAGGGAAGGAGGGGGGGCCGGGGAGGAGGGATGCGGTTCGGCGGAGGCGGCCGCCACAGGGACTCGCCGCCATCACCTCCGCCGCCGCGGCCGCCGCCGCCTCGGGCTCCCGGGGCCGCGCCCCCCCCCGCCTCAGCTGGAGAGAACCCGCCGCCGAGACTGGCCGCCGCCGCCCCCCACGTCCGGGTAGGTGCCCCTCCCCCTCCCCCTGCCCCTCCCCCTCCGGGGTCCCCGCCGCAGCCCGGGCCGCTTGCTCGCTCCTCCCCCCCAGGACTCGCCTGCGGCGGACGGCCTCCTTCTCCCTGCGCCCCCTTTCCTCTTGGTCCGGGACCCCCGCTCCTGCGGCGTGCCTTCCCTTCTTCAGGGGCCTGCCACCCCCGCCTCTCAGCCCCACCCACCGTCGTCCCTTCGCCAGTCTCTACTTCCCCTGGGATGCCCCCCCCAACTCCCATTGATTTCCCGGCCTCCGCCTACCACGATCCCCCTGACTTTCCTCCACAAGGCTCGCCCCTTTTCCTTTTCCTCTCTCCCTCCTCCTTTATACCTGTATACCTTCGTGCCTGCCCCTTTGTACCTTGTCACTTCTTCCCACCCTGAGTACTGCGGAAAGCGAGAAACGGCTCTCCCCCGCAGCGTCCACATCCATACCTCCTCATTCCAAACATAGACACTCGCAATTATCATCCCTGTTAGCCCATTTTAGGATGAATTCTGTTTGCCGAGCCAGACTATTCACTACCTCCACCCCGGTGGTCATGCCCTCAGCCTCCCTACCTCCAAGCACACATTGCCCTCTCGTAAATTCTCTCTCGCATTCACCAGGGTACATCAAACTAACTGCGGTTCAGGGTTCAAGTCTTGACTTTCTCCCTATTTCCTTCTGATGTCCTTTCTCCTAACTCCTCCTCCTCTTGAGTCTATGTATTTGTGTACTGAAACACAGAAAGGAAGGAGGTAGTAGAATTTTCTCCCTCAAAGCAGTAGATCTAGTAGGAATCCTTATCCCAACTTTTGGTTTCTTTCTCTGTGAATAGTGTCCTTCAGCCATACTTTTGAGACTTCTGATGCTTTGTCTGTATTTGAATAATCCTGGGCCTAGGTTGTTCCATTATAATACTCGTCTTCCCAGTTTTTCTTACAGCTGAATCCACTGTTTCTTAGACTGGAAACTTAAGTAATAAAAGTTTCATACCATGGGAAATTACATCTCTCCTGCCATAATGGGAAAGGTGGAATATTTCAAATTATCATCCTGTTATTCTTGAGAGAAATGGTGCCTAGTGGTTAAGAGTTCAGACTCTATAGCTGAACTGCCAGGATCGAAACCCTTGCCTTGCTATCTACCAGTTCTGGCCTTAGGCAAGTTATTTAATCTCTCTGTCTCAGTATTCTTACAGCTGTAAAATGAAAAGAGTGATACATTTCATAAGATGGTGGTGATAATTGCATAACTTAATGCAGGTAAAATGCAACAATGCCTGGCACATGGTAAACATTCAATAAATGTTCTTTGGTATCATTTCTTAGCTTGACTTGGTTTGGCTATTAGTAGGTTAATTTTGAGAGAGGAAGGTGAGAGTGGAAAGCTACCTTTTTGCTCTTTTTCGTTTAACACCCGTTTTCGTGCAGAGATGATTCATATTTTGTTTGAATAAATTGTGTTTGTATTCATGTTTTGTTTGTATAAATTAATTCTTTCTGGTGTGAAAAGTACAGAGTTTTAGCTCCCTATTTTCAGGTAGATTACCGGGCTACAAGCAGGTCAGTCCCAATTTCAGATATCTGTTTGAAATTTTAAACATTTTATCTTTGTTTTGAGAATAAGTGAAGTTGAAATATGTAGCAGATTTATCATAGTGGAAAATGAGGATTTTACAGATAAGAATTTTAGTACTGCAAGTTAAATTCTCAAGACTGGTGAGATTCTCACGCCCATCTGTCATTTATGTTGAATTGCTACTCAAGATAGAGCTTTGGCTTCATTCAGAAGACTGGGGGCTTTTCTGTCTTAACATGTTATGTTTATTCACATGACCAAGACATGATGTTTCCCAAATTTTACTTACTCTTTAAAACTCTGGCAATTTTTGTCATATTTGCTTACCTCCCGTGCATTATTATTTTCTTGATACATTTTTTTGAACAACTCACTTAAAAAAAGATCCAAATAGGTACTGTTTACTTTAGTGTTGTTATAAATAGTAAAAATTTAAAATCACAATTTGCTGTCCTAATTACATGTAAAAATATGTGCATATGCAACTATCAAAATAAAGATGTTTGCCCATGTATAGCTTAAAATCATTTTTTGTGTCACCAGTGGAATGTACTCTAAACTTTGGGTGACACTGCCTTTGCTTATGCTCTTCCCTGGCCTAGAATAACCCCTGCTCTTTCCCCTGCATATCCAAATTCTACCTATCTTCCACCTATTTTCTATTTCTTGCTATTTCTACATAGTTCCTGCCAACATTGGTTTCTTTGTTTCTTGGCTTTCTTATTGTCTATTCTGCATTTTTGGCTTTGAATAATACAGGCAGCCTTGGTTCAAGAAAAATGACTCCCCTAGAATTAGACTTTTAAAGTTTATAGGAACTTTGAAGGAGTAGGATAAAAGTGACATTTAGCATCTACGCTGTGCTAAGCACTATTCCTTTGGTTTTGTAAATATTCATTCTTTCCAGAAATATTTAATGAGCCCCTACTTCATGCCAGGCATTAGGGATACACAGGAGCAGCCCTTCTCAACCAGGGTTCCAGTGATTATCAAGCCATAATGCTCTCAAGCATCCAAGGTATGTAGTGAGTTAACTCCTCTTCTGTGCACCTAAAATGGGACTTAGCTGTACCATCATCGAGAGAAGGAACTGAGGAAATAGTCACTTAATTCAGTTTCTGTAGGGCTTTATTCTTTACAGAACCTTAGTTGAGAAAAGCTCCATCAGAGACTAATAATACAAACTGCTTTTTTTGTAATTTAAATTTTAGTGTGGCCCTTATAGACAATAAGCAAGTAAACAGATAAAATTATTTTATAAGAGAGCACTGATAATATCAAAGATAATGATAATTGCTAACACTTATAAAACACTGTGCCAGGCACTGTTTCAAATGACTTATATATATAAACTTGTTTAAACCTCATAACAGTCCTTTGAAGAAGGCTTTAGTGTATCTCCATTTCACAAATGAGGAACCTGAGAAACAGAGAGAGTACTAACTTCCACAGAATCACACAGCTAAGTAAGCAGTGAAGCCAGGCAATATGGTTGTAGAGTCTATTACTGTTTGTTGCCTCCCAGACCTTCCAGTTTCTTGTTGGGTACTTTATTTATTTATTTATTATTATTATTATTATTATTATTATTATTATTATTATTATTATTTTGGTGAGGAAGATTGGCCCTGAGCTAATATCTGTTGCCAGTCTTCCTCTTTTTGCTGGAGGTACAGTGTCGCTGAGCTAACACCTGTGCCAATTTTCCTCTGTTTTGTACATGGGACACCACCACAGCATGGCTTGATGAGCAGTGTGTAGGTCCATGCCCAGGTCCAAACCTGTGAACCCCGGGCCACTCAAGCAGAGCACGTGAACTTAACCACTATGCCACGGGCCCAGCCCCAATTCTTGTTGGTTACTTGAGACAAGGTTCTTCACCTTTCTGAAAAAAAATTTTTTTTTTAAATCAACACTGAGTTTTTCCTATCTCTTTAGGTTGTTGAGGGAAGTAAAGATTTAACTTTTGTAATGGACCTAGTACAGAGACTTTTCCCAAGTCTTATATATAATTAGATATTGAAGACATTTGCATTTGGTGATCCTGCTCACCATTTTGTTTCCTGACTTAGATTTATTTACTTAGCAAAAGTTTATTGACACCTGAGCTGTGCCAGGTACTGTGCTAGGCTCTGGTGACACATGTTAATGGAAAGAGTGTACCTATATTCGTGGAGGCAAAAGTCTGTTGGGGAATAAAAGAAACTAAGCAAATAATTACAAAAATAATAATTGCTGTTGTGATAATGGCCACAAAGGGAAATTATCATAAACAACGAAAGCCCACTAATGTTTCAGGGAATGCGTCTTTGAAGAAATGACTTTTAGGCTGAAACCTGAGGGATGAACTGGAGTTACCCAAGTAATATTGACAATTTCAGCTTTCTGGACCTGAAAAGTCCTGTAGCGGCTGGGCCCTGGCAAATGAGGCTGGTTGATGCAAAATGAGATTGGAGCAGATCACAGTGGTCAGTCATTACTAAGCATTTTGTACTCACTCCTAAGAGCAATGGGAAGCCACTGGAGAATGTTAAACTGCTGAATAAGTTACTTTAATTGTCGCTTGAAAAACATCACTTGGCTGCTCTGTGGAGGACAGATTGAGAGGCAAGTATAGATGCAGGGAGACCAGTCAGGCCACCGCTTCTCAAACTTATCTGGTGAAGCAGCTGTTTTGTTTTGTTTTCTAACGCATACTGGTACTTTAGTAACACACAATGAAATGGATGTTGTGGCAGTGTTAAATTGCTATAAAAATTTCTATGTGCTTCCTCTCAGTTTCTGTATTTGCCTTGTCTCAGACCAGTAACAATAGTTCATGGATCAATATTAGTCCATAGACCACACTTTGAGTAGAATTGAGTTCAGCTATTATAGTAATTTAGGCAAGAGGTAGTGGGATGTCCAGGATGGCAGGGATAGAGATTAAGTAGCTGGATTTGATAAATATTTGGGAAGCAAAATTGATAGGATTTGGTGATGGATTAGATTTGGTGGTTTAGGGAGAGGAGAAGACTGATTTCCAGAGTTAGTGGTTCTTGTGCCTCACGTAGGCAGTACTGCAGGAGGAGCAGTTTTTTGTTTATTAGTTTCTAGGGAGGGGAATAATTCAGTTGGGAAGAGTCAGTATGTAGCGTATAATTGATGTCTTAGTGTGGGAGGTGGGGGGTGAGATTGCCTAAAGAGAGAGAGAAGATAAAGGGACATAGAAGGTAAAGGGATGTATGAATCTTCAACATTTAAACATTGGGAAAAAAGAAATGGAGCAAAGGAGACTGAGAAGGCGTAGCCAGAGGTTGGAGGAAATTTTCCTTGGCATCTGAAGCCAGGGCAATGAACTGTTTGAAAAAGGAGGGAGTGGCTAATCAACTGTTGAATGAAGCTGAGGAATCAGTTAAGTTGGGAACTAAAAAGTACACACTGGATCTAGCAACACGAAGGAAATTTTATATTTCTCAGTAGTCAGTCCATCCATAAACTATTTGATGATGAGTTGCAGCAATCCTAAATTTAGGATAAAATTATCATATCTATAGCATGAGCCATATCTTCTTTCTGAGCTCAGACCCATGTTTTTTATTTATCACCATCTGGATATTCTATAAGCAAGCATCTCAGACTCTTTTTCTACAACTCATTCATTCAGAACATATTCAAACAATGTTTTTTTAAGTACTATTTATCAGGCATTGAATACTAGACTTTTAGGAATGCAATTAGACCTCAGAGGCTGGGGCAATAGACAATTAAATATTGTTATTATAGTGTGATTAGTGCTGTCATAGCAATTTATTGAGGTCGCCTTGGAAGCGCAGAGAAGGGGCATCAGGGAAGACTTTCTAAGGAAAATGACACTGGGCTGGGTAGGGTGTTTCTGAAAGACAAATGGGGAGGTGGAGAGGGCAATGCAGTGGTAGAGGAGTTTAAAGAAATGATTATTTTAGGTATTTTGAAAGCATGCAAAGGCAAGGAATTGTGGCTATAGCATATGGGTGGTAGGTTAGAGAGACTGACCATGCCATTCAAAAGTTTTTCTCTTGAACTTTTACCTCTTTTTGCTGTTTTAATTAATATCATCACCACCCAAGTAGCACGAAACATGGAGATATCTTCTGAATATCGTAAAAAATTAAAGATTGTCTTTGTTGTAGTATTTGTTGTCCAAGGTTATGTTTCATTTTTGCTAGTTAGCTTTATGTTTTATATATTATGCCTATACTTACAGAATTTCTAAGTAACTAATAGCATAACTGAAATATTTTGATACACTTCAGTCATTTTTTTTGTGGGAGAAATTTTATACATATAACTTTGTCTCAAATTTAGGCAGTTGAAAATGGAGGCCTTGGTAAGGATTGCTAAGAGTTTACTACTAAACCTCAGGCATGTGGTCAGTGATGGTGCTTTTGGGCTCAGTAGAATAAGAACAGTCCCCTGATACCTTAAATGCTATTTTAGGTAGTTGTCTAAACATCCCTGGACTTTTCTCTTGCACCGTGGTAGAACACAGTTCATCTGCAGGGATTACTTTTTGAAGAATACTGTAGTTGGCAAAACCTTTATTGACAAGATCAAAGTCTCATAGAAAAGAGTGTTAGAAGGGAAAATGATGTTAAAATGAATTTTAAAAACACAGTAAATTAAGATTCTAGAAGATATCTGCTTTAAAGTAAGAGTGGAGTGGGCTCTATCAAAACTTGCTTCTGAAATACCTTCTTGAGTTATTGTAGAAATGTTGTGTTATTCTGATCTGCTAAGACAGTCTTCCTTACATTATTGTATTAAGAAAATTTATAACTTTTAAAATTTATTTTTATTAGTTCTTACTGCCTTTAATATCTTTTGTTCTTGCCTTCTCACTGGTTTTTAGTTTTTTAAATCTTACTAAATTCTTGCGTAACAACTGTATGCTTTTCATATATTATTATGGTTCTTACGGGCACACTTTTCCAGGCCTTTTACTTATATGCATAAGTAGAGCTCCTCTGATATTCTTCAGACTTGCCTACATGTTCTAAGGGAGGACAGAATAATTATTAGCATTATAGTCTGAATTGCATTATATAACTATGTGAAACAGAACTTTACATAGGTAAAAGATAGATTAAAAAATTTTTTATCTACAACTATAAAATTGCATTACCTCAAACCGTGGTTGAAATAGGTTATTTATACACCTGAAGCTCAAGTATGATGGAAATAATTCATTTGTGCAATATGAATGTACTTAGAAAATATCCCCCCACACGCACAAACTCCTTTAGGGTTGTATTTGCTTTCATCCTTTATTAGCTATAGGAATAAAAATAATTAGAAATCACAATTAAAAACAAAAATGAGGCGTTTCATTCTCATATTAGGTAATGCAAGATCTCAAAGGTTGTAGTGTAGCTGAAAAGTAGTATGATGCTTTTTAAGTGTTATTTGAGATGTGTTAACAAAGAAGATACCATTGTTTCCTGTCTGGGTATGCTTTCTGAAGCAAACATAACAGTTTTTTCTTGTGCAAAATGCATTTGCACTTCTCCCCGACCCCTTCAAGTAATTAAGTGATTTTTAAGGTAAAGAGTACAATTGTCTCAAGGCATTTTTTTCAGTTGTAATTTGGTTACAAGCTTTGGTGTTTTGCTGGGAAATTCTCTTGAAAGGTAAGTTGTTTTTATCCTATAAGACAAAAACAAAAACACAAAAATTATATTGAATATAAATTCATCTTGAAATTGTCAAGGGGAGTATCAACACACAAAGCTACCAAATACTTAAATGAATTGTATTTTATTTATTTTTTTGGTGGCAGCACTTAGGATCAGTTTAAACAGTTGTTAAGCAGTTATTCAACAGCAGTTAAGTTTAATTCTTCCTTTTTGTTAGAGAAGCTCAAGTGGGGCATGGGCACACACACTAAGCAGATTTGGTCATTTCTGATTGCATTCAAAGTGTATTTTTTTGGTGTTTTGGGGGTATCTTGATTTATACTTTACTGTTGATAGTTTTTCTTTTCTCAGGCGTCTTATTTTCACTGTTGTTTTGTCTGTCTGCCTCTCCCCACCCCAAGTCCTTTATTAACAAAAAATTCTTCAACAAATTCCATAATGAAACCAGTCTTTTTCCCTAGCAGAGTATAACTAGGTTTATTTGAACATGGCCTGAGAAATTGACAGCTTACTACAGTACAAAGATACCTTTACATGGAATTTCCTCATAAATCATTTTAGTGTAAAGGGAAGAAATATGCTTTGTAAAGCACTTGTACCAGACACTGTGTCAAGTACTTTAGATATTTTATCTCATTTACTTATCACTAACCCAGGAGATATAGATAATACCATAAGTTTTTGAATCGTACTTACCATCAGTTACCAGCTGCACCATGATTTTATGTACCCCAAAGAGAGAGAGCACTGTCAATTACAATTGTAAAATGCCATCCTTTTCAGAAGATTAAAATATGAAAAATATGGGTGTCTTAGAATTAATGAAATGTGGCATTAGTGCTGCTTCATTTTAATCACTCAAAATAACCAACCTCCCAACATGAAGCGAGGTCAGGATAAATTTAGTCTGGTTTTCTTCAGAGCTCTCTAGGCATCGTAGCATAGAGGTTAAGAGTGTGCATCCAGTCTGCTGTTTAATAGCTTTGTGACTTTAGACAAGTTACTTAGCTTGTGGGCCTCAGTGTTTTCATCTATAAAATGGAAATGATAACAGTACCTACCTCATAAGAGTTGGATTAAGAACTAAATGAGTTATACTTACATTTAGAATACTGCTTTCCACATAAAGTGCTTTGTATAAATGTTGGTTAATCCAAACAGTGATGGTATTTCTGATCTAAGATATATAAGTAGATGATATATATAAGTGCTTAAAAGCGAGGGAAAAGGGGCCTTATCAAATGGTTCATTGGTATTTTGTGCACAAGATGAAGATTAAAATATTTTATTGATTTGTCTTTTAAAACTAATGTGAGATTGCAGTCTTGATGATTTTGATATCTAAATTGCATTTTTGTTTTCATAAAAATAATACTATATAAAGGTTGAGCTGAAATCTGCTTTCCTTTCATCTCTGTTACATTTTTAGTCAGAATATTGACGTGTTATGATGGATGTCTTGAAACTAACCTGTGATATACTTATGATGCCTGTCAACCTCATAAGGAATTCATTCAGAAGTATTTTTAAAGAGTTTCAGTATTAAAGAACTGTGTTTCAATTTTAGTTAAAACATCCCACTTCTGCATTGTGAGGTATATTGAGGAAAAGTAATACTGAGGCAGTTTTTGTTTATTTTAATGGTTTTATATGTACATGATTGCGTTGCTTCGTTTGAGACTTAAAATCTTGTCATATACCTTGATAACAAAAATAGGTTAAGACTTTCCTTTGAACTTCTTGATTTTTCCCTCGTTCCCGCTTTTGCTTTGTTTTTATTTTGTTCTTTTTCTGTTTTGAGCTCACATTGTTCATTTACTCCACAGATAGTTATTGACCAACTATTAAATGCTGGGTTCTGTGTTTACAGTGATGAATTGGAAATAGCCCTTGCCTATTTGGGATTTATTAATACTGTCTAGTTATTGAGTGCTTAAGCAAGGCACAGTGCTAAAAACTATATACATACTCTTTTTGTTTTAATCCTCCTAACTACCCTGCTAGGTTAGGTCATTACTTTTCAAATGTTGCTACTAAATAAATGGCAGAGAAGAGTGAACTCTTGGCAGAGGGAAGCGGAGTGAAGATCTGAGTGTGGTCAAGGTAGTGGTGGAGTGGGAGAGGCTTGTTGTTAAAATTCTTTTCGAATTAGTGTTTTCTCCTAAAAAGGATTTGATTCTTGCATTCTGTCACCTTAATACAGCCTTCTTTGTTTTAATATAAAAATATTTTAAATTAGCATGAGAGAAGATTCAAAAAAGTGTTCTGTCGCAATTTTAGGGTAGAGGGAACATAGCACGGGATTTTATTAAAATCATGTAGGCGTCAAGGCTGCTTATTTATTTATTAAATTTTTATTTACTTTTTTATTTTAGGTAAATTTTTATTGAAATATACATTCAAAGACATGCACATAGCATCATACAGCATGTACACCCTTGTGTCTCGCTTCTTACCCTAAACATTTATTTTTATGTGATCCATCCATGTAATGTATAGCAGTAGCTTGTTCATTCTCATTCTGTAGTATTCCATTCCATTGTATGACTGTATATACCATAGTTTATCCATTCCACTGTTGATGAACATCTAGGTTGTTTTCAGTCTTGAGCCACAATGAATAGTGTCCCTGTAGAATATTCTTGTACATATCTTTTGGTGCACATGTATACATTTCTGTAGGATATGTACCTTGTAGTGGAATTGTTGGGCCATGGTGTGTGCATATGTTGAATTTTAGTATATGTTACTGAGTGTTTTCCAAAGTGGAGGTATCAATTTATAGTCTCATCAGTAGTGAGTGAGAGTTCCATTTGTCCCACAACGACTCTGCAACATTTGCTTGATACTGTCTCATTTATTTAGCCATTCTGGTGGGTGTTAAGTGGTATTGCTTTGTGGATAGGCTGGTTTTTCAAAATAAACATGATTCCTTTCCCCACTCATACCCAAATACATCTCCCATGTGCAAACCAAAGGAAAGTGGAATAGAGACGTATTTATTTTCACAAAACCCATCAGATGATTTTGGTTGCCTTGTCAGTTGATGAGATGCAGAATATAAAACAAATTTAAGTATAATTTAAGAAAAATTAGACTGTCATGAAAATTATAACTTCACTGTATAGTTTACTGACTTTCTGACAAATGGTGCATTTCTGCCTAACTATTGCTAAACATGGGAAAGGTTTTATGATTTTGCAAGCTGGTGAAAGGTTTTGTAGTCTCTTATATTGAGTGAGTCTGCAACATTGGCCCAAAGCTCTAATTACACAATGCTGGAATGCGCTTGCTCTTACTTGACTGTCTACCCAGGTCGTAGGTTGTATTCATTCATTATTTCGTGAGGTTTTCCTACCCCTTAAATAAGAGAAACACTGTCTACACAGCAGAGCTTACTCAGTTTTCAGAACTTGGAAGTTGAGCAAATTTTACCATATGCCCACAGCATGGTATGTGTTGTTTGATCTTTAATTACTTGTTATTTATGGAGTTTTTCTTATGTCACAAAAGGCAGTGTTCCTAATATGTATAAAACCAAGGATGCAAAAAATATTTCTGCTTTTGTATGCTTTTCGGCGTTAGGATTGTGGTTAGTCTCTTCTCATTCCTCAATGAATGAAAATCATGTTAGAATCTCATGTAGAGAAGCACCATTTCTGTACCTTTTGGGAATTGTAATTAGTTGTTGATTTCTTCTATTAAAACACACCTATAGACTTATAACTGCAGGTAAGCCCATAGTTTTCCTTTTTTATATCTGACTTCGTTTCTTACTGCTGCAAAGTACTGTTCCTGGGTAGAGTAGCCATTTGATAAATACTTGTGCGCTACATATTCATAATGTATTATTGCTAGTCATAAGAGTCTTGGAATTATTAGCTCATAACCAGAAGAGCTGAGATGGCATTCATGTCCTTAAAGTGTTCGCTTGAGGTACAAGAACAACTCAGTTTATATTGCAAAGCATTTCCTTGTGAGAGAGGTAGGGCTGGTAGGTGGATGGCAGTAGCCTCCTTTTATTGTCTAGTTTGACCATGTGTTACATCATTTCAGAAAAGACTGGATTAAAATCCTAGCATTGCTCTTATGGATCATTTTGCTTCATTTCTTTCTCTTTCAATTTTTCTTTCTTTCTTTCATTTTTTCTTTTTTTTCCTGTAAACCGAGCAACTATGTGAAATGATTTTAAGAAAATGTTTTCCTTTAAAGAGAATTAAGCCATTTTAATGGTTTTATGGACACACAGCTTATATAGATATATGGATCCCTACTACCCTTTATCCTAAGGCATGCTGTTTTGCAAATCTTTTTCCTTAGTTTTTATAACTTAGAGGTCCAAAAAATGGTAGTCCCTCTTTTCTTTTTCAAGGATGATGGTTTATCCTCCTTTTGCCTAGCTTAGTACTAGTTTTTGTCTTTTGTCTCAACATCCTGTCCAATTTAGCATTTGTAATAGATATTTAATTTTTAACGAATACTGTTATTAATAGTTGCATTAAAATAACCCTGAATGGGTTTGATAGAATTTTTACTTCATTTGCTTCCGTGATCTAGTCTGGTGATATGTGAAATAGATGTGCACTAATGAGTTCTGTCTTTAACAGGTGGTAAAATCTGAAAGAAATCTACTAAGTATACCTGTCTTTCCCTTATCCTTCTTGGATACAGAATAACCAACACCTTCCTTTAATGACAGTACTGCAGTGGGGATCTCCGTAATTGGAAGTGGGCTGGGACACAGATGACTGGGGGCAGCTAATTCCTTTCAGTCTCAGCTGATGGTAAGAGATAGACTTGATGCCACTGCCCTTATTGATCACTTTGGGTACCAGCCTGTTCTTCCATGTTCAGTGCTGCAGCTTGCAAGATTCATGAAGTCACAAGGATGACAGTAGGTGGTATCGGTGGAAAATCATAGGTTGTGAGCTGAAATAGTGACTGAGCAGTACTGCCATAGAATGTGTAGAACAGCACTGTTCAATAAAGCTTTGTGCAGTGATGGAAATGTTCTGAAATCTCCACTTTGCATTCTGGTAGCCACTAGCCACTTGTGTCTATTGAGCATTTAAAATGAGTTTAGTACAACTGAGGAGCTGAATTTCTAATTTAATTTAATTATTTCTTTATTTGGTATGACTTTTATTTTGCAACAAATCCTTTTGACAGCAATTAGTTAAAAACAGAAATATATATTTAATGAAAGCATATACTTAAGAAGCTGCTATTCTACTGTTTTAAGATTTTCTGCACCATTACTGTCTGCTCACTCAGTAATCCAAATAAAAGAGCAGACAGTAGATGGTTAGATTGATATGGACTAGAGAGTTTACAGAATGGTTGTGGTAAAAGAACAAAGGGGTAAAATGTTAAGTATGCTTGCTAGAGAGCGTTTGAAGTGATGCATTGTGGGTTTTTGGTTTGATAAGGAAGGAAGTGAAGCCAGAATGGGGTTAATGACTTAAAAAGAATGGGAGGGGCTCAATGAAGTATTGATAATAAGAGATAGTGGGAGATTAAATTGATGACAGAATGGGAATAAGTTCTGTTATAAAAATGATATACTGAAGTTTATTTTCGTAGTTGGTCACACTATTCTAGGTAATAAGTTCCAAGTCAGAATCTTTGAAAAAGATTGCTAAAATTTTAAGTGGGTGAGATCATTCAGGAAGGCCAAGAAACTTTGATGCTGGTAGGTTGGAAATCCACAGGAGTGGAGTCAGCCAAGATGATGGCAGGACTGCAATGGAGACAGGTGTTGACATCCTCCATAAAGCAGCCTAACTGGAAGAGAGGTGAATAGATGATAGCAAGGGAGAAGAGGATAGAGAATATCACATTGGACACATTCACTTGCCCTACAGTTTTGGTAGAAGGTTGGAAAAGTGGTCTGGAAGCAACCATAGGGAGTCGTAAGAACTCTATAACTACTCAACTCTTTTTTCTAGATCCTTCACAGGTGTAAGAAAAGGATATTATTTTAACAATTCTACTTTATTTGTTTTAGTTAGGTATTTGCCTCTCTGACCTTATCTTTGTTTCTCCAGTGCCTGATCTATTTAGGTACTTAATGAATGTTTGTTCAGTAAATGCTAGGTGAACATGAAGTTGTTCCAGTGTCCTGGAATTCTAGAACAAAGAGCATTGCTTAGACGCTAAAAAAATGATTTGAAAACTAGTAAAAGCAACTGTTACTTTGATATAATCGTGTTTTCAAAATATGGAGTTAGTAACCCCAATTGTAATTAGACATGTTTGTATTTGAAAGGGTAATACAGGAAATGAATTATATAACTGTTTACATAAATTAGTAGATGGTGGGTTTTTTTTATTGAGGTAACTTTGGTTTATAACATATAAATGTCAGGTGTACATCAGTATATTTCAGTTTCTGTGTAGACTACATCATGTTTACCACCCAAAGAGATAGTAGTTTCTTAATGGGTTATTAAGGGTAGTTAGGATATTTGGGGGACTATTTTTGATTTTTATACGTTGTTAAGAGGATATTGAAAAATTGATGCATATCTTTCACACCTTTCAACCTTATTACAACTCTCATCTCTGGCAGTGAGTTACACGGTTGTTTTCTTTTTTTTTTTTTTTGTGAGGAACATACTGAGCTAACGTCCATGCCAATCCTCCTCTTTTTGTTGAGGAAGACCAGCTCTGAGCTAACACCTATTGTCAGTCCTCTCCTTTTTTCTCCAAAGCCCCAGTAGATAGTTGCATGTCGTAGCTGCACATCCTTCTAGTTGCTGTATGTGGGACGCGGCTTCAGCATGGCCGGAGAAGGGGTGTGTCAGTGCGTGCGCAGGATCCGAACCCCGGGCTGCCAGTAGCAGAGTGCACACACTTAACCGCTAAGCCACAGGGCTGGTCCTTGTTGTTTTCTTTCGTTGGATCATTAGAATCTTGAGGAAGGAATTGTAGCAGATTAACTTCGGGCAGGGTGGGTAAAGAAGTCTTCGGTAATTTAAGGTAAAAATTTTTGACCATTGCTAAATGAGCAGGAGGAGAAATATGAATGCAAAAGATTCCATTATGATTTTGTAAAAAAAAAAATGGGGACAAAAGCTTTAATCAAATGTTTAGCCATATTTTCCTAAAACAAAAGAGATGAGGGAGAGTAGGAGAAGGAAGAGGGAGAGAATATAGCTTTTATATTGGATGAATGTTTTAGGACTAAGGTAAATTTGAAAAATGCCTAGGATTAATATTAGTGGATCCAGAATTGGCAACTAACTGCAGAAACTACTGTGAGTACTTTACGGACATTGTCTCCTTTGATACTTACTATAATCTTTCTGAGTAATTATTCCCTTTCTGAAGATGAGAAAGCTAAGGGCCAGAAAAGGAAGGTAACTTGCTCAAGGGTTATAAAACCTAAAAAAAAAAAAAATTCTTTTTTTTTTTTTTTGAATGAGGAAGATTGGCCCTAAGCTAACATCTGTGCCCATCCTCCTCTGTTTTGTATGTGGGACACCACCACAGCATGGCTTGAAGAGTGGTATATCGGTCTGCACCTGGGATTCGAACCTGCGAATCTTGAGCTGCCAAAGTGGAGTGCTCAAACTTAACCACTATGCCATTGGGCTGGCCCCTAAAAAAAAATTCTTAATATGCATTTTTTAAGTAGAAACAGGATTTTAATATAATCTAACATTTACTATTTACAACAAATAAATATTGCCCCTCCCCGATAGGTAAATAGGCTGGGCTCTAGAATAGAGATATCAGGGAGCTGGGGTGGAGTTGTCCCCTCCCTCATGCCCTCAGGGGACTCCAGGAAGGCTCACAATGTTCTCCTTCCCATCAGAGTGGGAGGAGCTGGCCCAGTGCACCTTAAGTGTCTGAGCTGTGTGCCTGCAGCTGAGGATGAGGCTGCACTTCAGCTGGTCTCAGGAGTGTGATCTGCCGCTGAAACCGGGCTCTCTTGTCAGTGGCCTGGCAGTTTCCCCGACTTGATAATGGCCGTTTCTTCTTGGTCTTGAAGAATAGTCACATGTTGCTGGCCCGCTGGTGTGGGGTCTCCAGCTGGCTGGACAGGCTGTAGCTCTCATTCTCGCTGAGCTGTTGCATGACCTGGAACCAGGCCGCAGATTCTCCTCAGGCCCCAGATTGTAATGGATTTGCAGCCACCTGGAGCAGCTGGATCTCCCTAATTACTTTGAATTCCTGGAACACAGGAAGGACAGGATGCAGTCAGAGCCTGGGTTGGGGACCCTGCAGGAAACTTCTGGGAAGTGAGGAGTGGGGCAGGAGGCCAGTATGTCTTACAGGTACAGTTCAGTGAGTTCTGACAGATGTGTTCACTTATGTGACAATAGCCCAGTCAAGATATAGATCATTTCCATTAGTGCAGAAAGTTCCCTTGAAGGTTACGTAGTTCCTAAGAGACATTTTAAACATCAGTCTTTTTCCGACTACACCTTCACATTACCTGTATTAAAAGGGAGTTGGAAGTTGTTAGAGATAAACAGTGTGAGAGCAACAGAGTTAATAGCTGATGTAATAACTGATGGAGAGTCAAGTGATAAGGTTGAAAAAACAAAAAGAAAATGTCAAAAACATATTTAGACAAATTTAACTCTGTTCTTCTTCATAGTTCGGGAGATTATTACTGTTTTATTTTTTTTTTATGAGGAAGATCAGCCCTGAGCTAACATCCAGTGCTGATCCTCCTCTTTTTTGCTGAAGAAGATTGGCCTTGAGCTAACATCTGTGCCCATCTTCCACTACTTTATATGGGACGCTGCCACAACATGGCGTGACAAGTGGTGCATCGGTGCGCCCCTGGGATCCGAACCAGCGAACCCAGGGCCGCCAAATCGGAGCGTGCACACTTAACCGCTTGTGCCACCGGTCTGGCCCTACTGTTTTATAAACTAGTTCTGTCTTTGAGTTTCACGCTGATACTCATACATATTAAACTAATTTATTGAGTGCTTTCTATGTACCAGACGCTATAGTAGGTGTCTTCTATACATTCCCATTCAGTACACCAGTCATTTGAGATAATAACCATTTATTATTCCTATTTTACAAACAAGAAAGCTGAGGCCCGGAGAGTTCACACAGTTTCAGAATATGAACCTAAGTCTAATATCAGAAACCAAATTCTTAACCCTGGTGGTGTTCCCTGGATCATTCTGTAATACTAAATTGTATTTGGTTCTTTGTTTTTTAGGAGGCAGTAAACTATGTACTGTCTAGTAAATATGTAATACTTTTCCAGTGGTTGACTTCAAATCCAGTCAGTATGCCTTTGCTTACTATCTGCCATCTTTGGTACTAGGCAGTGGTTACATAAAGGTGAAAATACAGTAATCTCAAGGAGTTTAGCATATTTGATAAATTGGGAAAATCGTAATGTTTTCAATTGAAAATCTTGGATTCAATTTCTGACTAGCTGGTTGTTTTTTTTTTAAACTCTGTGACCTCAAGTCGCACATTCCTTCTGTGTTTCAATTTCCCTATCTGTAAAATGGATGCTTCACAAGGTTCTTTAGAGGATCAAATGAGATAATATGTTTAAGAGTCAAGTTCTAAAGTGTGAAGTAGAATCTTATGGGTTATTGTACTAATAACTACAATAAATTTGATTAATTCTGTGTGAGAGGCATTGGTTATGAAAGTACTTGGTTAGCTAGGGAGTAATTTTACTGAGGAAAATGGTATGGGGGAACAGGTTGGTTAGTAGAAGTTTTACAAAAGGGGTAACAATTAAGATAGATTAAAACACATTGTTGGTGCTTAAAGAAGAGATAAGGTTAAATTATCTATCATTTGTTAATTGAGATAACTTACTCCTCTGAGTTGGCTATAAGAAGTATGTTACTGTAATTTATCAGAGTTTGAATTAAATTGACTTTTAAAATTTTAAATTGTATCAGAAGTTTATAAAATGTATATATTTCCATGCTGTTTCACATGTTTTTCAAAAAACAAATTGTGCATAGATAATTTCTGATTCTTTCTGTCTTGTTATGAGCTTTAAGCCATTGCTGAAGTTTGCAAGTCTCCGTAGGCTAATGCCCAAGTAAATTCGCTTTTAGAGACTAGTGAACTTGAAGGTAAGGCTTTGGTATTAAGAGTATCCGAATGATCCTGTTCCTTTTATCATGCTCGTGCTGCTTAAAAATACATACATACTTACACATATGCGTTTGAGTGACAGCATTTGGTTCAGCTATTTGAAATTTTTACCAAAAAAGACATAATCAGGTTTTTGCTGTTTTGTTTGTTCTTCTAAGCACATTTGAAGTTACAGAAGATTTTATTGGAGAACCTCTGAGATCTAGCTCAGATTATGAGGTCTGGGCCTGTCTTTCCGTTGTCCTCCTTTATTTCCACAGGGCCTGGCTCAGTGTAGGTTCCCAAAAAATTCTTGAACGGGTCAGTGAACGAGAGAGAGAGAGTAAAGGAACAAATGAATGATTAAAAAAAAAAGAAAAAGAACCGGAGAGGTCTTCCAACTTGGCCATAGTGAGTAGTCTGATTGCTAGTCTTGCCTCTTTTTAGTTCACCACAGTTTATATATTACTATAATTTAAAATCTTACCTCATGAGGTTTAATAACTGTAGTCATAAAATGTCATGCTAACTAAATAAAGCTGATTTTTAAAAATCTCAATACTGTCTTTATATGATTTCTGGAAACAGCCTCCTTTTAAGAAGGGAAATACACGTTTCATATATTTTAAGAGGATATGGCTATTAATATAGACAGATAGGCTTATATTTTTCTTCTTGTGCCTTGTATATGTTATTACATAAGTAATAAGAAAACAATTGAACTTGTAGCAACTAGCATGACATAAATGTAGTTGCTTGCAATGATTTTTTTTTTTTTTGGTGAGGAAGATGAGCCCTGAGCTAACATCCATTGCCAATCCTCCTCTTTTTCCTGAGGAAGATTGGCTCTGAGCCTACAGCTTTGCCCATCTCCCTCTGTTTTATATGTGGGACCCCTGCCACAGCATGGCTTGATAAGCTGTCCTCCAGTCCGTGCCTGGGATCCAAACCTGTGAACCCCAGGCGGCTGAAGCAGAGTGCGCCAACTTATCCACTATGCCACTGGGCTGGCCCCCAGCAATGATTGTTAAAAGTGTTTTCCAAAGATCCAGAGTGTTCTTAATATGTTATGCTATTGGAAAAGCAGTCAGGTTCTGAAATGATCTGTAGTTGATTTTCTTTAAAAAGTTCATTGCAGTGTGAGGAAATTATGTGGTGATATCGAGTAAGTCCTAGTCTAAAGTTTATGAGTCTTACTGTATTAGCTTATGGTAGAACTAGATGGGACTTATTGATTCTTGTTTATCAAGAGCTCTTTGTATAGCCAAAAGCTCGATGATGTGCAAAAAGTTATGTGGCCTGAAACCTCGAGTGGCTAGGAATAGAATCCACATCTCTCAACATATGGACTCGGGAGCTTTTTTCCATTTTTATCATTGTTAAGGAAAATGACATAGTATGTTTATATCTAGAAATGTTGTTAAATGATTTCTTACTTTTAATCTGGTTTTTGAAAATACATTAAAGTAACAGAAATGCAGTGATTTTTATGGGGTTACAATATGTGTACACAGGGGTTTATTTTTAGTTTTTCTTTCTTTCTGTTTTTTTTTTTTTTAAGGGTGATCCTTAGTGTTGAGAGACAAGGCAACAGTAAGCAGAGGCTTTAAATCTCTGCTTGTGTAGAAACCTTCACCAACATGTATTAATGGCTTTTAGGAGTTATCAAATAGAAAAGAGTTGGTCTTAAAATGTAAATCTTTTGCCTATCCTTATAAAGTTTCCATCTATACTATATACAATTAAAACTACCTCCCTAATTTCACTGTTAGAGGAGGATGTGAATTTCAGAAGAGATTCCATAACACTGGATTAAGACCCTGGAACAAAGAAGCTGAAAACTAGCCCAACCCCTCAGGATAATACTTAGGTAAAATGGAAGACTTAGTCAGAGGTAGAAGACAAATGGATACCTAGGGCAGTGACGATGAGATTTTTGTATTAGTGGTATTAATAGCTTTCTGGTCTAACCCTCAGACTAGAATGGTGGTTCTCAGTGTGAGATCCCTAGACCAGAAGCATCAGCACCACCTGAGACCTTTGTCAGAAATGCAAATTCCAGGGCCTGACCCAGACCCACTGAATCATTAACTCTGAGGTTGAGGCCCAGCATTAAACCCTGGTTTAACAAGCCTTCTAGGTGATTCTAATGCACACTTAATTTGAAAATCACTGCCCTAGAGGAATATAAACCCATAAGTCTACCATCTATAATCACTTAGAGGCTAGGACTATTAGGTTGGACCATATGAAATTACCGACATTCTCCTGCTTTTGACTTCTAAAAACTTGAAATGTGTTAACCTTGAAAGAAAGTAACCTTTTACTTGGGGCAGAGAGTTCAAATTGTAAAACAGCTCTTCCACTTAAGCCTCTCAATAGCCAAAGTAGAAAAAATTAAGGGCCCAAGTGAGTAGACCATAAGGTGAATGCCGGTATTTGCTTAACCCCTATGCATTTTGTCTTTTTTTAATCTGAGGCCCTGTGTCATTTCGTCATCCTCAGCCATACTCCTGGGTGCCCATCCCCTCCTCCCACTCCCCTCAGCTCTTTTGGCTTTGCCCTTATATAGGAATGCATATAGCCAGGAAGGAGGAATGGTCTTCCCATCCCTAGTCAGTTTGTTTCTTCAGGGTTCAGAATATTGCTATTGCTGTATTCTTCATCACCCCCCCGCCCCGTTCTTGCCCCCTAAGATTCTTCTCAATAGCACCTGTATCCAGATATGCAGCCACTGAGTTGAATCATTCTCCTGAGAATCACAGCTGTTTGTTTCTATTTTGAAGAGGAGACTGTCTCTCTGCGTTATACACATTTTAGTGAACTTTAGATAAACTGGTTTTAAGTGGTGGAAACTACAAGTTTGCTTTTCTGTTTTCATGTCTAGGTCTAAATTAGCTATTTCATTAATTCCCTCAGACCATATAATTAGTCCCCCTTACTCTTTTTTTAAACAAACACTGAGCATTGTGCTAGGCTTTGCATTATAGAAATGAATAAAACACCAAAGACCTTTGTAGAGATCATAGTTCAGGTAAAAACACAACCGTGCACATAGAATTCAAATAGTAACAGGCAGTAAATGAAGTGATGGAGGTGGTGGTAGGAATGTTTAATGTGAGCTGACTATGGCAATGAGTAACCAATTTCATTTTTCTAAGTGGGCATATGGTGTTATGTACTGCCTTTTTCCCCCTTCTTATAATGCTTTTTAAAAATAGAAGTCATAATTGTATTGAGATTCGTATTACATAGAGTAAAAAGAACAGAAAGTCACCTTCCCACTCCCAGTTCCACTTCCCGCTGTAAATTGCACCTGCTCTTAGTTGTTAGTGGTTTTATTAATAATGTTCTTTTTATTTATTAGCTCTAGACAACGTTAGCTACCTCTGTAAATGATAGTCTTGTTCTTCTCCCTCCTCAATCTCTCAGTTGTTATTTGTTGTTAATTTTACATCATCAAAGTATTTGTATTTTCTTTTGTAACTGTGATTTCTTTTTTGCTTTATTTATAGATCAATTCTAAAAATTTTAAACCTGGAAGTATTTATAATGTGATTATATAAACACTGCAGAACAAAGTAGAATGGTCTTGCAGAGAATGAAATGTAATCCTATGTACGTTAAAACTACCAATTGAAAATTTTCCAAGTGTCAGATTCTAGTGGATTCTCTTTTAAAAAGTTTTTTTTAGTTTCCTTCTCTTCCTCTGAGGCCTGTTCAGTTCTATTGTTTCTTCAAGTTAATGGGTTTTTTTCCTTGGGTTTCTTTTTCACTTGGTTAGGGCTGTGGTCTTCAAGATGAGGCATCCACATTAAAGGGGGTACATAAGATAATTTTGAGGGATGTCAGAATATATTAGAAATTAAATTATCCATAAACTTTTATCTGATTATTTTTAATTTTAATTTTGATATGCTTTATAATACACATAAATGTTAGTATAATGATATGTTAAAGAAACATACTGAGAGCATATATTCAAATGGTTTTTTACTCATAAAGATGTGTCGTACAAAAAAGTTTGGAGTTCATTTGGTTCACAATCCCTCGTTGAGTAATTTTCAGGATAGGCTGGCAAACTTTTCAAATATTTGCTGTCTGAAAATGTCATTTATTCGGCTTGCCTTCCTAAATAAATTTGAGTATGGAATTCTAAGTTCAAAATTTTTTTCCTTATAAACCTTAAAAGCATTTATCCTATGCCTTAACAACATTCACATTTCACTGTGACTTGTTCCTTTGTAGATAACATGGGAAGTTTTAGGATTTTTCTCTTTTTTGGTGGAACTCTGAAGTTTTCCAGGATGTGTCCAAGTTTAGATCTTTTTTCAGTAAGCATTCTTAGTACTTGGTGAGGCCTGTCTATGAACTCGTGTCTTCCTTCAGATCATGGAAATAGTCCTCTGTTTTTTTCTCTTTATATATCTCTATTATTCCTATTTTTATCCCCTTCAGGAGCACTTATTACGTGAATATTGGCTCTCTTCAATTTGACCTCCAGGTCCCTAACTTGTTTTATTTCCTGTATTCTTTGTGTTTTTAGTCTGTCTCCTCAAATGTAGTCTTTATCTTTTATTTTCCACTTATGTACCAGTTATACCATTTTATTTATCTTGCCAATTGAATTTATTTTATCACTTATATTTTTAATTAATAACAATTCTTGTTTTATGACTATTTCAAAGCAGTTTTTGTTTTATTCAAGTGAGTTTTATGAAAAACTTTTTGAAGAGTAGCATTCTGTCTGCTGAATTGTCTCCATTTCTAGCAGGGTTATTTTGTTTTGTTTTGCTTTCCATTTTTGGATCTTTTCCCAAATGTCTGTGGTCTTTGGTTTTCCATTAATATATTTTGGAATGAAGAACTACGTTGCTAAGTAATAGTATCTGGTTGGCATGGTTTTCTCTGAAGGATAGGTCTATTCCCCAGCAGGCCTCTTTTCTGAATGGGAAGGCTATGGTGATGTTTAAGTGTAAGTGGGTGATGTTTCAACATGATGACTTCTCTGTAGGTTGTATGGGTAGATTGGGAACCCTCACACACATATCAAAGTAAGGAGGGCTTTATTTTGTGTGGTAGAGTGCTTTAATGTTTAATTTCTGTTAGGAATTATCTCTTCTCCCCATCCCATCTCTAATGTCTGTTAAGATATTCAAAGTTAATCCAATCTGTGTCCTGTTTGTCTCTCAGGCACTGACACTCTCACAAGGAATGTACCCAGACAGGTGGCCCACTTCCTTTAGAGGGCAGTTCTTGGGCTCTGGCATGATGGCAAAAGCCACAAACTGCCAGTGTTGAGAAAGGGGAGGGCCCCAGCTGTCTCAGCTAGCCCAAATACTGTTTCTAAAATAATTAACCTGATGATCGCCACTTGGCCTTTTTCCTACCCTTTGTATTTGGTGAAAGGTTGGTTCTTCTTTGGGCCTCCTTGAAAGAACTATAAATACTTCCAGTATCTTGAATTGTGCTTTTTCTCCCTTAATTTCTCTGTTAATTTATTCCCATCTAGTTAATTTCTCTGCTAATTTGTTCCTATTAATCTGCCTTGGATTTCTCAAAATTTCTGATCCACCAATATCACCCTTTCTTATTTCCCAGTCCTGGTATGGCTTCATTCTTTTCTAAAAATTTGCTGTCATCTCATTGGTGTGTTGGGAAATAAAAGAGACAGATAAATGTGCTCACTTTACTGCTTTGAACCATGTACTGTTTTCAAAGTTCTATCTTGGGTACAATATCTGATCTAGGCATCTAGAAATTAGAATATTGTTAGAAGGCTATATATTTGTTACAAGAGTTTGGAAGAAGGTATGAATCCCCTTTGTTCTGGATTTTTTAAACGAGGCGTTTTTTTTTTCTGTTACTAACATGCTGGAAAGGAGGTCTTTAAGAATTTAGTGTATAAGCTTAGGCTCAGATAGAGGCAGGCATTGCCAGATTTTAGCGTTATAATCTTGGGCAGGTTGCATAGCCTTTGTGCACTGTAGTTTAATCATCTGTAAGATTGGCAAAGGCAGTTATTACCTTCCCCTTAGAGTGATTTTGGGAATCAAATTAGATAAATACTTAAGCCTGCCATATAGAAAGTCTTTACAAAATATCTATTCTTGGTATTATTAAATTGCTTCTATTTAGGAAAAAGTTAGTTATACTTTTTAGATAGCCCTTTCCTTACAGAACAGATAAGTTCCTGCAAAGTTGGCTATGAAGTGGATTATTATAAAATAAATTTTCACAATGATCCTCTTTATAATACTGAAGATGCATTTGTGGGAAAATATCCCTCTGTTATATGAGTTAAAAACTTTTGGTGAAGAAGTTTGTTGGTGGCTTACTAAAATCAGTAGCAAGCATACTTGCTGGGCTTTGGATACTAGAGATTCTTGTTCCCTCTTAGGAAGAAGCTGCTGGAATAATAGAGCTCTTTGCATGATTGGACTCAGAGGAAGTCAATAAATAACACTCGTATTACTTTTCGGTGTGTGCACTTCTGTAAAGTTATAATAAGTATGATGTATATTTTTATGGTCTTTTTGAGTATGTTTATAATCCCCACCCACCCACTGGTATCTCAAACTTTTTTTTTTTTTTTTTTGTGAGGAAGATCAGCCCTGAGTTAACATCCGATGCCAATCCTCCTCTTTTTGCTGAGGAAGATTGGCCCTGGGCTAACATCCGTGCCCATCTTCCTCTGCTTTATATGGGACGCCACCACAGCATGGCTTGAAAAGCGGTGCGTCGGTGTGCCCCTGGGATCTGAACCTGTGAACCTTCGGGCCGACGCAGCAGAACACGTGCACTTAACTGCTAGGCCACCGGGCTGGCCCCTCAAGCTCTTAAGTTGTGTGAAACCCCAACTTCTTATTCTCTTACACGAATCCTTTTTATCATTGAATTAAGTCTGTATACTAAACTGCAAACTTTGATAACATCCATAATTCCTCAAAATCTTGTCATTTATACCTCTGCTATTCTGACTTGTTATATCTTAAGTTAGTTTTACCTGTTTTAATGCTTTGTATGAGTGGAAGTTATACAGCATGTCTGGCTTTTTTGGCTTAATGTTACATGTATGAGATTCATCCATATTGCATGTTGTAATAGATTGTTCATTTTCATTGCTGTATAGTATTCCAGTATATGAATGTACCACAATTTATCCATTCTGTTGATGGATATTTGGATTGTTTTTAGTTTTTGACTGCCACAAGTGCTTATTTTCCTATTTATATTTAGAGTCCATCTAAGACCATTCTTGTACACATCTTTTGATGAACCTATGAATGTGTGCTATTGGCTATATACCCAGGAGTGGAATTGATGGATTGTAAGGTATTCATTTGTTTAGCTTTAATAGATATTGCAAGTAGTTTTCCAAAGTGGTTATATTAATTTGTGCTTTCGCTGTCAGTGTAATTTTAGACATTCAGTTCTCCATATCTGCTAACATTTATTGTATTGTCTTTTTTAATTTTAGCTATTCTGTTGCTTGAGTAGTGGTATCACATTGTTGTCTTAATGTGTTTGTGTGATGATTAATGAAGTTGAACACCTTTTCATATGTTTATTGACCTTTGAATATCCTCCTTTTTCCTTACTTTTTATGTAGTATTCAAGTTTTTGGCAAATTTTTCTGTTGGATTGCCTGCATTTTTTATAATAGTTTGCAAGAATTCCCTATATATTCTGGATATAAATCCTGTATCAGATACCTGTATTGCAAATTTCTTCTACTCTGTGTCCTACTTAAGAAATGTTTGCCTATCCCAGAGTTATAAGGATAGTCTCCCAGTTTCCCCCCAAAAGCTTTATTGCTTTACTTTCATATTTATTCTGAAGTATATCTGGAATTGATCATTGTATATGATGTGTCAAGATTTTATTTTTCTATATGATTATCCATTTGACCCAGTACCATTTGTTAAAAGACCATCCTTTGTGTACTGCACTTCATCATTACCTTTATTACAAATGAACTGGCTAAATATATATGCATGTTTCTGGACACTTTATTTTTTTCCTTTGGTCATATTCTCTATTTTTGCACCAATACCGCTCTGTCTTAATTTCAGCGGCTGTTTTTTGTTGTTGTTGTTGTTGAGGAAGATTAGCTCTGAGCTAACATCCATTGCCACTCCTCCTCTTTTTCCTGAGGAAGACTGTCCCTGAGCTAACATCTGTGCCAGTCTTCCTCTATTTTATATGTGGGACGCCTGCCACAGCATGGCTTGATAAGCGGTGCTTAGGTCTGCACCCAGGATCCTAACCAGAGAACCCCGGGCCACTGAAGTGGAGCACACGCACTTAACCGCTGCCCCACTGGGCCGGCCTCACTTTAAACCTTTTTATACCCTTGTATTTAAGTCTTCTCCAAACAGCAAATAGTTACTTTTTTTCCCCCCTCACACAGCTTTCCATAATGTTAATACCATATTAAACAGCAATTACATGTAAACACTTGTTGTTATATTAAATAATATAAAAATTTATATTTTTTATAAAATATATATAAAAATATTAAACTTATCAAAACTGAGAAATTAATATTGGCATGATACTGTTAACTAACTGAAGAATTGAATCATATTTTTACCAGTTTTTCCGCTATTGTCTTTACTGTCCAAGATCTGACATTGCACTTAGTTGTTATGTCTTCAGGTATTTGTTTATTTAATTCAGTCTGATAACTGGAGTATATAGCCTATTTACATATAATGTAATTATTTATAATCATTATCATCTTACTGTTTCTTTTCTGTATTTTTTATCTCCTTTTTTGTTTCTCTATTATATTTTTGGTTATGCTATCTCACATTTCTTCTAGGGGTTACCCTAGTGATTACATTATGCTTCATTGACTTGTTACAACTAATACCAATACTTATGCTTACCACTTCCTCAAGAATGCTAGAACCTTAGAACATTTTTTTTTTTATTTAGAACACTTTTTCTTCCATTTTGTCTCCATGCCTTTTACATTATTGTTGTTGTGCATACATTTAAGCCCCACAAGACATTACAGTTATTATTTTGTTGACCGATTTTGGAAAATTCTCATTTATCTTTTCAAATGTTGTGACTCCATTCACACATACGGTAGACTTGTGTACTATGTCTTACATTTGTCCTAGGTTCTTTTAGTATTTTCCATAATTTATTTTCTGCTTTGGTGCAAATACCCTTTATTGAGCTTTTAAAAAGTTTTCTAGTCTCATCTTTTGCTGTTTAGTCTGCTGTTACAGTCATATATTATTTTCCATTGTTTTCTAGTTCTAGAATTTCCACTTGCTTCTCTCTTAAGGAATTAAATTCTTGATACAACTCTATTTTTCGTCTGTTTTTTTCCATCTTTTCCTCTCTACTACAACACTTTCATCACCGTTATTTTAAAGTTCTTATCTTCTGAATGTCTGAAAGTTCTCTGGGTCTGTGTCTGTTGCCTGTTTTTTTCCTCCTAGTTTTCAGTCTTATGCATCTGTCTTTTGGCAGCCTGGTAATTATTAATTGAATACTAGCCATTGCAAAAATTTTAAAGGCTGTGGATGATATCTTCTTTTATAGAGGCTTCATCCTTTCCTCTCTTAGATATAAAGCACAGGGACTGAAACTTTGAGCCGGTCGGGGACTGCAGTGAATCAAGACTGAATTAAGGCTATTTGTACATTTGGTTTGTCCTTCTCCTATAGCCTAGCTTTCCAGGCCTTCCAAATAAGAGCCTGGTGTTCTTTCTTGGGCCCCTCTCTCTGGCAGATCCTGAACTCTAATCCTCGTCTCCTCAGCAATATGAGATATCTGAAAACTTTGCTGTGCTTTTTTGAAGGCTTGCGTTTTGGCTTCCTGCTCCATGCGCAGTCACCATCTGGCAGAAATCTGAAAGGGCACTTTTCATCAGGATCTTAGCCCCTCAGGTATCCTATTTTTATCTCCTACCCCACCAGGCCAACAAAGTCTTTGCTGATATTTCTACCCCTTGGCAGTGGCCCTCAGCCTGGGCAAAGCCTGGATTCTCACTCTGCATTGTGGCTAGAATCAGCAAATACTCTTAGAGGAAAAAGTAGCTATAGTCTATCAGCTTACATTTAGATTATTCCCTCTTGTCTGGAATCTTGGGACACCCTCGTCCTGATTGCTTGAGCAACTCTAGTTGCCTTTAAACAATTAGTTATTTTATTTTTATCCAAGTTCTAATTCACAGCAGAACTTAGTTCACCTGCCAGCTATTCCATCATACTCGGAAGTAAGACCCCATGATAGCCTCTTAAGTACTTTTTATACACATTATTTGTCTTGGTTATTTCCACCCTTATCACTACTGCCTGAATTATTTATCCTCAAATGTCACCTGTGAAGTTTTCCTTGCTATATGTCTGTTCCAGTACTTACTTTGTGCTAAGTGTAAGCACTTATATATATATATTATTTCATGTTATCTGCTCACCAACCATAGGGAATTGAGGTACTGTAATCCTTTAGTGGACAAAGGAAAGGCCCAATGTCTGTAAGATTATAGAATCCATGACAAAACAGTGATTCACGTTGGTCTCACTATAGAACTCTTGCTATTAAAATCTATGCTGTAGTTTATAGTCTTCCCATAATTCGTTTGCTTCCTTTAGAATTCAGCTCAAGGGCTATCTTCAGGACATCCTGTTCTGAAAACGCCTGGTTATTACTCTGTACCTTCCTCTATTATCGTATTGAAAGTATCCTAAAAGGTATCTGTTGTCTCTTCTACTATATTATAGTCTTCTCTAGAGTCAGGACTATGTATAATTCATCTTGGTACTTCAAGGTCCATTAGAGTACATGATATACCTAAGCATATAATAAATGTTTATTGCACTCCCATGAAGTCATCGTATGTTTAATTCAAAGAGATTTAAGAAAGTTATGATACATATATTGTTATTGTTTTATCACCTTTATAAACGTTTATCACAGCTTAATTATTCTTCCTGATAACAGTCTTAGCAAAACTGTTGAATATTATATATTAAGTTACATATTAACTCATTTCCTTTCATTATGTAATCATAGTCATCATATATATAAAATTGCTTTGACCTCAGACAGTATTTTCAGTTATAACTTCATGAAGCAATTCAGATAACTTTTATCATAAATATAGGGGGATTTCACAATTTTAGAGTGACTTACATTTTATTAGTTGAAGAATTAATAAACAAAAATGCTGTACGATTAACATCACAGTCGGTTAAGCTAGCTCCGTAAACATGCTGGTCACAAGTTTATGACTGGATAGAATTTTAATAGTATTCTTCAGATAGTGTGATTTAAAAAAAAAAAACAACTCTGCTGGATAATTCATATATTCCATTTGGTCTGGAAGCTTAATAGTTAACATACTAGGAATACTGCACAATTCAAGACAATTGTTAAAAACCTAGTAGTTTTTCTTTTGAGAGTCATTAAAAATCTGTTTAAGTACTTAATTCTCTAATAGTGGCTAATTTAGACTCAATAGTTATTGAAGAAACTTTGTAATTACTTCCATTACTTTTTTGTTTGTTTGACACTTTGAGTTTTGGTTTAGTTACCCTTTTTTTCGAGTTTTATTGAGACATAATTGACATTTATCAATGTAAGTTTAAGGTGTACCGCGTGATGTTGTGAAATGATTGCCACAATAGGTTCAGCTAACATTCATCTTCTCATACAGATACAATAAAAAGAAAAGAATAAAGGAAAAAGTTTTTCTTCTTGTAATGAAAATTCAGAATTTACTCTTCTAATAACTTTCCTGTATATCATACAGCAGTGTTAGCTATAGTTATCATGTTGTACATTGCATCCTTAGTAGTTAGCTTATAAGTGGAAGTTTGTACCTTTTGACCACCTACTTTCAGTTCCCGTACCCCCCCAACTCCCACTTGTTGTAACCACAAGTCTGATCTCTTTTTCTATGTTTTTTTTTTTTTTCTTTTAGATTCCACATATAAGTGAGAGATTCCACATATAAGTGAGATCTCTCAGTATTTGTTTTTCTCTGTTTGACTTATTTCACTTAGCATAATGCCTTCAAGGTCCATCTATGTTGTCACAAATGGTAGGATTTCCTCATTTTTTATGGTTGAATAATATTCCACTATATATGTATACCACAACTTCTTTGTCCTTTCGTCTATCTGTGGACACTAAGGTTGTTTCTATGTCTTGGCTATTGTAAATAATGCTGCAGTAAACATGCGGCTGCAAATATCTTTCAACTTAATGTTTAAATTACCTTTGGATAATTGCTGGATCATATGCTAGTTCTGTTTTTAATTTTTTGAGGCTCTTCCATACTGTGGATCCATTACTTCCATTACTTTTTAATCACAAAAGAAATATGTATCTGTGGATATGGACATGTATGTGCAGATACTTTTTTTAATGAGATAAAATTCATATAACATAAAATTCACCATTTTAGTAGTTTTAAAGTGTACAGTTCAGTGGTATTTAGAACGCTCATAGTGTTGTGCAACCAGCACCAGTATCTAGTTCCAGAACATTTTTATTACTCCAAAGGGAAACCCCATACCCACTGAGCACTCACTCCCGATTTACCCCTGCCTCCAGCCCTGGCAACCACTAATCTGCTTTCTGTTTTTATGTATCTGCCTATTCTGGATATTTCATATAAATGAAATCATACATTGTGTGGCATTTTGTGTCTGGCTTTTTTCACTTAATATGATATGTTGCGGTTCATCCATGTTGTAGCATATATCAGTACTTCATTACTTTTTATGGCTACATAATATTCCATTGTGTGGATTATACCACATTTTATTTATCCATTTATCTGTTGATGGTCATTTGGATTGTCCATCTGTGAATTGATTATTAGCCAATAACATTTTGGTTATTGTGAGTTAAAGTTCTTGTCTGCTGTGAATATTGTTGTGCAAGTTTTTGTTTGAACACCTGTTTTTGATGATTTTGGATGTATACTTAGGAGTGGAGTTGCTAGATCATAGAATCAAGGTAATGTTTCACTTTTTGAGGAACTGCCAAGCTGTTTTCCACAGTGGCTGAACCATTTTACATTTCTAGTAGCAATATACAAGGTTTTTAATTTCTCTACATCCTTGCTGACACTGGTACTTTTCCATTTTTTTTATTATAGCCATCTTAGTGACTTTCTTTTGTGTGTGTGTGAGGAAGATCAGCCATGAGCTAACATCCATGCCAGTCCTCCTCTTTTTGCTGAGGGAGACTGGCCCTGGGCTAACATCTGTGCCTATCTTCCTCTACTTTATATGGGACGCAGCCACTGCATGGCCTGACAAGTGGTGCCTCAGTGCGTGCCTGGGATCCGAACTGGGCTGCCAGCAGCGGAGCGTGTGCACTTAACCACTATGCCACAGGGCCAGCCCCCGACTCTTTTATCCTTGTCTTTTGCTTTCATCATTTTTGCTATGGTGTGTCTGTGGATCTCTTTGTATTTATCCTACTTGGAGTTAGTTGAGCTTCCTAAATGTGTATATATGATTGTTTTTCAGTAAATTTGGGAAGTTTTCAGCCATTATTTCTTTGAATATGTTTTCTACTCCCTTTGTCTTTCCTCTCCTTTTAGTACTCCCATTATATGCATGTCAGTGTGCTTGTGTCCCACATTTCTCTGAGGCTCTGTTCATTTTTCTTCCTTCTTTTGTCTCTAGATTATATAATCTCTATTGATCTCTCAGCAAGTTTAATAATTTTTTTGCCATTTCATATCTACTGTATGTGAACATAACTCCTTATGTGAATTTTTCATTTCAGTTATTGTACTTTCCAACTCCAGAATTTCCTTTTTTGAAAAATAATTTTTACTTCTTTATCGCTATTCTTTATATTTTGTGACGTTGTCAACATACCTTCCTCCACTTATTTAATCATGATTTTCTTTAATTCATTAGGCATATTTACAATGGCTATTTTAAAGGCATTGCTTATTAAACCCAACATCTTGCAATCACAGACAGATTCTGTTATCTCCCTTTTGCCTGTTACATGGGTCATACTTTGCTGTTTCTTTGCATGCTCATAATTTTTAGTTCAAAACTGACATTTTATATAATTCTTGGAAATTCTTGGAGCTGGTTTCTCCCTTCCAGTCTATGTTATTGTTTCTTGCTTGTTTGTTTAGTGACTGGCTGAGTTATTTTAGTGGAGTCTGTTTTACTCTCCTTCCATCCCCTGCCCCCATACACACACACACACACACACACACAGTGTTAAGCCTCTGGTGTTGCTCCTCAAAGGGACACAGTCTTGGGTTTTCCCAGTTACCCTGGGATGACAGTGGTTTTGGCAGGGCTCTCTTTGACTGTCTCCTTCCTTGACCACATACAGCTGTTAAGGTCCACTAATCTAGTGCTAATTGCTCTATTGTTTTTAGTATTCCCTGGGCATTAATTGTTCCAAGGACTGAACTAATAAAAATTTGAATTCCTTTGGAGTGATAATTTCCTTAGTCAGTGCTTCATTTGTTTCTGACCCCAGGCAGGCTCCTCCTAGCTGTCCCTCTTCTTGTTCTCTCTGGCTAATAAACCAGCCTATAGTTTATCCTTTATGTCCAATGATTCCTCCAGTCTCCTCTCAGTTGCCTTTTACCTTACTCAGTTACCTGTTTTTTTAGAGTACCCTGTCCCATTTCCTTGCAAATGAAGTCAGTATTTTTCTGGGAAGAGATTTGGAGCTATTTTATGGCCCCCTTTGCTCCACAGGCAGTATCTCCAAGTCAGGTCTCTGGAGTATGGAGTGGGGACAGTGATGCATTTCTCTGCTAGTGATATCTCTGCTCTAGGAGCTGAGCACTTGGTGGAATGGGGTAGAGGAGAGGAACGGTACCCTCAGGTCTCCTTGGCTTGGCTCTCCCAGTGTGGAACCCCCACCTTGCAAGCTGAAACAATAGAATTTTGTGCCCCAGCAGCACCACACCCAACATATAGCCTACATCCCGCCGGTGGGGGCTGCATGAAAGAAGGGACCCCCCCCCCCCCCCCCGCCACCTCACCTCTTGGCCACATTAACCTGGTAACTTAGCTTCACCAATAGGTAGCTTGAGGCAAGATGAGAAATGTTGATATCCTGCCCTTCCCAGGAAGATAGACCCGTGAGCCCACTGGGGAAAGAGGGAGTCCTTTGCTCTTGGCTGTACCAGTCTAGAGTGGAGTTTGTGACTCCTTGAGCTGGAAGGATGGAGGGAAGAGCAGGTTCTGGTTCAAACACCACAGACTTGCACTTTTCTTAGAGTCCCTAGTAGATTTTCTTGAATACATCTTTCTTCTTTGCTCTGTGGCCCCAGGACCATTTCCAGAGAAAGTGGTTGTTCTTTTATAATTTTCACCTGTTTTACTGGAGAGCAAATCCATGGAGTTCCTCAGGCTGTCATGCTGCAAGGTTTTTTTTGATTAATGATTACTAAATCATTTAGCAAAAATCATTAATCAAATCAATCTCTTTACTGGTTATAGATCTGTTCAGATTTTCTGTTTCTTCTTCAGTCAGTTTCCATAGTTTGTGTTTTTTAGGAATTTGTCCATTTCTTTTAGGTTATCTAATTTGTTGATGTACAATAATTCATAGTATTCTCTTATAATCCTTTTTATTTCTGTCAGATTGGTAGTAATATCCCCACTCACTTCTAATTTTTGTCATTTGAGTCTTTTCTCTTTTTCTCTTGATCACTCTAGCTAAAAGTTTGTCAGTTTTGTTGATCTTTTCAAAGAACCAACTTTTATTTTATTTGAGTCTGTTGTTTTTCTGTTCTCTATTTTATTGTTTTCTCTCTAAACTTCGTTATTTCCTCCCTTCTGCAAGCTTTGGGTTTAGTTTGCTCTTCTTTTTATAGATCCTTAATGTGTAAAGTTAGCTTATTGATTTTAGTTCTTTCTTTTTTTTAATGTAGGGGTTTATAACTACACATTTCCCTCTGAGTGCTGCTTTCATTGCATGCTATAAATTTTGGTCTGTTGTGTTCTTATTTTCTTTGGTCTCAAAGTGTTTTCTCATTTTTGTGATTTCTTTTTTGCCCTTTGGTTATTTACAAATATATTAATTTCCACATATTTGTGAATTTTCCAATTTCTCTTCTGTTATTGATTTCTAGTTTGATTCCATTGCAATCAGAGAAGATACTTTGTATGATTTCAATCTTATAAATTTTATTAGAGACTTGTTTTCTGGCGTAGCATATGGTCTCAATGGAGGATGTTCCATGTGCACTTGAAAAACATGTATATTCTGCCATTGACAGGTGAATCTCTGTTAGGTTTAGTTGTTTTATAATGTTGTTCAGGTCCTCTGTTTCTTTATTGATCTTCTTCCTGGTTGTTCTATGCATTATTGAAAGTCAGGTATTGATATCTCCAACTGTTATTGTAGAAATGTCTCTGTCTCTCCAATTTTGTTAGTTTTTGCTTGATATAATTTGGAGCTCTGTTTTTTGGTGCCTGTGAGTTTATGGTTGTTATGTGTTCTTGATGGATTGACCCTTTCATCAATGTGTAATGTCCTTCTTTGTCTCTTGTAACAAGTTTTGACTCAAGTCTATTTTGTCTTATGTTAGTATAGCCACCCAGCTCTCTTTTGGTTATTTGTATGGAATATCTTTTTCCATCTTTTCACTTTCAACTTATATTTGATTTCCATATATACATCAAACCAAAAAAAAAAATACTTTCCTAGTCTTGTAGAGATTGGCTCTCTGTTGGGACACTCTTTCAACTCTTAGCCAGGCCATTTACAACTCTGCCTTAGTCTTCACTTTCTGCTTGTTTGGCACCCAAAGGTCAGCTGGAGTTGATAGCTTAGGGTCTTCTCACATATTTTCCAAGCATGTATTTGGCCCCAGGTATGCACATGGCCTTCTAGTTTCCCCAGTATATGTGGGAGCTTTTCAAAGCCATCTTCCCCTCGAGCGTATTTATCAGCTTCTTTCTTTCTTTTATCAGCTTTCCTGTCTGGCTATTGCTTGCCCCATCTCTTATAGCTTGCTCCAGGCAGTTGCTGCTAATACATTTGCCATTAGATGCTTTTAACAAATGCTGCCCCCCAGAATGCTGCTTCTACCCTGGGGAAGCTCCATGGCAGGTGAAACAAAGGCAAGCCCCTGAGCTGATCCTTCAGGGGACTGGACAAAGCATACAACCACAATTCTTTCAGAATAAGTCCATATAGCTCCCTCTTGTACCAGCAGCCTGATGTCAGTGGGCTGATGTCATCTCAGCTGCTGCGGAATTGGGGAGGGGGCCATGGTGAGTGAGTATCTTAAAACACCACAGCTCTTACTCTCTGAAATTCAGCAACTGCATTCTTCATTAAGTATTCTCCTGGTTTTATGTTTTTGATTGAATTCCAAAGTTCTGAAAAAGTTTTTGCCATCTTATTCATTGCTTTTGTTGGAGGGATGGAGTTTTGGAGTTCCCCACTTTGCCATTTTTGGTGACATCTATGTATTTTTTTACATATCTGTGAACTTCTATCCATATAGTTTAGGGATTCACAGATATATAATAAGAATGTGAAGAAATTCATTGTATGATAACAAATTCAGGATACAGATAACTTCTGGTGGGGAGTGATTTGATGGTGGGAAGATATACAAGGATGGCAGGAAGGGCCGGCCCCGTGGCTTAGCGGTTGAGTGCGCGCGCTCTGCTGCTGGCGGCCCGGGTTCGGGTCCCGGGCGCGCACCGACGCACCGCTTCTCTGGCCATGCTGGGGCCGCGTCCCACATGCAGCAACTGGAAGGATGTGCAGCTATGACATATAGCTATCTACTGGGGCTTTGGGGGAAAAATAAATAAATTAAAAAAAAAAAAAAAAAAGGATGGCAGGAAGATGGTTGTTTGACAAATGATTCTTTGTATATTTTCTGAATATTCGAAATCTTTTATAATAAATGTATGTAGCTGTCTGTGTGTTTGACACATAGAACATTAATTCTGGCACTCAAACATTTTGTTAAAGTAGAAAATTACATACGTGTTTATTCCAATAATGAGTAAGTGTCTTGCTTTCCTTTAATAGGTAAAACTAGGAAACTTCACCCTTAAAATTTTTTTTAAAAGTGTATTTAAAATATGGAAGAAACCTTTACTTATTTGTTAACGTGTGTAGATTCATTGTCTTATATAATTCTCTAGATCTTATTTTGATTGTGCTCTCTCTTTCTGCATGCTTTTCTGCAAGAACAAGAATAAGAAGTCCTGAATGTAGTTGGTAGTCTACTGTCTGTCTTATTTTTTTTTTTCTTTTGAAAAGAAGAAAAAAATAGAATACTGGACATAGCGCTGAAATGGACATTGGGAGATCTTTGTCTTTGTCCTTCTTCTAATATTTATCTAGCGGTGTAAACTTGCACAGTTTATTTCTCTAGTCTAATCCATTTCTCTCATCTCGGTTCTCATCTATAAAATAAGAGTTGGACCAGATAGGTAAGGGCTATTTCAGCTCAGTGATATCAGGAGGGGCAGCATGATTCTATAGAAAGAATATAGACTTTGGAGCCAGGTAAACTTGTGATCAACCACTTTCTGATTACTTACTGTCTAAAGGAAGCTTTCTAACCTGTCTATAATCATTTTTCTCATTGTTAAGATGGGATTATTACCACCCATCTCATAGAGTTGCTGAAGAATAAAAAGGTGTGTAATGTCTCGTAAGGTCTCGTAAGGGCTCACAAATGCAGTCAGCTCACCAACATTCTCCATGTCTCCATCCCATAACTACATCATTTGAAGGAGTAGCTGGAAAGAAAACAAAAATCTTTGTAACCTTTTATTTAGTTTGCTTTTATATATGAATTATGTTGTGAGTTACACTTGAGGAAAGTAATAGCTCTTGTAGCAGCATTAAAGAACTTTCTCTTTACTCTCCCGATTTTTTAACTTATTTTTTATTTGTGTATTTTATTAGTATTAAATTGGCTAGTGTCTTCTTTGTATAGAAACTCAACTTTAACCATAATCTTAAATGTTTTTCTGTGACTTACCATCTTCATTGACCTGACATCTCTCAATCTATGCTTCTTGGAAAGTAACATACACACACAAATGCACACATTACATATTTTCTGTGGGTTCATATGAGTATGTAGATAATTATATTTCTTACTTCTTTTAAAAATAATGACTTTTATTTCTTTGCTAATTAAAACTTAATACCTTTAGAAAATATAAACAGATAAACGAAACTCACCACCCAGAGTTTAGTAATATTTAGATGTATGTCTTATCAGCATTATCACTGCAGTGCCAAAGTGCACCTCAGTGCATCTATGTGCCAGTCTGTTTCTCTTTATGTACCTGTACCTATATTAACTGTATATGCTATTTATATTTACAAAAGTAAGATCCTTTTAGGCATATTCTTTGTCTGATTTTTTTTATATACAACATATTACTTTCCTTATCATTAAGAAAAAATTTTAATACACTCTTAATGGTTACATAGTTCTACATGTATATCAAAAAACATACTGTGTTTATACGTAATTATCTTTTCCCACAGTTGTAATACTTGTCCCAGGATGAATTTCTACGATGAATCTGACAAAGATTTTCTTTTGTTACTAATTGTAAAATTGTCCTACAGAAAAGGCTTACCAGTAAAATAATGTCTGCTTCTCTGCAGTTTTGATGGCTGTCGGGATTGACAGTTTAAAATAATCTTCAGTACTATAGGTGAAAACTGGTATGGATTCTTTTTGTATTTCATTGATTATAAATGAGATTAAACTTTTTTTCCTTCTGTGAATTGCTTCTTCATCTCACTACCTTTTTGTGAATGTTTTTGAAATCATTCTTAGTTGCCAGAAATCATATAAATGGTTCTCATGGACATCAAATAATGCCGTCGGCATTTTCATTCTTATGAAATTAGTACTTATTTATTAGCATCATTTCCTTCCCTTTTTGCAAGAATTTTCACCATAAAAAATGAGAAAGGAGATTACTAAAACAACTTTATAATTCTTATTCACACTAGAAATGTATGAGAGGCCTATGCATATACTCTCACCAACCTTTTGGATTGTTGCCAGTCTGTTTATTAAGAAATGGCTCTTAATTTAGTTTTAATTTGTATTTCTCTAATTATGAGTAAAGTTCTTTTTCTGTGAATTATTTGTTTGTATTCTTTGCTTTTTCTAATTTTTAGGAATTCTTTATATATTAGGGAGATTAACCCTTTATGTGCTATATGCATTGCAGATACTTTTCTTGGTTTGTTGTTTTTGAAATTGGTCATGATGGTTTATTTTATCAGCTTGCTTCAGAGCCTCTGCAAAAGTATTGACTAGAACAGGTCCCTTTCACATATTCCTAACAGGGAAGTCCAGTAGTCATTATTCTTTCATTTATTAACTGTATTTATTAACTATGAATTTGCTTAAGAGAAATATCCAACTCAGATTTCTGCTCCTATTTCTACCTTCAGCCCATTAGACAACAATGGTAGTTTTACCATCCCAGGGCTTGCCAGGAAAACCAGCAGCTTTACTGTTGAATGGGGTGGATTTAATTTGGAGCTGGGGAACCTCTGGCTTTGTCAATAAACTCAGTGTGAAGGAAAGGGGGCAGCCTCTAAGCAGCTTTGCTAACCAGGCAAGAAAAAATTAAGAATAAAAAAAACAAACAGACATCAGCAGCCACCCAATATGGTGGAGACAGATGCTGCAGTTAAGTCCAGACAAGTTATTAAAAAGAAACGACAACCCGTAGAAAAACAACTCGGAATCTGGAGTTGCTACAGTATGTTAACTAAAAATGGCCAGCTTTCAGCCAAAAATCATGAGACATGCAAAGAAACAGGAAACTGTAACACATATTCAGAAAAAAAGCAGAAGCCAAACATAAAACTACATATTGTACAGTTCTATTTACATGAAATTTCTAGACAAGGTATAACTATAGACAGCAGATTAGTACTTGCCCAAATCTGGGAATGGAAAGGACCTTTTGGGATGATGGAAGTATTCTAAAACTGTATTGTGTCAATGAGTGCACAACTGTATAAACTCACTAAAACTCATTGATATGTACATTTAAAATGAGTGAATTTTGTGATATGTAAATTGTCTTAATAAAGCTGTTAAATATGAAGGGAGAACCAACATCTTTAAAATGACGATACTCTATTAGTGATCTCAACTTCCTGTTGTGACTGTTTGCTGTACTGTTTTCGAATAAAAGCAGGTAACATTTGTGGTTTATAAAAGGTAATTGAAGATAATAACTGGAGGTACTTAAGAGCAGTACCTAATTTTTATGTAGAAGTGAATAATTCTTGTTAAAGTGACAACATGCAGTGCAGTGCTCTTAAATTGTGTATTCACTTTTCTTTGAAGCACCTGTACTTTCTTCTGTGATTCATCGCCTCTATTCTTGAGTGTTTAATTAAGGAACATTCACTCTTCTTCACTTCTACTTTAATGCTGATTGTGACTTTTAAGTGTTCCTGATAGACTATTTCCAGTGTTAGCATCCTGACTTTCTTGCCTGGCTACCTTGCTGATGCCCCAATTCGTTTTGTAATGAGGCAAGTACATCACATGATAGGAACTCGTGTATGTGAGGAACCTGCATAAATATTTGAGTGAGTGTATTAGTATTAATGCCATAATTGAAAAGGGAAATTACATAAACAATCTAATCATAAAGGATTAATTTTAAAATTGTTCCATTTGAAGTAGTTCCTGATATTGCATATATCACTTTATTGAAATTGAATCTCTCAGCCTCCCGCAATTACTCTTCTGTCTCAATCTTCGTCATCTGAGTATATGGCATTGCCATCCTGCTAGTTGCTCGAGTGCCAAATTAGGACCTATCCTTGATTTCTCCTTCCAGTCAATGGGACCGCTTTCCCCATCTCCACTGTCATGCCGTATTAGCCTGTCACCACTATCTCTTGCCAAACTACTCTTAATGTCCTAATTGTTTTCCTGCTCTTGTCAGTTTATTCCCTGAAAAACTGTCATTCTCATCTTACTGCTCTCTAAATTACATGGTTATTCCCCTGCTTAAAATTCTTCAATGACATCAACCACATTGGACTACTTTCTTTTCCTTAAATTTTCTCAAATTCTTTCCTGCTCTAGGGCCTTTGCACTGGCTATTCTTCTCTCTTGCAAACCCTTCCCTTAACTTACCTCTGCTGTTTTTTTTTTAATCTTTTAGTTCTCATCTCAAATATCAACTCTTCTGAGAACCCTAAACTGATTACTCTATCTAAAGTAGCCTCCTCAATACCTAATTGAAGAATTTTCAGCTGTTGCATAGCAACTACTCTATCCTATCTCTCTTCTTTTTTTTTTTTTGTTTCATTTACTGCAATTTGTTATCTTGCTTAGTTATTTATTTACCTGTTCATGGTATGTTTCATTTCCCCCAACGTGTTTCCTGAGCTTGAAGATTATATTATAAATAGTGGCTACTTAATAAGTACCGGTGGATGAATGAATTGTGATTAATTTGTCAGAAGAAATTTGCCAAATTTAGTTCTTCCTTTGAAGTAAATTTTAAATCATTTAAGTTGGCAGTTTGTTTGTTGTTTTTTTCCCACAAAATGGCTTCTGATTTGAGTCAGCTATTTCTTGATTCTAAGGATCTGATAAATTTATATAGTTCCAAAACTAAGTCCTGTGCCCACTGATTTTGTGCCTTAAGAATAATTGTTATTTCATATTACTTAATATTTTATTCACTTGACTTATTTTGTCACAGTGCTTTAAGAAGTATTTTTTTGACATGTCTGTATAGTTTTAAAATATTATGGATTTGTTATACTTGTTCAGAGGTATAAAAATAAGAACTTCTTCATTATGGTGGGTTTTTGTCTTTGTTTTCCCTTTTGATTCATCTGTCTTTGGCTGGAAAATAATTTGACTGAATTTATTCCTCCACTAAATAGCTATGGAGGTGGTATACATATTTTACACATCTAGGAATGAATTTTTGCTGCTTTAAACATGAATAGAAACATAATGCAGTTTAGAATCCTTGTGATACAGCTCTTTTCTCCTTAGAACTTGGTAGTAATTATCCTGTTTTCTTCAGACATATAACAATGGGAGAAAAATGGGGCCATCTTGGTTTTTGTTCCTTTAAAGGAACATGTATACTTATAACATTTTGTTTCTGATTTTGAATTTCACAGAACTATATCTCAGTGGTGGTTTCTTATTTTGATTGGTTATATCTAGTGCAGTTTTTTGTTTTTTTTTTTTTGGTGAGGAAGGTTGGCCCTGAGCTAACAGCTGTTGCCAGTCTTTCTGTTTTTGCTTGAGGAAGACTGTCCCTGAGCTAACTTCTGTGCCAGTCTTCCTCTGTTTTGTATGTGGGATGCCATCACAGCATGGCTTGATAAGCAGTACATAGGTCTGTGCCCGGGATCCGAACCTGCAAACCCCGGGCTGCTGAAGTGGAGCATGCGAACTTAACCACTACGCCACCAGGCCAGCCCCCTCTAGTGCAGTTGTTAATGTCCTTCTTCATTTATAGTTTTAAATTTTTTTATACCTTTTTTAGATCTTTTTGTTTCTATGTTATCTTTCAGGTGGCTTTCTTCAGTCTTTGTTTTCTCGTTTCATACTATTGTTTCATTGGGTATAGACACAGAGCAAATATTTTCTTCTGTATTTGAGATGAAATCCTTCCCTTTTTTTTCCTGGTAGTTTCTTTTTATAGGATTCTTGTGGTTTTCTTCCCTCATTAATTATTCTTGAATGAAAAGAGGGTTCTCTAGACTTAAGTCCCCATGTTGGAATGTAATCGTGAAACACCCCCACACACACCCCTGCAAAGTACATTGCTTATGTAGCTCTTCTGGATTTTGCCTCTTTCTGTTATAGACTTGACAAGTTGCAAAGCATCATCAGCTAGTAACTAATGTCCTGACCAGGTTATGAGAATTCATTATGCGACCAAAGTACAAGAACAGCTGACTGGGAGGAAATTTTATGATATGGTACATATGATCTGGTAGGAGCATTCTGATAGGGGCAAAGTCTTATCAGGAACCTGTTTGTCTGAGATAGCGGTAGACTTCTGTGGAAATCTGTATAATTGTTCTTGTACAGTATGGTCTGTTAGGTCCCATTCTGTGTTTTAATTGGTCAAAACTTTGGAGTCTGATAGATGAATGCTAATATTTATAGTTTCCAGAGCTGTTAAAACTTCAGCCCTTTTGATTTTCGTCAATATGTCAATGAAAAGATGAAGGAAAGTGAATTAGATATTAATTGTTGTTAGTTTTCATGTTATTTTGTGATTTTATGTTTATGATCTTACTATTAAGCTATATGTTAATTTTTGATTTATGATATTTTGAGAAGTATGCTTTTATATAATAATGTCTTATCTGTAAGTAGTAAGTTGGTTTAGATTTCAAGTGTTATATGTATGTCACGAAGACCTATGACTTCATTTCTTAAAAATTATTAGATAATGAAATCCTCACATTTCCTCATAATCTAATTTGGGAAAGTAATTGTTTTATGACTGTTAAAATACTTCTTCCCTCTTGATTCAGTCAGGTAAACTTTTTGATAAGTAAATGAAACTTCTCTTTTTGTAGTAAAGTACTCAGCTGTGTGGGATATTGCATAAATCTTGGAAGACTGTGATAAAGTGGCAATGTCTCGAGAACCCACCCCACCTCTCCCTGGAGATATGTCTACTGGTCCTATAGCAGAAAGCTGGTGTTATACACAGGTACATGCTGTTAAAAGTGCCTTGCTTTTTGTCAGTTACAAATTTTATAGTATTTTGAGAATATTGTGAAGCACTTTGGCATAGTTGTTAGAAGTGTCAGAAGAGTGGGTCATAGGATGTTGAACATGTGGCAAGTTAAAAGCATAAAAGTCATCATTATAAAAAGTGGTTTTCTGAATCTCTTAGGTTAAAGTAGTAAAATTTTCCTACATGTGGACGATTAATAACTTCAGTTTTTGTCGAGAGGAAATGGGTGAAGTGTTAAAAAGTTCAACATTCTCATCTAGCCCCAGTGACAAAATGAAATGGTAAGACTTTTGTTTGTTTTGGATTTTTGTTTTTGATGTAATCATGGCTACTTTATGGTTTTGTTGTTGTTTCTGAATGGATATTAGTCTACTTTTATATTAGATTTGTAGTAAGTTCCTAATAATATAGAGAATTGTAAAGAACTGTGGGATATTGACAGGAGTGCTGTTCGTGATATTATTTAACAAATGATTTCAGTATTGCCTCTCAAATGTTCAAAGTATTATATTCCTCCATGTGAGCCTATTGTTTTATTTTAGGTGCCTGAGGGTAAATCCAAAGGGATTAGATGATGAAAGTAAAGACTACTTGTCCTTATATTTGCTTTTAGTCAGCTGCCCAAAAAGTGAAGTTCGAGCAAAATTCAAATTTTCCCTTCTGAACGCTAAAAGGGAAGAGACAAAAGCAATGGGTAAGTGATTTGCAAACTGAGTGAGGAAGTCTCTGTGTGACTACATACTGTGACTTCTGCACTTTGACCGAGAAAAACTTAGGAGATTTTCTTCCGCTATAACCTGCTTAACCTAAAACATTTAATTTGGCCGTTATTTAATTGTAATGGCAGTGTAGAGTTATAGTTGTTGTACTTAGACTTCGTAAGACATATAAAATTAGTTAAAAATAATATTAAAATTTGTTTTTCACCTAAACTTTGTCCTAAAATGACATTCTCTTGTTGCTTGGAAAAATAGTTGCTGTTAGGGCAAAGTGCCTGGTTCGATGCCTGGCATATATAATAGGTGTTCAGGAAATATTTCTCTTCTCCCTTGCCGTTTTTGCCAGATAATAAAATCTGAAGAACAATGTGAAAGGAGATTGAATGTCCTGATATTTTGTCACTATAATTTTTTTGAGCAGTGGACTGAACACTGACTGAGAGGAAATCAGTTTTCCTTAGTCTCAGGACCAAGTAAATTCAGTTCAGGCTTCACATAATATAGCCAGCTAAAACCTGTAGCCTAAAGCTTCATAGTAGAAGAATATTATAGGAAATGTACAATATGCATAGTAGGAAAATAATGTCATGAACTGCCACATTAAATTTTAAGTGATTTCTAGAAGTGAATCACAAAACCGAGTAATGTCATTACAATAAAAAACTCCTACAAATACATATTTTTAAATACTATTTTTTATTACCAAAATAATACATAGTTTCACGTGTATTTTCACGTTGTCTGACATTTAAGATAGTGGAGGGTCTAGTCAGTCCAGGCTACTCTACCACAGTACAACAGCCTGGGTGGCTTATAAACAAGACATTTATTTCTCACAGATCTGGAGGCTGGGAAGTCCAAGATCAGAGTGCCAGTATGGTCAGATTCTGCCGACTTCTCACTGTCTTCACATGGTGGAAAAGGCTAAGGAGTTTTGTGGGTTCTCTTTTATAAGAGCGCTAATCCCATTTATGAGGCCTTCACCCTGATGACCTCATCTAATCCCAATTATTGACCTTTTAATAACCATTGCATTGCGGGGTAGGGTTTCAACATAAGAATTTAAGGGGATTCAAACATTCAGTCCATAACGTGGAATATTTCAATTAGATTTATTACAGGTTTTCCACCTCTAATTAATTCTTTGTGTAACAGATAGTGAATACTTCTGTAAAGGATCTTGTTTATTTCATAGTACGCAGTTGTTGTATAGTATATTAGGCATTTGAAACATTTACTTCAGGCATTTGTTAAATCTTTTACAAATTACACTAAAATTGTCTTTTGGACATTTATGAAAGTTATTTTTAGGGGTGAGGGGGTTATGTCTGAAAACTTAGGAACGATAAGGGACTTGATGTAGTTTTTTCACCAGTTAATGGATTTTTCTCTAGTTCGGTAAAACTTAAATCAGTGGGATGGATGTCCTAAGAAAGCTTAAAGGATGCCCTGGGGATTTAGAGCATCCATTTTTAAAGGGAGAAGCAGGAAACAAGAGGTATGTTTCTAACTGGGTTCTGCTATTAGATGATAAGTAGTATGCCTATGCCAGTTTGTTTTGATTCTACTTCAGTATTAAAGGGCCTAGATTGTTAGAAAAATCTCCTCCTTCTTCACAAGATTTGATCTGGCTTTTTTTCTTGGAGATCCAGAAATCTGAAAGTGAGCTCATTGGTGATGGCCAAAATTTGTGTAATGCTGTGGAATGATCTTGTTGTGCCTGACGTAACTCTTATGACATTTTATTTATGAACACACTTATCTATAAGTTTTATGATGGATATGTATTGGTCAACTCCTGTTTTTGCACACTCATTTAACTGTGTTATCATTAACAAAAATGTTTCTTGGATACTTGTTTTATTTAAACTTCTGTTCTGTTTTTCACCAGAAAGCCAAAGAGCATATCGATTTGTACAAGGGAAAGACTGGGGTTTTAAAAAATTCATTCGAAGGGATTTTTTGCTTGATGAAGCTAATGGTCTTTTACCAGATGACAAGCTTACATTATTTTGTGAGGTGGGTATGTTTTTTACTTCAAGGAACTCTGTGGTTATATTTATTAATGAAGCAAAAATATAAACTAGAACAATATTTAGCATACTTTTAAAATTAAGTAATTTGTATAGTTGATGAGGTTTTATTTCTAAATATTTTACCAGTAAAAGCTGACTAGATTGTCTTAGAAATCAATATAGTAGCGCAGTCTGAAAAAATTCTGTCATATTCCTAGCTATACTACCACAGTGGTAGCTATACTACCACTAAATACTTCTTCCTCTTAGGAAGATTATGATTGTGTATATATTTGTATGAAAATTTCTAACTATCTTCTTCATTTTGATTAATTTTGACGTAAATGGTAAATACTTGTTGTCGTATTTGGATTGATCATATTAAACATTATTAGTAGTTTATCAGTTTGAATCCATACTTGAATGGTAGTAAAAGTGCCTAAAAAAGATTGGAAGTTTTTTGTTCATTCAAGCAGTTGGGATCATTTAATCAAATAGATGTTAGCATTATAAACTATAGCATCTCATATTTTTAAGATATGCCCACGTCTGTTGACAAACTTATGAGGTATATTTATATGCATAAAATGTCAGATTTTGAAAGTTTGCCAGCATTGCCCCTGCCAATAATTTACACATGATTTGTCTTAATTTGAGGTTTGGATTTGCTTCTCTCATTGTTATTATTACATAGTTTTATCTATATAAATTGTTCTGATTTGTCTTTGGAGTGAATTCAAGGATTATAGAGTTTATAGAGAATATACATCAGTAACATAGTTTTATCAAAATGTTTAAGGTAGTTGATAATTTTCATAGGAAAGCCAGTTGAAAAGGTTATGATCAAGTAAACTCACTGTTAAATATATTTCAGTAGGTTATTATGGACAGATGAGTATCTTGGAAGTGTGATAACTTCCTTAACTGCTACTAAATTAGCTTTAATCTCTTTATAGAAAATGTGTAAAATTTCTTGGCAAGATTACAAACTAATTGTATGACATTATGCTGTGTCAGAAGAGTAATTGAAATATGGCCCCAGAGACTACATAGTGCAAATATAGTGCATCTTATTTTCACTTAGACAAGTTAAATGAACTGTACAATGAATTTGTTATGAATACAGTTATTTGGTTGATAAAGCACATAACACAAGTGTCTTGAGCAGAGCTTACCATTAAATAATATGGAAAAAAAATGCTAAAGCATTTGTTGCCAATAGACAGATCTTCTAAGTAGTATTATAAATAAATATAGGTTATGTTATTTAAAAATTTTAGCATCCTTAATGTAGAATCTTCCAGAATTTTAGCATTTATCTTAAATTTCAGCATGTTAACTTTTTAAAATAATGTAATCTTAGAATTTAAAGGACCTTAAAGGCTATGTAATCCAGTTTAAAAAAAGAAAACCTACAGCTAAAAGTCTTTTTGTGAATAAACTTTTTAAGAAAATATTTTTTTAGAATTGAAATATTATTTACAAATGTTTTCCTAAGCATATTATACTGGAACCTAGACAACCAAGGAATTCAGAATGAAGGCTGAAATTAAGATCTTTTTTCAGTACATACTTTTAAAGTATACTTTTTATCTACATGCTAGATTATACACGCTAGTGACCTCCTAAAAAGAGAACCCACTGTGACATACATTTTAAGTAGGCATTGAGCACATTCAGTTTGGGATACTGTAGTATGTACCTTTTTACTGATGTAGATATTTATACTCTGAGCACTGTTTTTAGCATAGGCAGACAAAAAGTACTGTGAACAAACATTCCTCATTCCCTCCACCGTTTCTTCCATACCTCTCATTGATGCCCTTCCTTCTACAGCATCTCCAGCACTGCTTGCAGAAGAGGAGGAAGCATTGCACTGCCCTACCTAAAGAACTGCCTCCTCCCCCTCCCCTGCAAGTGGTGCTGTAGACAGGTAAGGCAGTTTGGTGCTACCCTTTTTGTGCAAGACATAAATTAATCTTGCAAGTTCCATACTATGAATCAAGTGGCCAGAGGTAGAGATTTCTACCGGTATAAATAGCTCTGCCCCTTCTCTCTCAAAATAATGCTGAAGATAGGAGTTGAGGAATAAGGAGGAAAAATAGAAAATTGGTTAGATTAATTCATCTTCTGAAATCCAACAGATTTTGAATAATCTCTGTCTGTAGACCCCTGCCACTGCATGATACACAAAAGCATATATATGTACAGATAGAATATATAATGAGTTTTTCATAAAATTAAATTAATTTAGAACATACCTTTTTCCCCTTCCTATTTTTCTGTCACTAGATATCCTTTCTGTTTTAAAATACTTGTGATAATGTATGGAAGTGGGTTTTATTCTCTAAAAAGCCGTTTCATGGCATAACGAAAAGTTGACAACCCTATTTCTATCACCCAAATTTTAAGAAAGGATACCTATCTGTGAAAGTCAAAAAGTCTAAGACGCACTATTCTAGAAGATGATGTGAAATTGGACTATTAAAAGTTTCTCCCTTTGGAGCCAGTGTGAGGGATGGTTAGGGAGTTGATAGAGTGGCAAAATTTGTAGTACCTTTGTAAATTCCGAGCTTTCAGAATTGAATGGAGAACTGAGATTTTTAAAAATTAGAGCCAGTAGTCACCTTAATTCCACATTAGAGGAGACCCAGATTTCCAGGGTAGTCATAGTTGATTAGAACCTGCACATGTGCATCTTTAGCCTAAATTATATTCTCAGAGTTGAGCCAGAAGCAATTTGAAAAAGAGCTGTCCAGTGAGTTTGAGGTTTTGCTTTGCAGCATTTATCAATTTTGAGTATTGTGAATTTGCACTTTTACTTTGAAAGGACAACAATGTAACCTCAGGAAAGAATCTCAGCCTTTTTTCTGGATTTTTTACTCTAGGTTCCATTCAGTAAGAATGTTCATTACCTGTATTTGAATATGTATTAGAAAAAACCTAAAATTTTACCAATTCCTTAATTATAAGTATCAAGAAAAGAGTCATCAGAGTTCATTGCATATAAGTTTTTAGTTAGATCATTAATTTCTGCTCTATAGGTAGTCTCTTGAATACTCTTTGGAGTATGAAATGTTAATTATGTCTTAGTTAAAATTTGTGGTTGCTATGATAATACTATGTAGATGTGTATGTCAATAATATAAATTCTTCTGAATTATGATTACATATACAAAATAGAACTATAACATCATCAGTATCTATGCCTGATAATAGTGGCTTTATTTTTGATCCTTTTATTTCTTCTATCACCTGATTTTTGTCAAATTTTTACATTAAATATATTATTTTGAGTTAGGATAATAGACAATAAATAGAATTTAAGAATTTCTTTCCTAAATCAAATATATCATGTTTTTATAACTCCACTGCTTACGTTATACAAGTAATTGAACTAATCCACTTCCTGCTGGCTAGAAATTTCAAGAGCAATGCTGGATATGAACAAATAAATACTATGTGATAAAAAACTGATCCCTAACTAAACCCGGAATATTAACACCAACATTTTTGGTTTATGTATCATTAAGTTCTAGTGGTGTAATAAGGCGATCAGGTAAGGATTAGTGAAACTTTTTTTCTGTTTTACAGTTATTAACATTTTAGAAACAATTTGAATAGTTAAAAACTTATAGGAGAACCTTTATTGGTGGATTTATTTATGTACACAATATCTTGGCTCCTATATTTAGAAAAACATCTGACAAGATTGTTGTAATAAATCCTTTCTGAACCATAATTACATTAAAGTAATACTAATAATTCTAAAAAATATCCAAAGACATATTATGTAGTACAAAGAATGCTAAAAAAAGAGGAATCGGGGATAAAGGTCTAGTCTTCCCGTGATACTAGCCATGTGATTCAGGACACTTTAGTTACCTTCTCTTGATCTCATTTTGAAATCTTTTTATAAAATAAGGTGATTGGATTAGGTGATTTCTATGACACATATGATTCCAAAAGGTTAATAATGCAGGTTTGAAAAATAAAGTGGTTAATAAAAATATTCTCAGAAAGTAAAGTTTTTCTTTAGAAATATCCATTCGCGTGAGATACATGTTTATACATCTGGGTGAATGAGGACTTCTGAGATTTAATATTCTCCAAATATTTTATACTGAAGCATTATTATGCTTTCTGTGTTAGCATGTTAGTAGTTCAGTCCAGTTTATCCATTTCTAATTTACATTTTCTACAGTTTACTGTATTTATACTTCTCCTTATTTATACCTACTTTTATTTAATTAAAGCCTTATGAAATATGTTTTCAAATGAACACAGTTATCTGTTGCTGCATAATGAATGACCACAAAACTTAGCTTAAAACGGTAGATAACTAATATAGCACTTTTTGTAAAAAATCGTTTATTCTGAAACATTTGCTTTACCAGTTGAGGTAATATTTTCTTCAACTTATTAAACGTAATGTGAAAGTTCTGATAATATTAGAATACCTTTTCTTCAAAGTGGTGTGTAAGAATTTTAGTCAATAGTGTTTTAGGATTTCTCAGTATATAATTATCTTTAATGAGAGATAATTTAATCCATATTATAGTTGAATATATAAAAACAATGTAATTATATCAACTTTTATTTATTGATTATTTCATAGGCAAATAAAAGGTCTGCAAATTGAACTAAATTCTATTTGTATTCTTACTGTTAATTTTTTTGTAAAAGATTTCCATGAACTTTACAGTTGCTTTTGTGAGAATTCTTGTACTTTAAAATTTAAATCAATATAACTAGATATTTAAATCAATTTTACTAGAGTTGAAACGTGTAGGAACAACACTTAAAATACCTCTCAAATTGTATATCATAGACTGTAGTTTTATAACCTTTTTTAATAATATAAAAGGTTATTATAAGTATGGTGCTATGTTTATTGTATGTATAATAAACTTCAAGTGTTGATAGGTCTGTAGTGTGAGAAAATAAAAATTAAAGAAATTTCTTCCTCCACCTCACAAAAATGTCTTCTCCTTATTTGCTTTTGACAATATCATATTAAGACTTTTTTCTTGTTGAGAAACAGTTTTTGTAATTACTTTAATAAACAAGCATTCCATCCAATTGATAAGCCCTTTATTTACATAAAATGTCACTTGAAAATATCTAGTTTGTTTCAAATTTTTTTCTATATTATTTTTCCCCTTTTAATAGAATCCTTAAATTCAATTCCCAGATATTAGCATTTTTGATCAGGAGTACATTAAATTATTTTATTGATAAGAAATTTGAGTATCGACTTAGTAACTAATTGTTGATATTAACTTGTAAAATTGTTTTTTTGCTGTCCGTTTTTTTTAGGTGAGTGTGGTCCAAGATTCAGTAAATATATCAGGACATACTAATACAAATACTTTGAAGGTGCCTGAATGTCGACTAGCAGAAGATTTAGGTAATCTCTGGGAAAACACACGATTTACAGATTGCAGTTTTTTTGTGAGAGGACAAGAATTTAAAGCGCATAAATCTGTACTTGCAGGTACTTTCTACTTTTGGTAATATAGTACATTTCTTTCATAAATTTGTGCATTAAATAATGATGCTTAATCTTGTTACAGCTCGATCCCCAGTTTTTAATGCAATGTTTGAACATGAAATGGAAGAAAGCAAAAAGGTAAACATGGTTTAAAGACTAATATTTAATTTGTACAAATGTAGAATACTGGAATGTATATTTCAAAAATAATGGTGCATGTTCTCGTTGTTAATACGTGATTTCAGAAAGAAATAGAAAGATGGGAAAAAATGTGTTCTATAATAGAACAATAGATGTAGCCTAATGTGGGTGAATGTTCCAAATAACAGCTATTTTTATGTCCATCTGGTGGTAAAAGAAATGGGTAGTTGTTATCCAAAAGGGTGGTTTTCCAAAAGAACTATTGTGATCTATAGCTATTTGAGAGTTTTCTGATTAAGAAGTATATTCCTTCTTTCTAGACTTTATGAGTTGATTTTGGAATTTGTTTTCTAGAACAAAAATAATGCCTACATTGTTTTTACCGCTAAAATAAGAGGATATTTGTTAGATTTAACAAAAATGATATAAATTACTTCAGTATTCTTATACATTAACTGTAATCAAGATATTACCTATTTGATTATCCCAGATGTTTCTCTTCAAGCTATTATTTTGAAATGTCAGATGAAAGATCAAAGGTTGATTCTTTGTTGGTTGCATTACATGTGAGCCTTAGTGCTCCCACTGGACAACTCCAGAGTGTATGTGGCTCAGCTTTATTCTTCCTGCAGAACAAGAGGCTGCCACAAAATAACTGTTTTCTTTCCATTGAATGTTGGTCTAGGCAGGTCCTTTGTTTAGCCTTCTGATCACTTCCAAGTAAGTGGATCAGTGTTTAGCCTTCTGATCACTTCCAAGTAAGTGGACCAATAAGTGGATTCAGTGATGTCAAATGTTATTGTCAGCAAAGGGTCAGAAATGTTTGATGTTGTTTAGTGTTAGATATTTAGCTTCATTGATCCCAGGAGAGAAACGAAATACAAAGATATGGGAGTAAAAAGGAGCTAGTCCTTTCTGGACTTGAGTATGTCTCAAGCAAAGAGGTGAGGTGCCAGTAATATTACATGCCATTTTTGCAAAAGGGAGAGTTCTAAATTAGTGGGCTCTGGAATTATCTCAAATACCTGACCCTACTTGTGCTTAAAGCTGGGAATAGAACCATTGGTTATAGGGTCTTAGGCATTATATTATGACCTAGGAATTTCAACAAAGAAAAAGTTAATAGCCATCTTCCCCTAAGATAGAGGTCAGAAACTGAACACGGATATATTTTGTTCAGCCTACAGTTTTTTGTTTGTTTGTTTTTGTTTTACTCTTTTTAATTGAGAATTGGGCTTTATATTCCTACATGGTAGTGTTTGGCTGGGTATATACTTCTCCTCTTAGACCTGCTTGCTTAGCTTACTGAAGATTTACTTAGCTCAACTTTAAAATAGACTTAACATATATTCAAGTTGAACAATATTGAATACAGATTTGGGCCTTTTAAATTACTGTCAAAGTTTCGCTTTATTTGTCTGTGTGTGTATGTTTTTTAAGTATAACTTTTTTGTGTTGTTTTCGATATCAGAATCGAGTGGAAATAAATGATGTAGACCCTGAGGTTTTTAAAGAAATGATGAGATTCATTTACACAGGGAAAGCGCCAAACCTTGACAAAATGGCTGACAACTTGTTGGCAGCTGCAGACAAAGTAAGTAATTAGGTCTTGAGGAGCTGAAAAATGTCCTCAAGTTTGATGTAGCTAGAAAGCCATCATCAAATGAAAACCCCAAATAACTTGAAATATTGAATTAATTTATACTATTTGTAGATGGCTTTTGAGAGTATTATGAAATAACATACAGTGGGATAATATGGAAATGAGTTTTTTTTAGGTCAATAAAACATAAAAATATGTTCGGCCATATATGGAAAGAAGTGAATTTTTCATGGGAGATTAAACTGTAAACTCATTAGTTTTGAGTGTATCTTTACTCTGTTTTATAAGAACACGCACACAATAGCATATGTAATTTATTGAAATTTTCAGATAATCTTAGTCTTAAGTGCAGTGTATAACCTTTGTTTAAGAAAGGAGAAAATATTGGTTATTTTGTGTAATTTAATTTTCTCTTCATAAATTTATTTTTAATATGATAGCAGAGAAAGGGAAAAAACAATGTTAATTTTGTAATGATGATTTCTTAAAAATAGAGGGACAGTGCAAAAATACCAGAAAAATCTCGAAGCCAGTAGTTCTCAATCCTGAAAGCGCGTTAGGAACTTTCTCCGAAAGTATTGATGTCCATGCCACTTCCATCCATGTATATGTATGCATGTGTGTGTACATGCATATATATAGTGATATTATACTTGTTTTGCAAAATGTTACCATTGGGGGAAACTGGGCCAAGTGTATATGGATGGAATCTATTATTTTTAACTGCACGTAAATCTATAACTATCTCAATAAAAATTTAAAAAATACCATTCACAGGGCCAGCCCAGTGGCATAGTGATTAAGTTCGTGTGTTCCACTTCAGCGGCCTGGAGTTCGCAGGTTCAGATCCTGGGTGTGGACCTACACACTGCTCATCAAACCATGCTGTGGCGGCCTCCCACATATAAAATAGAGGAAGACTGGCACAGATGTTAGCTCAGTGATAATCTTCCTCACGCAAAAAGAGGAAGATTGGCAACAGATGTTAGCTCGGGGCCAGTCTTCCTCACCAAGAAAAAAAAAAAAACCGTTCACAATAGCATCAGAAATATTAAATGCATAGGCATAAATCTGACCAAAGATGTTCGAGACATGTATACTGAAAATTACAGTATATTGCTAAGTGAAATTCAGGTAGACCTAAATAAATAGATAAATCTTGTTCATGGACTGGAAGTTTCAATATTGTTAAAATTTCGATTCTCCTTAATTGATTAGTAGAACCAAATGTCCCTAGTAGGATTTTTTTTTAATTGAAAAGCTGATTTAAAAATTTATATGCAAGTGCAAGGACCTAGAATTGTCAAATAACTTTGAGAAAAGAAGATCAAAGTAGAGGACTAACACTTCCTGATAACAAGGCTTATTATAAAGCTTCAGTATTTAAGAGACTGTTATATTGATGACAAGATTGACAAATAATTCATTGAAACAGAATAGAGAGTACAGAAATAGACTGTCACACGTATAGATATCTAATTTTTGATAAAGTGCAAAGACAATTCAGTGGAGAAAGGGATAGTCTTTTCAACAAATGGTGATGGAACAATCAGATACCTGTATGCCCAAGAAAATGAACTTTGATTAAACTTATTTGAAAAAATGAATTTTGTATGTGGATATGAAATTCACACTATATACAAAAAGTAATGCAAAATTGGTTATAAACTTAAAAATCTAAAACTTTTAAAAGAAAATATAGGAGAAAGTGTTCACAATCTTGTGTTAGGCAAAGACTTCTTAGCTATGACACCAAAAACATAATACATAGAAGAAGAAAATTGATAAATTGGACTTCAATGAAATTTAAAACTTCTTTTCTTCAAAAGACACGCTTAGGAGAATAGAAAGGCTAACCACAGACTGGGAGAAAAGATTTGCACAGTATATATCTAATGAACAACTTTTATCCAAAATATATCTGGTAAAGGACTTTTGGATTCAGAGTATATAAAGAACTCTCAAAATTCAATTATAAGAAAACAATGTTATTTCTAAAAATAGAGAAATATTTGAACGACACTTCCTGAAATACTGTCAATCAGGTATATCAAAAGATTCTCAACATCCTTAGTCATTAGGGAAATGTAAATTAACACTATCATCAGATCAGATACTTCTGCACATGTATTATGATAGGTAAGATTACAAAAACCATGCTAAGTAAGCAACACCTCTCATATGCTTTCTACTGCTGTAGTTTGTATTTTTTGGAGTATTCTATAAATGAAATCATACAATTTGTACTTATTTTTGTCTGGCTTCTTCCATTCAGTATAATTATTTTGAGATTCATGCATGTTGTTGCCTGTGTATCAATAGTTCAATGCTTTTTATTGCTGAGTAGTATTCCATTGTATATAGACATACTACAATTTGTTTATCCTTCATCTGTTGGTGAACATTTGGGTGTTTCTAGTTTTTAGCTATTATAAATAAAACTTCTATAAACATTGATATAAAAGTCATAGTATGGGCATATGCTTTCTTTTCTCTTGGGTAAAAACCCAAAAGTAGACTCATTGGATCATATGGCAAATGTAAAACTTTTTAAGAATCTGCAAAATGGTCTTTCAAATTCGTTTGTACCCATCAGCAATGTATGAAAGTCCTAATTATTCCATATCCTTGACCATAGTTGACATGTATGTCAATTATACTTCAGTAAGGCTGCTAAAAGTGTTATAATATAGACACTGATAACTACGAATTTTTTGTGGTTATGAATATGTTTTGTTTAGCTTTATAATTCATTCTTCAAGATTGACTAGTGGCAACATGCAGTGTACTGGCTGGTACACTCTGACAAAATAATAGAGAACAGAAATATACTCATTAATAGTATTGAGTAGTAAGGGTTTTTTTTTTTTTTAAATACTAAAACCCTATTTTTAAAATACACAATATTTTGCACTTACACAAATTGAAATTTCCTAAAGAAAATCAGTCTTTCTTTTGAGTACTATTCATATTTTCTTTATATTAGGTTAAAATAATTTAACGACTTAAAGCACCCTCAGTTCAAAGTATAATGAGCTTTAACTTCACTTTCTAGGTTAAAATATCATGTATTTAAAACTTGGTAGTTTGAGTAAATGTTTAATGGTCATATTTTCCTTTTGGATAGTATGCACTGGAACGGCTGAAGGTCATGTGTGAAGAAGCTTTGTGTAGTAACCTCTCAGTAGAAAACGTTGCTGATACCCTTGTCCTTGCAGATTTGCACAGTGCAGAACAGTTGAAAGCACAAGCCATAGACTTTATTAATAGGTAAGCTGTGCTTGTATGTCATTGGGCATGACACCTTCAACATTTTTTCACCGGACTTTTTTTTAAGTGTGTTTAAATCTTCAATGCAGGTGCAGTGTACTTCGACAGCTTGGGTGTAAAGATGGGAAAAACTGGAACAGCAAGTAAGATGACATCAGTTTCTGACTTAAAGTTGATCTGCATATATGAAATTAAGTGTTTGCATAGCCTTTTGTTCATCTATAATAAGTATGAATCCAGATATTAGTTATATGAAGCAAACTGCTGGTTATTATTAAAATAATAATAATCTGACTACTACTTAGTGGATTCTTAAGGCTATGCTCCCCTGTAGATCAGCTTCTAGTGTGAACTGGGATGGATACTCTAATTTTTTAAGCACATATCCTCACATAGTGTATAGCTGAGTCCAGGTATTTCAGTGGCTACTAGAGATCCTTTCCCTGACCCTTCAGAAAGCATTTCTAAAAATGTGGGAAATATTCTTTTTGTCCTCTGAGGAATGTACCCTCTCGAGATTTGCCTAGAGAGTTTTTACAGTTGAATGCTAACTCACTGCTTCTTAGGTTAGCCAAGTACCTTGCATCAAATGCTGTATTATGCTAGCTGCCTAATATTCCAAAAATGGTAGCAATTTGATCTTCCTTTTCCCTGGTAAAACTATAAGGGGTGGGGTAGTTAGTACATCTTCTAAGCTTAGACCTTCTGAATATAAACTATGAGAACTTAACTATTCCCTTTTTTTCCCTCTCTCTTTTAAAGTGAGTTTTCTACTCTTTGTAATTACTCAAAATGTAAAAGGGTAAAGAGTCGATAAGTTGAAGAATTTGCATGTGCTTTTGATTAGTTTTTACCTGTAAACTCTTAATTTCCATTTTCATAAATTCTCAAAAGTTGATATAAAAAAGTAAAAAAAAGCCAGTGTTAGAGACAATAAAATGAATGTTTGTTGACTTAAATATTTCCCATTACTTTCATGTGTTTTGATATATATGAAGTTGGTTAACTGTGAATTCCTATCAGTTGGTAAATTCTGTTTTCTGAAAGTAAAACTTAGTGATGACTTTTACATTATTGGTTGTTCTTTATATTGGTCAGTGTGTGATAATACATTATTATGGTATGTGATCCTAGAAAAAAATCAATTTGAATTTAAAATACAATGTATTAGCAGCAAATGACAATGTTGTCATCCTTTATACTTAGCCACTCTCAAGCTCTAGTTTTATTCTGTTAGGAAAATATTCTACATTGTATAACTTTTTCAGTGTCAAAAAATATCAGTTTATTTTATTTCCCCTGGAGAAGCTGTTGTATATACATACCTTCAATAGATATATGTTGAATTAAATAAATGAAAATGCCCAGTATATTAAGAGGTATCTATGTGATTCTAAATAACTAGTTGAAATTACAAACATAATGACACACTCGTAATTTGATATCAGGCAAATTAAAAAAATTGTTTTGTTAGCTACTGTTTAGTTCAACAAACATTTACCTAGCATTTGTTGTATCTCAAGCACCACGCTAGGGTGCTGCATATAAAAACAATTATGAGGAAACATCCTTGTTCTTGAGAAATTTATCTAATGAAAGAAACAAATACATGAATATATCATTTCATTGTAATATGGTAAGTAATGTAATACAAGAGGGTATGTGCAGGGCACTTGACAGAGGCTAGAGGTTTGGGGAATGGCTTCCTAAAACGTGAATAGGAATTAGCAGAGCTGAGTCTTAAAACATGAATAGGAATTAGCAGAACTAAGAAAGAAGTGACAGGCATTGCAGACAGGATAGCTTGAATCAAAATATAGAAGCATGAAACAGTAGTTGATCATTCATTTGATAGATATTTATATTTATTATTCAGTAAATACCTAGGACACTGTGCTCAGTACAAAAATATAGTGGCGAATGTGACAGATGTTTCCCTTGCCTTCATGGAGTTTATGGTTTAGAAGGAGATAAATAGGAATTAAACAAGTAGTTGAAATCAAGTGTGATGATAGGTAACATATAGCATACCCATCCAAGCATATAGCAAAGGAACCTGACCTAATCTAGGGGTCAGAGGAAGCCTTTTCGAGTATAGATAAAGACCCTAAGAATTAGTAGGTGAAGAAGAGGGAAGAGGTGAGAACGTTTATCCCAGAAAAAGGGAATCGGGTGTGCAAAGTTTTGGTGACAAGAGAGAAGAATATGGAGTGAGAAAGAGGGTATGAGAAGAAGCTGGAGAAAGCAGAAAGAGATCAGGTCCTGGAAGGCCATGTAAATAACATTAGGGCTGTTAGACGTTATTTGAAGAGTAATAGGCATCCAGTGAAAGGTTTTAACATAGGGTGGGTAGAGCATGATCAGGTTTGCGTTTTTAGCAGTCTGTCTGCATGCAGGGTAGAGAATAGATGTGGGGAGGTTGAGGTGGTGTTGGTAGTTGAGGAGCAATGTTAAATATATAGGTTGACCAGTTGGAAAGTTTTTGGAGTAGTTCAGGTAAGAGATGAAGTATGAAATTAGACTTGATTGGTGACAGTGGGAGTAGAGAGAAATGAAAGGGTATGATATTTTGAAGGGACAATTATAATATTTGGATATTATTTGGATGGTGGATTGGGTACAAGAGGACAAGACAGGAGACAAGGAAGGGTAACTAGATTTGTTGTTTGAGCAGTTAGGTTTTTGCTCTCAGTGAGAGCATGTTGTACATAGTGTTCAATAAGCAGTTCAGTATCAGTATGCAAAATGCCAGAGCATGGACGTGGGAGGTGCAGGGCTAGAGAGAGGAAGTAGGAAACCTTGTTTCTCTTTCTAAAGAACTTGGATACAGGCAATGGGGAACAATAGAAGAGGACATGATATAGTCATATTTATGTTACCTAAGGCAGCACAGAAGCTGGTTTGAGAGAAGCAAGATAGGACACTAGAAGACAAATTAGAAGACTGTTGTAATAGTCCAAATGTGAGATGATGTGGGCCTTAACTAGGGGGTGGGACTGTGGAGACAAGTATCATACACTTCATGAGAGTAGAATTTCCAGAAAAATTTTAGTAGTTTCAGTTGCAACAGAAAATACCAGTAAGGTAAAGATGATATTTTAATGAATTAAAATGGTTTGAATACATAGAGAGGCAAAGTGTTGAAAACATTTTGAAATCTGTAACTTAAAAAAAAAATTGACAATGCAACAATGTGTTTTGGAAAGTACCCTTTAATAAACATCTCTTAATTTTCTTTTTCAGCCAAGCAACGGACATAATGGAAACGTCAGGGTGGAAGTCCATGATTCAGTCTCATCCCCATTTAGTAGCAGAAGCCTTCAGAGCACTAGCATCTGCACAGTGTCCACAGTTTGGCATTCCACGCAAACGGCTAAAACAGTCCTGAAATCTTCCATGAACTGTAGAAAAATGGAATTGACTTTTACTCCTCCAGGTCCAGAAGGATTCTAATATACAAACCATAAGCAAGAGTTGTTTCTGTTGTCTAGTCCACAAACAGAAGCTGAAAAAGCGTATTGCTTGCATTTCAGGTGGATAATTTATGGTTTATTCTTCAGCTTTAAATTAGACTGATTATACTCTAATTCACTTCAAGGCCTTAAATTATCTTCAGTGACTTCTCTTGTTCATATAATACTTTAATTTTTTTATTGTGCCTTGTCATTTTGACCAAGGCTATGCCAGATTGCACTAGCTCCATAATGCAGTAATATTGATAACTGAAGATGATAAGTTTCAAAAGGATCTTCCATTAGTTTGAGAAAAGCAAAATGAATTTTATAGGGTTTGTCGTATGCTATCTCAAAGTTTAAAACTAGGTTCTCCTTAAAAGCACTTGTATTGGAGATTACTGGTAATATTTCCAATCTAAGTTCTGTAAATACAGGAGAACCTTCTTACCTTCAAGGTAAGTTGTGGCAATACACTGCTTCAATTCTAATTTATTTTTCATTTCAGAGGGCAAATATGCAATGAATTGGCCCAAATTTTTAGTAAAATTTGTGATGTTTGTCTATATGTTAACTGTCCAGCAAACTAAGAGAAGCATAACAAACCTTTGCTTGTGTTTCTTTGTGGGTTTATCCAAGTTTACAATGATTGAGAACTGATTGAGGTTAAGGTTTCAATAAGAAAGCATGTTTTGTGCTGAATTAATTTTTTTTAATTTATAGTGACCTACATTTATATGAAGAATTCTGTATATGTTAAAAGTAAGGATGACCAAATGTAAATTAATGAGTGGGCCAATTACGAAAGATATATATGCACTTTTAATGTGTAACTTTTGTATGCTCAGTGGTACATATATTTTTTTGCTTTTGAGGAAATTAATAAGGTATAATTAATTGTGTCTTAACTTTTGAAAGAATTTTTAAAGACAGATGGAGGTAACTGGGATGTTTGTGATAATAGATAAGAAAGATATCCTTGATTATAGTTAAATTGGTTTGAATTTCAGATATTCATTATTGAATTTACTCCTGTTTTATCATACTTTGGAGAAAGCACCTGAACAGCAGACGAATCCTGGACAGTCTACTCTCCTAAAAACAATGAACTGATATTATTTGCAGACCAAAGGAGAGAACCCTTAGAAATATGTCAGACCACACTCTAACCCGTTTTTTCCCCCTAGCTTTCTCTTTTCTCTTTCAGTTACTGTACTAACATTGTGGGTGATATTGAAATTCTGCGTAATGTGAACAGGATAAACTATTTATAAACTGCTTTTCATGGGCCAGTTCTTTATTATAAATGAATTTTTGCTTTAAACACATATGCATGTTCAGTGTTTGATAGCTGTGTTCGCAGTGGAGGTCTGTTCTGGTGCATTGTCCCAGAGAAGTAGGAGTGATCAGTGACAAGTTGCTGCATCTGCTTGCGTGCAACAGTGACAGCATCCTTCTTAGGCAAGACTTATATTTGAGCACAACGAAAAAAATGTGTCACTGGAAAAAAAAATGCAGATACCTATATATTTGCATATATAACTTTAATCTCCCAATTAAAATTTGTATAATTTGTTTAGTTTTTGAATTCAGGACAAAAGGAAAAAAGTGAAGCCTGAGATTTTAAAATAGATTTTATTTTTGTTATCTGTTAGGTACTCACTGAAGCAGTCCTAATATCAAGTGTAATTTATATTTACATTGAACAGACACTGTCAAATAAGCATTTGTTATCCACAACAAACTGGAGTTTGAACAGATCATATTTTCTGACATCTTCGTTTCTTTCTGTGTAGTTTGAGTCTTTGTTGTATTAACTTAAATTTGAAATTGGAAGAATCCCTTGGATTAGAAGAAAGATTCTTACATGTTAATGGACTCCATCCTATGTAAAAGTACTATAGAGATCACAAACTCACTTCCTTAACTTCACCGTAAGATTGAGTTTTTTAAATTTACGATGTACAATTTAAAAAATGCACACACACATGGGTATACATTTTAAGATTTTGCCAGGGTCTTATAAGAAAACAAAAATTCCTTACTCAGGCTGTAGAATTTTATTGTCATACTTCAAAAAAAAGATACTGGTGTATCCATTTATATTAAATGCACACAGGCACATTGTGAATTAATTCACTGCTTGAGTCTACATTTCTAACCATAGTGACTTCAGTAATAACACCATATAATAAACATTTCAGCTTGCCCTTACTTACTTATTTTAGTGTTTATTGCAAATCTTAAGGGTTTTATTTTAAAGAATTCTTCTTTAGGTTGGTAGCACATTTTATACCAAAAAACGTCAAACACTGTGCTGTAAGAATATCCACGTTTGTAGAAATGTTCACTTTTGAGATAATATAATGCCTACCATTATACTAACAGAGTCGTATGGTAGTTGATTTATTTTTTTTATTTATTATGTATGTTTTTGGTATTGTTGGTTCTTGAGGCAATGATAAAAATCTGCTAATGTATTCTGACATGAGTGCTCTAATAGCCTTTTTTTTTTTAACTACATACAGTGTTTTCACTAGGCACAAATTCTGTCTACAGCAGCCTTGCCTTTTGAACCATCAGTCTGCTCCTCTTTCCCCGTTTATCACCTAAACAGCTTTTCCTTAGAAAAGTAGTGACTGGTTTTAAATGTTATATATTATGAAAGTAAGCATTGGAGAACTGTTCTTTAGATTGAGATACAGAAACAATATATTTGTGCCTTTTTCGGTTTTTAATTTTAACCTGTATCGGTATTTGGAGCACAAATATGAAGGTGCCATAATATATGGCTTGCCATTGTTACCTCCTTGAATACTCATGTCATTGTCTTGAAATAGTAATTGAAGAACCTTGCATGTATTACGTGGTCATTTGGGCGTGTGTGTGTGTGAGTGTGTTGTAGACGTACTTATATTTGCTTGACCTTTGTATGACCTATGTATGCTATGACCTTTGTATGTGGTATGTTCAAAAGAGTGAATTTCTGAAAATAGGACTCAGTTAAATGCTGAAAGTTCGGGTTAGTTGAAATATTTCATGTGCTTTATTTTGGGGGACAGTTAATTGACAGAGGAAATTAAAATTCTCAAAAACATCACCAATTTACTGAATGATGAAATGTGAAAACAGTGCCTTTTCAGGACATCAATTTTAAAGTTAAGTTTTAAAATATTAACAAAAATCTCTTAAAAAGTTGTCATGAACATTACTGGCTTATTTTTAAACTAGACCTAAGCTAGAGTTTATATTGCCAAAAGTATAATTACTAATTTATTTACCCATTTAAGTTTTGTGCATAAATTTAAAACCTAAGCAGAATTCTTTATAAAAATGTGGATCATAGATACTACCCAGTGTTACTAAAATAGAACACGAGGGACTTCATAAGTTTTGTTAAAATCCAACTCAACAAGCTTTTCTCATAGCCAAGTATACATGAAGAGGTGAATTCTGAGTTGGACATTCAAGCTCTTTGATGGATAAAATAAAAATATTCAATGTATTCTTGCAAAATAAGGTGAGTGGGTTTTAGTGTTTTCAAATTATAAAGACAGCACTTTCAGCATACGTAAGAGTATTTTGCAAACCTCTTTTATACAGATTATGAGCTCTACTTTATTTAAGTGTCCATGGAATGATGTAAATTTTAGGTCCAGTTGAACAAATATTGAGTGCCTACCATATGCAAGACTTCCTCTTCACTAGTAATGAAATCACCACACCGTGTCTTCTGTTTGCAGTATGTGGATTTTATGGTTGAAAAGGAATTCTTATATTTAAATCTTTTTATGTTGTTCGAGTTTATCATTGTATACTGTAATCCAGTTAATTTTGCCTTCAGTTTTTTTAGAATAAAGATATAACTTAAGTGAGTCCCACTTTTGAAAATAAAATTCTGCTAAAATTATTTAAAAATTAGTTCTGGGGGAAATTGATTTTCAAGATTCAAATGTATAAAGACTTATATTGAATTTTTCAGCCTCATTTTTAATCAGCTGATGTTGATGAGATACATACTTTTTGTATCTTATTGCTGAAAATATTTTTTGCATTTCAGCACGTTGAGTTAAAATAAAGTTGTTACTACTTATTCAGAATTAATTGTTTTATTTTGTGTTTATTTGAAAATGTGAACTCTTTTCTTTCAGATTACTATGATGCTTTGCAAAAGAGCCATGTATTTGATATGGTAACTTTTAAAATTATGTGTAGTAGCTGTCTTTTCTACATAGGGAAGCTAGTATTTTTTGGAACCTTACTAAAGACTTATTCCTTAACTGTGAGATGTTACACATATATTTGCTTTAATATATGCATACTATCAATATTGAGTAAGTTATGCTAATGTCATGTAACTTGAATGTAGCGCTTAAAGATCACCTTTCCCTAGTCGTCCTACTCCTTCTTAATTTCACCTGACATCTTAATCATTTGCTGCTATCAAAAAGAGCAGATTTGGGGCAGTGCATTCCTGGACCAGCTTAGTAACAGTAACACACTTAGTTCTTAAAAATTATGGCCAAACTACCAGTAGAAATGCACAGTGAAAAACTTCCCATATACCCAACACACCCATACACATATACACACATACTTGAATTTCCCTGAAGAATAAAGGAAGGGTTGGAAAACAGAACATTGTCTATGTGATTCTAGTAAAATAGGTCAAGTGGTCATATTCTAAACTTTAAATGAAATATATAACCTTTTCTGCAGCAGCCAGAGCCCTTAATACTTTATTTTAGAACATTGGGATATGGTTTCCTCTGTTCTACCACCTCAGAATCATTTGTTTCTAAGAGAAGGCCACGGGTGGCATTTGCTCTGATCACTATTTTTACACAGAAGACATATTGGTAGAAATCTTTCACATAATATGTTGTAGCTAATTTTTTTTTCTTTTTGTACCAGAGAGGTGTGCATGCATCTGCAGTGAATTTCAAAAAAGTTCTTCGTTCCTGTTGAGTGCTTCCTTTCCACCTCTCCTCTGTCTCTTGCCCTCCACCCTGAATCCTTTACAAAGGTGTAGTCCTGGTCCAGTCTGTATGTTAACAGCCAAATAATCCCTAGAGTGTCTAATCTTACGCTTTTGCCCAAATTCAAACCAGGCCTTAATAAATAAGGGCAAAGAAAGGAAAATTGTGGAATTGGGAATAACAATTGCAGCACTACCACCCCCCCCCCCGGCAAAAAAAACCGGTGTCCCAGACGACTCGGATATTCACTTAGCTCTAAAATACATTTATTGCCGTAGCATGTTTTTAGAATGTATACTTTATATTCTAAATGCTAAAAAGATGTGCAGGTCATTATGGAAGTTGGGCAAAAATGAGGAAAAATGAAAATGACACACAATTGAAAAAGACTAGTAAAATTAGATGCATTAAACTTGATAAATACCAGAAATGACAAAGCAGAAATTTGAATCAGTAGAAGACAAGGTTCAGAAATGCTTCCAGATCACAAGGACAAGAATAAAGAGATGAAAATAAAGATGATTCAGTTTAATTTCTATCAACAGTTAATTAAATGGAGTGCCGGGCACTGTGCTGAACTTGTTTACAGTGGCAAACAAGATATAAATGGTCTCTATCCTCATGAAGTCTATATTCTTAAGAAAGCAAAATTATATAATACAGTGTGTAAATTGTGATAGAAGTACAAGGGGGGCACCTAATCTGGGGTGGAGGTAGAGATCCCAGATCTCGGAAGTGATGTCTAAATTTAGATTGTGTGGAAATTGGGCACTTCAGTGTGAGTATCATCCAACCCGTTATGTAAAGTCCCTGAGGTTGACCAAGGTTCATATGGAACATTTATGGGAATGCAAATGAACATGACTATATCCTAATGTGTGAAGGAGAGAGAGGACTAAACCAGTAGGTGAAGGTCATGATTTCTGAAGGCCTTGTTAGATTCGAACCTATGAATATTGAGGGATTTTAGGTGGGGTTATGTCACGAATCAACAATCTATCAATATTCAGATGGATTGGAGGGGATGAGAGGAGAGGGGAGGGAGATCCTCTTAAGAGGTGAGGAATGTTAGTCCTCTGCGTTAGGCTAGGAGCACTGGGATGGAGAAAAAAAGGAGAGTTAGGAGAGGAAATACTGAGAGCGCTTGGAAATAAATTGCATGTGGAAGAAGGGAGAGGGAGGAGTCCAGAGACTCCCAGGTATTGTATTAGAGCAACTGGGTCAAGGATAGTACCGTTCACTGATACAGTATTCAGAAGAGTAGCAGCAATTTGGGGAGAAAAACCAATTATTTTGATTTGGAGCCCAATGAGCTTAAGGTTTCTATGGGGCATTCCCATTGGATATGTGAATCTTTAACATGAGAGTGATCTGGATTATAAAGTAAGGAATTCTCAATATACAGATGATAACTGGTATATGTAGGCTAAGGTGAAGAAAAGGCAGTGTAGGGCAGAAGCAGGAATAGAGAAAGAGCAGCTCGCAAAAGGATAAATGATCACAGAAGTTGGAGAAGAGAATGTTTCCAGAGAAAAGATGGCAAAGAGTGTCCAATGCTGCTGAGCAGTCGAATAGGAAGCTAAAATATACATTTGGTATTTGAGAGAGGAAATGACAGGAGTCTTTGGAGTGGGGGAAAAAGTAGGATTGGAGTGAGGAAATGGATGTTCCAAGTATAGAATATGGGATGTTCGGCGAAAACAGCAAGGAGGAAACGTAGCTATGGGATGAGGTTTAGGATCTGTTTCTCATTTTGGTTGGTTGGTTTTCCTTTATGTTAGGAGAAGTGTCAGTATATTAAGGTAATGGTAAGGAGTCAGAAAACAGAATATAGACAGGATTACTGAGGTCCTAGTCAAGAAGAGAAGAGAAATTGGAATCAGATGCCAAAGAGGAAGATTACCCCTAACAAGTGCAAGAGAGAAAAGCATGGATGAAGAGTCAGATTTACACTTTTTTTTTTTTTTTTTTTGCTTGAAAGGTGGTATACTCATTTATGTCTTTTATTCCGGTGAAGCTCTCTCTTCAGAGTAAAGGGGATGGATGATGAATGTAGAGCAGGGGCCAGCAAACTTTGTAAAGGACTTAGGTAGTAAATATTGAACCTACTCAACCATGCCATTGTAATGTGAAAGCAGCCATAGACAGTATGTAAACAAATGAGTGTGGCTTTGTTCTGTTAGAACTATTTACAAAATCAGACAGTGGACTGGATTTCACCCTTGTGCGTATTTTGCTGAGTCCATAGGTTTGAAAAGAGCAGAGGAGTTTTGGAATAACTGATGCGGAAAAAAACCATGGATGGCCCAGTTGAGATTGGAGGCCATGACTACAGATGATGAGTTAAGGAGACCCAATGTCTGTGTAATGGATGTCACCAAAGAAATAATTGGAATAGGAGCAGTGATTAAAGCGATTAATCATTTTTCTTAAAAAATATGAATTTTAGGAATGAAGAAATTCATAGGGCTTCAGGTGGAATTTATGAACAGATACCCAAACCTAGACGCACTGGGTGACTTGTAAATTGGAAAGAAAAGTAGTGTGAGCATCCAAGCAATAAATAAAAATTTTAGAGTCGTATTTCTCTGACAATACTTTTAGTGAAAAAATTTTGACTCAAGAAATCTTGGCTATTTAGTGATTTATTTCTTAACATTTAAATTATATAGAAGTAGTATATTAACATAGTACCTAAAACATAGAGAATGCCAAAATTGATCAAAAATTAATTCAAGCATAGGAAGTTGTGGTTTAAAAGGACTGGGAATGAGTATTCAACTGTTAGAGGGAAGTCTAACTTACTGTAACATTGTTTACAAATGTAAATGTAAAAAATGTAGAAGTTGACTGTGACCCCCTACCCCAACCTCTGGCACTCCCACCCTGCCTGCCCCTCCTCACACCTTCAGGATTAGATATGGAGACAGCTATTATCCTCCCTGCAGAGGGGCCGTCTTGTCTCGCTGATGAACCCTGGCTGGTTTAGAAATATAAACTATAAAACATAAAATATAAAGATATGAATGTAAAAGTGGTCATGTATTGTAAATAAAAAGGAAACTAGACAAGAGGAAGATGGGGAAGTGGGATTGGGAAGTAAAAGTGTAAAACTCTTCTCTTCCATAAATAGGAACTAAAAATGTTTTCTTATCTTTAAACTTGCAGTTATAAACATTTAAGGATTTTTTTTAATAAGTAAGAAGCTTTAATTATCCACTGGTAGAATTTAAAATAGACCACATATGTCCTCCAAACCACAAACAAAACTGTGTGCATGGCAAAGTCAGGTGGAGAAAACCAATGGGGACACCAAAAAAGAAGGCAAAGATAACGTTACAAAGATCTAGCAGAACTAGTGTGACAAATGGACTAGGTTAAATGCACCTACCATAAGAAAAACTTAGTAATGTTCTCGTTCATCAGATTGTGCTGGGTATGTAAGAGTGAGAGAGAGGCCCTGTTCTGATGGAATTAAATAAAATCACTAACAACAGATAAGCCTTGTGAAAGAGAAGTAGAGGGTGCTGAGTAGCACATCTCAACAGTACATAATTGCTAGCCAGGTATGGAGGGGAAAGAGTGTCTTTGTAAGGGAACAAGTGAAGGCTCGGGTAGGAGGAGGTGGTGATTTTACTGCAATTCAGTAGAGCTGAAAGGTAGTGCTTTTCGTTGATGTGTAGCGCCTGTGTGTGTCTTTTTGTGATGGGGATAGGGATCCAAGTGAGAGAACTCTGGTAGGACTAAGTCAAGAAAGCCCTTTTAAGTTCTAAATTGCCCAAATTGACTAAATCAAGGAAAAAATGGAAATAATTACCTCCACAAAAGGCTTGGAGCTAGGTTGGCTTTATATAGAAATTATTTCAAACTCTCTAGGAGCTGATAATTCCCGTGATGTGTGAATTGAAGTAAATAATGAAAAATAAATTTAAACAAGTACTTGTAATCAAGCTAGTATGAACCAGAAAACCTTAGAAAATTGCAAAAAAAATAAATCATATATGTAAGACACTAAGCAAAGTCCTAGAAGTAGCAGTAGCCTAGTAAATGTTTGTTCCCAGTCCCTTTCCTCCTTTTACTAGCAAATACCCAAAAAGTGAGACTTACAGTCCCATCTCTATTATATATATGTGTGAGTGATAGAATCCTAAAAGGAGTACTAATAGCTAGAATTCAGTAATAAAAAAAACAAACCAAGTCACCTAAGGTTAACCTGGAACTCTGAGAATGGTTCAGTGTTAGGATATCAGTTTTACACCATATCAAAAGGTGAACTAAAATCTATGATCATCTAATTGAATTCTACAAAATTACACATCCGTTTTGCACAAGATATCCTTTCAAACCAAGTATGGGAGATAATTCTTCAACACCGTAGAGAATATCACTCTCACACCATTAGCCAACAGCATCATAATGATGACATAATGATTAGATTTGTTCCCATTAAAATCAGGACCAAAACACAGGAAGCTTGGCAGTGTGTTTATTATTTAAAATCATTCTAGAAATTTAATACATATGAAACAAGCAATGTAAGTATGGGAAAGGAGGCCTATATTTGAAAATTATACATAATTGTTTCCCTAGAAGACTCAAATTAAATTTAAAATTTAATGCTAGTTTAGTAAAATGGCTAGGAAAATGTAGAGATAATCTACAAGACATATGTATTGGCAGAAACCATTTTTGAGAAATAACATCCCAAACACAGTGGCAGAAAATAAAATGGAAAAGGCTTTAGGAATGATCTTAGGTTGAGATGTAAGAGCACTACAAAGGTAGAAAATATCCTACAAAATTATACTCAAAGATAAGAAAAAAATGGAATTGTAAAATAGAAAAAAAAAAGCAAGATAAATCATACTACTACGTACTAATATTTAATAAAATATACTTGAGGGAAATATAAGAACCCAGTAAAAGTGTCTTTAGACTATGTACTGGGAATCATTTGTACAATGGACTGCGTTTTCCAAAATTTCCATAAAACAAATATATTTTACATTATTAACAAGAAAAAATATTAAACATTAAAAAAACGCACATCTAGAAAAGTCAATAAGTTGATTTTTTTAAAAATCTATCCAGAATGGTAAAGGTGGTAATATCCAGAACAATAAATTAGTGAGACTGTTGACTACCTAGCTTGGGGAAGGTACTATTACAGGTCATGTGGTAGATTTGCTAGTTTGTACTTAACTCTCATGCAGACGATCCTTACTGATGAGGTGGTTTATAATCATTTGGAAATAAAGTGGCATTCAATTGCTAGGATAATGTAAATTTGTATTTTAAAAAGACACATTTTCCGGAAATTGATTTTTTTTTTTTTTTGCATTTTCCATAAAATGAATGAAAGTTAAATGCTGATCTTTTGAGAACTGATAACACTCAAACATAGAGGAATTTAACACACTGGAATCTTGATCTGATCCATTCCTCTTGGGATTTAAGGCTTTAGGCTGAATGGAGGAGTGTTTCCTTTAGTTAGAATTACACAGTTGAGTCCTTATTCTATGCAAGATGCTGGGGATATGCTGATGGTAAAAAACAAAACAAAACAACTACACACAGGCCCCTTACTCTCATGCCTCTTGCTCACAGACTAATAGAGGAACTGTTATAAATCGGTAATGATCAGCCTTGCTAAATGTATATTAAAAATAGACTTGACTTTGTTGATTTTCTCTGTTGTTAGTCCATTTTACATTTCATTGCTGTCCTTACTTAGCTTTATTATTTACTCATCATTCCTAGCTTCTTAAGGTGGAAGCTTAGAGCATTGATTTTTACATATTTCTTCTTTTCTGATAATCATGTAAAGCTATTGATTTTTCTCTAAACACTGCCCTAATTACATCCTACCATTTTTTGTATGTTGTTTGTTCATTATCATCAGTTCAAAATATCCTTTATGATTTATTCTTTGGTCCATGTGTTTACTTTCTATATTTGGGAGGAGTTTTCTAGATATCATATTTTTATTGATTTCTAATTTAAACTTAAGGTGGTCAGAGAATATATTCTGTATGATTTCAGTCAGTTGATATTTATTGGTACTTGTTTTATGGCACAGAAAATGGTCTATCTTGATGAAGGTTCTAATGCGCCCTTGAAAAGAATGTGTTTTCTGCGATTGTTGAGTGTTGTGTGCCATAAATGACAATTAGGTCAAACTGATTGCTAGTGCTGTTCATATCTTCTATATATTCACTAATTTTTGTCTACTTTTTTCTAGCAATTACTGAACAATGAGTTTTAAAAATCTCTGACTTTATCTGTAAATTGGTCTGCTTCTCCCTTTTCTGTTAATTTTTTCTTTGTGTATTTTGAAACTTTGTTTTTAATTTCAAAGGCATGCAGAGTTGTCTTCTTGATAAGTTGATCCTTTTATCTTCATAAAAGATCTTTATCTCTAGTGGTTCTCTTCCTTTTGAGGTCAGTTTGATGATTAATATAGTCACATCAGCTTTCTTATACTGTTTTCAAGGTATATCTTTTCCTCCTCTTTTACTTTCAGTCTGCCTCTGTCTTTATATTTAAAGTGTTTCTTATAAATAGCATATAGTTGGGTCTTGCTTTTTATCCAGAGTGAAAATCTGCATTTTAATTGGAGTGTTTAGTCCATTTCTAATTAATGTGATTATTGATATGTTTGGGTTTAACTCTCTCATTTTGATATTTGGTATTTATCCCATCCTTTGTTCTTCTCTTCCTCCTTTCTGTAGAGTGAATCACATGGTGGCTTTTTTTTTTTAATATTTAATTGTACCTTCCAATCTGTTGTGATTGCTCTAGAGGTTACAGTATGCATCTTTATCACAGTCTGCCTTCAACTAATATTATAATACTTCACATACAAGAGTATAATTCATTCCCACCTTTTGTGCTTTTGTCTCCTTATATTTTACTTCTAGACATGCTACAAACCCCCCAATACATTGTTATTTTTTATTTTAAACAGGCAATAGTCTTTTAAATACATTTGAAATATTTTACAAAAAAAGTTATCTTCATTTACCCAATTATTGATCCTTTCTAGTGTTCTTGGTTCCTTCAGATCTTTATTTCCATCTAGTATCATTTCCATTTGGTTTGAAGAACTTCTATTAGCATTTCTTCTAGTGTAGTTATGGCGGAGACAAATTCTTTCAGTTTTTGTCTGCCTGAAAATGGTTTCTATTTCTCCCTCATTTTTAGATTACCATTTCACTGGATATAGAATACTAGCTTGACAGTTTGTTTTCTTTCAGCACTTTAAAGATGTGATTGCATTGTGTTCTGGCCTCTGTTGTTTTTGGTGATTTGTATTGTTCCACTGTATGTAATATGTCATTTTTTCTTTCCTCTGGTTGCTTTTAAAATGTGTTCTTCATCTTTAGCTTTTAGCAGTTTGACTATAAAATATCTAGGTATATTTTTCTCTGAATTGATCTTCTTCGGGATTTCTTGAGCTTTTTGATGCACAGATTGATGTCTTTCATCACTTTTGAAAGATTTTCAGTCATTATTTCTTTAAATGTTTCTTCTTTCCCATTCTCTCTCTCCTCTTTCTGTGATTCCAGTTGTGTATGTTAGATCATTTAATATTGCCTCACATCTCTCAGATGCTCTGTTTTGGTTTTGTTTTTCCATTATTTATCTTATTTGTTTTTTAGTTTGAGTACTATCTTCTTTCCTAAATGGAGTCCAATCTGCTATTAATCTCACCTAACCATGTAATTTTCACTTAGAGAATTTCCATTTGATTCTTTCAATGTTTCAATGTCTCTTCTGAAGTTTCTTTATTCTCTTTATATATATTGTTCAGCTTTTCATTTCCTTCAGCATTTTTGTTATAGTTTCAAGTCCCTGTCTGTTAATTCCAACTTCTGGGCTATAGCTGGGTCTACTTTTATTGCCTATTTCTTTTCTTGACCATGAGTCATATTTTCTTTCTTCTTAATTTTTCTTTTAATGTTTGATTTTATGCCACACATGAACAAAAAAAGAAAAGAAACTCAAGTAAATCATGTTCGCTTCCCAAAGAGTGTGTGCTATTTCTTGTGTCATGCCACTAAAGTGAGGTTGAGTCAATATGATCTTCAGTGATTCTGTTCATTTCACCACTGGCTTCAAATACTTTGAAACAAGATCAAGATTTTCCCTTCTGAGTGCTGGCAATATTCCAGATATATCTTGTGTTTTATAGCCAAACTGCCAACTGAGAAGTTTCATTCGCTCTTCAGTCTTGTTCCAGAGATCTCTTTCTACCTGGAATGCCTTGGAGAAAGATCTCTTACTTCACCTGCATACCTTGGAAGCTGAAAGCCTAGAGTGCCTAGGGTGGGGAGAGAGGAGAAAGGCTCTCTCAGTTCTTCAGCTCTGACCCCAATACTATGTAGGTAAAGTCCTAAGTACCTTGAACTGATTTCTCTCATTCTCTCTGCTTTGCCCATTCAATTCAGTGGGTGGCTGCCTTACATTTGGCAGAGGCTCTGCATGCCTAAAGGTGTCTTTCCTGCCCTGTCCTTTCCTCAGATTTGGTGTACTATACCTAGTACTCCATAAATTCCCACAGGAAAGATTTGGCAGGTTGGTGCCTGACTTGCTCTGTGACTGTGGCTTTTCAGAATTCCAATTTGTCATGCCAGTTCACATGTAGCCATTAAGTGGTTTTAAAAAGAATTTTTGGCTAGTTTTACCTTATAGCTATGGTAGATTCTTCTTTACCCTGCTGTTTCACCACAGGTGAGAACAGCCATGGGTTTCTTCTCCCTTATGAAAAGCTAGTCACTTTCTGGAGTTTTCTTTACCTACATTTTTTTGTTTGTTTGTTTGGCATGCTTGGTTATCTGATGGGTTTAGAAAAATTATGGTACTATACTTTGGCTTAATTTGGTTATTAGGGTGAAAGTGATAGACTCTTGCAACCATTTAAATACTAACTGGAAGAGGAAATTCAGGTATTTTTAAAATTTTATTTTCCATTGTTTGCTTCTAAGATATAGATATACAATTTTTATCTTGTATTAATGACCTTCTGCATTCAGTTATTAACTCTACAACGGTTTCTTTTGTTTTGTATATTCCTTATGCTTTTCTACATAAATTTTTGTCCTCTGTGACAAAAGTAAGTTTTACTTCTTCCTTTCTATTCTTTATGCTTTTTAATATTTTGGAGGGCCTTATTTCATTGTCTAGGACCTCCAGTGCGATATTGGGCAGAAGTGATGAGAGAGGGCATCATTCACTTGTTGCTGAAGTAAAGAGGAAAATGTTTACTATTTTTCCATTAAGTATGATGTTACCTGCAGTTTATCATAGATACCTTTAACAGATGGGGGAGGTTCCCTTCTATCTCTCCTTTGCTCAGTTTTCTCATGAATAGGTGTTGAATTTAGTCAAATGCTCTTTTTTTGTTTATTGAGATGATTATATGTTTTTCTCTTTTATTCTTTTAATGTGGTGAATTACATTGAGTAATTTTTAAATTTTAAAGCAACTTTGAATTTCTGGAATAAACCCAACTTGGCTGTGATGTATTACTCTTTTTCTATATTACTGGATTAAATCTGCTAATATATGTTTAAGGAATTTTGTGTGTATGTTCATGAAGAATATTGTTCTATGTGTGTATGTGTGTTTTTTCTTATAATAGCTGTATTAGGTTTTGGTATTACAGTTTTTCTAGCTAAATTAATCTAAAATGGGTTGGGTAATGTTCTCTTGTCTTCTGTTTTCTGAAAGAGATTGTGTAATATGGCATTATCACCTTCTTAAATGTTTGAAAGAACTCATCAGTGAAGTTCTTTTCTCTATAGAGATGTTTTAGGCAACTTCTTGAATAAAATAAGGCTATTCAGATTTTGTACTTCTCATGTCCATTTTGGCAAGTTGTGTTTTTCACTTATGACCATTTTATATATGTTGTCAAACTTAATTGGTGTGAAGTTGTTTATAATATTTATCCTTTTATCCTTTTAATGTTTGTAGAATCTGTAGTGATAACCATTTTTCATTCCTGATGTTAGTATTTTTTTTTCTTTATTTTCTTGATTGGTCTTCATAGGAGTTAATCAGCTTTAATTAATCTTTTTAAAGGTCAACTTTTGGTTTTGTAAATCTCCTTTTGAATTTTATTTTTCTGTTGTTTATTTTCCATTTCATTGATTTCCAACTTGTTTATTTCCTTCTTTTTACATACTATAAGTTTAATTTGCTCATCTTTTCTAGTGTTTTTATTTTTATTTTTTATTATTTTTTTTTTTTAAAGATTTTATTTATTTATTTTTTCCCCCCAAAGCCCCAGTAGATAGTTGTATGTCATAGCTGCACATCCTTCTAGTTGCTGTATGTGGGACTCGGCCTCAGGATGGATGGAGAAGCGGTGCCTCGGTGCGCGCCCGGGATCCGAACCCGGGCCACCAGCATCGGAGCGCGCGCACTCAACCACCAAGCCACGGGGCCGGCCCTTTTCTAGTGTTTTTAAGGTAGAAATTTAGATCATGGATTTTATAGCTTTATGCTTTCCTATCGAAAGTATTTAAAGTTATAATTTTTCTTCTAAAAATAATCTTGTAGCTGCATCTTATAAATTGCTTTTTGTTGTGTTTCTTTACTGTTTCATTTGAACTATTTTCTAATTTCCCTGTAATTCTTTTCCTTGTTCAATGAGTTATTTAGAAATGTTTTATCTTGATTTCCAAATAGGAATTTTTCTAGGCATTTTGTTTTTTATTTTTAATTTAATTCTGTTGTGGCCAGAGAATATACTCTGGCCATTGGTTTTTATTGATACTTGTTTCATCGTGCAGCATATGGTCTATCTTGGTAAATGTTTCATGTGCGTGGGAAAGAATGTGTATTCTTCAGTTGTCTTGTATAACAATCTGTAAATGTCTATTAGATCAAATTGGTTGATAGTGCTATTCAGATCTTCTATACCTTTACTAATTTTTGTCTAATTTTTTATCAGTTTCTGAGAGAGGGATATTAATGTCAATCTCACCAACTATAACTGTGGATTTGTTTATTTCTCCTTTCAGTCCTGTCAATGTTTACTTCATGTATTTGAAGTTATTTTTATTAGAACACACACTCTTAGGATTTTTATATTTTTCTAATTAATCTTTTTATCATAATAAAATAGTCCTCTTTATCTCTGACAATACTCTTTGTCTTGAAGTCTACTTTAGTCATATTAATATAGCTACACCAGCTTTTTTAAGCTTACATGAACATGGTGCATATATTTCCATCCTTTTACTTTTAACCTATTTGTGTTTTTATATCTAAGGTGAGTCGTTTGTAAATAACATATAGTTGTGTCTTACTTTTTTATCCAGTCTAATAAGTTCTGCCTTTATATCCAGTCTAATAAGTTCTGCCTTTTAATTGATGTGTGTAAACTATAAGTACATTACATTATGTAATCACTGATATGTTTGAATTTACATCTACTATCTTGATATTTCTTTTCTGTATTTCCCTTTCATTTTTTGTTCCTCTGTTGCTCCTTTCCTGCTCTTTTTATGTGTTTTTTAAAATATTTTTTATGTTCTATTTCCTCTGTTTACTTTTTGCATTTTTAGTAGTTGTTCTAGACATTACAATATGTATCCTTAACTTATCACAGTCTATGTATAATTCATACTGCATCATTTCATGAAAACCATAAAAACCATACAACTGTTTAATTTCATTTATCACCTCCTCCACCCTTTGTACCACCCTTGTCATATAGTTTATTTCTACATACAGTATAATCCCTACAATATCATGTTATAGTTATTGTTCTAAACAGGCAATATTTTTTAAAGAAGTTAAGAAAATATTTTCTGTTTACCCACATATTTACTATTTCAGTGTTCTTTACTTTTCTGTAGATCTGAGTTTCCATCTCTTGTTTTTTCATTTATTTAGAGAGCTCTGGAGAGAGTTTGTGGATAAGTTAATGATTAATAACTAGAAAACTAAGCAAATATACAAACAAAAACATTTGTTAATTCTAGGGAACCAAAATAGTTCTACAGAGAGGAAATGTAATCAGAGCATACTATGTAGCTTGGCTGGGAACAATGTTTTTATACTTGTGTGATAATGTAAACACTGAATATTGCCATAATCGCAAATTGTGACTTTATACTCTTAATCCTTCTTAGTGGGAAATCAGTAGATGATATCTGAAAGTAAAAAGTAAAAACTTAAATAAATAAAAAAATTAGTAAATTTGGAGTTTGGAAAGAGGAAGGTAAGGTCCAGAGGGGAAAGTTGCGAGTTGGCAGCATTTGCCTCTGGGAAGCAGGCGTGGCAGTAACGCAGGAGCTGCTCTTTCTCATAACAGGCTTGGTTTTACTGCGTGACTTTTTACATTATGTACATATCCTACTCTGGTAACAAAACGATTGTTAAGCTAATGGGAATGTGCCAGGGAGAGGGAAAACATGAGTGTGTAAGAAACAGGCTAATGGACTGTGTAAGATTTCTGAATGCACACATTGGGATGATATTCAATAAAGTAAGTGGCCTTAAACAGAAGAAAAAATGGTTGCTCTGGTCTATTTAACAAGAGGGAAGGATAATAGGAGCAGAGCGGATGATGATAGGTTTATGTTTGGTGGTAGGGAACTGAAGGGCATTCTATTTCCTCTATGAAGAAGTCAGCATGAGAGTAAAATGGAAGCATCAAATGTCAACTGCTTTTCCCTGAGACCTAGCAGTGATGAAGATGAGAGGATTTTGTGTGTGTGTGTGTGAGGAAGATCAGCCCTGTGCTAACATCTGCCATTCCTCCTCCTCTTTTTTTGCTGAGGAAGACTGGCCCTGTGCTAACATCCGTGCCCATCTTCCTCCACTATATATGGGACGCCGCCACAGCATGGCTTGCCAAGCAGTGCATCGGTGCATGCCCGGGATCTGAACTGGTGAACCCCGGACCGCCGCAGCAGAGCGCGTGCACTTAATCGCTTGCGCCACCATGCTGGCCCCAAGAGGATTTTTTTATCGTTTAAAAAATGCCCATTAATTTTCTTTTGGTTATTTTTGTTGTCTTGTTCATTCTCGTAGCCTGATACTTTACTTCTTAGTTTATTTTGTATGTGTTTCCTTCATAATTTCTCTATTTCTTCCACTTAGTCTCAGGTTTATTCCCCTGAAAAGATTTTTGTAGTCCTTGGAAGATGTGTTCTTTTTCTGTTCTCTGAATAACCAAAATAAGCTTTATTTATGAATATCTGTGGGCTGTTAGCATTTGAAGAAAAATTTTAAATGTCGATATTATCCCTGTAATTTCTGAACTCCTTCTTGCTTTGGATAGTAATATGGTCAAGATGCTAAAGAAGCTCAAAATCAAATGGGGGTATAGAACAAAGTCTCTTGTGCATAACTTTCTGTCTTAAAGAGCCAGATAGATGTGCTTTGGACCCAGAGGAAGGATTTGTATACCTGGTGACAGTGACTGGAGAGAGCTGCATAGACATTGAAGGGACACTCAGTCTAAGCCATATGATTAGAACTTGGGTCCACCAACCAGCTGTATCTTCCTGCTCTCAGCATATAGAGTTAATTAAGCAACTGGAAGTCAGTATCAGTGCAGTGGAATCCTCCACTGCTTACTAACTGTGTGTTCTTGGGAAAATTACTTAAACTCTGAGTTTATTGCCTCATTTTTTAAAATGTTGATAACTTTATGATCTGAGAGGAATATCGTGAGGATTGAAGGACAGAGTGGATGTGAGTGGAACTGTCACAACTGACATACAGGCACACACTTGGCTACAGGAGGAAGTGGCTCTCATCACCTGCCACCACCATCAACCGACCAATCAGTAGTTAAACACCAGCAATTTAAAGAAACTTGCTCTTTAGAGAATCAAGAGTTTTCACCTTTCAGTGAGGCAATTGGCAATCAGTTTAAGGTTCTGATGTGGAAAGTGTAAATACAAAATGGGGAAAGATGAGGCTAACGTGGAAGGTTAGGAAAAGGGAGAGGTTGGAGTTGGAGACAGAAAGAAGAGTATGAGAGCAATTGCAGAACTAAGATGCTGAAGTCCTAACTCGGGTTTATGACCATGAGCGTGGACATAGGGGCAGACCCAGTACTTCCAAACTGTGCTAATGTGGCCAGTGTGTAAATGTGGGTTTACCATGAAATTAATAAAGCTTCAGCTTCAAAGCCCCTCCCTTGCACAAATGAGCTCCTTCCAAGGCTCTGGGAGAGATTCTGGTAATGTGCTTCCATATTTATGTGTTTTCATAAAATTTGCAAAATAAGATATTTTGACTGCAATTGGTTAAAACTGTTGCCTCTTTTCACTTCAACTTGCTATCTGTCACTCATCTCCTTGTATTGGGGGGTGGGGGGTAGAGGTGGTATTGGAATGGCCATAGGCATTTTGAGGCTCCAACCAAGGAAAAATGAGTTGGGAATACATTTAGTTTGAGTTTAGTGGGATCTATGTATGTGAGTCACAAACGTTCATGTACAGTTAAGTTGTTGCTAGCTGTTCAGGTGTAGGAATAGCTTCCAGGAATAATCCTACTCCCCACCATGCCAACTTCCTGAAACCATGTAAATAAGGTGCAGGGTCAGATGTTGTATCACGATATAAACGTGTCCTACTGCACCTGGCATTGAAGTATGTGGGTAATGTAGGAGAAACCATGTTTGAAATGTATGGAGCCAAATGGCCTGTAGAAAAGTCTTCCAATCCTCAGATGTGTAAATTTTCAAGAGGTGAATTCAGTTCTCATTAATACCTAGAAAAAAAGGAAGTTATGTTTTGTGAGAATATTCTCAACAATGCGCCATATATAATTATCAATGCACGGTCATTTCTTCTTTCTTGCTGGAATTTGTGTGAAATTTATCAAAATTTCTATGTATGTAGGGCACAAAACCTGTAGCAGTATTACGCATGCAGTACAACTGAGTGTGAAGTCATGTTTTATGCATCTCAATGTACTGCATCTTATTACCAATAACAAGTTGTGAAGCTGAACATTTTTTAAAAAAACTATCAGTACTGTAATGCAAATTTCATCAGCCATGTTTCAGGCTGAATTATGTTTCTGTTACCTCTTTAGAGATAATATATTACAAAATTGTCAATATGAAGAAGTGTTCAAAGGTTTTGCAAATTCTAGGAAAAAGGGAAGTATAGTGTGTGTCAGGCAATTAATAAAAACATTGTGTTTATATTGATTTTGTGTTGTCTATATCAGCTTTTAAAAATTTGTAATTTATTGTAATTTCTTTTCTCATTCAAAATAAATATTCATGTTTCTAGCAAATTTTGTATTAATAATTTAATTCTTTATTTTCCTAAAGAGGCCCCCCCAAATTGTATAAATTTCAAACTTCACAAAACCTGGCACCACCCCAGACAGTGAGATAACACAGGATAGAACAGTTTTTCTAGAAAGGGACATGAGTTCAATCCTAACGCTGCTGAGAGCTTACAGTTAATCACTAAACTCGAATGAATCATTCCATGGACGGGGCTACTCTCAGAAATTGACTTTTCTTTTACTACCTAGTTATAGACTCTTAATTCTCCTTAATGGATCAGCTGTATCCTACAGCAGATGTTGTCCAAATCCTTTGGGTAGCCTTTGGGTATCCTTGTGCTTAATGACTTTCTCTCTCAGATTAGCATGAGACCTCTCAAGCTTTCTTGTTTCCTCTCAGCAAAATGGGGCAGCCAGGACACAGGACCTTGAGATACCAAAAGAAAAGTTTGTGATGTGCTCTCTGTTATTGTTCTAAGTAAGGAGTTTATCTTAATTTCTTTCTTCCTTTTTTTTTAATGGAGGGTAAACCTAGGAAATCCTCTTTATGTCTTACAAATCAGAAACTGGGCTTGAATTGTTTCTGAGATAAAACCAGGTGCTCTTTGTTGCAGTGATTACAAATGAAATATGATGTTGTGGATATTCACAATGTAATATTTCAAATGCAAACTGCCATTAAGAATTCATTCAACTCATTCTATATTACTAGCCTTCAAGAATCTCTGTAAACTTCTATAGATCTTGTCATTAAATACACATGGAAAATTGAAAGTAAGGAGCAAACTACATTTCTACTGAGATCTTTTTTTCTCATAGAATTGTAAAGAGCAAGCCAGCTGAATAGATTGATTTACAATAGGATCAGTTGTCATTTAAGGGACAGTTGTCATCTTACATTGTGTAGTTTCCTGTGGTCTTCTCCTTCATTCAGAGTTTTGCAGTTATCAATCTCTAACTTCCTGAGGACAAATCCCTTGGTGTTTCCCTGGGAGAAAAATGGCTTTCAATACCATAGATAGTAAAGAAAAAGTAGGTGGACAGGATCAGATCAATTTAAGGAAGATTAATTATTTTAAATTTGAATTTCATCTTTATCGAGGCTGAAACAATAGGTCTTTTTAATAAGAAGACCGATGCTCTGGTTTCTCAACTCTCAAAAAAGCACGTTGAACCAACTTCCTGAGCTAGGAGCCATGAGAATGCAAAGCCAGCAGACAAACAGATGAAGCTGCAGCATCTTGCTAATCTGTACATTAAACGTTCCTCACGTGGTCTCTATTCCTTCTGCCTGGATCAGACATCTGCTTGTTTGCATTTTCCAATCAGGCAGTGTTTCATTCCTTCCCTTCCTCTCTAAAATGTTTCTTTCTTTTCAGATTTGCAGAACAGCCTTTAAGCGATGGTTATATTTATTCCTTTTGTAGCTCTTCGTGTATTAAAATGTATCTCTGTATCTCATCTACATTTAAGTTTAGTAGTTTCCTATCTTCTTGGTCAATGTTCATACCTCTTGAAGTTTTGAGTTTGTTTTGTGAAAAGAATGCTGAGAACCTCTTTCCAAAATTGTCTCAGGTTAAATGACCTTCTGCTTAGAGTCTTCGGACCTCTATTTTTCAGCTGATCCTCTCCTACTCCTTTTCCCTTCACTTCCCTATCCTTCCTTCTTCTTCCTGTCCCCTTCCCATTGATTTCATTGTCATTCAAGAAAGACTGGGAGAATGAGAAATTCCTCACTGGTTCTCATATCTCTGCTGGGACCTGAAGGGACTCAGTCCACCTTGACAAGATGACTACTGATGGGGGCAGAGGACAGCTTCTGCCTAGAGGTTGTTTGGATCTGATATGAGGTTGCAACCAGTGGTGAAATCAGAACATCATAATAAGGAAAGGAGACTTTGTGAGCCACCAATATAAGTGAGTGACTGTGAACTTAAAGGTCAAGGGAAGTATTTCTCAGAATTGTGAAACAGAGCTTTATCTCTCTGCTTCTGGGAGAGCTACCACCCCAGTCCTGCTTAAGATGGCATTCTGTGGGCCGGCCCTGTGGCTTAGCGGTTAAGTGCACGCGCTCCGCTACTGGCGGCCCGGGTTCAGATCCCGAGCGCGCACCAACGCACTGCTTCTCCAGCCACGCTGAGGCCACGTCCCACATACAGCAACTAGAAGGGTGTGCAACTATGACCTACAACCATCTACTGGGGCTTTGGGGGGGGGGGGAAGGAGGATTGGCAATAGATGTTAGCTCAGAGCCGGTCTTCCTCAGCAAAAAGAGGAGGATTAGTATGGATGTTAGCTCAGGGCTGATCTTCCTCACAAAAAAAATTAAAAAAAGATGGCATTCTGAGGAAGTATTCATTCGTGGTACAGAAAACCTTGAAAAACCTTGGATTAGATCATATATCTCTCCAGCCCCCTGAACCTGAGGTCCAACCTGCATTTTCAGCTATGTTTAATCTGCATTCCTCACGTAGTCCCCAGGGTTCTCCTTAATAGTTTATCTGCTACATCTTCCTGTCCTTACTGCAACCACCAGGGAGACATCTTCAGAGGTCCAAATGGAAAGAAAAAATTTTGTGTTTACCTTGACTCTTTGATTACAGTATGCTCAGTGACCTCTAGTACCTCTTATATGACGATCTGAACTCAAGGCTTAATTTATCAGAGTATATCCCACTACTCTTTAGGCTCTTCCATTTTCCCCAGATAGGAAAGATCACCAGTTTTGCCAGCTACAATTATTTTCATACTATACCTTTTACAAATAGATTTAATACTACAGGAAATTTTTTTTAAAGCATGCACAAAAATTAAGAAGAAAAAGCAAGAGAAAACATGATAACCATTAAATGTCAATACATTTTTGAGATTCCAGTTAACCAAGGCAAAAAGCAAAAGCTGATGAATTATCATTACCCCATGAAAGGAAATGTACCAATTCCTCAGATGACACTTTTCTAAATTTTGACTTCTTAATGCAATTGATCAAATTATAAAATTCCAATAATAGCAGCATCTCCCATTTCTCCAACACTCTCACATACATTCAAAATCTGTAAAATGGCAGGAGTAATAGTAACTATTAGAAATTGCCATTTTGTAGGTCAAAATAGTTAAATATTGCCAATTTCATGTGGGGTAACCTCATACTTCATGGGGTTGTTAAGGGAAAAATTGCTCCCACCGCTATCTCCATCCAAACCTAATGCTCTTTTAATGGTTTGTTGTGTCTCCTTCCAGAATATCTTTGCCTCAATATAAGCAAATAAAAATATATATTCTTTATTTTTCCTTTTCCTGCAAAAAAAGAGGTATATGGACCAAATTCACTGCTACATGTCTTGCTTTTTAAAAAACAACATTTTTTATGTATCAGTAGCTTCCTGTCCCCTTCGCCCCTCCTTTTTTTTTTTAAACAAGTGTATAACGATTCCATTGTAAGAATGTAGTGTGACTTATTTTATCAACCCCAATTGATGGAGTTTTCAGGTTGATGATATTTTTAAGATGACTATTGATATTATGAGGCAAATCCTCTGCTATTATAAACAATGTTGTAATGAATAACACTGACATTATGTCTTATGTGTGCAGATGTATGATTAAGATACATTCTCAGGGAGCAGCCTAGTGGCGGAGTGGTTAAGTGCGCTGCTCCGCTTCCCCCGGCCGCCGGGGTTTGCCGGCTGGATCCCGGGCGCGGACCTAGGCACCGCTTGTCAGGCCACGCTGTGGCAGCGTCCCATATAAAGTAGAGGAAGATGGGCACGGATGTTAGCTCAGGGCCAATCTTCCTCAGCAAAAAGAGGAGGATTGGCAACAGATGTTAGCTCAATGCCAATCTTCCTCAAAAAAAAAAGATACGTTCTCAGAAATGGAGTTGCTGAGACCAGTGGTAAGTGCGTTTGCACTGAGATAGTTATCGCCACCTCCACAGGGCAGTTTGTGCTCCTGCCAAGCAATGAATGAAAATGCCATTTCCCTACAGCTTCACCAATATGCTATGTTCTTAAATGGCTGGAATTTTTGCCAATATGGTAGGAGAAAAACGGTATAAAATACCGTTTTTATATAGTTTTAATTTGTATTTCTATTACTATGAAGAAAGCTTAGTGTTGTTTCATTTAAGGAACTTTTTTTTTTTCCTGTAAAGAGCCTATTCATCTCTTTTCTCCCTTTACTGTTAAGTTGTGGATCTTATTCTTATCACTTTCTAGATGCTCTTTATGTATTAGGAAGATTAGCATTATATGTCTAATAGAAATTGTAAATACTTTTCCCTGTTAATCATTTATATTTTGACTTTGCTTACATTTTTGTTTTTTACTGAGTAGAAGTTTATTTTTGTTTTTTTTTGGTGAGGAAGATTGGCCCTGAGGTCACATCTGTTGCCAGTCTTACTCTTTTTGCTTGAGGAAGATTGTCCCTGAGCTAACATCTGTGCCAATCTTCCCCTATTTTGTATATGGGATGCCGCCACAGCATGGCTTGATGAGTGGTGTGGAGGTCTGCACCCAGGATCCAAACCTGCGAATGCTGGGCCACGGAAGTGGAGTGCGCAAACTTAACCACTACACAGCCAGGCCAGCCCCTGAGTAGAAGTTTTTATTTTTATGGAGGTGAATGTCTCCATTTATCTATCTTTTCTTTAATAGCCTCTAGATTTTGACTGATAGTTAGAAAGACTTTACTCCAAGTTTATAAAGGATTTTGCTGAAGTTTTCTTCTAATACCTTTATGGTTTTTTAAAAAAATATTTAATTAATTGATCCATATGGAATTTACCATGTTATAGAATGTAAGATTTGAACCAACATTATTTTTTAGGGGGATATCTAGCTTTTCCAACATCAGTTATTGAAAAGCCCATCTTGTCCTCAGTCATTTCAGATGACACGTTTGTGTAGATCTATCTCTGGATATTTTGTTTCATAAAATTATTTTGTTTCATATTTATTTTGTTCCAATCTATTATTGCACCTGTACCTCATTGAATTCATTATGAAGAATTTAGTCTCTGTTTTAACATCTGATAGTTCTAGACCCTTTTCAATACTCCTCTTTTTCAGAATTTTCCAAGCCATTTTTCTTGGTTATTTTTCTGTATAAGTTTTACAATCAACTTTTTTAGTTTTTTAAAAGGTGTCCCGTTGATACTTTTGAGAGTATATTACATTTCTAAATTAATTTAGAGAGAGCTGACATCTTGTTATATTTTCCCCTAGAAATTATATCATTTTTGTTGTGATTAGAAATGAATTTTTTTCTTCTATTACATTTTGTAACTTTTTTCTGGTATATATAAAATCAATTGATTTGTCTATGTTAATTTTCTACTCTGCTACCTTATTGAATTCTCTTGCTGCTTGTAGTAGTTTTCAAGTTAATTTTGTTTTCTGAGTATATAAACATATCATCTGGAAATAGTGATAGTTTTATCTCCTTCTTCCTTTTCTATATAAGCAATATATGAATATATTGTCACTGTATAAAAAGTCAAACAATACAGAAATATTTTGAATCATAAACAAGTATCCTTCCTAACTTCCCCAAGCAACTCTCTTTTCCAAATGTAACCACTGTTCTTCTAAAGCTCTCTCTGCGTATTTCCATAGGTCTGTGTGTAAAACTATACATAGTTTTGTTTTTCTATTTTCATATTTGAAATGTACTTTATATACTATTATTTTACATAGCTATCTCTTAAAATTTTTTGAAAAAATTGCACAGTTTGAAGTTGCAAGTACAGAACAAAGAACTTATTTTCCTGAACCATTTGAGAGAAGTTACTGACCTGATATTCATAATCCTGGATACTTTAGTGTGAATTTCTTACATACAAGGATGTTAGCTAATAGCATCATTAAAATCAGGTAATCAACATCAATACATTAAAACCCTCTAAACTGGTACCACATTCTCATTTCGCCAGTCGTCTCAATAATGTTCTTTATGGCAAAAGGATCCAGTTCGGCATCACAGGTTGCATTTAGTTAATGTCTCTTTAATCTTCTTCCGTCTTTCCTTGACTTTCATGATCTTGATGGTTTTGAAGATTACTGGCCAATTATTTTGTAGAATGTCCCTTGATTGGGTTGGTTTGATATTTTTTCCCTCATGATTAAGTTCAGGTTACACACAGGAATACACTGGCAGAAATGTCACAGAAGTAAATTTGTGTTCTCACTGTATCTTATCTGGTGGCATGTGACTCCCATTCATCCCATTACTGATTATATTCGCTTTGATCATTTAATTAAAGTGCTGTCTGCTGGGCTTTTCCACTGTAATGTTACTCTTTTATCCTTTTGTGATTAGTAAGCATTCTGTGAGGAGTTAGCCTGAAACCATATAAGTATCCCACTCTTCATGAAACTTTTTACTTATTTATCTTTTTATTTATATCTGCATGAACATGATTTTCTATTTAATCAATGGGTTATAATCCATTACTATCATTATTTCTTTTGATGGTCAAATTGTCCCTGATTTGGCCAGTGAGGGCTTTATCAAGCTGACTTCTGCGTCCTTTTGTCATGTCTCCTGACATTCTGTAAGCACTTCCTTGCTTGCCAATACAGCAAGAAGTTTCAGACTTATTATTCTCCTACCTCAGCCCTAGAATCAGCCATTTCTTCAAGTAACCCCAGTTCCTTTCAGTGAAGAATAATATTTAGAAGCCAGGATATGGGCACTTGGTACACTTATTGCTACTGGAGTATCTCTGTTCTCAGATCCTTTTAACGGCCAGAGTGAGGGAATATATGTAAATGTATATGTATATACACTTATGTATATATATGCATATATATTTATATATTTACATCTTTTTTCTATTTTTATTCCATTTCCATCTGTATATTTTGAACATCACAAGTTTACATCAATACTTCCACATCCATTCATTTTAGTGTTCTCCCTTTCATCGTTATAGACCCCTTCTTTGCTAGTGGTGAACCTGGCTCTCACTAACTTTATTTGATCAGTTTTCCTGAGTATAATCAATCTCCTATTTCTGCCACCACCCTCCCCACCCCCAAGTTCACAGGTGCATCCTCCTTACCCTGTTCGGACTGTGACATCCCACTCTGGGCCACTGCAGCTCCCCCTGTCTCTGGTGTGGGCCCCTACCTTGCTCCACTCCACTTAATGGCTTCAGAACTGAATCGTTCAGGAAAAGGTAGGGAACAGGAAGTACAGCTAGATATCTTAAACAATTTTTTTATTGTAAAATAACCCAAACTTCAATTTTGAAATCAAAATCAATTTTGATTTCAATTTGCCTTTTGTCTTACTTAATGAATGTATTGGAAATCTTTCAGTGTGACGATACATATATCTACTTCATTCTTTTTAAATTGCCTTGATGAATTCTATAATATGGCTCTACTGTAGCTTGTCAACAGAGGAATGGTAAAATGTACAATTGATGTCTTAAATTTTTCAATGTTATAAACAACAGATACCTTGTACATATTGCCTCTTTGTAGAAAATGGAAAGTGGAATTTCTGGATTGAAGGGTGTTATTGGTATTTCATTTTAGTGAGTATTTTGCTAACTTTTCTTTTGAAATGCTTATGTTTTTCTTAGTGATTTGAAAGAACTGTATTAATATTAAGGCTTTGTTTCATATGTTACAACCCATTTTACTTTTTAGTCTGTCATTTGTCTTTTCATTGTTTTATGATGTCTTTAAGCCATATATATATTTTTTTTCATTTTAGGAGGATTAATCTATTCACCTTTTCCTATAGATCTCATTGATTTCCAACTTTTCTTTAGAAATTTCTTCTTGATTTTTTTAAGATAGTTTTTCTTTTCCTCTGATATTTTTACCAGAGATGTAACTTACATAAAATAAAATGAATGAATCTTGAGTGTACAGTTCAATGAACTTTTCATATTGTAAACCTACCCCAATCATATAGAACATTTCCATCACCCCAGAAAGTTCCCTCAGGTCCCTTTCCAATCAATCCTCTTGCTCCGGAGACAACACCACCATCTAATTTCTATCACCATAGATTAGTTTTGCCTGTTCTTGAACTTCATATTAATGAACTCGTACAGTATGTGCTCTTTTATGTCTGCCTTCTTCAACATAATGCTGTTGAGATTTATTAATATTTTGATGTATCAATAGTTAAATACTTTTTATTTCTGAACTGTATTCCACTATATGCTTATACAACAATTTATCAGTTCTCTTGTTGATGCACATTTGAATTGTTTCCATTTGAGAACTATTATGAGTGAAGCTGCTATGAACATTGGTGTACAACTTTTTGTTTTGTAAGTTTTGGATATTTTTGTTTTTTTGGATAAGTACCTAGGAGTGGAATTGCTGGATCATAGGATATGTGTATGGTTAACTTTATAAGACACTAACCTACCGTTTTCCAAATTGTTGTACTTTTTTATACTCTCACAACAAAATGTGAGAGTTACAGTTGTTCCACATCCTTGCCGACATTTTATAATGTTGGTCTTTTTAATTATTGCCACTCCATTGTTTGTAAAGTGGTATCTTTGAAAATCACAGTTGACTGATGACATTGAACACGAAGTGTTGTTGATCATCCATATATCTTCTTTTGTGGTTTAAGATCTTTGCCCACTTGAAGATTTTTAAATTATTTATCTTAATAAAATTTAATTAATTCATTAGTTATTAATTTCCATTATTGATTTATAGTTCTTTGTATATTCCAGATGCAAATCCCTTGCCAAATACATGTATTTTTTCATCTTAGTCTATGGCTTCTCTCTTCATTTTCCTAATGGTAACTTTTGATGAGCAAGAAGTTTTATGTTTTGATCAAATAAACTCTTTCTATTTTCTAAAATGATTAGTACTTTTTGTGTCCTGTCTAAAAAAATGTTGCCTGCCTCAAGTTCATGGAGGCATTTTTTTTCTGTTTTCCTCTGAAACATTGGGATTTTAGCTTCAGATTTATGATTCATTTTGAACTGATTTTTGTGAATGGCATGAGGTAAAGGTCAGAACTCTTTTTTTAAAAATTTCAAAAGGATGTCCTGTTGTTCAAGTGTCATTTTGTTGAAAAGACTTTCCTTGAACCTAATGAATTGTCTTGATACTCTTTTATTGTTGTTAAGGATAAATGCACGTATCATAAAATTAACCATTTTAAAGTGTACAATCCAGTGGCATTTAGTACATTCACAATGTTGTGCAACCATCACTTCCATCTAGTTCCAAAACCTTTTCATTTCTCCCAAAGGATACCCTATACCCATTAGGCAGTCACTCCCCATGCCCCCCTTAACTCTACGCTTTTCTTGAAAATCAGTCGGTCAATGAACTGACTGATATATTCAGGTCTTGATTCTGTTCTATTCAACCATGTATCTATCTGTATGCCAATACCCCAATTTTTTTTATTATTGTAGCTCTATAGCAAGTCTTGAAATCATGTTGTGAAAGTTTTCCAACTTTATTCTGTTTCAAGATTGTCTTGACTCCTTTGCATTTCTGTATAAATCTTAGAATTAGCTTGTCATTTTCTACTGACAAAAGCCTGCTAATATTTTGATTAAGATGCATTGAATCTAAATAAACTTGAGGAGCATTGACATTTTATCAATATTGAGCCTTCAAATCCATGAATATGGTGTATTTATTCACTAAGAATTCTTTAATTTTTCTCAGTAATGTTTTCTAGTTCTCAGTGTAGAGATCTCTTATTATATTTATTCCTAGTTGTTTGATTGTTTTGATGCTAAGATAAATGATATTTAAATTTTTTTTAATTTAAAATTGTTTGTTGGTTGTACTTAGAAATGCAAATGATTTTTGTTTTTTGTTTTTTTTGTTTTTTGTGAGGATGACCAGCCCTGAGCCAACATCCGATGCCAATCCGATGCCTCTTTTTGCTGAGGAAGACTGGCCCTGAGCTAACATCTGTGCCCATCTTCCTCCATTTTATATGGGATGCTGCCACAGCATGGCTTGACAAGCAGTGCGTCGGTGGGTGCCTGGGATCCGAACCTGTGAACCCCAGGCCGCCGCAGCAAAGCGCGTGCATGTAACCGCTGCGCTACTGGGCCGGCCACCTGATTTTTGTATTTTGACCTTAAATCCTGAGACCTTGCCAAATGTACTTACTAATTCAAAAAAGTTTCTGTAGATCCCTTAGGTTTTTCTATATTTACAATCATATCATCAGCAAATAACAATTTTGATTCTTCCTTTTCAATCTTAATACAATTATTACGCTTTTCTTGCTTTAATGCCCTTGGTGAGCCCTCCAGTACAATGTAGAATAGTAGTAGTGAGAATTGACATCCTTGCCTTAGTCCCAATCTGAGAGAAAAAGCATTCAATATTTCATCATTAGTTTCATATTAGCAGGAGACTTCTCATATGTGCCCTTTATCAGATTGAGGAAGTTCACGTCTGTTTCTGGTTTTCTGAGTTTTTATTATTATTATATTCATTGAAAATTTATTTTGCCAAATACACTTTTGGGGCAGTTTTTTAGGTAATAATTTGATTTTTCTCTTTCTTCTCTTCATATAGTAAATTATATTGATTGTTTTTTAAAGGTTAAACTAACCTTCATTCCTGAGGTAAACCCTGCTTGCTAGTTTCGCTTTTTTGTTTTTAGACTTGATTTGCAAATATTATATTATTAAGGATACTTGTTTATGTTCAGGAGGAATATCAGTCTGTAATTTGCTCATCTTGTAGTATCCTTGTCAAATTTTGGAGTCAGGGTTATGCTGGCCTCATAATGGCCTCATAAAACAGATTTGGAAGTGTTCCTACTCCTCTAGTTTCTGAAAGAGTTTGCATACAATTAGTTTTCTCTCTTCCTTAAATGTTTGGTAGAATTCACCAATAAAGCCATTTAGGCCTAGAATTTTCTTTGTGGGAATATTTTTAATTACACGCAATTTTTCAAAATAAATATAAAGCTATACAAATTTTTCATTTAGCACATTTTGCTAAATTGTATTTTTAAAGGTATTTCTTTATTTCACCTAATTTGTTCAATTTATTGGTATTACATTGTTTATAACATCCTTTTTTTATCTCTTTAATATTCGTAAACTCTTAGTAACATCTCTTCTTTATTCCTGAAATTAGTAATTTTTGTTTTATCTCTTTACATCTCAATGTAGTTTTGCTCAGGGTTTATCAATTTTGTTAATATTTTCTAAGAATGAACTTCTGGTTTTGTTGGTTTTTCTTATTGTTTGCTTTCTGTTTCACTGATTTTGATTTATCCTTATTATTTTCTTTCTTCTACTTACTTTAGGTTTGATTTTCTCTTTTTTCATAGCTTCTTAAGATGGAAGCTTAGATTATTTATTTTATAATTATCTCATTTTCAGATGTAAGCATTTAATGTTATAAATTTCTCTCTGAGCACTATTTTAGTTGCCTCACACAAGATTTGATTGATTGTCTTTTTATCATTCAATATGAAATATTTTCTAATTTCCTTTATGATTTATTTGAATGATGGATTATTTAGAAATGTGTTGTTTAATTATCAAGTATTTAGGAATTTTCTAGATAACTTACTGTTATTGATTTCTAATTTAATTCCATTGTGGTCAATATACATACTCTGTGATTTCATCTGAAATTTTTCTAGGCCTGTTTTATGGCCTAGCACACGTTCTGGCTTGGTGAACATTCCATGTGTACTCTGCAGTTGTTGCCAGTACTGTTCAATAAACCAAAATGTCAAGCTGGTCTTGTTAAAAGAAAATTTTCCACAGACAATTTACTAGTAGGCTTTTATTCAGTGATTCACGAATCGGGCAGCATCCAATCTAGCAGATAGAAAGGAGCTCTGAAGAGCAGCACAAGGGGAGATTTTTATAGACCAGAGTGAGTAGGAACAAGGGTGTAATACTAGGCATTAGCTGGTTGGTTAAAGTGGAGCCAGGTCAGGTAACTTGTGCTGAGCAGGCAAGCAGTGATTGGTTGACCTAGGCCTTCCTTTTCTGGGAGAGCTGAGCATAGAAACCAGTTAAGTTTTGGTTTCGGTTAAACTTAACTGGGGCTTGGCGGGGCTTAGCATGAGCAACTTTATCTTGGGCATACTTGAGATATTTTAATAGTCTATTCTTTAGATACTTAATACATATAAATTTTATTTTTGTATATGGTAAGAGGTAGAGATCTAATTTTTTTTCAAATGTATAGCCAATAGTTTTAATACTCATCACGGTTGATTTATGAAATGTCACCTTTTTCATATTAGTGACTATTCTTGACTTCTACATTACTTCTTGGGATCAGATACACAATTACCTAAAAAGAGAACTGACATAAACAACTAGTCCCACCAGTTATTTACTGGAAACATATTTTCTGAATAGATGTCATTCATGAACGCTGTTATAGTTGATCTTTGCTCCTCTACAGTATCCTAGCCTATTTTATATATTCTGTATGTTCTGCTTTGTATGTGTTCTACATATAAAATGACTACATATGTTTAGGACAATGCTTAAAATCCTTTCACAGCAACCTGGCTATGCAACAAATGATTAACAGCTGTCAGGAACTGGGCACTTTTAGAGAAATTACGACTTGTAATAAATAAATGCTTGATCTATATCAAGTAATTTGAATTGGCTTGAATTGCTGATGTTTTTTCTTAACTCCTGAAAATAATACAATTTGGGATGTTAGAATCTTCCTATGATTTAACTGTTAATTAAGCTGTGACATGTTCCCTTGGAGGAACTTGGCCTTTTTAACTCGGTGCATCCCTCACAAGTTAGCAGTGAGGAGAGAGCGCTGTCCTCGTGAGAGAGGTGGTGTGCCTAGGAGGTGGTGATGGTTGGGGGAAGGATGTAAGGCATGTGGTAGTGGTTGACAGATGTTGACTCTGGCTCTTTTAATCTTTTCCTGAGTCACTTGGGCTACAATCAATTCTTCCCTCCTAGAATGCTTAGAGCTTCCCTCTGAGGACGTTGATCACATACTGGTTTGCACCATTATTCAGAGACACTCTGGTTTGCACTATTATTCAGAGACATGACCTACTTGGCCTATAAAAATGTTTCTCCTGGGGACAGGAACCATGCCTTCATCAACTGTGTAGGTGTCACTATGCCTGGCCCACTGCTCTAGCATTTGGGGAGTGCAGTGCTTAAGCCATCTTGGGCTCCAGAAGCCGAGCAGAGACAGTGTTAGAGCTCTGAGCACTGATGCTGCTTTCCTCCTGGGGAAGGACGTGGCCTATTTGATGCTGCTTTTGGCTCCAGAACCTGCTGAGTCTGAAACCTTTTAAACAAGAGTAAGTTCTTGTGGACTGGCAGTGGAAGCCCTAACTTAAAAAAAACAGCGGAGAGGAATGTATTCAGGGTTTTCGGTGCTCAGGAGGCTCAACCTGGTCAGAGCTTCTGGTCACCAGCTGCTGTGCGCCCACCTGAGAAGGAGGCCTCAGGGAGAAGCTCTCCAAGACAAGCTGCATCTGCTTCGGCTCCATATAGCTCCCTGACTTCCCTTAATGTCAGGCTCCTCGGTTAAAGAAATTAAGAATTTCACGTTGATGTCTATGGTCTATCCCCACCAATCTCTAATTTGCATAAAATACCAAAAGGAAAATTAAAAGCACTGGGGAAAGGGAGGGGAGAAAGGGGGAAAGTAAGAATTTTTCCAAATGGTTCTGCAGGGAAAGCCAGATGGATACCGTGGCAGATTGTCTATTTTCTCTACCTACTTTTCTAGATGTCTTTGCTTTGTAAATTAGAAAAAAAAAAATTTGAATCAAATAGCAACTTTCTATTCAGCACACAGGTGGCAAGTGAAAAATATACTCAGAGAAGCTCTCAGTTTTCAGAACCAGGTGACTGACCCACAAGACAAGTTTCAGTCATGGGTAAAGCTTCCACATGTGGCCAGAGCTGAATGTAAATAGCAGAAGACGCTACACTGTGGCCTCTCAGTGTTGTCATTTTAGCTGCTAAAATTTCTGATTCTGCTGCTAGTAAACGCCCTGTTCTTGGGTAAGTAACTCAGACTCTCCAGGACTCTGCTTCCTATTCGATTAAAGGAAAGCTTGAACTAGGCTCTTTTATTTTATTTATTTGCCTCCTAAAGGTCAAACACTGTGCAAAGCTATGGGCAGACCACAATGGGTAAAACAGAGTCCCCACTCTTGTGGCTGCATTCCAGCCAGGAAGAAGCTCTAACTACATACAGAGGCAGAGCCAACAAAACTTTGTAAGATTACTTTTATGTTTAAAATTCTATGACTTCGTGGAGAAAATGAGATGTTTGAAAGTAAAAAACACATGTAAGTGAGATCATGCAGTATTTGTCTTTCTGTCTGGCTTATTTCACTGAGCATAATGAACTCCAGGTTCATCCATATTGTTGCAAATGTCAGGCTTTCCTTCTTTTTTGTGGTTAAATACTATATCATTGTGTATGTGTATGTGTATACACATGAATATACACACACACAAATACACAATGGAATTCTTTATCCATTCATCCATTGATGGACACTTGGGTTGTTTCCACATCTTGGCTAATGTGAATAATGTTGCAATGAACAGGGAGTACAGATATCTCTTTTAGATACTGATTTCATTTCCTTTGGATATATACCCAAACGTGGGATTGCTGGATCATATGGTAGTCCTATTTTTAATTTTTTGAGCAACCTCCATACTGTTCTCCACAATGGCTGTACCAATTTATATTCCCACCAACAGTTTACAAGGGGTCCCTTTTCTCCACACTCTTGGGAACCTAAAAACATTGAACTTGTAGAACTAGAGAATAGAATGGGGGTTACCAAGGGCTGGGGTTGAGGGAAATGGGAAGATGTTGGTCAAAAGGTACAAACTTTTAGTTAAAAGATGAATAAGTTCTGAGGATCTAATGTACAGAATGGTGACTATAGTTAATAATACCAGATTGTATACTTGAAATTTGTTAAGAGGGTAGATCTTAGGTGTTCTCGCCACACACACACAATAATGATAACTATGTGAGATGATGTGTTAATTAACTTGATTGAGGTAATCATTTCACAATGTATATATATATTAAATCGTCACAACCTAACTACATACAATTTTTATTTGTCAATCATACCTCAACAAAACTAAAAGAAAAATTGCTTAAAAACCACAATACTAATGCAAGTTTTATCATTACCATCAGTAAGCCTGAAAGAACTCAAATTCATATTGAATTCACAATTAATTCAGAGTTTTCCTCTTGTGGAAGAAGAAGTTACAGATAGTATGCTGTAGTAAAGATTTTCACAGAGAGAAGTGTTTATGAAAAAATGATTTATTACTAATTTATCACTGATAGTTGGATGTCCTAAACCTATTTTCATAAAATTTGGGCACCATTTGAACATAGGTAGAAGTGGTTTAGCCACAGAGTTCCAAATACACTCCTTTGAATAAAACCATCTCTCACTGCAGAAAAAGTCATGTATGATCTTGGTGTGAGTATGAATTAGTAATGTAGGAAGGTAATTTGGCAATTTCTATCAGAATGCTAAAAATGAGTATACTTTGCAATCTAGCAATTCCAATCCTATTCATCGATTCTTCAAAATCAATGTACACACTGAGAGGTATGTACAGGGCTGTTCCATGCAGCATTTTTGTAATATCAAAAAATATAAATGGTCTAAATTCCAGGTGATAGAGGCATAGTTAAAATGCTGGATTGAAAATAATATGGTAGATCTACAGATGTAGATGTAAAAATATTTCAAGACATATCGCTGTGTTTAAAAAAGGCCAGTCACAGGAGGCGGAGTCAAGATGGCGGCGTAGGCAGACTCTGAACTCACCTCCTCCCGTGGACACAGCCAATTTACAACTACTCGTGGAAAAATTACCCCTGAGACAGAACTGAAAACTGGATGAGAGGAACTCCTGCAAGAACGGACAATCCTAACTGGGGTGGAAGAGGCAGAGACTCCCTTCCGGAGAGGAAAACGCCGCCTTCACAAGCCGCCAGCTTCACGGCCGCCGGGAGCAGCTCACAGGTACGCAGCCTCCCTGGAGGCGCGGGGCCCTGAGCCGGGGAGCGCCCCCGCTGGGGGCATTTTGTGGACCCAGCACAATCGACACCAGTGGCATAATATCTGACTTTGCCTGCTACTAAAGCATTGGGGAGCACCCCCAGAAAACCCGGTTCACAAAGAAACTAAAACTGGCTCTTAAAGGGCCCGCGCACAAACTCACCCGTTCCAGAAAGCATCCTAAAATCACCAGAAAGAAAGGTGCACACTGTTTTGGTGACAAGAGACTCACCTAATAGGCCCTGAGTGCATCTCGGTGAGGGGTGAGACCTCTCCAGGGACTGGGACATTGGCGGCGGCCATTGTTGTGGCCTGGTGTGAGCGTGCTGACACAGACGCCATTGGAGTTTTCCCTGAGACCTGCTAGCCCAGGGTCTGCTCCACCCGCTAGAGCACCGATTTAATCCAGCTCAGCCAAGGCAGGCAGCCCACCCTAGAGACTGGCCCCACCTAACAACAAGCCCTCAGGCAACGTGTGGGCCTGCATAGATTGGTGACTGGATTTTCTGCAGCCTGGCAACTGAGCTGACTTGAGCGGGGCAGGGTGTGCACAAGGAGCGGGTGGAGAGTGTGGGGAGGTGGCGGAGTGTGTGGGGCTCCCGCCGTGGAGAGACTGGGTCCGCTTGGGGAGGTCGGGGCGCTCACACGGGGCAGGACTGTGTTGACTGTGTGTGTGGACCTCTGGGCAGCAGGGCTTGTCAGCTGCAGAAGACTTGTGCTTCTCAAAGACCCACATAGGAGGTTTGCTCCACCTTCCAAAGCCTGAAACAATTGGGTGCTCCTGTGCCTGAGGCCAGCCCCACCCAGCTGCAATCCTCAGAGAGCTGACAAGAGACCTAATAGGCTAGAGGTTTACAGCAATTCTAAGGCCCTGAGCCTAACAACCTGCCACACTGGGGGCCTACTCACTTAAAAGAAATACTGCAACACAAATGTGGTATTAGAACTTACAGCCAACTGTGCTGGGGCTCCCCACACCTGATAAAGAGACTGAAGGGCCCACAACAACTACAAGCAGCTGAGCATTACAACAGCTGGCCAGGAGCATAACTCAGCCTCCCTGGGCGCCTATAGGGAGAGCTAACAGGCCACAATAGAAGGACACACGTAGCCCACATAGGGGCCACCCCTGGAACATTGAGAACTGAGGGAAGCACACTGGAAGCCTCCTAAGCCATCACTTACATAAGGTCACCTATCCAAGAGCAGGAGACGTAGCTGACCTACCTAATACGTGAGACACAAGCACAGGGAAAGAGGCAAAATGAGGAGGCAAAAGAATACATTCCAAGTAAGGGAACAGGACAAAACCCCAGAAAAGGAACTAAGTGAAACAGAAATGAGCAACCTACCTGACAGAGAGTTCAAACTAAGAGTGTTAAGGATGCTCACTGATCTGGGGAGAAGAATAGATGAACTCAGTGAGAATGTCAACAAAGAAATGGAAGATATAAAAAGAACCAATCAGAAATGAAGAATACAATACTGGAAATGAAGAACTCATTAGAGGGACTCAAAAGCAGAGTAGAGGATACAGAAGAACGGATCAGTGAGCTGGAAGAAAGACTAGAAGAAATTACCCAAGGTGAACAGGTAAAAGAGAAAAGAATTAAAAAGAGTGAGGACAGTCTAAGGGACCTCTGGGACAACATCAAGCGCACTAACATCCGTATTATAGGTGTCCCGGAAGGAGAAGAGCGAGACAAGGGGGCAGAGAATCTATTTCAAGAAATAATAGATGAAAACTTCCCTAACCTAAGGAAGGAAACAGACATCCAGGTACAGGAGGCACAGAGAGCCCCAAACAAGATAAACCCAAAGAGGCCCACACCAAGACACATCATAATCAAAATGTCCAGAATTAAAGATAAAGCGAGAATCCTAAAAGCCGCAAGAGAATGTCAAGTTACATACAAAGGAAACCCCATAAGGCTATCAGCTGACTTCTCAGCAGAAACCTTACAGGCTAGAAGAGAATGGCACGATATATTTAAAGTGCTAAAAGGAAAAAACTTACAGCCCAGAATACTCTACCCGGCAAGGTTATCGTTCAAAATGGAAGGAGAGATCAAAATTTTCCCAGATAAGCAAAAATTAAAGGAGTTTGTCACCAAGAAACCAGTGTTACAAGAAATGTTAAAGGGACTGATTTAAGGGGAAAAGAGAAGACCACAAATAGGAAAAATTATCTATTTCCACGATTAGAACGTAATGGATACAAATGCACAAAAAGAGGTTAGATATGATATCAAAAACATAAAAGGAGGGAGGAGGGTAGTTAAAAAGTACAGCTTTCAGACAGAGGTCAAACTAAAGTGACCATCAATTCTGTATAGAAGAAGTAAGGAACAGAGAAGGACTACTTAAACACTGAGGAAAAAAATAAAAAGTTAAAAAATGGCAGTAAGTAATTACTTATCAATAGCTACTTTAAACGTCAATGGACTAAATGCCCCAATTAAAAGGCATAGGGTGGCTGACTGGATAAAAAACAAGACCCATATATATGCTGCATACAAGAGACACACTTCAGACCTAAAGACACTCACAAACTGAAAGTGAAGGGATGGAAAAAGATACTCCACGCAAATGGCAATGAAAAGAAAGCTGGGGTAGCAGTACTCATATCAGACAAAATAGACTTTAAAACAAAAACTGTAAAAAGAGACAAAGAAGGGCATTACATAATGATCAAGGGAACAATCCAACAAGAGGATATAACACTTGTAAATATCTACGCACCCAATGTAGGTGCACCTAAATATATAAAGCAATTATTAACAGACATAAAAACAGAAATAGACAGTAACACAATAATAGTAGGGGACTTTAACACTCCACTTACACCAACAGATAGATCATCCAAACAGAAGATCAATAAGGAAACATTGGCCTTAAACGACACCTTAGAACAGATGGACCTAGTAGATATATACAGAGCATTCCATCCAAAAACCGAAGAATACACGTTCTTTTCAAATGCACATGGAACATTCTCCAAGATTGATCACATATTAGGCCATAAAACAAGTCTCCATAAATTTAAGAAGATTGAAATAATACCAAGCATCTTTTCTGACCACAACGGTATGAAACTAGAAATCAACTATAGGAAGAAAATCAGAAAAGCCACAAATACATGGAGATTAAACAAAATGCTACTGAACAACGACTGGGTTAACGAAGAAATCAAAGAAGAAATCAAAAAATACCTGGAGACAAATGAAAATGAAAATACGACATGCCAGAATTTATGGGATACAGCAAAAGCGGTTCTAAGAGGGAAGTTTATAGCGATACAGGCCTATCTCAACAAACAAGAAAAATCTCAAATAAACAACCTAAAAATGCACCTAAAGGAACTGGAAAAAGAAGAACAAACAAAGCCCAAAATCAGTAGAAGAAGGGAAATAATAAAAATCAGAGCAGAAATAAATGAAATAGAGACCAAAAAAACAATAGAAAAAATTAATAAAACCAAGAGCTGGTTCTTTGAAAAGATCAACAAAATAGACAAACCTTTAGCTAGACTCACCAAGAAAAAAAGAGAGAAGGCACAAATAAGTAAAATCAGAAATGAAAGAGGAGAGGTTACAACAGACACCTCAGAAATACAAAAGATTATAAGAGAATACTATGAAAAGCTATATGCCAACCAATTCGACAATCTGGAAGAAATGGATAAATTCTTAGAATCATACAACCTTCCAAAACTGGATCAAGAAGAAGTGGAGAATTTGAATAGACCGATCACCAGTAAGGAGATCGAAACAGTAATCAAAAACCTCCCCAAAAATAAAAGTCCAGGACCAGACGGCTTCCCTGGTGAATTCTACCAAACATTCAAAGAAGACTTAATACCTATCCTTCTCAAACTCTTCCAAAAATTGAGGAGGGGGAAGCTCCTAACTCATTCTACGAAGCTGACATTACCCTGATACCAAAACCAGACAAGGACAACACAAAAAGAAAATTACAGGCCAATATCACTGATGAACATCGATGCGAAAATCCTCAACAAAATACTAGCAAATCGCATACAACAATACGTTAAAAGATTATACACCATGATCAAGTGGGATTTATTCCAGGGATGCAGGGATGGTTTAACATTCGCAAATCAATCAACGTAATACACCACATTAATAAAATGAAGAACAAAAATCACATGATCATCTCAATAGATGCAGAGAAAGCATTTGACAAGATACAGCATCCATTTATGATAAAAACTCTGAATAAAATGGGTATAGAAGGAAAGTACCTCAACATAATAAAGACCATATATGAGAAACCCACAGCTAATATCATCCTCAATGGTGAAAAACTGAAAGCTATCCCTCTAAGAACAGGAACCAGACAAGGATGCCCACTGTCACCACTCCTATTTAACATAGTATTGGAAGTCCTAGCCAGAGCAATCAGGCAAGAGAAAGAAATAAAAGGGATCCAAATTGGAAAGGAAGAAGTGAAACTGTCACTATTTGCAGATGACATGATTTTATATATAGAAAACCCTAAAGAATCCACCAGAAAACTTTTAGAAGTAATAAACGAATATGGTAAAGTTGCAGGATACAAAATCAACATACAAAAATCAGTTGCATTTCTGTACACTAACAACGAAGTAGCAGAAAGAGAAATTAAGAATACCATCCCATTTACAATTGCAACAAAAAGAATAAAATACCTAGGAATAAATTTAACCAAAGAGGTGAAAGATCTGTACACTGAAAACTATAAAACATTGCTGAAAGAAATTGAAGAAGACACAAAGAAATGGAAAGATATTCCGTGCTCTTGGATTGGAAGAATTAACATAGTTAAGATGTCCATACTTCCTAAAGCCATCTATAGATTCAATGCAATCCCTATCAAAGTTCCAACAACATTTTTCACAGAAATAGAACAAAGAATCCTAAAATTCATATGGAACAACAAAAGACCCCGAATAGCTAAAGGAATCCTGAGGAAAAAGAACAAAGCTGGAGGTATCACACTCCCTGATATCAAAATATACTACAAAGCTATAGTAACCAAAACAGCATGGTACTGGCACAAAAACAGACACACAGATCAATGGAATAGAATCGAAAGCCCAGAAATAAACCCACACATCTATGGACAGCTAATCTTTGACAAAGGAGCCAAGAACATACAATGGGGAAAAGAAAGTCTCTTCAACAAATGGTGTTGGGAAAACTGGATAGCCATATGCAAAAAAATGAAAGTAGATCCTTACCTTACACCATACACAAAAATTAACTCCAAATGGATTAAAGACTTGAATGTAAGACCTGAAACTGTGAAAGTTCTAGAAGAAAACATAGGCAGTACGCTCTTCGACATCGGTCTTAGCAACATCTTTTCAAACACCACATCTGACCGGGCAAGAGAAACAATAGAAAAAATAAACAAATGGGACTACATCAAACTAAAAAGCTTCTGCACAGCAAAGGAAACCATCAACAAAACGAAAAGACAACCTAACAATTGGGAGAAGATATTTGCAAACCATACATCTGATAAGGGCTTAATCTCCAAAATATATAAAGAACTCATGCATCTCAACAACAAAAACTACCAACCCAATTAAAAATGGGCAAAAGACCTGAACAGACATTTCGCCAAAGAAGATATACAGATGGCCAACAGACACATGAAAAGATGTTCAAAATCACTAACTATCAGGGAAATGCAAATCAAAACTACAATGAGATATCACCTGACGCCCGTCAGAATGGCTATAATTAACAAGACAGGAAACAACATGTGTTGGAGAGGATGTGGAGAGAAGGGAACTCTCATACACTGCTGGTGGGAGTGCAAACTGGTGCAGCCACTATGGAAAACAGTATGGAGATTCCTCAAAAAATCAAGGATAGAACTACCATATGATCCAGCTATTCCACTGTTGGGTATTTATCCAAAGAACTTGAAAACACCAATTTGCAAAGGTACATGCACCCCTGTGTTCATTGCAGCCTTATTCACAATAGCCAAGACTTGGAAGCAACCTAAGTGCCCATCAAGGGACGAATGGATAAAGAAGCTGTGGTATATATACACAATGGAATACTACTCAGCCATAAGAAACGACGAAATCCAGCCATTTGTGACAACATGGATGGACATTGAGGGTATAATGCAAAGTGAAATAAGTCAGAGGGAGAAGGCCAAATACCGTATGATTTCCTTCATTAAGTAGTAGATAATAACAACAATAAACAAACACATAGGGACAGAGATTGGATTGGTGGTTACCAGAGGGGAAGGGGGGGGGGTGGAGGGTGAAAGGGATAATTCGGTACATGTGTGTGGAAAAAAATAAATAAATAAAAAAAAAATAAAAAAAAAAAATAAAAAAGGCCAGTCACAGAATGATATGTAATTCTTGACCTAATTGATGTGGAAGGAAAATAAATATGTGTCTAGTTAAGCTATATAGTAGTGTCTACATATATCATATACGTGGTCATCTATATATTACATATAGTGTCTACATCCTGTGGTTACCTGGGAAGGAGAAAAGGATTCTGGTGGAAGGTAAAAGACGACCTTAGCTTTTCACTGCATATAGTTTTGTGTCTCTTGAATCTTTTAAAACGGGCATGTTGTTTTTTATTACTTGTGTAACTACTTTCATTTTAAGAATTAAAATATGGAGAAAAAATGGAGCAATGATTGACGATGTGGTCTTGCTCCGTTAAATCAAATGCCATGCGCTACAGTGGGTAAGGACACGAACTTTATAGTCAGACTAATCTGTGATCCCAATCTGATTCTAGCACTCACCAGCTCTGACTTTCTATAGGTTATGTAACTACTCTGGGTCTTTGTGTTTTCATCTGTAACATGAGGATAATAATATCTAAATGAGGTAATTGGCATAAGGCATATAGTAGAAATTTGATCCATAGAAATTTTTTGATAAATAATTGCTGCCTTTCTTCCCTTTCTCCTTCTTCTTTATTATTATTAATATCATCATCATCACCAAATGGTTTTAATTAAGGTACACACATGGACTTTTTAAAGTCACCGTACAGTGTATGTATGTATGTGCACACACGCTGTTTAGAGGTCCTATTTTATGACTGTGGTTCTAATGGCCACTTTTGTCTGTCAAATTGGTACTGAGCCAGTAAGTTACATACTGAACAGAGTCCCAGGGAACTGGTGACTATTGCAGTATTGCCCTCACCCCTGGGCAAGAAGGGTCTCTGCTCTGAACCTTCTATGTCAGAGGCCCACATATCAGGTCCCTGAGACACCAAATTTCTTACCCCATTCTCCTTGAAAGAATAGTTGATTGTGACGATTGTTGGGTTGAGTCACTGCCAACTTTGGAGAAAGACAATTTAGAGTTGGAGGAGGATGTGGGTAACGGGAGCACATAGATAAGAGAAAAGGCAATGAAATCAATTTATCCGGTTTTCCCTGTCTGATAGAATGAATGAACTAGATTTTTGCCTAACCAAGTGTCTTTTTCCTGGTAGTGTCCAGCACCCATTTTCTTGTTTCTCTTTGTGATCCAATTGGTGGTTCAGGAGGGATCCATGAATTAGCACTGTATCCACCACAGTTCACATGGTGACAGAGGAACATTTTGTAATATAAAATAATCCAAGTACTATACATATATATATATACACACATATACACACATATATATATGCACACACATATATACACATGCATATACACAATGTGCATATATACGTATTTAAATTATAGAATGTATTTTTATAATCAAAAGAAAAGAAACTACATGTGAGTTACATAACAAAAGTGACATGGCAATAAAATATAAGAAAATTAATTAGAAATAGAAACAAAATGACTTCAGCAGAGGCAAAGAATACGTGCAAATAATTTTGAAACTAATTTTTAAGAAGACTTTTTTCTGGCTATTATAGATTAAGATATAGTCCTATTTGAAGAGAGATTTGAACAAATCTCACAACACACTGCTATTTTCAGTTTTCTTTGTAAACATCCCAATATTGAAATATTTGAAATAAGAACCCAAGAAATGTGGAATGGCTCTATATGTTGCTTTAAATAATGGCCAAAACTGTGATATAGGTGACAGCAATTTTTATGATGAAATTATATATATTGTAACCCTTTCTGTGATAATGATAAATTTTCATATGTAAATGAATTATGTTTGAACACGATCTATAAAATTTATGGTTCATATCTGAATCTTTAAGCATTTTGTTGAAAATACCTGTTGCTCTTCCTTCAGCAAAGTTTCTCGAGATTAAAATTCATAAAAACTAAGTAAGAACAATAATCACTCAAGGAATTTGGTCTAATTTTACAATACCGTCAATAAAACACAAATTATATGAAAAGCTTGCCAACAACATAATTAGTACATTTTCTGAAATTAAGGCAGGAAAAATAAATTCTATGGAAGAAATATATGATAATTTATGAATTATGTATGTCTTTATTTTATTACTCATCCTAACATCACCAATCCTTCAACAGAACACTCAGGCGGATCATCTTGGATATTTTGCCGACTTTCAGTTTAAATGGATACCATAGCTTTCCAATTTCTTCTTAAATTTTGTAGTAATGAAGATATATTTGTCAAAATAAGAGAACAGAACATATTTTATTTAACAATTTCTAGCACGAAATATAACTTCGAAATAATTAGACATATGCTATGTGGGTCTCCATGTGTATTCTTATCCTGAGCCCTGCAAATGTTAGGGTTGGGCTGGTGTATTGTGATTTCGTTAGTGAGCTCTCTCTGTATACAATGAACAAGTAACCATATGTGTTATAGGTTTCAGCACAGGGGAAGGAAGAGGTCTGATGGAAGTGAAGAGTGAGGGAGAGGAAGGCAGACTACTGTGTTGCTTGTTTTTCTGCACAAGCATCATGGTGTTCCAAGCCCCTGGGCCTGACTCATGATAGTCTTTCTACCAGAAATACCCTCTCCTCTACATTCACTTAGATGCTTCCTATTAGTTCTTCGTGTGCCAATGTTGTGGGCTGAATTGTGTTTCCCAAGAAGATATGTTGAAATCTTAAACCCCGGTATGTGTGAATGTGACCTTCTTTGGAAATAAGGTCTTTGAATATATAATCAAGGTAAGATGAGGTCATACTGAATCAGGGTAGGCCTTAAATCCAACGACTGGTGTCCTTATAAGAAGGCTGTGAGAGACACAGTGCAGAAGGCCATGTGATAGTGGAAGCAGAGATTGGAGTTATGCTGTCAGAAGCCAGGGAATACTAGGAACCACTAGAAGCTGGAAGAGACAAGAAAGGATTCTTCCCAACAGGCTTCAGAAGGAGCATGGCCCTGACAACACCTTAATTTAAGACTTGAAGCCGCCAGAACTGTAAGACAGTAAATATCTGTTTTTTTAAGCCACCTAGTTTGCAGTACTTTGTCCTGGCAGCCCTAAGAAGCTGATACAGGCATCATGGTGTTTCAAGCCTGTGAACCTGACTCTTGAGATTCTTTCTGCCAGAAATACCCTCTCCTCTATATTCACTTGGACACTACCTATTTGTCCTTCACGTACCGCTCACTGCTTCGAGGTGGCCTTTGTTGACAGCCCAGGGCAGGTTCGGCTATATGCTGTCAGAGGGAGCTAAAGGTAGAATGTGGCCAAGTAGAGGATGATGCTGCTTCTTCTACTTTTGCATCATATTGCTGTTTCCCCCTGTAATTATGTGCAGTCTCACAGCAGCAGCAAGTCCGCCTGACATGTTCTCCGTTATCAAACTGTCTGACGAATCAGACTGGCATAACGGTGGTAAATTCCTTCCAACTCCACCCTTTTGGAAGGCGGCAACCTTGGCCTGCAGCGGCGGCGGTGGCTCATGCTCTAGGAAGGACAGCGATCTTAATGTTCATTCATCTGGAGAATAGAACAGCCTTTGGCTCCATGGTTGGTTCCACCAGATGCAATGGCTCAGCTTCTCTCTGAGCCCCAGAGTCTGAAGTCTCCAGTGCCACCTACCTGGCATTTATGTCAGGAGTAGCATTTTCAAAAGGACCCTGGTGTCAGCAGCTGCTCGTTTGGGTAACACTAGGTGTAATCACCCACTTATGCTCTCAGATTAAGAGTTGATTAGGCCAACTGTATCCAGATCATTTTCCTCCGTGAACAATGGCAGCTGCAGAGCACGTTTTCAAAATATCTAGTCTAAATATGAGAAAAAAGATACTGTTTTTCTTTCTCTTGGAAATGAGAAAATAGATTTGGGCTTTGCTTCTGAATTGTATTTTCTCTCTGCCTGGGTTTCAATAGCAAGCCTAATGTAGCAGTGTGTAGAAAAGAAGCATTTTAATCTGGAGGGAAGGAGTTTGCCTTCTCAACAAATCGACATTCTCTTCTCTATAAAACGCTTGAGCTTGAATATGCAAATGATCCTCTAGTAGGAATTATCATTAGTCATTCTTTCATAAAGAAATAATTCAAGAACATTGTGGTCTAAGACAGACAGCATTAAGATTCATCAAGTTTCAATTCTTTGGATCTGTCAGCTTGTCAAAAAGCAGATGTCTGATTTTGTGGTCCTGCTGGTGAAACATTGGACTCTATCTCTTGGCGCACAATTTAGTCACCTCCTATAATTTGCTTTGAAATGAACAAGATCTGGCATTGTACATATTCTATTTAATGGGCAATATTACAAACAAGATTAAAAGAAATGGCTGTAAAGCTGTTGTCTTTGCAAATTGAATTTGGCAAGATACTACCACAGGCAACTAATGTGCTTACTAGATATATTATCAGGACTGATCACCGAACTAGGGAATGGCATAGTTTTCTTTATAGGCTTTAGTAAATATATGAGGGAGTTTGTCATTCAAACACTAACAATTACAGAGAATCTATGGTGGATTCCAGCAAGAGATCATATGGTTCAATTTTATTTGTTTTTTATTATTATTATTTTTTTGTGAGGATGATTAGCCCTGAGCTAACATCCATTGCCAATCCTCCTCTTTTTGCTGAGGAAGATTGGCCCTGGGCTCACATCCGTGCCTATCTTCCTCTACTTTATATGTGGGACGCCTGCCACAGCATGGCTTGATAAGCGGTGTGTAGGTCCACACCTGGGATCTGAATCTGCAAACCCTGGGCCTCTGAAGTGGAGCGTGTGAACTTAACTACTATGCCACTGGGCAGGCCCCGGTTCAATTTTAGATGCAGATGGAAGGAGATCATTATTCAGCATATCTTTTATTGTTAACTTGGATCTTTGGGATAAAGTTAGGGAATCTGTAAATTTAAAAAGTTTTACTACTACTACTAATGCTAATAACAGTTACCATTTCTTGAGTGGTTACTATATATGGCAGCCATTGTATTTAGTGCTTTCCATTTAATCCTCATAGTGATAAAAGAAGATAAGTAATACTATTATTTCCTTTTTCAAATGAGTAACATGAGGGTTTTAAGCAATAACTTTTCCAAGATGAACAGCTAAAATCAAGCAGAGTCAGAATTCAACCTATGCCCATCTGACTCTAGAGCTTGCATTTTTAGTCACTGGGTTTAATATCTCAGAGCCAGAGAAGAGCATTCTGTGTTGAGAACTTCTATTTACGAAGCTAACTGAATCACCTGATTCCCTTGGACCCGTAATCTAGATCTAGGGGAAGACACAGGCCCGAGGAAGAGGCAAAATGTACACTTGGCTCTCAGGACTGACGTAACTTCTTTCTGGTTTTTGCTCTCTCTGAACAAACAGAAGTTTTGTACCTGTGGAAGAACTGCACCTTCTCGAAAGGGAGATTTTAGGTGTGTGATATTGTTATTTATGATAAGGAATATATAGTTGTCTTCATTCACATTCTTGGCACAGAGCTCCTAAAACTCTTGCAATTTCCTAAGTGATAAGAACGATAAAGGTGTTTTAATATTCATAACAAACCCCTTTCAACCACACCTGAGTTTATGGGAATGAGGTGACTTTTGGAAAGCATCTAACAATGGGGGCTGGTTGCCAGAGGAGGCAACTACGTGATTAGAGGCTTGGAACTTTCAGTCCCACCCCCCTGACCTCCAGGGAGGGGTGAGGGGCTAGAGGTTGAATCAATCTTCAATAGTTAATGAATTTATCAATCATGCCTATGTAATGAAGCCTCTATAAAAACCCAAAAGGATGTGGCTCGAAGAGGTTCTGGGTTGGTGAACACGTGGAGATTTGGAGAGAGTGGCACTCTTGGAGAGGACATGGAAGCTTCATGCCCTTTCCCGTGTACCCTACCCTATACATCTGTTCCATCTGGCTGTTCCTGAGTTATATCCTTTTATATAATAAACCTGTAATCTAGTAAGCAAAATGCTTCTCTGAGTTCTGTGAGCTGCTCTAGCAAGTTAATCAAACCCAAGGAGAGGGTTGTTGGAACTTCCAGTTGGTCAGAAGCACAGGTGACAACCTGGACTTGTGATTGGCATCTGAACTGGGAGGGGGGTAGTGTTGTGGATAGTTAAGGGACTTGTGAGCCCTTAACCCGTGGGATCTGACGCTATCTCTTGGTAGATAGTGTCAGAATTGACTTGAATTGTAGGAAACCCAGCTGGTGTTGGAGAATTACTTGGTATGGGGAAAAAACCCATACATTGGAATTGGTACCAGAATCGTAGGTATAGTGATTAATGTGACTTTAATTCAAAGCTTTCTGTGACAGATAATTTTAAATGATCCCGCCTAAATATTCTCAACTTTCTTCTTCTTGCCACTTGCTGACCTCCACACACTTGATTTTTCCAGTCTCCCTTAAGCAAGGTGAGGCCATATGACCCACTTCTAGCCCATGAGAAATAAGTGCCAATCTGTTGGGAGGATATTCTGGGAAAGTTGTGCTCTCCTGACAAAGGGGGAAGAAGTGACTATTGAACCCTGAGCCAACCCCAGTGATCACTTACTCTAGACTTGTTCTATGAGAAAAATAAACTCAATTTCTAAAGTTACTGTGAGTTGAGTTGTTTGTTTCTTTTGCCCGAATACACTTGTAACAGCTACAGCTCCAAATATGGGACCATATTTGAAATTCTTATTCAGTTTAATCAGGTCAACAATCACCTACAGTAAACAGCATGATGTTATCTCCATTTTAAAGATTAGGAGAACAAGGTGACAAGCTACCCACTGCAAGAGCTGGAGCTGGAACCCAGGCCCTCCAGCTCCTGCCTGGGTGCTCTTTAAAACACTCGGTGAAGAGGATGTGAATGCCATGAGGTCTTTCCTGATCTTTGCGTTAGAACCATTGTTAGGCTTAAACATCATTGCAGGTGGATTTAAAATGGAGAAGGGAAAAAATTCATTAGAAACAGTACTCTGAACGATGAAGGGACTCGTTTACGGAATAGAGAGAGTTAGATTACCAAATGTTATGAATATCAGAGAGAATTCTTCAAACAGAGAGAGAAGCAGAGTAATGGAGGAAAATGAATATAAACTTCTATTATGGTAGTGAGTAAGCTAAGAAATTAGCGCAGAATGGGACAAGAGACTTACCTAAATATTTTAATGTGTTTCCTTTATTCAAATCTAAGTAAAAAGAGCTTTGATTAATGAATAGAGCATGGGTGGAGAGAGAGAAAAGGAATGAGAAAGAGAGAAAGAGAAGGAAAGAGGATGGGAATATGGGATATCTGTAAGCTGGAGCAACCAAGTAAATTCCTTAATTGGATGAACCATGAAGCAATATGCATAACATAGATATTCACCTCCTCTTCCACCTTTCAATAAATCTAAATTGAGCCTTCAAAAGTCCTCCCACTGGCATCTGAAAAAAGTTGAATCATGTTCATTGATGGTTGTAGGCAGTCACCCTTGTGATGTAGATGAAGGCTTCCCTTGGCAAAGATGTCAACTCCACCAAGCCTGATATTCTTGTTGACTCTGGCCCAAGGCATTGAAGGTCCTACTTAAAAAGCAAATGTTGGGGCCGGCTCCCTGGTGTAGTGGTTAAGTTTGGCACGCTCTGCTTAGGCGGCCCAGGTTCATGGGTTCGGATCCCGGGCATGGACCTACACCACTTGTCAAGCCATGATGTGGTGGGGACCCCCATACAAAATAGAGGAAGATTGGCACACATGTTAGCTCAGGGCTAATATCACTCAGCAAAACCAAAAAGCAAATATTTGAGAGGCATAAGCCATTGCCACTCAAAGACATACCAAGTCAGAATGTACCACAGATGTATGGGTCAAAAGATGGATAGAGAATAAAGAGTGTGAATGTGAATGCAGTCACACAGGTTTGGAGCCCAACTATCTGATTATCAGGCCAGGTTGGAGTGCAATAGAAGGAGGGACTAAAGATATTCAGATGAGATGAACTACCTGGGTCAGAAGACAAAGGGATGTTCAAAGAAAACTTTATCCAACCTTATCCTAAGTGGATGTGTCCAAAAATTCCGTAATGGATGTGATCTCCGGGAGGTGTCATCTATGCCATGGTAGTAATTCCAACTACATGTGAATAACTCACAAATTCAAGTCTCTTGTCTGGTCCTTTCCTTTGAGCAATATTCCTTGGTTTCTGATGCGTACATAACAACTTCAAAAGCTCAGTGGTTTACGATGCTCGCAGGTCTTCAGATAGGCTCAGCAAGGCAGTGCTCAGCTGGGGCAGGTTGGACCCAGTCTTCAGGCTGTGTTCAGGTCAGCTCCACTTCTCTTCATTCTGGGGCTTAGGCTGGAGGGTCAGTGGCTACCTAAAACATAGTCTTCCCATGGAAGATCAGAAGAGCACAAGAGGACAAGACAAACAGGAAAGCGTATTTAAAGCCTCTGCTTACATCTCATCCACTAGTATACTGAGCAAAGAAAGTTACACGGCCAAGGCCAAGACCAATGGGGGAAATATGCTCCTCCCACCAATGAGAGTCACCGCAAAGTTACATGGCAAAGAGTGTGGGTGTAAAATCCTATTACAGGAGAGTGAAAAATCGGAAACTATTATCCAACCTGCCACAGACCTCTAGCTCCATCTATCCAGCTGCCTACTAGAGACAAATGCATTCCGATACCTCTAAGATACTTTAAATTCAATGTGAGCAAAATTGAACATATGCTCCATCTCCTCCTTACCTCATACATGCATGCAAAACGCATTTCTTCTCCAGTGTTTCCTGTCTTGGTGAATGGTACCACCATCCATCCGCCCACCTATGTAAGCAAACCCTAGAAGTCATCCTTGGCATCCTCTCTCCATCACCCCTCCCTAACTAATTAATCACCGAGTCCTATTGATTTATCTCCTAAATATCTCTTGAGTCCATCCACCTGTCTCCATTTCTAATACTATCCTTTGCCTGAGCTGCCATCATCTTTTGCCGGAGCTATTGCAGGACATTCTAACACATCTCTTCAAATCCGTTCTCACCTACTTCTATTATATCCTTTGCTTTGTAGGCAAAGTGATCATTTAAAAATGCGTGTCATCTTATTCTTTTGCTTAAAAGCCTTTCAGTTGCTTCTCACTCTCCCTCATGATAGCTACTAAAGTCCTTAACATGGCCTATAGAGTCTGCGTGATCCAGTGTGGTCCTAACTCTGCTGTCCCGTTCTCTGACACTCTCCCTCCTTACCCCCTGCTGTCCCGTTCTCTGACACTCTCCCTCCTTACCCCCTATACTCAGGTACGCCACGCTTATTTCAGTCCCTTGACAGCTCTCAAGTCCTCTGACTCAGGGCCTCTGCCATGCTGTGCTCTCTCCTAGGAACCCTCCTAACCGCATGCTTTGCCCATGGAACTTGGATTCAGCCCTCATATCTCAGCTCAAATATTACTTGCTCAGGAAAGCTACCTCTGACCATGAAGACTAACACAGAATCCTCATTATATACTCTCTTGGCACAATAGACTTTTATTTTTTGGCTTTCATCACAGTTTTTACTATTATGTGATTTCCCAGGAAGAAAACCTTTGCTAGAGGAAGCTTAATGAAGGGAATGGTTACAGATGATGGACATGTTGGAAGCAACTGTTGAAAGCCACTGCCATCCCTGGGGCTGGAGGAATGGAGAGTGATCTATCAGACCCCAAGAGCTGGGGATGCCTGGTGGGCGCTGGAATGTGGGGGAGAGGCTACAGAGTGGGAGTTAGAGTCACACCCGGGGCTGTCCAAAGGAGACACCGTGAGGGAGGAGAAATATCTCGTGGCTTTCCGTCTCCTCCCACCCTCCAATCCTGCCGGTGCTTTCTGTTGGCTGAACCACCCAGGAAGCCAGAAGGCAAAGGAAACGCAGCAGATTGGGGGAAGAGCAGGAAATAGCTCTGAGAGCAAACAAGCAAAGGCCCACGGCTGGCAAGTTATGTACTTGTTTATGTGGTTATTTGTGTACTGCTTGTCTCCTATACTAGACTGAGCTCCTTGAGCAAGGGCTGTGTTCATTTTACTGACCATTGTTCCTCAGTGCTTTTCATACGGACTAACACTCGTCCTTAATCTTTGTCCAATGAATGAATGAGTAAAAGACATCCAAGAGTGCCTAAGAATGCAGGAAAAATGCTCTGCCACATTTTGGCAGGCACTAGCTCAAGAATAGGCATACTTTCTCTCCTCCACCTCATCCCTTACCCCAATCCACTTCCTTCTCCAGAAGTTTCCAATTGGGACTTACCATCCTAATTTGGAGTTATGTTTCTGGAAGAATTGACAAAAGAAAAGAAGACTGTGATGCTAATTGTCCACATTCTCAAACACATGCGGGCACACGTGCACACACAGACACACACACACACACTCACAGAGTTTCTTTCTCTTTCCTCAGCCACAGGAGCAGAGCCCTGAGAAGGATCTTCTGTAGTTTGCAGAGTCTGTTCCTTTCACAGCAGAATCTCTTGAAAACTGGGCAGATGCCAGGCTCCTGTTTTCCAAGGTAAATATTAAATAATGGCTTCCAGTCCCTCTGAATTTGAGCAATTCGTAAAATAAAATAAAAATCAAAGTGCTTATATTTATAACCATCTCACAAAATGATTGAAACAAGTTATGTGCAAACGTGTTTTTGGCCCTATTTCCAGAACTTGTCATGAAAGTATTTTAAACTGTTTGGGAGGAACACTGATATTTTGGGTAAGCTCTTTTGGAAATTACAACTTCAAGGAGAGATTATTGTAACCATCACCACGGATGGGGGTGGTGATGGCAGAATCCGGAGGAAAGTGAGATACGGCTGCAGGTGTCCTTTCCAACTAATTCTACCTATTGTGTAAAATTGTATAAGCTTCCAGGACCCCCTGTGTTGGCATTGGTGGGAGAGTAAGGCAGGTGAAGACCAGGCTCCCTGGGCCCATGAACACCCCTTTCTTTCTGTGCTCCTTCCTTGATACCCTTAGTGACCAGTGTGGAAGAGACAGTGGTGTTCCACAAACATTCCAGTTGCTTTCCCACATTTTCCAGCATGCTCACAAGTTGGCAAGGTTACATGATTGGGCCTGGCTAATGCGCTGTGGTTGGGAATGATGTGTGTCATTTCCAGGCCAAGGCATAGACGAGCTGCCATAGTGCCTGATTTGGACTTCTGTTGAGATGCCCAGCTTGGGTTGCTGAGTCACACATGGAGGAAAGCTGCTTTAAAGAGTTATATAGCGGGGCCATTCTGGTGGTGTAGCGGTTAAGTTCACTCATTCTGGTGCAGCGGCCCGGGGTTTGGTGGTTCGGATCCTGGGCGCAGACCTACTCATCACTCGTCAAGCCATGCTGATGAGTGGACCTACTCATCACTCATGAAGCCATTCCACGTGGAAGAACTAGAAGGACCAACAGCTAGGATATACAACTACGTGATGGGGCTTTGGGGAGAAAAAAGAAAAAGAGGAAGATTGGCAACAGATGTTAGCTCATGGCCACTCTTCCTCAAAAAAAAAAAAAAAAGAGTTATATGGAGCCACAGCAGACTCTTGTGAGCAAGAAAGAAACCTCTGCTATGTTACACTACTGAGGTTTTTGAGATTATTTGCTACTGCAGCATAGGCTAGCCTATTCTGACCAATGATGTGTGGATGTAATAGAAGCAGGAAGGCTTCTAAAACCCTACTTTGTTTGTATGGCTTTGCCTTCTCCTCTCCCTTTTCTCTTTCCCTTGAGAGTGTGAGGAGTTCATTGGGGTGAAAAACAACAAAGTCTAAAAATTGAGCTAACTTGGAATTTGGTCGTGATAATTCCAGATATATTGATCTAGGTCTAACAACAAAAGAAGGAACTCCTGGTTAAAGTGGACAGGCCAAATTCTTCTTTCAAAGCCATTGAACTTTCACTACAGAGCGCCCCCTAGGGAACATTCCTGGGCAGACCCTCCAGGCATCATGTGATTGGGAAGGAGGTGTTAGAAAAAGACTTTTTTTTTTTTTTTGGAGAGGAAGATTAGCCCTGAGCTAACATCTGTCACCAATCCTCCCCTTTTTGCTGAGGAAGACTGGCCCTGGGCTAACATCCATGTCCATCTTCCTCTCCTTTATATGGGACACCGCCACAGCATGGCTTGACAAGCGGTGCGTCAGTGCGTGCCCGGGATTCGAACCCCAGGCCACCACAGCGGAGCATGCACATTTAACCACTACACCACTGGGCCAGCCCCAGAAAAAGACTTCTTGTACCTCAAATGATCATCCTACTATTCCTCAAGAAGACATACTTGTTGGACTAAGACCTTGTCTCTTATTAACAGTCAATGCTTAATGGGCACTTGGGAAGACACTGAGGATGCAAAAATAAAAGACACCTCCAGGCCCCTGCCTACAGGAGTTCACCGGGCTATACTCTTGTGGGTGTAGCGAGACCTTAAAACCAGTGGCCAGCCATGAATAAATTAAGCCAGAGTTAGAGTCTCACAGCCTACAAGACTGACTATTTCATTGCCTTGTGTTATTTCTCTTGTGTCTCTTATCACCATCTGAACTTATTTTCTTATTAGCTTACCTGCTTATTAACTACTTCCTCCATTAGAATGTAGCACCACAAGAGCTAGGGAGTTGTCTGAGTTCATCACTGTATCTCCAGAGCCTTAAAGGAGTGCCTGCCACAGAATAGATGCTCGACAGTGTATTTGTTGAATGAAATGAATGAAGGAATAAACAGACAGAAGTGCTACTGTCCACAAACATGGACACAGCATCTGGGAAGTCAAGGCCGGATGGGAATTGAGCTTCCTCATGGAGCAGCATGAGAACTATGGGTGTCTGGAGGCCTGGCTGATTGGGAAGGTGGGAGAATTATTCTCAAAAAAAAAAAAAAAATTGACAGTGGAAGAGGAACAGCCACCCTCACGGTTTTGCCTTAGAGCCAGTGCTAGAAGTTTGACTCTGGTTAAGTGGTTAGAAAATCCCTGGAATCACCTACTTAGCACTCTCTACCAGGTCACCTCTCCTGATCAGGGCACACACAACCTGTGTATGTAGAGTATAAAGGAGGGAAAATTCAGTTTTCAAATGTGGCAAAAAAAAAAAAAAGGATTTCCATGAGGCTGTGCAATATTTCAGAAGCTATATGGTTCTTTGAGTGTTCTACTTCTGTAGGACCTATAAGAATTCATAAGTGAGCCCTTTTTGTGGGTTGCCTGTTGACTATATTCTTATGAAAAGTGGTAGAGAAAATGAAGACAAATGGACTACATTTTTGCAAAATAAAATCATCCCTGAAGTAAATATTAAGTATGTTCTGAGCTGCCACCTCTTAAGCACCATTTAAGACCCTGGCAGCCCGGCCTTCCGCTGGGGCTTCTGGGCACTTGGTTGGCCCAGGGCTGCCAGAGCGCATCCAACTTCACACAGGTGCAACCTGACAGCACTCAGCCCCAGCCGGGCTTCCTTGTTGCAGACCGGGAGATGCTTGGCACTCAGGCAGACACAAACCTGAGAGGCAAACCTTTGGTCGATGAGAAATGGAAGTGGAGAAGACTCTTCCTTTCTCCCCCAGAGAGCAGACCATCGTGAGTCTCACTCACGTATAGGACCTCTTGGAAGAGCGTCCCTGGAGATCCAGCACGCGGCTGCCAGCTTGGCGACCACCAAGGACCCTTCCAGACCCAACTCGTTCTCCCTTTCCCTGCTACCTGGGAATTGTATTCTCTGATAAATATTAGCACACGTTTTGCCTCAGGCTCCATCTCTTGGGAACCCAGGATAAAACACTGTCTAAACATTTTCTCCCAGAAATTACGATAAACATCAAAAGAAAAATATGACTTGAAAGTTAAATATTTATTGTGTGCACATTATTTTCATGTTTATACCACATAATATAAAGAAAAGCCAACTGCTTTCAGGATCCTTTGGAAGTTCAGTTAAAATATAGTCCAAATTCTTGCCAGCAGAAGGGTGCCCATGGATTACAGTAAGTAGACCCTTTGAAGAAAGAATACCTTTCATTAGCAAGCTCTCTAGAATTTCAAAGTTCTTTCAGATTATTATCTCTTTATACTTTTGTAATAATACTACTTTTACATAAGGGGAAATGGAAAATAGGAAGTTTAATTGACATATTCAAAGCCAAACAATAAGAAGGCACCTGAACAGGATATAAATAGTCGAAGTTTTCTCATCTTCCACCAAGGCTTCTCCCCTTTTACCTCCCTAAGTTGTTAAAAACCACACAGAGAGATGCACACTTGGAGGCAAAAGGCAAGCACATTGGCTGAAATGCGTAGAAAACCTCAAATAATTTTTAACTTAAATAAACGTCGATATTCAAATACGATCCTGCTGCCTAGAAGATAACTTAAGTGTTCACTTGAGCTCTTTCTGTTCTGGATGCTTTGTCCTATGACACAACATTAATAATTTGGCTTGAAACTTATGGTTATAACAAAAGAGTCCAGGTAACTTGTGCCAAATTATTGAATGCCAAGTCTGGGAACCAAGAAAAAAAGATACTGATTTAGAGTAAAAAGAGAAAGAGGAACTAGTAAAGAATCTTAAGTTATTCCAACACCAGGAGTCTGTAATTTTATTTTGCCATTTAAAGTGCTGTTCCAAAGATGGCATTTTCAGGTCTATTCCTTGTGGGGCTGTTTGGTTGGCATTCACTCTGAAGGAAGGGAGAGATTTAGGGATCACCGGGATTACAGTAGATGTGCTGGGCTAGAGGCTGCCCCAGGGGGCTCCGTATCTGAGCTGAGTCCTTTTCCATCCTTGGAAAGAACAAGTTGGACAGAGAGGAGGTTTGTTGACTGCTTTCCTGGTGTGAAGTAGAAGGGCCTCAGGGGTCATCTTTGGGCAAGATGGGGGATAGACGTCCTCCCCAACAAGGAAGTCAGGGCTGCTGCTAGCCCACACTAATGCGTACCTTCGCATGAATTAGAAAAAGGAACAATCCTCCCAGGGGCCTGTGTTGCTACCACCCTTATGCGATGGCTATTCTGCTGGCCACAGCTCTCCTCTGATGGAGACCGCTGCTGAAATCCCCACTGGCCTTAGGGGAGCCGACAATGCTATTGGTAACCCTCCCAGCACAACAGGTATACATCCTACCTGATGTGACTACTTTTTTTCTTTTTTTGCTAGGACGATCAGCCCTGAGCTAACATCCATGCCAATCCTCCTCTTTTTGCCGAGGAAGACTGGCCCTGAGCTAACAGCCGTGCCCATCTTCCTCTACTTTATGTGGGACGCGGCCACAGCATGGCCTGACAAGTGGTGCATCAGTGCGCGCCCGGGATCCAAACCTGGGCCACCAGCAGCGGAGAGAGCGCACTTAACTGCTACATCACGGGTCCAGCCCCTGATGTGACTTCTAAAGAGACTCAGCTGTCAACTGGGTGAGAGAAGTACAACATAGACTGAAACTTACAAGTGTGACCAGAAGGACTAATCTTAGCTTCCATAGGTTCGGTCTAACTGAAGTGTCCTTTGAGTGGGTCCTTCTCACCCAGGTCCTCACCTGCAGAGACCACTCAAAATGCTCCCTTCCTCAGAATGCTTCAAAAAATCCACTTTCCTTGGAATTTAGGCCTTACCATCTTCTTTCCTGCTTTCAAAGAATTCACAATCCAAGGGAGAGATAGAGGACTTCCCTCACCTTGTTCATGCCCTGGGATTAGCATCTGCAGAGGATGCTTGACAGTCCGATGACATATGCCTCTTGGGGAAGGGGGATCACACCCTACTCTCAGGATGGAATCTGGCCAACAATTCCTTTCCCAGTCAAGCTCATTCAGCCATGCAGCACACATGTGGAGCCCAACAATCCCATCCCAGTAGCAAGGTGCTGAGTGCAGACCCCGTCATCACCCCAGTTTCCCCCAGCATCAAGAGAGCAAGTCTGTACTCATCTCATCAAACAGCCTGGTCTCGGTGCTCATCTCTCAGGAATAATTGTTTAGTTGAAAATTCACATGCGTCTCTCAAGAACAAGCCACAATTTTCAAGTACAGGACAATCTATTCCTGTTTTAGGGTGAAGAATTTATTTAATAATTCAGGGACACACTTTACTAAAACATTCAATTCACATTGCTATGCAGTTACTTAACATTTCAGTCTTAAGTATTTATATTTGCTACATACAAGGCTTCCCTAAGGGCAGTATTTGGATACTTACCCTACATTTGCAGGACCGAAAGGGTTCTTTCCAGAACAAAGCGAAGATATGTCACAAAGACAAATTATGGTTTCTGGACCAGAACACCCAAAACTGCAAATAACCACATCATGACAGGTTTCCAACTTTAAAAAACTGACCCCTCAGTCCTTTCTGGTATAACTCATATTTGTCCTAATGAGAGCACTGGGGGAAGCCTTCATCAAGGGTGGCTCAAAGGAATCGCTCCCTTTCCATCCTCTCAGACCCTCAGTCTAGCTCTATGTTTGATGATTATTTTTGGAGTCCACATTAGTCCATATTTCACACTTTCATGCACCCAAATATTTCCTTGCTTATAGCAGGGCTGATATTCCAGATGTATGGAACTTTCTGTCTAATCCTGACAATAAGTACAGAGTATACATCAGTTCTGTATACCCCCCTAGTTATTTCTGTTCCTCTTAGCTACAGTAAAGATCCACGCATTTATGAAACATAAAGAGGTTAACTTTTCTGTAATACAGACTCTTCAAACTGTCTGATCCAGCTGCGTGTTACTGAATGACTTTTGACAGGAAGAGGGTAACTTCCAAATTGAGCATCACCTGAAAAATCTGCCCCACTGTACAGAAACAATCCATCAAGTTACTCTCTGATTTGTACAAGTGGACAATTTCCTCTGGCGGCAGCACTTTAAATTGGCTATTTAACCATTTTAAACTAATCTATCCCGGGGTGCAATCTCTTCTACTTCATGACATCAGGGAAAAACCCAAACCACGATGTTTCCCTGTATTTCTATTCCTCACTTCCTTCCTGGATTCCAAACTAGTTTTTCCAAAATTTTCTGGATGTCTTATAGGTATCTCAAACCTAAATGTCCAAAACCATGTTCACTATCTCCCCTCACAAATCGACTTCCTCTGACTCACTTATGTTAGTTAAAGGTGAGTTAAGCCATTCACTCATTTACTAAGTGTTCTAACTCATCTGAGACTCCTCTCTCTCACTACTCATGTCTACTCCATAATCAAGTCCAGGAATTTCTCCTTGCTGTCCACCTCCTGAAGCTCTTCCCTCTTCCCCATCCCACAGGTCTCCATCATGCCTCCTCGGACTATTTCAGCCAAGTGATGATTTACCACGGAGTTGGGTAAACACGCTGCCTGGGTTCAGATCTGGTCTGCCACAGTCTGTCTGGACTTGGTCAAATTCTTTTCCATCTCTAAGCCTCAGTTTACTAATCTATAAACTAGGCATAATATTCCTATGAGGATTAAATGAGACAATACATGGAAAAGTGTTCATAACCATGCACGGCACATAATAATTATTTGCCTAAAAACTCCATGAAGCCAAAGACCTTGCCTGCCTTATCTACCACTCCATCCTGGCACCAGCACAGCAGAGCGTAGGGTGTATCAAAAGTGTATCAGAGTGTACGGTGCAATAAATGAGAAAGATTTCATTGTTATTATGATACCTCTCCAATCTGCTCTCTGAGAGCCTTCCAGAATGTGGTCAATTGTATTGTTGTTCAAAGATGTTTCTGCCCATCCTTCTGGGGAGTGTTGTTCTTCCCTGCTCTGGTGTCAGGCTTGGATGTGCAAGTTGCCTTTGTAAGTGAAAAGGGGATGGGAATGTCCTGTGACATATCCAAGCAGAGGCTGTAAGGGCTGGCATGCAGTTTTCTTTCATTCTTTTTTTTTAGTTACCATTTTGTGTGCGTGTGTGTGGTGGGAACACTTAAGATCTACATTCTTAGCAAATTTCAAGTACACAATCTGGTATTATTAACTTTAGTCACTGTAATGTACATTACATCTTCAAAACTTATCCACCTTATAACCAAAAGTTTGTACCCTTTGGCCAACATCTCCCCCTTTTCTCCACCCCCCAGTCCCTGGCACCCACCAATCTACTCTCTGGTTCTATGGGTTCGACTTTTTTAGACTCTACATATAAGTGAGATCATACAGTACTTGTCTTTCTATGCCTGGCATCATGTCCTCCAGGTTCATCCATGTTGTCTCAAGTCACAAGTGGTTTTCTAACCTCTCCTTGCCTGTGCCATGAGACCTGCAATGTTCCAGGTGGAGAGTGTTCTATTAGCGGGTTCTAGAGTGAAGTCAAGTGGAACTGAGCTGGGGTCTAATTGTATCAGACACGTAGAAAGAATGAGCGAGAAATAAGCCTTCCCTGTTGTAAATCATTAAGATTCTGGGATTGTTTGTAACCCTACTTTATCCTGGCTGATCATTCAGAAACACACACATGAGTATGTTGCTCTCCATTCACTACAAAATAAGGGCATAATGTTCTTAGCATGACATACAAGGACCTTCAGAATTTGTCCACAGATCACCTCCTCAGTCTACTTCTCCTGCCAGACTGTCCTGAGACAGTCTGTGTCTAATCCACACAGAATTTTTTAACATCTCCTAAACATCAGTCTAAAGACCTGTTTTCACCTCTCTCTGAGGTCATGTCTCTCCTTGGCACTTGTACTTAAGAAAAACAGAAATATCTTTTGACTCCAGTGAGTTTAAGGCAGGATTTATAGCAGATTATTAAATGGTTTACAAAATCATTTGGAGGACTATGGGAACTAACTGTAGACTCAGCTGCCAGAGAAGCCTCCCGAAGCCATACCACAGAAGCTGGCTGATGGGGAGCCGCTGCTTGGACCACAATCACGAAACCTCTACAGCTGCCCGCTGCCAAACCACGCCACTTCTGTTACAGTTGGCACCAGCAAAACCAGGGCTCTTCATCTAATTCCATGTTCAAGTCTCATAAATGCATATGACTGGCAAAGTCCAAATTGGACCATAGTTGCAAGGTTGTCTGAGAAATGTCGTTTTTAACTTCTAGGCCCTACAATACAGGAAGGCATCCTAGAAAGAAGCTGGAATAAACACTGATTGGATCATTCCATACTTGTCCAACACACAGTTTATTAATTTCTATAGTGCTTCACCTTTGGCATGGACTGAAAGTTTGTGTCCCCCTCAAATTCATATGTTAAAGCCCTAACCACTAATGGGATGGTATTTGGAGGTAGGGCCTTTGGGAGATAATTAGATTTAGATGAGGTCCTGAGGGTGGAGCCCTCACGATAGGATTAATGTCCTTATAAGGATAGGAAGAGGCGCCCGCCAGGTGACATAGTGGTTAAGTTTCGCATGCTTTGCTTTGGCAGCCTGGGTTCAAGGGTTCAGATACCAGGCTCAGACCTACACCATTTTTCAAGGCATGCTGTGGTGGCGACCCACATACAAAGTAGAGGAAAGATTGGTACAGATGTTAGCTCAGGGCCAATCTTCCTGAAGCAAAAAGGAAGATAGGCAACAGATGTTAGCTCAGGGTGAATCTTCCTCACCAAAAAAAACACAAAACCTTCCATTAGTCTTTGGGCGGTGAACGTGGTATAATCTACACAGAAATCAAAATATAATGATATACACCTGAAATTTATATGATGTTATGAACCAGTGTTACCTCAATAAAAAAAAAGAACCTTCCTGCATCTTGTCTCATGAAGACCCCTTGAGATTTGTAGAACAAGGATCATTCTTCCCATGTCTGAGATGAGGAATCTGAGACTCATGGAAGTCATGTGGTGAAGCCAAGACCAGACTCAGTTTTCCTAGATCCTCGTCCAGTCCCCCTCCCAATATACTCGGGAGTCTGAATTTATTAATTCCCAGGCCACGAGAATTTGAAAATGGAGAGTGATAACTGCAGCTGCCGCTGTTCCACTGCGCGAGGCGGCGTTATCAGCGATGCAGGAGAGCTCTCAGAGGAAAAGCCGTCCTCCACCAGGGTGGGGGGAGCCAGCTCCAGAGAAAATAATTAATCCTTCAGTCCTCTGATTCCTATTAGGATAGCGTCTCTCTCAGTTGTTATCTTTAAATGAAGTGAAGTGGGCGTTATCAGAAAAATGGTGCTTCCTCCTATGCTTGTTGGGAAGTTGGAGGGAAGTAAAAATATTTTCCACATTGTGATTTTCACTGGAAGAGATAAGTCTTTGTGGGTCACTCCTACACCTGGTAAATCCCATTTGCTGTTATACAAATCTGACCGGAAAAGAGAATTATTGATTTTTCTGGGAAATAATGAAAAGCTATTCATGCATTTGTGCCTACATGCATTGACTGGTGGTGTGAGAACATTACTATAATACTTTAGGTGGCATTTCCAGAATATGATTCAGTCTCAGGTCAAAGAAGAAATGAATTTAAAAATTCAGGAATCTGAATATTAATTTCATAGTCTCTAAATCTAGAAATTATTGAATCCTAGAATGTTTGAGCTGGAGGAAATCTCAGAAATGATCTATCTAGTAGATTTTAACCCAATTTAGAGCAAGAAAACCCTTTCTTCAAACAAGATGTTATGGAGAACCCCCAAGAAGATAAAAACAGAACTGTTCTCAATGAAATGGGGCAAGATCGCCAAGCCTGATAAACGTGGCCACTTTTTCACAATGCTCCCATCCACCCCACATTTCCAAGGAAACCCAGGCTGCAAAAAACACTGTTCAAAAGCCACAAAGATTGTCCAGTTGAAAGCCATATAGACAGTACCAGCACTGGAATTTGAACCCAGGCTTCTGATTGCCACATTCTTCCCTTGAAAAATCCCTTGGAAAATGTCTTCTTTGGTGACTTTTGCAGATCTCCTGTTGCCTCATTCCCAAGCACTCACACCTACTTCTCTCAGCACTTAAGGGTTGGCCCCGTTTGCTAGTAGATCTGCTGGGATTCCTCTGCTCTTGTGGGTCTTATCTTCCAGGCCCAGCCACTGTGCAAGGCATTAAGGATGCATCAGTGACAAGACATTGTCCCTACCCTCAAGGGGGAAAAGAGTGCAGCAGGTTGTTAAAAGGGGAAACCTAGAGACAGCCAGAGGAATGAAAAGATCAAGACACAGATGTTAAAGCAAATTTTTATCTTGGACAACTCCTGTGACATGACTTTTGTCCTCTTCTTCTAGGGTCTGGATATTTAAAGGGACGGAGCCAGGACAAACCATCTTTTCTTTATTTTACCGCTTTCTGTCTTCTCCATCCAAGCACTGCTCCGAATCCTTCAAGGCAATTGCTCAAAAATTAGTTCCAAGGTTAAATTTTAACAGTGGCATGCGTTTGCATAAAAATTAATTGATAGAATTTTCTCAAACTAAAGTTTATCTCCCGAAGTATTTCTTAACCTTTGGCGTCTACCACTGCTTGTCTGTCACTGAGAGCTAACGGATGGCAAAATTAATGAACATATAGTAAAGGAATATTTATGCAAAACTTAGGAGCACGTGATCCTGCTCAGGTTAGCAGCTCACAGCTTTATGCTGCGTTCATCCATACAGTATAGGCTGGCATATGTTTGGCGAAGATAATTGTTAGTAATTCATATGATAACAATATCAATTTTTATGCTTATATATGCTTAGGATATCTCTGCATTGTTGCCAAGAAGCTGGTAGTAGTGGTAGTGTCTGAGAAAGATAATAGGTCTTGGAGCAAGAGGTGGGAGAGAGACTTACTTTTCATTGTATATCCCTGTTCATGTGTAGAAATTTTCACCATGTGCATCTTTTCAGTTTTCAAAGAAATTAAAATTGAAATAAATGTGCTTTAAAAATACTGATGGTGGGGTCTCACCTCACAGATCCTGATTTAACTGTTCTGGAGAGTGACCTGGCCATTGGGGTTTTTAAAAGCCCCCCGGGTAATCAGAATGTGCAGCCAAGACTAAGAACCACAGCTCTAAGCTATTATCAGAAACTCTTTTACTATCACGTGTTGATAATTATAAATTATTTAAGGTAGCTTTTTTGAACAGGAAAGGACTCCTTGAATATCAAAAACTTCCATAGTCTCTCACACCACAGTTGATGTATTTTTGGTATGTGTTGATTGAGAAAATATCAAATGTCAAAGAGCTACTATGAATTAATCTCAATAAAATTGATATACACTTGAAAAATAGCAGTATGTATATAAATATATGTGAGAAGCAATTCCAACACTCTCTGCTGGCAATTCTATATTCTTGTATCTTCTCATATAAGAGTTGTATATCTACAGGTGTAAGAGCCCCTTGCAAAATCCCTGGCTCCCTGGAAGTCCACAGTCCACAAAGTGGGAATCACTGAATTTAGAAATTGCCTCTTCTGGACAAGACTGTAGGGAGACATTTTGACCTCTTGGGCATCAGACAACAAATAGCAGGCGTTTCCATAGTGTTGACTGAGATCTGCTTGTTTTTTGTTATTATTCTGTTTAAATTCCTACCCATGTTCCAATGTCTCAATATCCTCTAGAACACAAACTCTGCCATTTACAATCTTATTTGCAAGCTTTGCCTAAATATGCACCAGGCTTTTCTCTCTCAGTAACTTTGCTGGGGCCATTTGCTTTGTTTGGAATGATAGCGGAGCAGGAACCCTCTCTCTTTCTGACTTATGCCTCCTCCATCATGATGATGTCTCTGCTCAGCTAGCTCAACTTTAGCTTTTAGTGAAAATCCCTCTTTGCACCCTTTGTTAACATTGTGAGGTAGCTAGACTTTTAGCTATTTGAAGCCAGCCTGACTTTTCTCTTGGTTCTCCTGGTTCCCTTGTGTCGGATGTCAAAGGAAAGGCACTACGAGGATTTTTCAGGGGTACTGGTTGCTTTAGGGAGCCTAGAGGACCTTTGGACTTCTTTCGTAAAGTGGCAGTATGTATATGAGACTTTCATTAGAAGCTCATTAAAGGTAGGAAAACTGCCAATCCTGAATGCTCTGTGCTATGTTACCCCAAATTTTGTGGTCATGGATTATATTTACTCCTTTTCACCTCCAAACAATGATCAAGTTTCATTCAGTCAAAATTAATCTATGCTAATCTAATGAGAACTATTCAATATATTGGATTTTTCTTAGATATATTACCACACCATGGTACTTGGCATGATTTTTACTAAGCCTTACACATTTTTCTGTCAGTTCTGAAAACGATGGATTTTTCCCTCCCTTGTGAATACCTGACTCTACCTTAAAGTTAAAAATCATTAAAGAAACAGAAAAGCATTTCACCCCTTGAACGTGCAATAAATATATAGTTCAAGTTCTACTCACTTTGCAAGCAAGCAAGATTCCAGCCATCAATCAACCTGTAGTAACTTTTATTTAATTGTATTTTAAAGGCATATGAGGTGACAGGAGTAGCTGAAAAAAGCTTTCCTCACCTAAATAGCCACATCACAGTTAACTAACAGTGCCAAAGGACTCACCAGAATTTGCTTTTAAGTCCTCAGGAAGGATGGCTTGTTCTTTCATAGATGTTCCTCTTTGGCTGTTCCCCAGTCATCCTTGTGAAATTCTATATCTTATAATGACTTTTTTCCCCCTTTCTTTCTTTATAATCTTTAAAAAATATGATCATAAAAGTAATCCATGTTTATTATAGAGCACTTCGGAAGAAAAAAGGTGTATTAAAAAATCCATAAAATCACCATTATATCCTACCATTCAGAGACAACCACTCAACATTTGGTTGCACTTCCTTTTCTCTTTTCTCTATGTAAATATGTGTGTATGTGTGTGTGTGTGTGTTTACACATATATACATACAAATTTGTAAACAAAATAGGATCATATGTGTACATAAACATTTTTGTGTTCTGCTTTATTCTCTTAAAATCTATTATTAGCATTGGTTTCTCCATTCCTCATGTCCTCTCTTCTCTGTTCTCCCACTCATTGCCCCAATTCCAGATCTCATTTCCTCTCTTCTGGTTTATGCCAGTAGCCTCCCTACTGGTAGTTCTCTCAGTCCTCACCTTCCTACCCCCTAATGTATTCTCAGTGCTGCAGTCAGAGGCATTTTCCTACAATATGGTACCAATCACATCCCTCCCCTATTTTAAACCCTTTGCCATGCTGCCTCTTTGCCCACAGGGTAAATCCAAGTTGCCCTTAGCTTCCTGCATGACCTTCACCTACTTACTCAGGACTATCTTTCAGTCATATCCAGTTGCTCACTCCCTCCATACATTCTATGCTGTTGCAGCATGTCTCAAAGTGAGGCACACAGACCCTCTGCTTTAGCAGCACAGAAGATCTTTAAAACAATGCAGAGTCTTAGGTCACACTGTAGGCACCCTGCATCAGAAACTCTAGATGTGGGTCCCAGGATTCTATATTTTTAATAAGCTCTCTAAGTAATTTTTGAATACCTACAACATGGAAACTTCTTTTCTAAGACCACCTAATAGAAAAAACTAAAATTGATTGTTTAAAGATGCTTCCCATCAATTATTTACCTCATTTGATCCTCATTGCATTGCTCTGAAGTGGTTTTGTTACTATTCTACTCATTCCACAGATAAGGAAACATACAGATGAACCAATGACGTTAAGAGATTTGTCCAATCCACACAACCAGTGAGGTCTGGAGATAACATTCAAGTCTGCTCTTTCCAAATCCAAAATCCACAAGCTTTCCACTAAACAGTACCAGCTTCCCACTTTGCTCTGTAAAGAGAGTGACTTTGTTTTATGTGTCCTTGGTAAATGTGCTTATCCTTCAAGGTTGTAGTAGACATCATAGGTGCCCTCACCATATCCCCCCAGCACTCACCTTTCCGGTACACGTGGTTGGTCAGCATTCTATTGCAAGCACCTAAGATTCTCCACGTAACTTATCTCTCTTGGCCTGAGCAAGGGGCAGACTAGAAGTGCCAGGGAGTTAGAGCCCCCAGGAGTCAATGAATCACAGATGAAGCTAGAGGTAAATACTCCAGCCTCCTCAGCTGGGGTGGGGTGAGGGGACCCTGAGATGTGTTCTACAGAGAACCCCAGAGATGTTCACAGTGACGCACTGCTTCATAAAAGCTTCCTTTTATCTCCTTCCTTCCCTTCCTTGTCTCACATCCTCATTCTCCTCCAGTGCTTCCTGGGAAACACCTGCTAAGTAAACTACCTGAACTCATATCCCTGTCTCAGGGTCTGCTTCAGGGGAACTCAATTTAAGACAAAGACCCAGCTTAACCATGGCTTTTGAATTTCAAGTGATAGAAACACAAATCACACAATGATGACAACAACAGTAAAAACTAATGAGCATGTAGCTGAGAAGTCCAGGTACAGAGCTGGCTTCTGATGGAGTCAGCTGCACACATGCAAAGGATATTAGCCTTTCCATGGTGCTCTCTCTCTGGCTCTGCCCCTCTCTTCCTGCCCTGACTTCCCTCTGATTTGTTTCTCTTCATATGGATTTATTCTCGGGAAGCAGTGCTGTGCTGAGCCATGTTGGGACCTGAAGCAAAAGAAAAAATATGCCCCCCCTTCTCCATATTTTTATACATTTTTGATGCCTAAGTTTTTTTCCAGATTTAGATTTTTAAAATATTATTGATGAGCTTGCTTCCATTAAAGTAAAATTATAATAAATTGTTTTCAGTGTAAATAAAATATTTATACTTAAAATAATATTGTGAGTTTTTATACACTGACTTTTTCAATTTTTCAGCCACTTTAATATTCTGGAAAAAAACTAACCATTGAAAAAAGATATAAAAACACGTATATAGGGGGTACATTTTTCCTTTCATCTCAAGCTTTAATATGGTTCAGTATGACATTCTTTATTTAAAATTTTGACCTTGTGTTCATCATGGAATATTTTCATCAATTTTTATTTTCAAAATGTACATTTAAAATATTACCTAAATTTATTTCCAAGTTTACTTGGTACATCCTTAAATTTTCTGCCCAAGGCGAGGGCCTCACTTGCTTCACTTTAGTCCCAAATTATGTGTCAGAAATTATGATGTGTCAGAAATCTAGATCTTTGAGAGATCTAGATTTAGATGGTCCTTTTAGAGCACTGTTGCAGAAAAAGAGAGGCATTCTTTTATTATTGCTATTGTTAAATATCATGGAGGCACTCTGACTGGCCCTGCTTAGGTTCCGTTTCCAGCCCTTCAACCAATGACTGCTGTCAAGGAGATGAAATACCATGATTTGCCAGGACATGATGTAGAAAAGATGTCATGATTGACAGTCCTACTAGAACCACATGGGATTAGGATGTAGCAGTTTGGCTAGAACTGGACAAATAAAAATCATATGTCTATTACATGAAACCTTTGCAGACCACCTCCCTCATCTGTCTTCCTGTAGAATTTTAGACACACCTAATTATCATAACCATCGCACTATATTATATTTAGTTGTTTATTCACCAATCTCCATAGATAGGTTGGTTGTGAGCTCCTGAAGAATAAGATTTGATAGGATGTGCTGAGAGCACTAAATGAGATAAAGATAATAC